>NC_085913.1:0-1200000 GCF_035658355.1 Kwoniella shivajii
AACCCCTAACCCCTAACCCCTAACCCCTAACCCCTAACCCCTAACCCCTAACCCCTAACCCCTAACCCCTAACCCCTAACCCCTAACCCCCTAACCCCTAACCCCTAACCCTAGAATGAGTGAAGCTTTGAACAGGAGGCAGCAGCAGTTGTTGGATATGGTGAAGACTAAGGGGATGAGGGTATGGATAGGTGGATGGGGTAATAGGGAGCAGCAGTATATGGATCAATGTCTAGCTTGGAGCTTTGGAAAATTAGATCATATGAGAAGTAACAATGGGTGGAGTATGGGACATGATGGACAGCGTGATTGGGGCTCCATGGGATATCACCTGATCAAGACTTGCTAAGCATTGGAGATTTGATTATGTAATCCCTTATTTGTTCTATATGCATGCATATAAACATATGAGGCGTGGAGGGGAGATGTATGCATATATATGTTACTTTCCCAGGGTTGTATCAGTAATCTGAATGTAGGTGGAGGTTCAGGGCATTTATTAATATAGGAGATCTCAAATTGAAAAATAATCACAAGGTGTTTCATAAAAGAACTTAAACTTATCTTTGATCAGTTGAGATCTTGACCTCTTGGATTGAAAGTTGAATAACTCAGGCAATATCCAACCTTTCCAGGATGTTTTTCCTGGGGTTTTCTTATATCTTCAGCAGCTATCTGCCGGATCTTTCAGATTGGTAAAATTCAACCTCTAAGGGCAAAACCCCAAGAGGGGACCTCCCTATAACCCTTTAACCCTTTTTTTAGAGGTGTGGGGTAGAACCTGGGGTATCTAAATTGCTGGGTTGAGAGACTCAACCCGGAGGGAATTACCCAAATAGGATATTTGGAAGATGAGACGCGCGCGGCCCTCGCCGCTTTTGACCGGGTTGAGGGGGAATTTAAATTCAATCATCCGGACGGGTTGGACCTGGGAGATAGTTAGGATCTCCCTATAACCCTTGGACCTGGGAGATAGGTAAGAGAAACCTTGTAAAACTTCTGTCTTCATAGTCTAAACTTGATACTTATAATTCATGACACCCCCTTTATGCGGACGAGAATAACGCTGGTTCCGATGAGATCACACACTAGTGAGAACTTGATTCTGCAGACACCTATCGGAAGCTTAAACTCTCCGTTGTAACGTCATACCTAGTGATAGCACTTCCCTGTATATACCCTTTCGTTCCCATAAACCGGAACACCGCACGTACGCCCATCTTCTTCACCCACCACATCCAAGAGTTCTCCGTTGGCCGTCTTGACGACTCGGCGCCCGCTGTCATCTTTCGCACAGCATCGACCCTCTGTCGTCTCGTACGCTCAAAGTACTCAAACAGTTGGTTATACTCCGCTTTACCTTTGCCCGGCTGCGCGCCTTGAAGTAGTCTCGACAGCAGACCAATATCCTCGAATGCCTGCGCAGATCCTTGACCTGCCGACGGAGGTATCGCATGAGCCGCATCACCCAGAATACACACTCTGCTGGTATGCCACGTGGGGAGGTCGGGCATCTGATATGGCGCCCAGAATTTAACGTTCTCATTGTTCAGGCCATGCACAAAGCTCCGTATCGGTTCGACAGTGGTGTCCGCGTAGATCCGCTTCACATCACGCACCGCATCACCAGACATCCGATACTCGTCCCAGCCCGTCTTGCGATCTCGCTCGGGCACCTGTAACGACGTGGCCCATTGTAGTTCCTGGCCGGACTGATCCATGGCGAAGGAGAGGAAAGTACCGTGTTGGGTGTAGCAGAACGCTGGGAGCTGAACGGTGGAAGGGAATGTGACAGTGGATGCGGGCGTGACGGCACCTATGACTGCAATACCACTGTACACTGGCTCGGGGTTGGCGTCTCCAAGGATATGCTTTCGTACTCGTGATCCGATCCCGTCGCATCCGATCATGATGTCGCCTGAGGGAGGAAGAGGCAGAAGGGGATGAGTGTCGGTCTTCAGCGTGGGGTGTGGAATCTTGGTGAGGTAAAGGGCTTTTTGCGTGATTAACTTACCTGTGATTCGTTCCCCTCCTTCCAGTACAGCCTCAACACCAGAATCCGTCTCTTCAATATGCTCCATCTTGGCTCCGTATCTTAGCTCGATTAGCTCCTTCATTCCTTCCTCTTGACAAGCCGCAAGTAGCGCCTCGTGCAGGACGGGTCGACTGATAGACAGCCCATTGGTCGCCCCATCGCTGACTCTAAAGCCCCCAACATGGTCCAGCTTATTGTCCGCCTCCTGCAGGTGAATGTTGATCGCTTCAAACGAGTAACCCTTGGCCCGAAGGCTATGACCGATATCGAGGATCTTGTCCATGACACGCATCGCGTTAGGGGCCAGCATGATGACTCCGCCAATATCTTGCATGTCAGGGCGTCTTTCGATGATCGTACTCTTGATCGATTGCTTGGCCAAGGCGAGTGCTAGGGCGGGTCCAGCAAGACCGGCTCCAACGATCAGGACATGGGGGGAAGGCATGCTGCGTGATTGTCGCTCGTCAAATGTTGTGGTGTCGAGTGCTGGGCGTGGTTGATACTACATAATCTTATATACATCGTGGATTAACACGACTTCGAGGTGATTAGATCTGCCATCCGGTTTTGCGGTTTCGGTAGCCCGCTGCCCGTAGGCTGGAATAACCGTTGCCTGTTTGCCAGGCACGCGATGACGTCAAGAGTTGTCGCCATGAACATTCATCTCAGATCTCTCCGAGCGCGAATCTATGTATCATCGGTGGCTGATCATGCACGATATCCGATCCATCTGGAGCGAAAGCTAGGTGATGGTGGACTTCCTCCCGCTGCTCAAGTTCCAATTTTACCATTAACTGCTTTCACGGATTTTCTGAATGGCTGACCAGCCATCTCTTGGGAGTGAAGGGTCAAACAACGAAAAAAAAGACACGAAAGCAAGAGACCAGTTCTTACCTTACGAAATGGCCATATCAAAAGGAGTCCATACCATGATCGACATCTTACAAGACTGAATTGAAAGCGGCCTGCTATACACGATCTTGGACGTCTTGGTATTCCGCTTGAACAATTCACGAAGCCCCAAGCCCAAAGCTCCTCCTCAGTGGCTTGACCAATCTTCGAGAAGAGTCTATACAATGGTCGTGGGGATCGTTCGAAATCGAGTGCTTCAATGGATCCCCTTGAAATACACGTATCCATGTTAGAAGGTTGGTCTTTTGATTTCCGATTATTCAATAAAGATAGGCTTCGGGGACTATCGGAAGGAGGGGGAACGGCAAGCAAACATGATTTGGAGAGTATACTTCAGATGAACGATAACCTTACTACGTTGAATAAGGAGATCGATAACACCTTTGGATTGGATTGGACTTTACAGCAAGGAACATCGGATGAGGGGTATTAGGATTGTCGACGAAGAAACAAGATCGTTAGTGGATCGCTACATGTCTTGTTTTGAAACTTATGGGAAAGAGAGAGAGGCAAAAGATGGCTTGAGGTTGGTTTATGGGTCTGAAAGAGAGGCAGTAGTAGTCAAAGACTATTAGTATCGGCTTTGCGAGCAAGACATGCCAACTGAAAGGAGAAATTGCTGGAAGTATGGTATATTCGCTTTCCTATATACGAAGTCTCTACTGGAATATCCACAATATCTTGGGTTCGCTTGACCACGCATTCGTCAAGAGTATCATTGGCGTCATTTGCAAGTAGGAAGTGGCGCGGTGTTTCAAAGGGCAAATGCAGTGATATTTCTCCCACGATACGGACTGTAACATCTCGGTCGTGCGAAATACATGATACAATTTTCACGGTCGTGCATAAGCAGCTACACGAAGTAGCTGACTAAAAGGTACAATATTCAATCCACGGGGTCCAGATTGAACCTGCTTATATACTGAACGAAATATGGCATTGATTACAGGTAGGTACAGATGTTGGCTGCGGTGGGGCAGACCCTTTGTCGCTCTGCCGGTGCGGCAGCGAGATAGCTATCAGTTTGGTCATGCTGGTTCGGAGCGATTAGTCAAGCTCATTTGTGTACAACTAAACCGCTGCAGTCTTGTCCACGATTGTACAAGCGAAAGCTTCCTGGATCGGAACTCTAAACAGCGCATGTATGTTGTGCAGGACAATAATATACCTTCTTTGGAAATCTGTAGAAAAGAACCCCGCTAACATAGTGAGAATATATGCCATGCATTCAATAAAGCGTTTAGGATTAAGACCAATCCAGGATCTAGTGTTAATCCCCCACACCCTCTTACGTATACTGATCACAAGTTTGATATCAGGTTGGCGATATGACCGCCTAATGATTCGCAAGTTCCTGTACCTCCAAGATCGGGTGTGATCACCTGACTGCCGCCTGTTTCCAAGGCGGTTTCTATAGCTTTCATCATGGTATCCGCAGCCTCCTTGTGGCCGAAATGTTCCAACATCATCTGACCAGCCCAAATCATTCCTACAGGATTGGCGATACCCTTTCCGGCGATATCAGGAGCAGAGCCGTGAACAGGCTCGAAAAGACTGGGCCAAGTGCCCTCGGGATTGATGTTGCCAGAAGGAGCAACGCCTATAGAACCAGTACAAGCGGGTCCAAGATCGGACAGAATATCTCCAAAGAGGTTGGAACCTACCACAACATCGAAAAGTTCAGGACGGAGTACGAACCAGGCGGTGAGAATGTCGATGTGGTATTTGTCCACTGAAACATCTTGATATCCTTTCGCCATCTCCGCGCATCGATCGTCCCAATATGGCATCGTGATACTGATGCCGTTCGATTTAGTCGCTGAGGTGAGGTGTTTTTTAGGCCGGGATTGTGCGAGATCGAAAGCGTATTTGAGAACACGATCTACACCAATTCTACTCATTACGGTCTCTTGAATTACGACTTCTCTGTCCGTGCCAGGGAACATTTTACCCCCAATCGAAGAGTATTCCCCCTCAGTGTTCTCTCTAACTACCCAAAAGTCGATATCTCCCACTTTCTTGTTTGCCAATGGACAGGCGATACCAGGCATGAGACGACAAGGTCGAAGTGAGATGTATTGATCGAACTCTCGGCGGAATTGAATGAGGGATCCCCACAGTGAAACGTGATCCGGGACGAGGCTCGGCATACCGACTGCACCAAAGTAAATGGCATCATATGGTGCCAAGATTTCCTTCCATCCTTCCGGTAACATTGTTCCGGTTCGAAGGTATCTTTCGCAAGTTGCCCAATCTTTGAATTGTTCGTCAAGCTCGATGTCAATGCTGAATCTATTGCGGGTGTAGGCAATGAGCAAGATGGTGTGCCGAAGATAAAAACTAATCACACTCACTTGTCGGCCGCAGCACGTAAACAAGCTAAACCTTCCGGCATAACCTCCTGACCGATACCATCTCCAGGAATGACAGCGATCCTAAGAGCGCGGGATTTTCCAGCGGCAGTACGAATAGACATGGTTTGTGTGTTGGGAATCAGTTGCAGATGAGGCGTTGTCATGATGCAATTGGGCAGACTTGGTTGAAGAATTCTTTTTATAAGAAGATACTAACAAGGGATATCAAACGGCGACTCCACGCCGGATGTAAGGATATACGGATGTATGCCGTGATTCCGGAAGTGCACAACTAGCTCACACAAAATCAAGCAGGTATTTGTTTGTTATCGACACCCCATGGAGTTACGCTATTATGAGCTGGGTTGTGCATGTCTGAATTCTTTTACGAGAAAATATTCCGAATTCGTGCACGCAAGATCGACCATTTGAGTAATTCCGGCGCCGCATTTCTGGTTCAAGATGCATTGCTCAAAAGCCTCTGGATTTTTGAGCCATGAGCTGAGTGACGCACGGAATCACAAGCAGAGCAGTCTTATTCGTGCATCCAGTTCAGGTGGTAACCAAGAGACTGAACCCTTGCAAGAGTGACAGCAAACAAGCGTGTAAGCTGCAAGCCCAGGTGGATTTGGCCAAAATAGACCTCTTTTACAATTCGGCTGATCCATTTTGAGCAGCAACAGTTTTGTGCGAACTTCGAACAACCCTAGCATCACGGAATTCCAGAGCTTACAATAGAAAGTAACATTTTTTACAACTCGAGATAGTCCTTCTGCTCTACTGCATCCAATGTCAGCCTTGTCCGGTTCAAACCTAGGTATCCGGCAAGCGAACGCTCTCTTGGAGTGTACGAAACCGAAACGAGAGATAATGTACAACGATCGATTGTTCACCGGTCATGAAGCAAACACATGTAGTCAGTCCCTAGTGAGTTGACGGCTGTTGTTATCCAAATGGGCCGATCAGATCAGTCCAGAAGTCCACCGAAGTGTCAGGCCATACGACGTCTTCGGCGGTGGATGATGAAAGCCAGGCCGAGCTTCTGACGGTGAGCTATTAGCGGTGACATTTTCAATGTCGATCTGACTCACAGTGATGTACCATCCCTTGCTAGTCCTTGCGATAGCTCCAGATCTCCCTGATCATGCCTATTTTGTTCCATGTAGGTGGAAGCAAGCTGGAACAGGGTTCCGAAATCCGCCTCGGGGTTAGCAGCTGGAGGGAAAGCAAGAGGCGGTGGGTCTGGGAGCTCGTTGGCCGATAGACTAGCCGCATGTGCTAGCTGTAGCACTGGTAGATCTGGAAAAACAGTCAGTATGCTCTCAGTGGTCGATCTTTACGACTCACCACTGCGCTTGGCAAGATCGATGGTGAGCACTGCAATACTCAGAGCGGATTGCCACCGAGCGCTCATGATCGTCAAGAGAGTGAGCGCATTATTGATCGCAGTAGCGGCCGAGGTGTATGGGATCTCTCCCTTCCAATAGGCGATGAATACGATATGGATAGCCGTAGTAATTCGTCGAAGCTGCATCCATGGCAGGTTCAACAAGCCAGAATTTATGACCTGCAATCGGAATTCAGCAACTGGTCTGACTATTCTGGATTGTAACTCACGTAGCGATGTGAATGAAGGAGGGAAAGAGCGCTGCTAGCACACATAGCAAGTGAAGAGTGTCCGAGTAGTGGGTGATTCAGAAACGGTGCTCTCAAAGCTATACGAAACCTGCGTGTTTGGCCCAAGCGTGAGTAAACATGTGCAACACCACGGAGGCTTTCCTGATCGACAACCTACCAGTTATAATGGATTTGCCTCAGCAGCTTTCCAGCAGTGGTACCTCTGGTGCTCGGGTCGACATTGACTTCCCCGCCTAACGCGATGTCGAATGTGCCAGTACCGAGCCGGTCACGCAGACTGAGCATTTGGCCATCCAACTGCAGTATCAATTCTGCGGATGTTCCGTCGCCCTTCTCGTCACCCGGAGTAGAGCTCTCGAATGATTGACGCATACGTCGGTGCTTATTGCCATGCAGAATTTCGAGCATTTCACCCGAAGTCCGTACCAGATCGACAAAAGCACCCAAAGTTGTTGTAGAACCTGATGGCGTTTCCGAGCCAGATGTTGAAGCGGGATTAAGAATAGGGTCGAACAAATCAGGGGAATAATCATGACGTTTGATCAAGGGTGGACTGTTGTCCAAAGCGGCCAAATAACTTCAAGAACAGAGATGTAAGCGATTGTCAAGAAGTATTCACTTACACATCAGAAAAATACACGTAGAGATACAAAACCGCTCTCCTCCGTGTCACCGAGGTATCTGATATCGCCTGCGTGCGATTGCCCTCAGTGTGAGACACGTCTAGATCCAAAGGTATGGTACGGTTCAACCCGATCTCGTGAGCCATCATGATCGCTCGTGCGACGAAATCCCGTGATCTTCTTCCCATGGACGTGTTGCTCACGAACGTGTGAAGCAAAAATAATGCCTGGACAGCAGCTTCTGATGGATACTCCAACTCCTCGAGCTCATCTTGCGCCAGTCGGAACAACGTGAGTGGTACAACTCCAGATTGGGAAGCGTCGCCAACCATATTGACACTGGGCCCTCTGTCGCCTGGCATATCACTTGTAGTGGTAGTAGCGCTGCCTGTCGAGGAATGGAAATTTCGATATGACTTGCGTTGATCGTCCCATGTCTCCCGCCTAAAGCTTCCAAGGGCCAAAATAGCGAGAAGCAGCGCTGCCTCGTCGTTACCCACTCGACCTGCTGTGCCCAGGGGATCAATGGAATCGACGTGCGGGGATGGTGGATTGAAGAAGCGCGTCGCTATATCATGGATTTGAGGAAGATGTAGAAAGGGCGTGTTGTGATGAATTGCAGCAAAGTGCGAGCCTATCCATTCCCGTGCTTTGATGATTGACGTCGCTGTACCAGGGGCAAGGCCAATTTGGTGCAAAGTCATACGGGGCGTGGAGCGAATAGAAAAGATGTGCTCAGAGGGGATTGCAAGAGAAATGCTTAATCCTAGGCAATCCAAGAAATGTGGTTAGGTGTACGATTCGAATTTCATTAAGTGAGTACTCACCGAAGCGCTCTGTTGTCATGTGTTCCAGAATCTTCTCCACCGTTCTAACAGCATTGCTTGCTGATGCCTTTGTATTTTCAGCTGTGGATGCAGTGCTCGAAAACCTGGGTGACCCGCTCGAGCCAAATGGTGCTTGGGCAGGGGCAGCGTTCGAGTTGTAGTCTGGAGTTGGTATGCTTGGAATATCAACGGAATCCAAAGTGTCGAAGGTAACAGAAAAAGAGTGATCACCCATCTGCTGACCAGAACGCGGGGATGGTAATGGCTGGGATACAGGTGAGGGGATGGACCGGTGCGCTGTACCAGGCAAGGACGCAGAGGCTGTCGCAGATAGTATCGGTGAGAGAGGCCTCTTCGACGCACGTCTAAGCCGATCCCTGACGATTCGAGTCAGGAAATGTTTACAGACACCAGCACATACCTGCCCGGGCGAGCTTTTTCACGAAGTACACATTCTCCCTCCTTCTTCCTTCTGATACACTCACCACAGACCGATTTTGTCGCTATGTCGCACTTTGTTTTCCTGATACGACAAGGCTCACCTGTCGGACCACTTTGAGCTCACTAGACTTCATTTGAGAGAGTTCTTGTTGCAAAACTTACAAGCTCGACTCACGCGGGTGATCGGTGGAACGATACTACCAGTATCGATAGCGGCTATATTTGTTCGGGAATCTGCATCACCATTAGTGTTATCGCCGATGAAGCTCCGATTCGTAGTGCTCATATTGAGGAACCGAGAATAGTTGGAAGAGGTGAGTGTGCAAGAGTTGATGTTTGCATGGATGTGAGGAACGGATAATCGTATGTTGGTGATACCTAGATCCATTTTGGTCCCGTCTTTGCCTTCTCTATATCCGAGATGTTCTTTTTAATCCCGGACATAACGTCCACACTAAGGCTTCCTGGCTATCTCGCACGCCTATATGTGCGATTTACATGATGAAACCGATTCTCATTCTCCAAAGGTCTTACTTACCCTTGGTTCGAACTCGTAAATGTCATGAGCGACTACTGAACAAATCCAAACCTGAACTCGCCATCATGGAAGTGGCATTCACCATCATTTAGGAATGGGATATCCCCGGATTTACAATGAGCATCACTGTTTGCACCAAGTGGAGGTACAGGTTTTCCCGTTTGCTATCTAAAAATAGACATTCTAGACATCACATTCGAATGTCATAACTGAAAATCGGATTCAACTCATATGCCCTGCGACGAGAAGTTTTGGGCAATGAGCAGAGAACCCGAACGATGATGCGAAGGTGACGTATCTCCGGATATACATAGCTTTTTTGGATTGCTTCGTCGGACACGAATTCGACCTCACCACACTGCAGAGTGGAATTACGGGTTTCCAATAACCCCCAAGGGGCGCCAACACCCCCGGATGTATCTCCACAATCAAGGGGTCCTATTGAGAAGAAGACACATAAAAAGGGCTGCTTTGCATCTGGGTAACTCCTGGTTTTCATCAAACCCTCACAAGCTTAAACCTCGTTCGCCGCTCTCCATGACTAACTCCATGATCAGAACCCCTTATAACTTGCGGGGCGAAGCCCTGCAGCAACTCATGATGTTCACCGTTGTGGTGCCAGTCTTTCTCGCCATGGGTTTCAGTCAGTCCTTCTTTGGTGGAGTGGTATCTTACCCGTCGTTCTATGACCTCTTCCCCAAAGTCAACACTTCGACTACAAAGGGAGATATCAAAGAACACAATTCTTTGATTCAAGGAACAGTCAACGCATGTCTTAATTTAGGAGCAGTCGCAGGATGTCTGTCCTGTATGTACGTCGGTAACAAGCTTGGTCGTCGTAAGACCACGGTTCTCGGTAACATAATCGCGGTTGTTGGTACCATTCTCCATGCAACTGCTTTCAGTTTCGCTCAATTGATCGTCTCCCGGCGTGAGTGTTCCCATCAGTTACACGGGCGAATCTCTGCTAATACATTCATCGACAGTCATCCTGGGGTATGGCATTGGTATGGCATCCAGTACCGTGCCAGCCTGGCAAACTGAAACAAGTAGGACACACAAACGAGGCCATCATGTCATCGCCGATGGAATCACCATTGGTTTCGGTATCGCGTTAGCTTCCTGGGCTACCTTTGGCTTTTCTCATGTAACTGGAACATCCTCCTGGCAATGGCGAGTACCGGCGTAAGCGACAGCTCACCTACCTTGTCAGGTTGCGTCTCACTGATCTTCTGTCAGCATCACTCCAGGAATTATGTGTGTCATCGCCGGTTTTGCTGCCACGCTTTTCCCCGAATCGCCTAGATGGCTTGCCTTGACCGGAGATTACGCCAAGTCTCGTGACGTTCTGGCTGTAGTATATGATGAGGAGATCGACTCTGTCCATGTCGCCCAAGTGCTCGAAAACATCCAGCATGCCAACGAGGAAGCAGCGGAAGGCGCATCATTCTTCTCTATCTTCAAAATGGGCAAAGAAAAGGTCTTATACCGACTCTTGCTCGCTTGCTCTGTCCAGTGGTACTCTCAAATGGCTGGTTCTGGTCTGATCACATACTACTCGAACCAATTGTTTGCCAACATTGGACTGGACAGTCAAACGTCCAAAATCATGGCGGCCTGTGTCCTCACTTTCAAAGCCGCCTGTGCATTCATTCCCTTCGCAACCATTGAGCTTGCAGGAAGAAGGAAATTATTCTTAATCTCTGGCGCAGGCATGGCGGTTTGTATGGTGAGTCACATGCAGATACTGCCACGAGTCTTTGCTGAATATCTCTTGGCAGTTCGCTCTCGCTGCATCCGCCTCTCAAGTACCCAAAACTGTTCATGCAGGTTACGCCGGTATTGTTTTCGCCTTTCTATACGTGTTTTTCTATCCTATCGGTTTCCTAGGAGTCAACTGGCTTTTCTGTCAAGAGATCATTACTACACGGTACCGTGCTCCTGTGGCTGGTGTATCTACGGCTGTTCATTGGTTGACCTCCTTCGCTGTGTCTCGTGCGTGCTCAAAGCTCAAAACCCCAGTGGTTTCTACGCTGACATTTCGAATAGTTACCACTCCTCTTGGTTTCACTTCCCTTGGCTGGAAATACTACCTCATCTGGGGTGCTTCAGCTACTAGCATTCTCTTCGTTGTCTACTTCTTCTATCCCGAAACGACTGATATGTCCGTCGAGGAAATCGATCAGATCTTTATCGATTCGACCGGCGTCTTCGCTACTCCTAGACTCGCAACTCAACGAAGGAAGGCAGCAATTGCCAGAAGAGCCAATAGTACCGGTGTTGTAGAACACTTTGGCTCGGACCATAAGGTTGAAATAGAGGAGCGGGAAGTTGCTTAGATGTGTTGTTGAAGAGGCAACACTGCTATAGTATCGATTCCTAGAAGACTGTGCGCAACCCTAACTCATAATCGATGTGTGCATGTATATCAAACGCCCATTCTTCGTCTCTGGAGGTACAAATGTCGACCAAAGTGGAAAGATCTTGTTTCCCAAATTGCAGTATATTCTGGACGATATTCAACTTCCAAAATGGTATAGATCAATGTATTACAGACTCCTCGTATACAGTATATGCGCGCCGTCGCAACTCCACTCGGTTGTTTACAACGCTATAGACTATCAGTGCGATTGAGCAGACCGCCAAGCTGGACGTCTTCGAGCAGGGTTAGACAGTCCACAGCTTGCAACACAGAAAGACTGTCTTATTTCTGGTCTTGCTGTTTTGACAGCTGTGACAGTGAAATCTTGAGGCACCTGCCCCTCGATCTGAGGAAGTCGAGACATTGTAACGCGACTAAGCTGCATTTTGGAGGTTCAAGTCATGACTTGCTTATGTTCACAGTGGCAACTTGATCACAATCGACGGTTATCAAGGCTTTGATGTTGATGTGTGAGAATCAACTTAAAGGCGTCTGGGATACTTGATGGGTACTGTCATTCCGGCACTTTACACTTTTACACCCAGACGTCCGCAACTCTCCGATGTGGATTGTAATTACTCTGTGACTCTGCACTGGGCGCTAATTCGGCAACGATTGATCGCGACATCATTAGGACGAGCGCCTAAAAATACATTTTCATCTACTATGCAATGAGTAGGAGCAGAAGAATCAGATGCAAATCACTTCCATATCTCCTGGAGGCACTCCACCATGCTGGGTTTGATTTCTTCAATCGTGGTAACACCCATGAGACGCATTGCGTTCAGAATTTCGTTCTCTAGGACTACGACACCTGATCAGTCATGTGGTCTATGCAAAGAATAAAAGAAGCTCATACTTCGCACAGTCCTGATAACACCCTGCTCCCCATACGCTGCTTGAGCGTATAGGAAAGGCCGTCCTAAACCTACTCCGCGCGCTCCAAACGCCAAAGCTTGCAGAACATCCGATCCTCGCCTTACACCACCATCGATATACAGCTCGATCTCTTTGCATAGATTGGGATCCTCATAGTATACTTGCCGTAAGCTGTCAAAACCAGTTCGGGCCCTACGAGGTATCGTATATCAATCTGGGTACATTGCACATAATGACAGGACTTACTGATCGAGTTGACGCCCTCCATGATTTGAGAATATACATCCTGCTAAGCCAGCCTCTTTTGCTTTCCTCACATCCTGGGGTACGTGAATGGTATATCAGCACAAGCATAAAGAAAGGTATTGCAAGCTTACGTCAATATGGCATACACCCTTCAAGTAAATAGGAACACCCGAAGCCAGCTCTTTCAGCTTCGCCAGATCTTCCCACTCCTGCGTGGGATCGTGATATCCTGGTGGATCAGTGAACGGCTCCATCCTCCTTCCAGGTTCTAGGTCACCTGTGGTACCCTTCAGCTTCTCGGTGCTCTGTCGAAGATCACCAACATTGGAATCCACCGTGAGAAGCAATGCCCTGATGCAGCGTTAGGAGAGAGAAGACAATCATGTCACGATGGAATGAAAACTCACTGGCAGCCCCTTTCCACCGCCTCGCGCACTTGTGCCTCATGTTTCGATCGATCTTTCTGTAGATACACTTGATAGACTAATCCCATTTTCTCTCCGATCGCTTCGTCCATACGATCCTTCTCATCCAGAATCTCTTCCAGGGGGAATGATGCAGCAGCAGAAACACCCTGTACGATTCCTGTCTTCGCTGCCTGCTCCTTCAATTAGCTCAAATAATTGTCTGCAACTCGACAGCAGCGAACGTACTCCACGGGTTATATTTAATTCTCCATCTGGATGACCCAGTAATGCGTTTGAGGAAGGAGATACATAGATAGGTAAGGCGGACGGTATGCCAAAAATCGTCGTCTGCGGAGCAACGGTATTGACGTTCTTCATGATTCTCGGCAGCAAGCGACATTTTCGGAAAGCGTTGCGATTGTCTGCTGTAGAGTAACCATCGAGTGACGATGCACTGTAATAATTGGTGACTCTGGGGCTCAGGAATGACTTTGCCGACTCCTTCATGATATAAGTCAGCACCAGGGGAATCATCGTGCCGAATTATGGACTGACCTCGATTTCATCCAGTCCCAACATCGTCTCCGGCGGAGGAAGTTTCAGCCGTGCATTGGCCACTCGATCCTGTTCCGCTTTTACTGCCGCTGCTGACTACACCCTAGTCAACTCCGTTTATGATAGAGGTTAAAGATTGATTCTAAACTTACAGCAGCCACTTCTTTGGGATTGACATAGCCCTTGAAGCTCTCGGGAGGAAGGTTATTCTCAAGAGTCCTCGGGGGATGAACCGGCTTAGAAAGCTCACTAACACAGTGAAACATATCAGCAATTCTGTCACACACTGACATAGTGGAGAAGACTCACGTGACGTCTCGTCCGGCGTTGGCCACAATTATCGCCGACCCTCCAGGATGATATTTATGGAAATCGGACACACTACACGGAAGCCGAACGACATCAGCAGTCTGGAGATATATCTATGAGCGTCCTGTGTGTTATGTCCTCCAAGGAAGATCGACTCACTCAAAGACTTTCCCTTCTACTACCACCCACGCGTCCTGAGATAGATTATGTCTGGCGACCTCTATTAATGAAAGATATTCGCCATGTAGCTCAGCATTTGATCCGTACTTCTCACGTAAGTCCTCAGCGATATCGACATCGGACTGTTCTCTTTGCTTCTTGGAGCCTTTTGCGCCAGACACAACACCATCTATATCCTCTTGTTGTTCCTTTTCCACATCAACTCCACTATCGGCAAGAACCGGGCGGGTAAGAAGCGCAAGCTACACCATTGTCAGCCGTTTTACAGCAGGTCCGATGATAGGACTCACAGTGATGGTGCCTGTCGCCACTGCCAACATAAGCGATCGACTACCTAACGGCTGCCTGGAGGACGATTGCGAACTGCTTGTATAGTACCGCGATGCCGATCTTGAAGCACTCGTTACGCGAGCAACCTTCGTGATATTCCTGACTGCATGATGCGACCTTTGCAGCAGTGAACTTATCATGTTGATTCAGTAGTTTCAATCGTGAATATGAACGTCTCGACTGTAGAGTTATGGAAGTATTAGTTACGAAAATTGACAAAATCGATGCAAGTTCAATCGGGTGGAGAAGATTGGTTGAGCATTTTCCGGGCTTCGGGTTCTGGGGAATTCGTCGCGCCGGTCCAATTACAGCTCGCCGTATATCCGTACTCCCGTCGCTTATTCTGTCGATCCTGCTTGTATGTCCGTCCGTATTTCCGTATCAGCTATGATCGCATCATCATGATAGTGGAGGGTTTGAAAGTACAGTGTTGACAAGTACAAGTGTTGACACAAGTATGCCTCGTGTGGTGAGAACTTCGTATATCTACACCTCTAGCATTTGGATTGCACTCCAGCTCTTGCAATTATTCGTCTTACCGCGCTGCACACCACGATCATTTTCAGATGTCGTCCCGTAAAGTACTTTTGATGGGTCAGTATTATGACGTTTCTATGAGGAAATCCTCAGCTAATCCAAACCCACTAATTAGGCCCTATGCCCTATGTCCGCGAACAGTTTTTCGCCGAAGTTTCACCTCTTGCAACAATTGTAGAGCTTTCATCAAAGAGTATGCAAGAATTCGAGGAAGATCTCAAGACGAAATATCGAGGTCTTACTGCTATCTACCATTATCGTGATCCCGGGACTTACTTTGGATACTTGGGTGAACAATTCTTCAGTCGTTTACCGAAGACATGCAAGACTATTTGTCATCGTGAATGAACCTACATTCATGTCGTTGAGTGAAGATAATTGACGTCCATTATGCGTATAGTGGGAGCTGGCTACGATGACATAGATGTCGCTGCAGCCAGAAAGTATGGCGTTACCGTAAGTAGTACAGCTTCCTCTGTAGGCCTGGTTCTCCATGACTCACGTTTGCATGTTTCTTCGGTAGGTGACTCACACACCTTCCGCTGTAGATGATGCGACAGCAACAACAGCTACATATCTGATAATCTCAGCGATGCGCCAGTTCGCCAGAGCTGAGGTAGCTTGCCGAGAAGGTGAATTCTATCTTGGCGTTTTAAGAAAGCTAAGACTTATTTTATTATACGAACAGGAAAATGGAAGACAGGATTGCCACTCGCCCGGGACCCCGAACACAAAACACTAGGTATAATCGGCTTGGGAGGGATCGGTACAGTAGTAGCTAGACGGATGGCGTTAGGATGGGGTATGAAAATACTTTATCACAATCGACGTCAAATTGCGAATCCTCCTCAGGATTTTTCGGTAGAATACAAGGTTACCATGGATGAGCTATTTGCCGAATCGGATGTTGTGTCAGTCCATCTTCCCGTTAGTCTATCTTCCTTCCCACTCCTCCAGCTCCATCAATCTCGAGAAGCATCGAGTTCCTAGATATAATTTTCTTTTAGCTAAACGACAAGACCAAGAACATTATCGGTAAAGCTCAATTTGATGCTATGAAGCCAAAAAGCGTTCTGGTCAACACAGCAAGGTAAGCACATGACAATCACTTGACCACCTTCCGAAGCTGATCATTCATTCTGTAGAGGCGGTTTAGTAGACGAGACTGCCCTTCTAGAAGCCCTGCAATCGGGTAAATTGCATGGGGCAGGTCTTGACGTCTTCCCAAATGAACCAGCCATAAATGTGGAGCTGTTCAAACATCCAAATGTGACAATACTCCCTCATATGGGAACGGAGTGAGTCTTTCGCTACCTTATCGGGACGGACGAAGAATTATGCTAACACAGCGGGAGAATTTAGGACGTGGGACAGTCGAGATAAGATGGCTTTAATGGTTTTGGACAACATCCTTGCAGCCTTGAATCGAGAGGCTTTGCCTAACATAGTAGGTGTTTTGTGATACTTTCTTGTGATACTTCGGTCGACGTTATGCGTGTCAGCTGATTTGATTGTTATAAAGGTCCCGGAACACCAATAGGCCATAGATATTATAGCAAATGCATCAAATATTCTGAACTTGTCTCTAGCTCGTTCGATTAATTGCTATATGCTTGATATTTTGGGGACAAAGCATAGTATTCTGTCGGTTACGCTGTATAAAAACGGGTTCTTCTATCTGGCGTCAGAGCTCTGTGCATCCAAAGATCTGTTAAGCAAACACATTACGAGGGAAGCGTGAAATAGACAAAGCGGTCAGGTTGCCGCCGAGCTCTTCTTTCACTCATAAAAATAGAAGCATGCTTTCTGAACACGTTTCTCTTTTTTCTTTTTGGCAACGAGGGTAATGTTAAAGGTATTTAAGATCAGGTTCGGAGTGCGAGTGATAGGCTCGCACGCTCTGGAAGAACACGATTTTGCTATCTGGAATGAAGAAAGAGAACAAGAAATGCCAATTGGCTGGTGGGTAATTTTAGATGGCTAAGTCGCGGTTATGGGGACGACAGCACGCGGGCCTCGAAGCCATGTTCGTTGCGAGTCGAGCGATAATGATCGACCACAAGACTGATACACGTGGATCATGTGCATCCAGTGAGCCCTATGTGAATGGATTCCACTATTCATCGTGTCATCAATCTAGACTCGACTTCGGCCGTGTCAATTGTCTTGGCGACGCTCCCAAAGACTTTCCAACCCTTCAGCCGCCCAGCGCGGTACGACAATACTGGATGTTGCAAGTAAGATAGCTGACGCGCCGCGCGCAACCTTGGAAAACGCAAAACCTGGCACGGGAATTTCCGAGAACCCTCAGTTTATCTGATTGGCGGGATCGCCGTTCAAGCAGATAACGTCATTCACCTACTTCTTATACAGCCCCCTTTGTTATACAGTCCCATACAAATCATCATGAAATTCCCATACAAATCTACACCTGATCTGTCCAGCAATATCTAGCTTCAAAACTCCCTAGTTTTGTCATCTGGGAGGAATGCTAGACAGGCTAAGATATACACCAGGTTTTTATGTGTCTCCAGATGGACAGATGCATGCTCTGCAGCAGAAAAAAGGGTTTCACAGAAGCGAAATTTGTAGTTCTAGCAATGTCAATGCATGCATTCTGAAAGCTCCTACTCATAGCTAGATGCCTCCCACTCCTGTTCCAAGGCCCCCAGTCTTGTAACAGGTGTGATGCATGCATGAGGTGAGAATCTGCAAACTGTATAATATGTGGGGGTGTATAAGAAGTAGGTGAATGACGTTATAGTAATCCACAAGGTATTCAACCCAATCGGCCGACTGGACTTGTTCCTAGGTGTCCGTCACTTATTTTTCCCTTGAATCCTTGTCAGATAACCCAAAATTCGTCACCAATCCTGATACGCCCCCTTGTGGTGTTGTCAATGGAAAATTTGAAACGCAAATTTGGCATGAAGAAGTGCACAAGCGTGCGATCCGAGCGCTAAGTGTCGGCCGCCCCCTCGATCTGAAACTTTTTTTTCTGGCGAAAGTCTTTCACGCTACATATAGATCAGATAAAATTTGATTCGCAAGACTTTCGTCTTCCATCTTGACCGATTACAGGACTTACCACACTATGTCACCAAACGGCATTGAAGGTGAACGTGCCTCGACCAGCGTGGATGACACGAGTTCTCACCCAGAGTCTGACGGTCTCCAGACTCACGAGAAGGACAAGTATCTTGGGACTGAAGAACAGAGTCTGCCACATCTTTCTCACGATAAATATGATAATCAGGTGAAGAGCGAAGACAAACCGGACGAAGACGTTCAAGAAGGTGTACGGGAAGCTGAAGCACTTACCTTGACCTGGACAAGAACGTCGTTGATTGTGGCCTACGTATTGTAAGTGCAATCTTCATATCTGATGACTTGGTGACTAACTCCTCTTCAGCATGTTCCTTATCTACCTTGTCCGAGCGTTTGAAGGCTCAATAACAGGAAACCTTGGACCATTCATCGTTTCGGGATTCTCAGCTCATTCTCTCATTCCTATCATATCTGTCGTGGCCGACATAATGGGAGCCGTGACTTATCTTACTGTTGCCCGTGCGGTGAATGTTTGGGGAAGATCAAAAGGTTTTGTGGTATTGGTCGCACTTGCTACAATCGGTATGATTCTCAGTGCAACTTGTCGAAACGTTGCCACCTATGCCGCAGCTCAGGTAAGCATGTTTCCGTTCTGGGTTTAGACAATCTTGCTAACAGTACTGCAGATCTTCTATTCCATCGGATTTTCTGGTATGATCTTTTGTGTAGACATCATTACCGCGGACACGTCATCACTCAAAGATAGGGGTCTTGCATATGCCTTCACTTCCTCACCATATATCATCAGTGCCTTTGGAGGGTCCAAGGCTGCGGAGGGATTTTACGCTTCCAACTGGCGTTGGGGTTATGGAGCATTCTGCATCATCCTTCCCGTCGTGGCCTCGCCACTCATTGCCATTCTCTTCTTACACAAACACAAGGCCCAGAAGCAAGGTCTACTTGCCCCTTCTCAGAAAATCGACCGAACCGTTCTGCAAAGTCTTTGGTACTACGCTGTGCAATTCGATAGTAGGTGTTCCAGTACGAGGATATTTACAAATCACTGATGTCTGATATGCCTCCTGAATAGTCTTCGGTATCTTCCTCATTGCCGGTGGTCTGGCCCTTTTTCTTCTTCCCTTCTCAATAGTTGCTACTTTTGCGGACTCATGGAAGACTCCTGCTATCATCGTAATGATCGTTGTTGGTGGACTGATGCTTATCAGCTTTGCATTCTACGAGCGATATCTTGCTCCTGTACCTTTTCTACCGTGGAATCTTTTGGTATCTCGAACAGTGCTTGGAACCTGTCTCCTCGACTTCTTTTTCATCATTGCGGCTTCGTGTTGGCAGAGCTACTACACCTCCTATCTACAAGTGGTCTACGATGTCTCAATCTCGACCGCTGGTTATATCAATAGTGCTTCGAGTGTGGTCAACGGAGTATGGTTGATCGGAGTTGGTTTCCTGATCAGGCGAACCGGATACTTCAAGTGGCTCTTGTGGCCTAGTATCGCTCTTTACATTTTTGGTACAGGTCTACTCATCTACTTCCGTAGTCCCAGCCAATCGGTGGGCTATAACGTCATGTGTCAAATCTTCCTTGCACTCGCTGGTGGTGCCCTCATCATCTGCATGCAGGTGGCAGTCCTTGCGGCTGGAAACCACAACGATTCCGCTGCGCTTCTTGCTCTTTTGAGTACCTTTGGTAACGTCGGAGGGGCTGTGGGCAGTTCGATCTCCGGTGCTATTTGGACACACACCATGCCTCAAGCATTGGCTTCTCGTCTTCCCGCGGAATCCGTCGACCTCCTCAACGATATTTATGAATCCCTCGATCTACAGCTGTCCTACCCAATCGGTGATCCCACTAGGACAGCCATCATAGATGCATACGCCGTCGGTCAGAAGCGTATGCTAATTGCTGGTACCTGTATCATGGTCGTTACCTTGTTCTGTGTCGCTGCGATCAAGAATATCAAGGTTTCGGAGGTCAAACAGGTCAAAGGGGTGTTGTTTTAGATGGCTCTAGCGGAGATTCATACACAAATTTCATGATCCGCATGCAGATTCTGTGACCTGAGCTATGAGAAAGGCCTCGCCATAGAAGATAGTATAGCTGCAGGTTAGGGATTGGGACGGACGCGTTTTTTCATACGAACGGGGAGTATGAAGTTCCATAGAGTTGAGAGGTTATAAAAGGGAGATTTGAGTGGCGTTGAACTGCGTAAATATGGGTGGTAAGACAGACGTTTGTTAATTGGATGAGCGCCGCTTGCTTCACTCGATGGAAGCGGTGTACCTGAGGGTGATGAGAGTTGCCTGGTGATGCCAAAAAAGTCTTATCAGATAAGATGACCCCCAGCCCGATATAATTTTCTTCTTGTATTCGAATACGCGTCATGTCGGCCGAAACAGCTTCCGCAGCAATGTCGCAGCTGATTTTTTTCCGCAAAAACGTTCTCGCGCAGCGGCAGCAGGTTTATAAAAGCAGCCTGTACTCTAGCTCGATTACGACTCTACCCACTTCGATTAAAACCATCAAGCATGCTTTCGATGTTCAAAACGCTTTTAGCTTTGGCGGTACCCTTGGGACTTCTCGTTCTGACTTCTTCCGTATATGCCAACCCCACGCCTTCTTATCAGCCATCTTACTCGAATAGGATAGTGTTTATCCGACATGCAGAGAAAGGATTCGCGCCAGATCAAATTAAGAAGAAGGCTAGCGATGGACAATCGAGTTTGTTATCATTGTTCTGGCCACCTTGGCGTCATGCTCCCAGACGCGGTGGTCCTGGTAGGATGCCAAATGGCTTGAGCGACAAAGGCAGGGAGAGAGCTCAGTATATCCGTACAGTAAGCTTGGTCTATCGCCTATAACCCCCGCGATGTACTTACGCTCCACTGCTCCAGTTATTTGGCAGAGAATCTGAATTCGAATTTGGTCTAATCTTCGCCGCACCTAGAACTCCGCAAGAAAAGGAGACTGAGCGAACATACGCAACTGTGGCTCCATTGGCGAATGATCTAGGATTGGAGATTGACATAGAGTGGTAGGTGAACTTTCCTTTTCAACTGCTGGGTCTAGACTAATCACGAGACGTTTGCATTATAGCGCAAACTCAGAATACGGTTGTGTAGTTTCGCACGTAAACCGCTTTGTGGAGGATTCCGACGCGGATATTCTTATTAGCTGGGTACGTACCTTATGACAACAACCTGGCACTGACCTCATCACAGAAACATCGAGATCTGAACGGCATTGCGACAGCACTGGGGGCTTCGAATGCTAACAAAATCTATCCAGACGAACGGTGAGTTTGACATTCGGAACGAGAAGGTGTACAAGCTGAAAGCCCTTCACCAGTAATGACGTGATATGGATCATGCAGAACGGTCGAATAATTGAAAAGCGATCGATGCATTGTCCCGGACTCGACGATCACCGTATCGACCAGAATGATCCAGATCTGGAAGTAGAAAGCGACGAATCTGCGTACTGGCGCGGCTGGCATTTGTTTCGAGATGCCCTGCCGCATCTCTGGTAATGACAGATTTGTAGACGCAACCTAGTGTAGTCTCTGAACCGGACAATGTAACGATTTAATGACAAACACTTACCCAGTCTACAAAGGACGGAGAGTGCTGCTGCAGAATGTACGATGGAGTTACTGCTGCTGACTTCTGTGCAGCTCAGAGGCAGACAGTTTCACCAGTTGCATCCTGATCACGAGGATGTGAAGCCTAATGCGGTCTCCCTGCAGTCTACTGTACAAAGCCCAGTTGGTATCTACAGAATTCCTAATGATGAGCAAGCTTCTGCTCCTACTTCTCATACTGAAACTATAGAACATATCGGAAGCTAAGATCTTTCACATCGGTCCTATTATCATAGTCCACAGCTGGACGAGGGATCGCCTCTTCATTGCCTTCCGCCGCCAATCGATCTCGGCGCGCGTTCTCCCATTTGCAGATGAACATAAAGAGGAGCATGAACACAATGTAGATGCCGTACATGGCCGAAATTGCCCGCATGGCTGATTTGTAAAGAGGTGCCTCCTTGTCACGGAAAAGCTCTGCGGTGGTACTATGAGTGATCGTTTGCGTATATATCATATTCAAGGTGACTTACGGGGTCCAACGATACATCCTGTAGCGTAGCCAATGTAGTAAACAGTCGAAAAGAGTGTCTTTCGCGTGTGACCTTTGATGTTGGATGAGATGATGGACAGATTGACAGATAAAATGTGGTAGTTGCAAGTTGCTAGGGGTCACTGCATAAGCGCCCTGACGACTAGTATACTTGTCTTTTAGGTTGACTCACTCATCCATAGGGCACCTGCAAGTGGCCATTTGTTTTTATAAGGCAGCACCTGAAGCAAAATGCTGCCAATCAATGGGACCACAGCACAAATGGCTTGGATGTATCCTCTATGATTTGGGAACCTTTTGCAGGATAAGACGGCAAGGATGAGACAGGTAGCCTGCATACCACAAGCGGGAAGCTGCAAAACAGTGGTTATGAAGGTCGAATAGCCAAGCCCATTCAAAATCAAGGTTCCGAAATTGAGAACCGTACAGGCGCAAAGGAGGAATGCCCAGAAGAAGACCAAGTAGAATTTCGGATCCCTCATCGTCTCCCAGAACTGGTCCCATTGAAAGTGGCGTTCGTGTGCACTTGCGTGCTCCCGAGCAACTCGATCGTGCGCTATCTGCTTTTCTTCGGAGGTGAGGAACCAAGCTCCAGCCATGTCTGCGGGGATCAAGTAGGCAAATGCAAGACCGATACAAATCGATATTGCTCCTGCAATGAGCATAGCAATACGCCAGCCAGCGAGGTGTCCCTTGATGGAACTCAATCCATAGAGGAACAGACCACCAAGCCCCTGGGCAAAGATATCGGCGGCAGCCAACAAGGCGAATCGCGACGGGTGTTCTGCCTTTCGATACCAGAAGGAGATCATCAAGACGAATGCGGGGTACGCGGACCCTTCCATCAGCCTGTTTAACATGGGACGATTAACACCAGTAACATTCCGACCTATCCTGTACACTCACCCAAGCAGGAATCGCACCGCGAGCAAGTCGGCAGCCTTTTGCGGTGCAGCTTGGGCCATCATAACGCCACCCCATAATACAACGGTGACTGTAGCTCATAGAATAAGTCTCGTTCGACCTCGAACAGTGCGGTGACAGCTCTCACCTCCAACATATAATTTGATGGAAAACATGTGCAAAATCTTCACAGCCAGAATCTGGGAGGCAAGTGTCCCGAAATAAAAGATACTCGAAGCCCAACTACATGATACGTCAGCAAAGAGTATTTTGCTATGCCAAGTACACCTACGAATAGGCTTGGCCGGTCAGATTGAGATCCTTCTTCAGCCCAAAGATGGCGGCGAATGCCAATCCTCGTTTGTCCAAATACTGGCAAAAGTACACCAGGATAGCCAATGGCATAATGACCTTGTCGATCTTCCACAGAACTCGACGTTCGATTGCGGGGTCGATCTCAGCTTCAGAACGATCCACCTCGGTGATCTTAAGATCGTCCACTGGTTGCTGTTGCTTGAGACCTTCAACGGGCACTACGGGTAGCTCATAGGACATTGTGGATAGGCTGGGGGTGTTTGGGAAAGGCGCTACTGTCCACAGGATCCATCGAGATTGACAGCTTTTATACACAGTTCAGAAAGGAAGCTCGCTGAAACACTTTAGGTCGCCGAAATGTTTTTGATTAAATCGCCGGTTGGCAAACAGTTTGATAACGGTGGGATATAAATGGAGTACCGTGGTGGAGAACGAAGGTGTCGGAAATCCCGAACCGGCCAATCATGAAAATGGCATCGGTGTTGCCCGGGTACGATAGAACGCCGATAATAATACCTTGATTGGCCGTGTCCATGCCTTTCAAGAACGCAACAGCGCAAAAACCTTGCTTGATCGCAGTTGTATCTACACCTTGTAAATATCGCAACACCATAGGATTGAAAAATGGGAAACGTTCTATCACCAAGTGGGTTGTACTTGTGTACATGATGCTGTCAATCGGCTAATGCGCTCTGTCTAGAGTACACATATGAAGAGTGCACCGCCGATTTGGGTGATCTGGGGAAGCTGAAGGGATCGCTGATTGATGGAAAGTAAGTATTCTAGCTCGACGATGGAAGTGTGAGCTGATCCTGTTCACACAGGGTCAAGAGATACGTTAATGTCCCTTATGCTCTCCCACCTACTGGTTGTCACCGTTTCAAACGGCCCAGAGCTTTGCCTAAGGGGTATTCCTACGTGAGTTGGATTTCAGCCCGAGCGATTGTTCACTCATCTCGTCTGTGTTAGTCGCCAGACGGTGAGGCGCGAAATGCTGTCGATTTTGGGCTGCCCTGTCCGCAGCCCACTTATACTTCTCTGCCAGTATCCGAACTCGCAGAAGATGATGGCGAGAGCTCAGCCTATCCATATGATGAAGATTGTTTGAAGATGAACATATGGATGCCAGCTGGACCCCCTCCGGCCCACGGTTACTCGGTCTATGCCTACTTGCATGGGTATGCTCAATATTTGTTACATCGACCAGCTGAGAGCTGATGCGACTATATAGTGGATGGCTGCAGATTGGAGATCCTAGCATCGACCCCAAAATGGATCCCACAGAGGTGAGTTTGGTCATGGCCTCATTGGCTGCACATGTTGACGACCTTAAAGCTCATCACAACCGGTGGACTCAATTGTATCTTGTGAGGCATTTCTCAGTGGTTCATTCGAAGCTGAGTGATCCATGACTTCTGATAGCATCTCAGTCGGGTACCGCTTGAGCGCCCTTGGTTTTCTGGCGTGCAAGGAGCTAAAGGATGAATCCCCTGACGGTTCAGTGGGTAACTACGGTCTTTGGGATCAAAGAGTTGCTCTAGAGTGGATACACAACCATGTCTCTTTGCTGGGAGGCGATCGTAAAAAAGTTGTTCTTGGAGGACGTTCTGCGGGAGCGTATTCCACACAGTCAGTATCATCGCCGAGTCAGTAAGCCATAACTGAAGGATACTTTAGCGCTCAAATGGTGTACGAGCTCTTACAAGCTAAGCCGACAGACGACGGTCTCTTTCAACGTGCCATCATGTAAGTTCTCATTATAACGACGTCCGATTTCACTCGCTAACGTGTCACAGGATATCGAACGTGAGTCATACATAGACAGGTGTCATTTGCGGTCGTGGAGTTGAAGCCTAAAGCTTATATGCAGTGTAGGCCATCCCCTGCGTGCCAAAAACGGTTGAAGAGTGTCAATCCCAGTTTGAGTCACTGTTGAAGGTCCTCGATATCCCTCTGTCTTTGTCAGGACCCGAGCGCTTGGCTAGATTGAGAGATGTTCCCCCGGACACTCTGACGAGAAAGTTGATGACGATCGATCAGTTCACATTCCGGACTGTTCAGGATGGCGTTTTCTTCCGTAAGTCTAGCCTTTAAGACTTGTTGCCCAACTGAGCGCATTCAATCTTTTCAAAGCCACAAGCCAAACATGGCTGTATGACGGAAAGCTTGCTAAAGAGTTCAAAAAGAGGGACATGGCGGTCATCATCGGTGAGGTTCAGGATGAGGTGGGTCAAAATGTCGTTCAAATGCAATCCAATTTATATCGTCCACCAGGAAACCTTGTATCGAGATGGTTTCCACGTCACCGATGAGATATCACTGTACAAGGCAGTAAATCAATACTACTCGAGTGAGTAATTATGATCGAGGCGGGAATTCGATGGCTGACTTTGAAGGTGGCAGCTACTGTGGTCAATCAGATGATTGACCTATACTTGAACCAGAAAATTAAAGAGCCGTATCAACAGTGAGTCCTTCGCCATGTGCTCGCTGTGAAACACGCTAACAGCGACTCTAGCCCGGATCCTAATCCAGAAGTGGATCACTACTCTAAAGTGCTTGGAGATATCATTAGTGACGGACAGGTTCGAGCTCCAAGTCGATCCTTCGCGAGGCAGCTGAGAGACGCCAATGTACCTTTGGACTCGGTTCACCGGTATATAATCGCGTGGGCTCCTGATTTTGTGATGAATTTTGCTCCTCCTAAATTCGGGGTAACTCACGCTATGGATAGACCTATACATGTGAGTGGTCCTTTTTGGCCAAAGGATGTTCAGATTGGAGCTCGACTGAGATCGACATTGTAGAATTTCTCGATATTCCACGGACCACATCCTCGCGAAGAGGGGCTGATGCGTCAGTGGATCAAAGACTATGTGAGTGGTCTGCGACCTTTGCGATACAATATCTCACCACTTTCGTTAGGCAAACTTCATCAATTGGCGACCTGTGGAATACGGTACGACTGAATGGAATCAGGTCAAGGTTCTGAGTCCAAAAGGCGGTGGAAGTATCCAGATTGAGGATGATACGAAGTGGGATTACCTCGAAAAGGTGTCTCAAGTGATCGAAGGACGCTCTTCATAATACATTCTGTCAACCTTGATTCGCCCTGTAAGTTCGTATGTATATGATAAATCGTTTCATGCATTCGTAGATATGATGGCGTAACAGTGCGTCACAGTGAATGAACAGCGCCTTGCCAGTCGGCATCATTTATCGTACTGGCTGTATTCCCAAAGTCCCACGTACTGTCGTCGAAAGGCCACCAATCGTTCCAATCTATATCAGCACCGAGTGTCTCATCTACAAAGGGGTCGGCAACCCTGCTTGAGACAGCGAGCGGATCGACAGGAAGATTCGGACTCAGATGGCCGTATAACACGGGCAACGCAGCGTTACTATTCGGGGAGGGGTATCGCTCAGTCGCATGACGTTCAACACCGCCAGGAGACTCACTCTTTCAGTCCTGCTGTCACATCGGGCAACAATTCGGTATCACCCCCTAGCCTGTCGTCTTGCGATGCAGAAGACTGCCTCCCACCCTTCTCCGAAAGTCTTCGGAGAAATGCACCGTGGAAAGCGATGGTGTGACTCGGTGAAAGGGCTAGTCGTTCAAGTTTGTCTGCTGAGCGATGGAAGGTATCAAACAAGTGGGACAGAGACTGAGGATCAATCATTCTCGTGGCAATCTGGGTGTCGATAACCTTGATGAAGCGATATGTCAGCTGAGTGTCAGTATGTGCATCCTGAAATCACGTGCCTTGTATAGAAAAAACGATGCGTATGCAAAGTAAAGGTGTTTAGAGTCTTAACGACATATCAGCCAATTGCCTTTGCAACAAACCTGAAATACTCACCACATGTGTATCGCAACAAATCGTCCTCTAGCAGACACATGGTCGACAATATCCCTAGCGACCCATTGATGCAGGTTGCTAGAGCGTCTTTCCTTTCCCTGTCTTGATTCTGCTCTATGACATGATCTCCAGCAGAGCTAGGATTGCGGAAAGACCGTTGAACCCATCGATGTGAGATCTATGTGATTAAGATGAGAACTGTGATTTATCGAATAGTACGCACAATGACTTTGGCATGCAATGCTGTCAGGTTCGCATGGATTGCTATATGTGGGTCTGTAGCTGTTGTCAGTGACGACCAGATCAGCGGCGGGTCATTCACGTACCTCGTTGAGTCTGTACCTGTACCCAAGCGTCTGAGTCTTTTTCAAAAGTCTGATATACCGATCGCAGATCCAATTTATAGTTGCTTGGCCCAAACTCATTATCCTTGTCTATCGCTTCTATGCTAGCAGCCAAAACCCTCCGCAGAGCAACATTGCTGGCTAGTCGAAAATCTACCGCTATGCAGATAGGAGATAGAATAAAGGATTCACTAGGTGATCGGATCGTCAAACATAGCACTCGACACCCATACTCACCTGGAACGTATCAGACTGTCCTCTGGCATCATACTAGGCTTAGCGGTCTGCCCGCAATAGTTAAATCTGACAAGTACGAAGAACGTCAACTTGATACTCGTTATAAGGGGACATGATGATGAAATAACACCTGCCTCTTATCCGCTGCATACAACGCCAGCCATATTCGTTGGCGATTCCGATTGCGCCTCTCGTCATAGCCTGGTCGAGGAATAGACAGATCCAGATCCACTGCCATTCGACTGTAAAATTCCAATGAGTGAAAGAATTTGGTTAGAGTGAGCTTACCAAGCCTGACACCAGTGATCAGTCTAATGGGCGTCTGGGGGTTGACTTTGGGATGAACTTACAATACCAAGCAGAAGAAAAGCGTTCTCATCATCCGCTTCCTTATACTCGGTCAGGACAAATCTGCAAGCTCCCTGCACGATCAGCAGATACTTCACCGTTTATGTTGCGCTCCTGCGATACTGACAATGCTTGAACAGTCTCCTCTGACTTGATGTCATCTGCGAATACTCTCAATATCTGATCTTTGGCGAGGGCAGAACATTTCTTGAGTGTGAGGGTCGTCTGTTCTGGCGAGAATTTTGCCGCTATCGCTATAATAGCGCAGAACAAGAACGAAGATGTCCGCTGTACATATTCTAAGTTCATTGTGAGTTGGTTGCCGCTTGGTAAGGATGAAAGCGGGATAGTCACCGTATGTATGCAGACTTTCGTCAAATATGTAAACATTCGGAGCGATCTTTCGCATGAAGCTATGGCAAGGGTGTGATCAGGACCAAAAAGACAGTTGTGAACTACTATGATGAGAAAGAAATGGATCTCACAGATGGAACAAACTCCTAGCCATTTTCTCATCGATATACCCACAAATGATAGGATCTTCCCTCCATAGCGGCAAATTGCCAGGCCTCACTATTCTTTCCTCATGTCTTTTCTCCGAGAAAATCCTTGCGATAGACGATGTGCGTCTTACCGAGGGTCCTATATCGGTATATTCTTGCGACGTAACTCTAATTGAGGATGTAGGAGATGGAAGGGCGACGATAGGGGCGTAAGGCCGTATCAAATGCGGTGGAGGATGTTGGACTCTCTCGTGGCCAGGACGTCTGGCATTCGGCGCTATGTCGCTCTCCCCATCATGCAACGACTGGGCTCTTCTGCGTTTTATCCGAGCTCGCACACCAGCCGAAAGTCTGTTTATGCGATCTAAGATCCTTAACTTGTCATCCAGCTCAAACGACAACTCACCTTGTTCCGACTTTCCTACCCCTTCTGTGGGGGACTATCTCACATTGAACTCCAGCCGATACACAGCCTTGACAATCGTTGCCTTCTGATCTACCTAAACATTTTGACTATGACATTGGAAGTTGTCAGTTGCCCGAATGCAAGTTAATAATGATTGGACACCGGTAAGAACTTACCTTGCGAGAACGGCATCGCAAGCACGCACTAGACAATGGAGTCAGACCGGGATTGACCAAGAGAAAGCCTCACTCACGGCTTAACATTTACTTTAAGCATGTCAGATGACTCTTTCCGATACGGCGATGGTTGATGGGTCGAACATCGGTTGACAATGCACTACGGAAGTATGGGTCGAGTGGAGTACTAATCTAACATTGATCGTATGGTGGAGGGTTCGGCTGACCGCGTCAATTGCTACCTGGTTACCCGGTGTGAGATTTCTTTGTTGTCGACAGATTTGATCAACACAAGACAAATATTCGACCTCTATTCCAGAGTCAGGAACATGAATACACCTGCCATCGACCACGCTCTTCTTACTCTGATACCTGCGACATCTGAACAAGCTCGACTCGTGAGGAAGAACACCCTGAGTGAGTTCGGGATGCTTGACCAGCGCTAAGACAACGATGGTCTAGGTTGGTTCGGCAAGTGGGATAACCTAACATCAACGGAATGGGAACATCAGGATGAGAAGATTGTGATTGATTCTCAGAGCGGCTTGGAGCACAAACGGATGACTACGTGGTGAATACATTTGTCTTAGGGCTCTAATCGTCGCACACAAACCTAATGTTTAATCAAGGCTTCTCGTTCCCCGCTCTTCAATCTTGCCGACTTGTCCGATCACGTCATCCGCAGGTTCAGACACGATATACTCTCATTTCGAAACATATCGTCTGCCAGCCGTTTTTTCTTCTTCAACTTCGTATGATACCCCTCAACATACATCGGTATATGCAATAGGTACGGTTTGGACTCCAGAACAGCACCGACGGAAGGGGTACGCCCGGCTTGCTCTCCAGCTAGGACACTACGTGCTGGGCGCATCGCAGTACCTGCCTTCTTTTCCAGAAGAGTGGGGTTCACCTCCGCCTATCGTTTTAGGTGATGCTGCCGCTAGCGTCCTTAACAGCGATATTGGGACCAAGTATTACGAGTCTTGCACAATCGGAACGGACCAACCCGGATGGAAAGAGCAAGGTAGTACGATTACCGAATGGGATTTGCGAGACCTGAGATGTCAAGTGGCTGGACCTGACATAGAAGGTTGGAATTGGATATCCTCGCTGGAGGCACTGCAAGGTTCAGCCAGCGTTGCAGTGGATGAGGCAGTGAAACAGCACGAGCGCGCAAGCGGTGATTCGAGAGTGACGATCTTACCGACCAGGTGAGTGAGTTGATAATAGCGTGTGCTTCTACTGACAACTCTGCAGTGATATCATCAGCGGGCACCACAACCGATTGCTTCTTCGTCCGCCATTCCCTCCCGAATACCCGCCAGCTCGACCCACCGCATTCGCAGCTTTCAATGCGGAGGGCGGTTCGTTATTCGTCTACTACCCTAGCACCAGCGCTGTTTCTTATCCACCTTTCGAGAAAAAGGGCAAGACACTATGTGTTGCTCAAATGGTCGGTGATATACCTTGGAAAGTAATTCAGGAAACCGCTGCAAGGGAAGGTTGCCAGCGCCTTGAAGTGTGGGGCAAATTTGAGCCACCTTCGAGCTGGCCGACTGGGGCCGTATCTGATAGAGGTAAAGTTTCTTGTTTATTTGCGTGGTAGGTGCTTAGATTTTCTACAGGCGATCTATATAGCATGATGGCGTGGTATAGACCGTTACAGACAGGCGAGAAGAACGCAGTATGGCTTGGAAATGGGATGTGGATCCCTTGCCGTACATGGAACTATCAACGAGTCCTGGCAGAACGAGACGATACCAAGGAATGGCTGTAACCGACGTAGATTGACAGGGCTCATTTGGACGAGAGGGGCAGAGGGGCAACTCAGCTAACTTGAGGAAATATATGTCATATTTTCGTGACAAGTTCGGTCAATACAACAGGTACTACGTATTTACTGGTCGCTGATTCTTGCTTTGGGTGGTAATACTTGTACTACCATTGTTTGTTTGGCACGCTATGTGCTCCTACCAAACATATTGCAAAGCCAGCCAACATCCGATTCCGGCCAACGTATTACTGAAAGTGCTATCTCTGCCCGTAGTAGTCGCTGCTGAGCTGCTACTGCCTGAACTGGCCGCAGCCGAGGCTGCCTGACTTCCACTACCGTTTGAATTCTGCTACAGATTTCTCAGCACTTTGATAGAGTGCGTAATCAAGCTCATTAGTGAGTACTTACGGTGGTAGACCCTGTCGACACTGGAACGGTGACTGTGTATGTGACCTCAAGGTCAGAGATGAAACGTGTCAGCCCTGTCCAATCTGGAAATTCGACCGTCGCAGATTTAGTCCACGTTGTGTAATACGGTCCGCTAAGATGGGACGAATGGAATTAGCCTCCCTCCGCCATTCCAGGATTCATAGGTCTTGGCTCACGTAGTGGTTGGGCTGGCTGTAATCGAAATACCTCCTGCCGTGACAGCCTGACCAATACTCTGGCATCGGTCCGTCACATTCTTCAAAACTGCATTGGCTTGCTGTTCATCGATCAGCCCATTCGGGTTTCGCGATATGCTGGCTGTGCCTCCTGTTGGGGTAGCGGTGATTGAGTTATTAGTGTGATAGCCAAACGGTCGCTCGTTTCCGTTCGCTATGATACAGTTCAGACACTCAAAGAGCTGGTCATAGATGGTGGAGTTGCACAGATACTGATTGCATCTGTCCGGATCAGATAAGCTGCCGTTTTGGAAAGGTGATGTGACGTAACAAGAGCTGCGAGACATGTGCGTCAATTTCAGCTATGAAGGGCCTACTTAAATCAAGATGACGTGTGACGTGCATAACGAAGGTGAGCATGGTATTTAGAGACTCACAAGTATGTACCCGCAGGCATGAAACAGCCTTTCAAACATTGGATTGGTAGAGTGGATTCCTCAGAGCTGGCATCGTTTCGAACACCCTCTGGGAATATGGAGGTAACGACAGCAGTCGTGGTGTATCCCGAGGGCACAGGTTGGCTTGACGAGGAGAGTGCAGACTGACGTCGGGCCAGTTCTTCCAACTTAGGAAGGATTGCGGCTGCCGCCCCACCGAGAGCTGCCAGCAGGTATACATATCTCATTGGATTTTGGTGGTGTGAGGTATGCTTGTTATGTGATTGCGTGAAGGTATGTTCACAAGCTATTTGGCTCGTGCGCGAGTTAATGGTAGCTCTTATAAGATGTTGGAATTTACCGTGCGGTTGTGCCCCATACGCCAAGCCCATTTTTCGGGCCGAGCTTCTGGTTGCGTCATTGCTCGCTGAACGTCACGTGAGGGTTGTGGGCGCCAATGCGGACCGAAGAGAGGAGCGATGAGACAGGGGGACGGCCGGCGGAGCCAATGATTCCGCTAAGTATTGAGATGTGGGTCTGCTTGCGACATTACAACGAGATGTGTACCAGTGAGACCGAATTACGTTCGTGACAAAGGAGACGGCAAAAGCTATGTCGCGTCAACGTGTGTGCGTCTAGTTCGTTAGATCAATGACAGCGCGCCAAGGAATTGCCGGAGGAAGGGCACCTGTAACGTATGTTAAAACATCTTCGCTCTACGATCACACTCCGAAAATCGAGAGATGCATAATGAATCTAAGCAGGGCTAGCAAACTATCACTTCCTCCCTTAACGACCCGTTTCGGGCAAAAAATCTTTTATAGCCTCTGCAACCTGCACGACATGCGTTTCTAGCAGAAAATGTGAGCCGTCATCGAAAATTCTGAGCTTTGTATCCTTCAAGTCTGCTTCATAAGCGACAGCCCCGGTAGGTGGAAAGTATATGTCATTTTTGCCCCACAATATCAACGTCTTCAATTGGGATTCTCGGAAAAACTTCTGGAATTCAGGGTAAAGTGCGACGTTGTGCTGGTAGTCATAAAAGAGGTCCAACTGGTTGTTGACTTTATCTTCAGACGACATATTGAGTAGGAAGTCCAGGTGATAAGCGTTTGGATCGATCTGAGATATCAAGTCGGATGACAACCCCGAAGTATATTGACTTTTGGCTTGTTCAAGGTCGACTGCGTCTCGAAGCTGCTCTCTGATCTTGTGCCAGTCCTCCGTTCCTTTCTCTGTTTTCCAAAATTTTCTCAACGGATCCCACCACTGTGACAAACCCTCTTCATAGGCGTTACCGTTCTGCACAATCAGGCCCGCAAATGATTTAGGTCGTTGTAACGCCAACCGGTAAGCGACCGGAGCACCATAGTCAAAAACGTAGGGGATGAAACTGCTGATCTGAAGGGCGTCTAGTAATCCGGTGACTGCATCCGTCAGTGCAGCAAACGTTGCTTGGAAGTTTTCGGGAACGACTGTAAGGCCAAAAGTTGGAAGGTCGGGAGCGATAATGTGGAACCGATCGGACAGTAACGGAATTAAGTTGCGATATTGGTGTGACGATGAAGGGAAACCGTGAAGAAGGAGCAAGGTGGGCTTGGAAGAGTCTCCAGCTTCCGCATAGGCCATCTGAACACCGGTTTCGAGCGAGGTGGAACGGTAAAAGGTCATACTGGGTGCGTATTCACATGTGAGCTAAGAACAGAATGCCTGTGGCTCGCGTTTTTATAGATAGGCGGTATTCTCTGCTGAGTCAGCTTGCATAATGGTGCGATCTAAGAACACTGCTGACAAAGCTTTCACACATTCCGGGTCTCTTTTGCCGATATCAGAAACCGGAGTTTCCACTACCTTATGCGATCTGCTGACAAAGGGACTCTGTTCAGAGACGGGTACTCTACTCGTAGTGACCAGCTCCTGTGTTGCGACCTTCACGGCATCTCACGCAGCTGGACGCATGGGATCCACTCTTCACTCTCGGCTCCTTGTTTGAGTGTAAACCATCCCATCGTCACATTCGATTCTCTATTGATCTGTGCGGAGCTCATAAGAGGTGACATGAGCGACAAGACATGGACTCAAGTTGATCGTATCGAAGAAAGTGAACCCTCAGCTTTATTATCGGGAATATGCTGTTTATAATTAAAACGGAATTGGCAGAGCTTGTGAATGTGACTTCACCTTTCGTTGGTGTATATACAGCTACCACAGCTACGTGTACTGGTGAATACGACAAGATGGAGAGGGACATACACCGCGCAAACACTGACCGTTTGTACTCCCCTTATCCTGCAACATTCTCCACAACCGATTTTCCGTCCAGGCCGCTGATACCTTCTGCTCTCTTGACGTCCTTGTCAGGTCCACCGAAAAGGCCAATTACTGCGTCTATAGTGGTATTGCCACCAGAGAGGACCACTGCTATGTCCCATCCTGCCCCGCCCTCCGCCTGCTGTTGTTGATGGACCCATTTTCTAAACTCGTGATTGTACAAAACAACGGCTAGGGGAACAGCAGAGCTAGGCTCGATGAATACCTTCATTCTCTCAAAGACTAAACGCATCGCATTCTTAATCTGCTCTTCCGTGACACTGTAAATAGTCTTGAGGTTCTTCTTCTTGATTTCAGAACCACTTGTAAAGATCTTCCAGGGTAACTCTCCGACAGGTGTCCTGAGTCCATCAGCTATTGTAAGTGTCTTGACCGTTTCTATACGTCGAGGGGGAGCCGAATTGAGACCAATCTCTCCATCGTTCCCGCCTTGAAAAGAGGGTTCGCATCCAATAACCGCAATTTCAGGTTTATTCGAAAAAAAGATGGAGATTCCGGATAAAAGTCCTCCTCCCCCTAAAGGGGCTAACACTATCCGCAGTCCAGCCTTCTCATCTTGATTCGATGTTTCCGCTTCATATTGCTCCTGAAGTTCCAAGGCTGTAGTGCCTTGTCCTAACATAATGTCAGGGTGATCATATGGAGGAACGAGAATGGCTCCGGTCTCCTCAATAACTTCCATTACTACAGCTTCCCGTTCCGTACTTGTTGAACCGCTGAAACGAACATTCTTCGTATAACATTGTGTTCCAGCGATTTTCGACGGAGTTGAGATTGTTGGCATGACAATGTGAGCGGGTATTTGAAAGTGGGACGCCGCCAACGCGAGAGCCTGAGCATGATTGCCTGTGGAGTGTCAGAAAGGGTAAGAGGGAGAACTAGCTTACCGGAAGAATGTGTGACCACACCTCTCCTTCGAACTTCCTCTAATCCTAGTACTTCTATCAGATGAATGACAGCATAGAATGCCCCCCTGGCTTTGAAAGCTCCTATGCGCTGATAATTCTCACATTTGAAGTAAATATTAAACTTGGGGGATTGATCAGTGTCGGGTGAGAACGATGCCATTCGGTCGATCGTCTTATTGGTCAGAAGGGGAGTCTTGTGAAGGTATCTGTGGATTTTACTGTACGCATGGCGTATGGAGTCCGGCTCAAGCGGCAGAGTAGTAGATACATCTGCCATACTGAGTTCAACCGTCACTGTATGAGTCAATGAATATGCGAGACGATGTTATCTGAATGATCAGAATTTGTGATTATCACTGGCCCTCCACGTCCATGTCTGACGCGGAAAGAGTGGTCTTCGGGTGCAATTGGATCTCGGCCGGATCTTCCGACAAGCGGTCTCGGTTAAATGAGTCGATATCTGATCAAAACACGGGATACTCATGTAAGTAGGTAAATTTTGGTAATCAAATACAGTTGTCTTTTGAGAACAAGTTCCAAACGCTGAGCCACTCACTATAGGTTCCGATTACACTGACTCAATGGAACTTCCTGTCTTCAATCACCCGCCGTCAGACCGGATCATTGTCGTCGGCGCAGGCATAGTCGGGTCATGTCTCGCATCCTTCCTGTCCAAATCCCTAGGTTCTCGGATCATCCTAATTGATAGGGATATACGCGGACTGCCAGGATCAACAGGTCATGCGCCGGGTTTCGTTGGGCAGTACAACGAAATACCATCTCTCACAGAACTTGCCAAACGATCAGTCTCGTATTATACCTCTCAAGGTGAAATGGGGTTCCAAAACGTTGGGGGTCTGGAAATCGGAGACGGATTGGCAAAAAGAGCTGAAGCGGCACATTCTGCTGGATTAGAGAGTAGGCTGCTGAATAGACAACAGGTATTGGATTTGGCTTCAATATTCGTAAGGGAAGAATACTTGGCGAAAGAAGGAAATGCGGGATTGTTTTTCCCCGCTGATGGAACAGCGAATGCTAAGATCGTAACCCATACGGAGCAAGATAAAGCGAAAGCCAATGGCGCTATTTTTATTAATGCTGACGTGACTAGTTATGATCAAGGCGTCAACGGCTGGTCAATCAAGACGCCTTTAGGTCTCATAGAGGCGCAGAAAGTGGTCTTTTGCACTGGGATTTGGGCATCGCAGCTGCTCCCTCGCCTCGAACATTCTGTTGTGACTGTTTCACACCCATACTCCTATTCGACTCCCCACGAGGCACGGCCCACCCAATCTCCGTTTATACGATGGCCGCAAAAACACGTCTACGCGAGGGATCACGGTCTTGAGGATGGCTTAGGGTCCTACGCGCATGCGCCCATCAAAGTACCGAAGGAAAACCATGGAGATACAGCATATGGGTCTTGGGAAGACAGCTTCAACGATGTTTTGTCGGACGGATATGCACTACTACCACAGAATATTGCGGAGAAGTTCGATGAAGGCAGGAAATTCAATGGATTGTTTTCAGTAACACCGGATGGATTGCCGTTAGTTGGTGAAGTGAAAGCAGGGTCATATTGTGCCGTTGGCGTTTGGGTAACACACGCTGCGGGAAGTGCAAGACTGCTGGCAGATATGATTTTGGGTGTATCCAAGGAGCAAGACGCTTACCTCAGGAAGGATCTTGATCCCAGGAGATTTGAGGGGGTAGAAGGCGTCGAAGATAAAGCTATCCTAGAAAAGAGGTCATTGGCAAAATATAACGATATTTACAATAATGAGGCATGATTAGTCATAAGAGGATTGCAATAGATGTTATGTCTAATGGGCGGAAGTCTGACTATAAAACATGCATACTGATGTCAATACAATGGTCCTTCACACAATCTTCCCCCTTTGAGAGTTGTACAACTGAGTTGATTACTCCTTACTCGCAAGTAGTAATCTCGTAATCGACAGTTTTGTTGCCTTGTCCGGCAATCTTAGGTTTGAAGTCAACGTAAACGAGCTTTACCACGATGCTTGCGTCAGCGTTGCGAATTCTCGCCACCGAGTTTATAGAGCAGTATTGAAACTTGTGAAATCGCTTGAAACACTTACCTCGTTCTTCTTAGAAGTGAATTCTCCATCAGTATCTCTGTAAAAGACAATCTCATCACTGCCCGCGTCTTTGACCTCTACGGTAGTATGGGAAAGAGTGCCATCAGTCGACCACTTGATGTTGTAACAGGTGGATTTGGTGACTGGGAAGGGCTTTGAACACCGTTGGTTCTTGTCGGCATCGATACATTTCTCGACGGCAAAATCCTTGATGGATCCGGAAGAGACTACGCTCACTACGGAACAAGCCATAAGCGTTGAGGTGATGCCAGAAAGCCAAGAGGTGGCAAGATCGGACGGAAGACTCACTTTCAGTGACTGCACCGGTGAGGGCAAGACCAGCTGCGAGGATACTTTGGAGGTTGGGAATATACATCTTGTTTGAATTGAGGCTGGTGATAGTTGAAAGAAGTAATGAACTATGGAGTTGAGGAATGAGGTTTATATATATAAACACATGACGATATGACCATGGTTACTACCACCTTCGTGTATGATCCGATCGTGAGACACGTTTCTTACTATATGATATTACTTAATGTAGTAATACTGTCACTATATCCGGGGTTAGCAGGTGACGCTCTGGGCAATGATGTCATGGCATGAAACTGCATTTTAACTACAAAAAACCAGGCAGACATCAATACTAATGTATATTGCCTTATTAGTGGTACTGCTATGCTCTTCTACGTATCTCCCATACATCAAGCAGCTCCCCACGTTGAATGCGACTTTTACAGAGATTCTGCAAAGGTCATCGGAAGATCAGTTCCAGTCGCCAAACATCTAGGGCGTCGAGTAGTGCCAGGAATAAATCGGTACTGTGGAAGGAAACCTGCGTCAGCTATGATTTATTGAGGGCCTAACTTATACATTTATCAGGATGTGGAACTGCTTGGGGTGACCCTTCGTCTATATGTTGTTGGGAAGGAAGTATAGCCATGAGTCGGCGTGAAAGAGTACGCCTGTTCTCAGGTCGCCTGCGAAATTGCTCAAATGAGGACTCGGCAGTCACGGTAAAAATAGCTCTTACTCACAACAATCGGTTTATGAGTACTGGGTAGATCACGGTTGCTCGACAATATATAAAAATACCGGTGTGGGTCTGCTTTATCTGTACGTGAAAGCGCACCAACCGAAAATGCTACAAGCATATATCTTTCTCGCCTATACGATCACCGTCGTTGCGGCTGACTACACCGACAGTTCGGCTGATCTTGACTCTTGCATCAGCTCAAGTCCTGAAACTTACAATTTACCACTACATGTAGCATCAGTGTTTATCTTGCTAGTCGCGTCTGGCTTTGGAGTTGTCCTACCTGTTGTGATGGGTTCCGTGTCTAGTGGAAATGCGTTCTTCCATAAAGCGTTCTTCGTTCTGAAATACTTTGGAACGGGTATAATCATTAGTTTAGCGTAAGTCATTCAGCCGATTGCTATAGGTTGACAATGTTTTCAGATTCTGCCATCTTTTGCAAGACTCTTTTGAGACGTTTTCAAAGTGAGTCGGTACAATATATCCATACCATCATCAATTGATGTGGATTCACAGTGAATGCATTGGCGAAATGGCATACGAGCCTACTGCGCCAGCCATCGCTATGGGATCTATGCTTCTAATATGGCTAGTAGACTACTTTGGTGCTCGCTGGGTATGTATTGCTTCAGAGTGATGGGCAACGACTGATTTAATCTATGACAAGGCTGCTCGGCGAAAGTCTCCAGACGTCGTACCGGATGGATCAGCGAAAATCGACACCCAAACTCCTCTGGAGTCATCCCCCAATAGCGATACCAAGCCCATATTTCAGGACCTCTGCTGCGAAACCGGATGTCGACCTCTGCAAGACCTAGACCCTGCCTCACAAAGGGCTCATTGGGACGTTCAGTTATTGGAAGGTGGAATCGTGTTTCACTCGATCATGATTGGCGTAGCCTTGGGCGCGCAAAGTGACGGGTTTTCGGTCACTTTTGCCGGTAATTTATTTCTAAATATCGTTCCGTGCGCTCGATTATCTGATGACCTTGTGTAGCGCTTGTGTTCCACCAACTATTCGAGGGCTTAGGTCTAGGGGCACGAATAGGAGCCTTGGTGTGGGTTGGTAAGAAAGGTGCTTCAGTCACGAAATGGGTCATGTGTGGGGCTTATACCATCATCACCCCTGTTGGTATTGCAATAGTGAGTCCGGGCTCGACGAGGTTTGGATCGGAGACTGATGATAACCAGGGTATTGGGGCTCATGAGTCATTCAATGAGAACGGCCGAGCAGAGCTGCTAGCAATTGGTACTCTCAACTCCATATCTGCAGGTATCCTCTTATATAGTGAGACGCTGTGCCATTCATACATCGATATCGTGCTAACTCTCTCGAAGGCGCATTGTGTCAGTTGCTATACGCTGAATGGGTGGTCGGCGACATGAGAAACACGTCAAACGCTAGGGTCGCATCCGCTTTGACTGCCTTAGGTCTCGGCATATTCGCAATGTCATTGATCGGAAAGTGGACGTGAATGTCAACATGCATAGAGTGACATGACGATAGAATGGCATTCTTGTAATCACCACCTGCGCACAACATATCGTTCAGTCTTAGCGGGTCGAACCAGCCGAGAGGCGGTTCACGGCCTCCTCTACACCTTGCGTCTTCTCTTCCTCATCCCTACCAGTCTCAGGGCTACTACCAGAGCGGATTCTGTCGTGAGATTTTGGCACGTTTTGATATGGAAGGCCATACCGTCTGACCAACAGTGCCATGATGGTACAACCTGTGATGGCTATAGCGTAGAACCCGGCTCCCATCTGATACCCAACTTTGTCTGCGAGAACTCATTAGCTGACTTCCGATGGCTGTTCTTTGAGCTTGCTTACAATGAGGCGCTTGCGAAGCGGGATACATGATGAACGGGAATCCCGATATCCAAGCGTAACCGATACCATTGGCAAGACCAATCACGAGAGTTCGCACCTCGGCATCCGCGCTACAAAGCTAGGATCGAGTGGATTGTCAGGCATGGGTCAAACATAACAGTGTCAAAGGTACTGACCTCGGAAAACCACGTGAGTAGGAGAGCGCCAGAGCCAACAGCACAGTAAATGAGCATGTATCCTATACTTACCATCAGTAACGATATATATGTGGAAGCAAGTTGGGCATTACATCACGTACCGGCGATCTGTCCATTGAAACCTATATCCCAGACGGACAAGAGTATATGACCCAACATTCCAATGCCAGCGACGATCCAGATCATGGCTACTCGGGCTTGGAAGTAATCAGAGAGTGCAGCAGATACAATGGTGGCTACAATTTGTAGAGCCTGACCTCCAGTAGGGATGAGATTGACTTGATATACTGAAAATTTGTGTCCAGAAGGATTACTCTTTAGGTACAGGTTGAAATACGAAATGGCTGGGTGAAATTTCATTAGCATTGGCTGCATTTGCAGACGAAGATGGGGTGTTCACCTTGACCGGCAAGTATGCAAGGAGGGTAGCAAAGCATGATTAACCAAGCTGGGTATTCCTTGACTGTATCGTAGTTAGCAGACTTCGTGGATCAAGCATAGCCATAACCAACTTACAAACAGCGATGACCTTGCCAATTGTGAGTGTGCCTTTTGGCGCTCGACCGATCTCCTTCATCCGTTCCTCAGCCTCTTCCAGGTGATGCGGCTTGAGCCAGATCGCTCGAGATGTTTTGGGAGTATCAGGGATGACTATTGTTAGTCATTGGTTAGTGTCTGGCTCAGATCCCCAAGTGAGACTGAGACTTACGCCAGAATCCTGTGATTGCAATAGGAAGGGAGATAATCTGGAGACATGGTTAGGCCCATCAATTATTCAGACGGCCCAATTCTACTCACTCCGTCGATGATGAAAAGCCATCTCCATCTGGATACTGTAGGATAGGTAGTGAGACTAGATTTCAAACGATTTCTGATTATAGCTCACGACCATGACTGCCATTCAATCCTTTGTAGATGGCTGCTTGAAGATAACCACTGTAAAATCAGCGCTGTTGTCATATTGACCGAACTCACGAGAACATAGATCCAGCCGCACTGGACGCTTGAAGAAACGCCACTCGTTTGGCAAGCTCTGCAGGCGTGCTAGAGGGAAGAATCAGGTCCGCAATTATAACAAAAGTCCATAACACTCACTACCAAGACGCGAGTACGCTAACAAAACCTGGATATGCGATCGATTCGAAGAGACCAATCAGCTGAAATACCAGGTATCAGCAAGTTTCGCATCACATCCAATGTGACAGGATCACGTACAAATCGCATACCCTATTCGCCAAGATTGGTCAGTACATATCGAGCAACCGAAACGAAGTCACTTACAAAAATGAGCTGGACATTCTTGGCAGCCGCATTGATCCTGAGAAACGCGTTAGTCTTTTCCTTACCACATCCGATAGCCACTAGTGACTCACATGATCAGGATACTCCAAGCTGAAAACGATCAGGTATCAGTGATTTTAGGTGTTACGGCTAATCGGAATGACATACTGATTTCAAAGATAGGCACTACGATAGCGTCGTAAGCGTATGTCTTGTTTAATTGGAATGACTTACCAATAACACTAGGACGAAAACGCGCTGTGAGAAACTGACTGGGTATTGTACCGATCGTATAGCTACGGGTCGCTGTTAGGCTTTAACTGTCCCTGCGAGAGGTCCTGATCACTCACCCAATCGAGAAGAATGTCCCAACCCAATTGTACTGGTTGCCATGGAAATGAAGTTCTTCTTTCATACCAGATACGTATCTGTCATGCCATGTTAGTGTATGCTAATTGATTATACAACGATTCGAGCACTGACGCGTTACTATGTGCTTGTTGGTCAATCTATATTCCGGGTCAGTTGACATTCTAGCTCTCGATAGAACGGGATGCGTACACACATATTTCATACCTGCATGAATACCATTAGTAATCGTTTTCGTAGCTCAGTCTCAACGTTTTGCATACTTACAGTAAGAAACACAGACATATGTCATTAGGAAGAAATCCAATCTTCGGACCAATGCGGTTCTGGCAACTTTATGCTCATCGCGATCTGCAGTTGACACGTTCCTGTTTCTTGAGAAGAATCGCATTGTTGTGACGGTCCAAAACAGTGGGAAAACCGGGGGAGCATATTGCACTTGTCACCGCTACACCTACGTTTATATATGGTATCAGTTTGTTACATCCTGATAGACGAAGATGATCGTCAAATTTAATGACAGGATTGACAGATCACGTCAATTGTAGAAAATTGACAAAAAAACGGGGATAAGAACGGGCGAATGGTTCTCGGGGTTCACCGTACATGAGATCAAGCACGTCACTCTCATTGTCGGGTTTTAGGTTGTTTCATCCGAAATATGTTGCGCCATTCGGAATTTTCTCATCCGTAAAAGAGATTTCACTGAATGACGAGCTTGAGCATGAATTAACATTTGCGGTACCACCGAGATCGCACGATATATCTTAGTCCCGCAAGATCAAGATGATTAGGTGCTCGTCAGAATTTTACCCAAGCTGCGACAATCTCATTTTCCCATCATGACAGTAATAGCAGCACCGCAAGAGCTGGACGAGCCTCTGTACCCGGCGTATATGCCAACTTTGACCAACGAGATTTTCCCAGAGTACGAAATATATCCTATGCTCCTATTCAGTCTCATTTGCTTGTAGCTGATCATAACAGGCATGAACCATTCGAGCACGACGATCCTGCTTCGAGGGCGGACCCGACTTTTCCGAATCTACTTGGCTCTAAGGCTGTAGCCAAGCCAGTAACCCCTTTGTTCGGATCAGAAATCTGCGGTATTCAGTTGACAGAACTGTCGCCAGAAGGTTTAGACGAGCTTGGCCTACTAGTGGCTCAGAGAGGTTTCGCCGTTTTCCGAAATCAAAATTGGAAAGATTCCGGATTTAAGAAACAGCTGGACATCGCCCGGTAAGGTTTCTTACAGTTGAAGAATTGTCTCGCTGACGGTCATGAGACAGCCATTTTGGACCACTTCACAAACATCCTGTTCAGCCCAGACCTGCCACTGAGACAGAGATCTCAGTGATATATCAGTCTGCAGCAGAGGTTCGAAGGATGTAGGTCGGTCCCATGAGTGTTGATTGGGAACTGACAAATTCTTTTCAAAGCAACTATTGGGGAAATCGCGTCTCAGGTGTGAATTGGCATGCCGATCAGACTTACGAGAGACAACCACCTGCGGTAACTTTCTTTGGTGTGTTGGAGAATCAAGTGAGCTCAGACCGCCCATTGATGGCCTAGCACTTGATGACTGATGTTTGGCAATTACAGGGATGGTGTGGAGGTGATACGATAATGTCAGATTCAGTTCAAGCGTTCAGTCATCTATCACCTGTCATGCAGAATCTGCTTGTTGACCTGAGAGCTATCCACTCAAGTAACGCTTTATCACTGAAGGCCAAAAAAGAGTGAGCTATATTTGCATGACACGTTCGGCTGAGACAAATAGTGGAGATGCTCTCCGTCGAGAAGCGATTAACACATCTCATCCGCTTGTCACTCGACATCCAGTGAGTGTCATCTATCACTCTGTGCTGCCCTTATCTGACGCTGTCCGAATAGGTGACAGGAGACGAAGTGCTATTTGTCAACGAGGTATTCACAACTTCCATCGAAGGTATGAAGGTCGAGGAATCAGACAATCTGCTAAGATTTCTCTTTGCGTACATTGCTCGAGGCGCAGATTTTCAAGCTAGGGTCAAATGGGAAGGTGAGTAGCCAGCTTGAAGCAGGAAGCATAATCTGATAAATTCTTCTTGTCCGCAGAGGGTACGGTGATTCTATGGGATCAAAGACGAGCTCAGCACTCTGCAACACTGGATACACCTCATGACAGGCGACGACATATGATCAGGATCACCCCACTGGGGGGAAGACCCATCCCAGCCACTCGTAAATGATTTGTAGGGGGGCGCTCATTTTGTCATGGATGTATGCCGCGTGGTCGATCTTTCCGCTTTATGATGGACTGAAGATTGAGTGCATACTTAGCCACTGAAAAGAATCCATTGATTAGATCACGACAGTCAAGTTGCATGATATGGTACAGGTCATTAACAACATGTGCATTCATCTGCCGCATTCAAGAGTTTTCAGGTAGATCTGATTTACGTACATATCGCACATTGACGAGCATTTTCACACCCCTATTTTAGGATCAGTCAGATCCGACGAGAGCACACCGAACTGACTCACTCATTGGGGCATGAAGTGTATGGACCGTGAACCTATATGCATGGTGTCAGTCTCTGGTCTGACTAATACATCAACACCTACCATTCCAGGCGGTCGACAGCAATATGAACCGGCAGTGAACCATCTTTAACTTCGTCAGTACTAGTTCATCGTATCGATAGGACAAAACTCACTGCTTCAACGCTTTGTCGTAAATGGACCCAGAAAGGATATAAACCTCTTCCCTGAACACTCTTCTCAGTCTCGCATCGGTCTGACCGCGGGGTATGGGACGTACCAGAAGTCCTCATGAACCTGTGCAGGACCGAACTGTTCGTGACCTGGATCTCGCGAGACAATCTTGGTAATGTCACCGGTCTCAAAACTATAGCCAGCCAGTGTGAATTCAGTTCTTCATTCATCCCGTAAAGATCGAGCTTACTCGTGCGCTAGGATCTGTTGTGCGAAGCCTTGCTTCCTGTCCCATGGGAACTGATGAGTAGGCTTGAATTCGAGTTCCGGCTTTGGCATCGTATGTAGTCGTTGAATGACAGCTAGGAGCAATACGATGTTACCGCGAGTCAAGTGTTGATGTCTGCGAAATGCATGATCGAATCCTCAGACGACTTGTATGTCAAGCTAGCATTTTCCATATCGTGAGAACTCTCTCAGTCGAAACGGGCGAGAGAATTTTTCGGGATATGGCCAGATAGAGAACACGCAAGATGTTGTCACGCAATCCAGAATTGCGACATTCGGATCGGCTTTTATTTTCTCGGGGAATATGAGCTTCACAATTTCCAATTTGGATATCACTCTTATGCCCTCGAACGTTACCCTTCATAGACCAAGCGTAGATATAGAGACATATTTTACGGGTGAGAAGATGATGTGTGGAATAAACGTTCAATCATGCCAATGTCGCTGCTGTGGATACAGCTGGACTAGAGACAACTGATAGACAATGCCAGGAGAACAGGAAGATGATTCCAGGCGGCACAAGATCACTCGAATTAGACCTTTTCTATCCTGTACAGAATGTATAAGAAGGTATGTAGGTCCTTTGATTGTCCTCTCATTGCTGACAGCTTCGTAGAAAAGTGAAATGTGATAGAAACAAGCCTTGCGGAGCGTGTAAAAGCCGCTCAAAGCGTAAGGAATGCCTGTTCCCTGCCAGTCTCGATCAAACCTTTTCGCCGTCACGTCATGCCGAATTCTCCCAAATTCCTTCTCCTAAAATATCATCCAGAGTCAAAAGAAAGAGACAACGAAGCGAGCACGACTGGACTGAGCCGGAATCATCCATATCGTCCTCTCTTTCTCGCAATGGGAGGTCTTGGCAAGATCGGGGTAATCCCAGCGAAGATCGATCTGATGGAAGATATACTGAACATGCCGTCAAGGACATGGAGGATTATCTCAGTGAGGCAATGGTTCTGTAGGATGAAGATGCGGTATCTGACTATCTGATAGCTGCTGGAGCCATGTCTGCCAAATGGACGTTATCGTCTCAAAACAATGAAGGAGACAGTCAGTCCGTGCTCCCCCCTTCTGAGAGCGTGATCGAACGTCTCACGGCGCAGCAATGTATCTCGTCCCATCGTTCTCTTTATGACCAAGTGCTCAACTCATTGCCCAATCGCAAGGAAGCTTTACACTGTTTGGTAGCTAGGTACTTCTCGAACGTAGCTTGGCATTGGCATAGTGAGCTCGTGCTTCGAGAATATGCTGCTGTGAACTGACAAGTTTTCAGTTTTACACCGGCAATCATTCCTGGAAGAATATGAAGCTTTTGGAGTACTGCTCGATCGAGGTGAACTGCCCCAGGTGGACCCTCTGTGGATCGCTTGCCTGTTCGGTGTAGGTGGAACTTTATTTACCGTTCCTCCTTTCCTCTGATAATGTATCCATTACAGGTCTTGGCTCATGCTGCCAATTCATTTGACGAGGTTGATGAAGTTACAGGCATGTTCTTCCAAGCCATTGATCTGGCGGACTTACCTGATCAGTTTGCTAGAGCTGCGGGATCAGCTTTGGAGTGTGGAGACTGGCTGGGAAAGGCTCGCATACGTTCTATTCAAGTAAGCATTCCATTGTGATGTTCTTGGGCTTCTGCATGCTAACCACCGAACCCTCGTCAAGGCTTTGTCTTTACTCAGTACATACCTGATATTCAACGCTGCTCCAAGTGCTATCGAAAGGCTGGGACTGTATTGCATTTGTGCCATGAGAATGTGTCAAGAGCTAGGAATTCACCTGCTGTCCGATGACCCCACCAAAATGCCTCTACCTGATCCTGCATTCCCACAACGACCATCATTGCTAAAGCGAGAGATTTCACTCCGACTGTTCTATAACTGCTTGACACTGGATCTTCTGCAGCATCGGCACAGGCCGTTCATGGATCCTTCTGATGGTGGGTAGTCAAGCTTTTAATTTGTCTGTACGAAACAACACTTAAGCTGAGCCCACTATCATTTAGTCACTTGCGGTCTTCCGGGGAACTATGATGATGATCACCTCAGCTTTGATACAGAAGATGTGCCTCGGCCTGCACCATCGCTCACGGAATCAGCGATTGATATATTGAGGTATGAGTCCGCGAAAATGCAACGCGAATGGCTCGATGTCGTCCGAAGGGACAAGATACCAAGCGATGAGGTATTGTTGGACATCGATCAAAGGCTTGTGTACGCTAGGTCTTACCTCTTATACGTACGTAGGCTGACCTGTATACAGGCAAGTACACAATCGATATGCTCTTGGAGACATGCCTCCCGATGAGAACAGGCAGAAAACTTGGTCGAAGCTCATCTCCGTATACAATCTCCATGTGAGGCGAATGCGATTTCATCGTCCATGTGAGTAGTTCTCCTAGAATATCCTCGGTCAGCGGCTTACTTTGTCCCAGTCATTCGATCGCGCCAAAATTGCCCAACGCAAATATCACTCCGCAATGCTGTGGAGGATGCTGCAAAGGGCCTCATGATCGCTGCCACCGAGTTGTTCCGCCTTGGTGCTCCACTAGCTCGGGGCAGGTACGTTCGTGAGGTTGGTAATGTTTTACGTTGAAGTTGCTCATATATCATCAGCTTCTTCCTTTTACATCTTCAAGTGAGTACGCCAAGCTTGCTATCAACCCAACTTACTGACAGTCTTACTAACAGTCAGCCGTAGTCGTACTTGTACAGAGCTCTTGGTATACACCTGAATCGGCGAAAGAGCACCTGGAAGATGAACTAATTCGAAACGTACATCACATATTTCAACACTACGCACAATCTCTTCGAGTGCAGGTTCGGCGTGCGGCGCGGATAGGAGCGAGAACGATCAAACTCCTGATTGAGACTGTCGAAGATCGCCGGTCGTTTGCTGGATCCCACGAAAGGTGTGCCGAACTTCGATCTGATGAGAGTCGACACTGACTATGATCTTTGGGCAGCTTTATTCATGCTTTGAAGAGGATCGGTGACACTGTCAAAAGAGCAGAAAGGGCACAAGGTCCACCAGCACATTTAGACACTCAAGACTTGGCGCTAGTCCAGCGCTCGGTAGATACATCAATCCTGCTCCCTGATCCTGAGTTGGAAGCATGGATGTTCGCTTTTATGAGTGTCTGCGAGAGCTGAGCCTCTCAATGTTTATTCCGTACGGAGATATGCTTATACGCAGGACCTCCAGTGATTCACAGGCCTGGAACGGAATGTCTGAGAAGATGGAGTAGAGTGCCTAGATTCCAGTCGCAGTGTCATGTAGAAGGTATATCACCCCATAGAATAGAAGTGTTTGTATTGTATCTGCATGTATGTCGATGCCCAACAGTACTAATGACTGCAATGTATCGGCTGTGGGAAAAGGTCTCAATTGAACCTTCCGTTCGCGGAATCAGAATCTTGTAATTCAATGTCACAATGACTCGTCATAACAACAGCCACATGGGTTGCTTCAGGTGTGTGCCCATCCCGTGACTATGCACAAAATTTTAGTACTTGGCTTTAGGATCATTTTCGGCTTGCCCGCTGCAACAGATCCATCGAAAACTGTGATTGGCTTACGGATGTCGTTGTTCGTTATATTGATTCTGCATGGATGAGGATTAGTTGTGAATGCGTGAATATCCCTAGACCTTTGCCATGTCTTTGAGCTTATATCTGCGATCACATATAAACACACCCTGTATCTTTGTTATCTTTGAGATGATCCACTATATCCACGATGAAATCTACTGAATACCAAAATTATGAACATGAAATGCAATGGTTACGGTTGGTCGTTGTTTTTTTTGGTTTTTTTGGTTTTTAAAGCGCACATACTTATCATTCAAGTAGACCTCAATCGTATGTTTTCTGATAGGACCATTCTTGTCTGTCATCCGCTAGTAGTCGAGCATACCTGAATAGTTGACGTCAGTCATGATTTTGACCTAATGACAGTCTGGAAGACGAGATGCACAAGTAGAGTCCGTTGTCGGTTGAGGGAGGAGTGAGGAGTGAAAGAAGCAATATTCAGTTGGAATAACTCAAAACTCACTCTAACATCAATCTGAACATATACGCTTGCATGTCTTCCCATCTCCAATGTTCTTCACCAAACTTTTTACCTTGTTCTGCGATTTTTCGTGCTAGGTCGTCGTGTCCACCCACTCTACCATCTGGCGGCCCAGCAAAGAAGGACATTATGTCGTACAAGTCGGAATAATCAATCTTGCACGGAATATAGTGCACCCAAGGCGTCATCCAATCACTTAACCATTCTGGGTAAATTGTCGCTTTCACGACTACACTTCCAGACATTATGAGTCGGTGGAAACGAGATGACCAACCGTTACCGTCGATGTCGAATACGTCTGAAGTCGTGAATCAGCATCGTGGTTTATCGCAGATGGCTAAAAGTGTATATGATAGATACTCACATTTGTACTTGGCAGCCTCTTCTGGTCTGACCCTATCCTTGAATATGATCTCGTTTGCCATTTCGTCACATGTACCATCTTCCTTCTTGCATTGATGAGGGACACCTGTAAGTCCCACATCCATATATGCTTCGTTTAATTTGGATATACCCCAGGATTCTTTATCCCATTCCTTACCTCGTTTCACCCAAACATTCTTCAAACCTTCTTTCGCCTGCGTCATTAAAGCTAATCTTGGTCTATGCGATTGATGCCATGTATAGTCTTTTCGTTTCGAGTACGAATCACCTGTGGTCGAGCCTCTCCAGAACAGCTTGGATATTGTCTTCTCTTCCCACGGCACATATTTCTTCTGAGCGTCAGTCGAAGTGAAATTCTCATACGCTTCTAACGGTGTAGTCAACAGTTCTGGATTCCTGACAAATTTCGATAGTTGGAATATGGGTCGGAGGACCGTTTCCCTACAAAAGTCAAATGATAACGATCCGTGGGTTTTGAGTAAAGATGGATTATAGCAGTAATCGTATGTTTGGAGTGGATCGTATATGAATGAGGATTCTAGAGCTGGATTAGCAAATCAGTGGCACCGCCCATCGGTCTTGACTCACCCGTGGGTATCTCATCATCTATAGGTAGGTTATCTCGAATGGCGACCCCTATTTCCCATCCAGGACTTCCTTCCGGACAAGCCGATACCAATCCTTTGACAGGCTGTCTACCCTCTCGCTTTTCCAAGACCTTGAGATCCTGTTCACTGAGATATCTTCCTTCACGAATCGCATCAGACGCAGCTTGTTTTTGATCATCACCCAATATCCAAGATCCGAGATCGTGATCCGAGATCGTGAATGTTACTTCCCTAGAAAGGTACTGAGCGATGGGTTCAAGAAGCTGGAAGAGCAGCCGAGGTCGAGCAGAATGAGCTCTTTGACCATATATGGAAGACGGCCCATCAGGAGATAATGTTATCTGGCTGGTCACACGGGATCAGTTCTGGTCAACTGCAATGTACTCACGCAGCGTGTTGTGTTTCCGTCAGCGCGTTCACCCTCTCATTGAACATTTGAGGCGAAAGGGCGAAAAACGGTTCTATGTCTCTGAATATTTGATCATACTATTCATCAGCTCGAGAAACCATTGTCGCACTTACATCATCTACGATCTTCACCTGATTCCTTTTACAAAACTGCCACCATTGGTCGAAGCCTTTAGGCGGAGCTCTACCATATCTATGTCTATACTCTGTCACCGCTTGTGGAAGTGTTTTTGATTGTCTATTGGTAGTGAGCATCGATCCTGAATTCGCGTGAGTCGCGCAGACATACCTCTCTAACAGCTCCGTCCACCTCTTCTCACCTCTTTCCATGAGCTTGAAGATCGGATGCATCTCCATGATTTGCTTCAACATATTCTTATCTTTCTTCTTCAATCCACCTTGTTTCAATAAATGATGCACTCTCTCCCAGCCTCTCACATATCCGTCTTCGGTGTACTCCAGTCCCCGAGGCAAATCAGGATCCGTCTGAGATAACCATTGGTTCAAGGCTTTCTGATGACTCTTGACTTTATCCAAGGGTCCCCCCGTCTCCGAGTATTCATCAAAGTTCAAATCGTATTCAGGTCCAGATGAGAGGAAGAAGAAAGACACGAACAACAAGCCGACTATGACCAGAACCCCGGTAGATCTGGTCACCCTCAGCCTGGGCATGTTGGGTAATCTGACAAAGGGTATAAGTGGTATGAAGAAGGGGGTATGAAGTTCAAGTACATTGTTTATGTGATGAGGTGAATGAAATGCGCGAATGCACCATCTTACGCGATTTAGGTCCGATTACGTAATTACCGTCTGCTTTGGGGTGTATAACCAATCTCAAACCACCTTTGTGAAGTAGCACTTTGTGAAGTGTACACATTGTGCATATGTATATGAGAAGAAGAATCTGAAGCAATGCTCAAAAGAAGTGATCCCTCTTGTAACATGCATGGTGTGTTGATCGTGTGGAAGAAGGTGTATCTACCTTTTTGACTGCGCTTCTGCTTTACCCCTGGGTGAATAACCTAGCATGAATATTCCTAGATAACTTATAAATACTGGTTTATAGTCTTGGCTCTCTACTCTGGGACCCGGAACCAACCTGCCTCTCGTAAACAGTGGATATATGGTCAACAAAAGGCAAATTATAGATGACGCAAGTTGGGTGAATACCCCTGATTTTTGTTTGGTAAAACTGAAAAATAATAACACAACTCAACTCAAACCAAAAGAAGCGAGCCATTCATCTCTCTTTCGCGCACTCGTCATTTCGAAGCAACTCTTCTTCTTGTATTGCCATGATTCACGAGCATGCATGACAGAATATAGAGCAACATAGAAAGAACATCAAGTCAAGGGGAAATTATAATCACACATCACCACTTCCCGACACCTTTTGAAAAATACAGCAAGTCATGTCCGGCCCAGCAGGCTCAGGTGCCAACAAGACAGGCAATTTCTCCGGCATAGTATCTAATCTCGTCAAGAAGAAGAAAACAGAAGACGATAGAGACTCTGCTCTGAGTATCGACGGTACGACACCAAGTAAAGGATTGCCTAGCACGGGTCTGAAAAGGAATACAAAGGAATGGAAAGAGGCGCAGCATTCAAGGAAGAACAGGAGTGATAGTAGCGCTTCGTCTTCATCATCAATACCTGACGATGCTACCGGTAACGAAGATGGTCGTACTGAAGAAGAACGGATCAAAGGCCAAGAAGGTCCAGAAGGGAAAGGTCCAGGGAACCATGAAAGATTCATATCTAACGGTCACGCTATTACCGACTCACCTGAATCCTCACCGACTACAGAAAATCCACCTTCGGTCTCACAGCAGAATGGCGCACATAAAAAGGTGGACTCGTTGACAATAAATAGAGACAAATACGACATTGATCCAGAGGAAAAGGCAGAAAGAAGGGATTCGGAAAAAGCACGGAAAAGAACGGATGAGCTTGGAAGAAGACCTGACGCTATGGATGCGGTCAAAGAGGAGGAAGGACCAGGGCCAAGGAATGAGATCGTGCTAGACCCCAGGATATCGCATATGCATGTGAGTAAATCTCTCGCGTCCATCACCATCCCCTATGTACGATAGTTTAAAATTCTCGGTGCGCTTCTACGCCATACTCATTTATTCTCCTACCAGTATCATCAACGGCGTGAACCAACTGTCGAGGGCTTGAAGCTCGGACCTATCCTCCAAGTCACCGCAGACGGAGAAGGTGAATATCCTCCAGGGGAGACTCCACTCCCCTCTCGACAACACTCTTCATCTTCGCGGCCGATCTCACACGCTAGTAATGATATCGAATCGTATGAACGTGGAATAGGTGATACCCTGGAGGAGGGAACTTGGAGAAGCGCAATGAGTGAATCACGCTCACAATCTCACGGTCGACGCAAGCCCAATGCCAGATTCAGCAGCTTCAGAGAATCAGCTTACATTGATTCCGAAGAAAATGAAGGTGGTTCAGACAGTAATCAAGATGAAAATTCACCCACCAACGAGAATGCCCAAAAAAGATGGTCAATGTTAAGAAATCGAGTGTTACCCTCCAAGTCTACTACCTCAGGCTCAATTGGTCCTGGAAAAGTCTCAGCCTTGGCTCCGACAGTGATCGCGAGTCTACCAGTGACGACTGAACTATTTGCCGGCCAATTACCCGTGATGATCATGAAAACTTGGTTGGACAGGGATGAAGATGGTCACAAGGCTGTACCTGTACTCCTGGGAAATTTGAGATTTAGAGTGGGCGATAGTGTTGGCCTAAGACCTGGCGGGGAGACGGGAAAGGAGATGTTCAAGCTGGAATGCGAGTATGGTGATGGCGCCGTGAAATGGGTGAGTCATCGTGTGTGTAGTCGTACTGACGACATCAGGTGATCTATCGAGAGTTGCGAGATTTCTTATCCCTCCATGCGCACTATAAAGCAGCCAACTTTGGTACTTCCGTCGCCGGTCTCAGGGCATCTCGTAGAGTTGAAATTCCCGATTTCCCCAAAATGTCGATTCCCTACCTCAACAAAGTACGTGGACAAGGAAAAGGAGGAGACAAAGAGAAACAAAAGCCTGTTGGAAAAGCGGAATACGCGCAAGCTAGTAGAGATGCTTTACAGCGATACTTGGTGGACTTGATTAGAGCAGTTGTAAGTCATCTCCCTCACGTAACAACTAAAGCTTGGACCAGATTTTCCGACCAGAATCCAACCGATTATGTAAATTCTTCGAACTTTCCGCACTCACACTGCAACTGGCTCCAAGAGGTGGTTTCCAAGGCAAAGCTGGATTTCTGAAAATACCAGGATGGGATGCTAGCAGAAGAGCCAATCAACCTGGATTAGCACCGACAACCTGGGCGGCACATAGAAAACCCAAGTGGTTCATTGTTAGAGATTCATACTTTGTTGCCACGGATGGTCCCGAATCTGTGAGCAATCTCCCTGCTCTCCATCGTCTCTACTGACCTTGCCTTGTAAGACCGACTTTTACGATGTCTTCCTGATCGATTCAGACTTCAGCATCGAAAGACCCAAGCGATATTATCGAACTGGTATACACCTCTTGTCGAGTCATGGTCCTGCAAAACAGCTTAGAGATAAAGGGGACCTGATAGCTAACGCAGAAGGCGATAATCCAAATGACATCGATTTGGATAATCCTTTCAATCGAGAGCTCATTATTTCTTCTGGTGAGGGAAAGGGATCAAAGGGCCAATCGATGCACGATGAAGGTGAACACCATGCAAGTCAACATACCTTCACTATAAGCAACAGTCAAAGGAGAATGAAACTGGTAGCCAAGAATGCTGTAAGTCTTGGTATTCAGAATTGATCACCCCGCTTACCCTTTACCCCAGCGTCAAATGCATCAATTCATCGTGTCGATGGAACGTATCGCCGCACAGTGTATATGGACGGGTCGAAATCGATTTGATTCGTTCGCTCCCCTGAGAGTCAACGTTGCTGCTCAGTGGCTGGTAGACGGAGTGGGTAGTTTCCCTGGTGTAAAGTTTCTTACTGATCAAGAATATAGCGAGATTACTTCTGGAATCTGTCTCGAGCTATAAACATGGCAAAGGATAGAATCTATATTCATGACTGGTGGATCTCACCGGAGCTTTACCTGCGAAGGCCTGGAGATGAGAGGTACAGATTGGACAATCTGCTCAAGAGAAAGGCCGAAGATGGTGTCAAGATATTCATTATCATCTAGTGAGTCCTCTCTTTCAGCTAAAGCGCAAACTGATCGGCTATCGCAGTAACGAGGTCTCGGACAAGACGACCCCGGTCGACAGTCTATACACTAAGAAGACTCTGACTGGACTACACCCAAATGTCATGGTACAGAGATCTCCTTCGCACTTCCAAACGGGAACATTTTATTGGTCACACGTAAGTTATCCACAGGAAGGGGAAGAGCTGACATCGCAGCATGAAAAACTTTGTGTCATCGACGAAACTATTGCTTTCATGGGTGGATTGGATCTGTAAGTATGCTCAAGTATATTCAATGCTGATTCGTCGCAGCTGTTACGGTCGATGGGACACTTCACAGCATATCCTCACGGACGATGAGCACAGTGCTCCTGATGGACCCGATGGACCCGTGTGGAGAGGAAAGGACTACTCGAATGAGCGAGTCATGGAATATTCCAATCTGAACAAGCCTTTTGAAGACATGTTTGATAGGACGAGAGTGCCTCGTATGCCTTGGTAGGTTACTTCCCCTCATACGTAATACGAGCTGATGATCTGTAGGCATGATGTGGGTCTTCAAATCGTCGGTCAGCCCGCTCGAGATCTATGCAGACATTTCGTTCAAAGATGGAATCTGTTGATTCGAACCAAAAACCACAAGAGACAAATGCCTTTCTTACTTCCAGCAGCCGATTTCACTGAAAGGGAGCTGCAGGATTTGAAATTACAAGGTACTTGTGAAGTCCAGATCTGTAGGAGCGTAGGTCCTTGGAGCATGGGAACTTTGACGAAAATCGAACATAGTATACAAAATGCTTACGTCAAGTGTGAGTACATATATTCAGATGACGCTCACACTTAGCTATCGAATTATCCGAACACTTTGTCTACATTGAGAACCAATTTTTCATTACGTCCACTATTGTTGATGGTGTTCGGATCGAAAACCAGATTGGCGATGCTCTTGTAAACCGAATCATCCGCGCGCACAAGGAAGATACACCTTGGAAAGCTTGTATCGTGATCCCTCTCTTACCAGGCTATACGTATCCAATCGATTCAGGAGAAGCCAGTTCGGTCAGATTAATCTTAGAGTGTCAGAACAGGACGATCAGTAGAGGTACCAATTCCATCTTCTCGAGACTGAGGAAAGAAGGTATCGATGTAAGTCTTCAAATGATCCGACATTGCTGATGGTGACTCAGCCTGATGAATACATCACCTTTTTCTCCTTACGAGGGTGGGCCAAGTTCAAATCCGGAGTTCTCACCACCGAACAAGTATACATTCATGGAAAGACGATGATTGTAGATGACCGTGAGCAACTTTCCTTATCCCCGGGGACGTGCGGCTGACGTTCAACCAGGACTTGTGCTTTGTGGTTCCGCGAACATAAACGAAAGGAGTCAAAGAGGAGACAGAGATTCGGAACTCCTTGCGGTGGTGAGGGATACAGATATGATCGACGGGTAGGTGTATTTTATCCACTTCGTCGCCATTGCTGAAGCCCTCTCACAGTACTATGGCTGGACGCCCTTTCAAAGTCGGCCGCTTCGCTCACACCCTTCGAATCAGACTGATGCGTGAACACGTCGGCGTTGACGTTGATTCAATTGATGAGGATCAACTGATGTCTCGAGAGCCTGTTGCGGAAGCTGATGAAGTGGAAACTTGGGATCCAGATCATGAGCAAGACAGCGATGATGATCAGAGGTCGGGTATCACCAAAATCAAGGCTAGACCTGCAAGAGACAGATTGATGCAAACAGTTCATTCTGGACTTTCAAGTGGTAGGTTGATGCACCATGTGTTTATGCCACTGACAGTACTTCCAGTCACAAAGGGCATGAGTGAAAATGCTATTTCCAACGTCCGGAGAGCTGCCGACAAAGTCATTCATCCTATAGCTGCTGCCGTTGGTGGACAAACTATTGCTCATCATATTGTAGAGGACGGAGATCCTAGTGAAAGACAAGACTTCGATCCAAGTCAAGGGGAACAAACTGCTGGGTTCGCCAGTTCGATTGTACCCACCTTGGAAGAGAAGACGATCTTTGAAAGAAGACCGTCCGGTACGCACGCCAATGGGAAACCTCTTTTCGACGTCTTGGAGGAAAGTGAAGGAGGTGAAGGTGGTGAAGGACAAGATGTCGAAGAGGAAGCCAAAGTTCCAGAACGTGCAAAGAAGGATAATTTAATCGCGGAAGATTCTCCATCAGCTAAAAAAGCAGGTGCTCCTAGAATACAGAGTAAACCGGGAGAAGAAGAATTCTACGGTGCTCCGGCAAATGCGCACATGTCTGATTCAAAATTACCTACTCGGGACACAGGAAGATCAGGAGATAAAGAAGAGCCTCTGGCTATCAAAGCTAGAAAAACATTACGGAAACATCTCCACGCCAAGGTCCAGGTGTCCCCTTGGAATATGCCAACACCTACCCCGAAGATCAATCCGGATAGATTTCATGATCCACTAGATGAAAGGTTCTGGAAAGATATGTGGGTGGCAGTCGCGGTACATAATGTAAGTGAAACTCTTCTCCGGATGTCGCTAAATGTCATATGTGTAGACCGAGATTTTCCGAAAGGTATTCAGATGTATCGTGAGTCTGGTCTCCATACTATGAGAAAGGTGAATTACGCTTATTTTCAAATCCAGCCCGACGACCTAGTGACATCCTGGGCCCAGTACAAATCCTTTGCGAACCACGCTGAAAAGTTCAACAAGAGTCCCGCCGACGTCGCTGCTCCAGGTCACGATGAACCAATCAAGGTCACACATGAGGGACCTGGAACTCACGGCTCCGGTGGTGGAGGTAGCGGGGGAGGACAAGTCGGCGGAGGAGACGGTGGAGGCGCTGTTCCAGGAAAGGGTGCTGACACACGAGGTTCCGATGTGGTCAATGGGAAACCCAATGACCGTCACAAGCCGGATGGGAGATCCCATCCTGACGAACCTGCCTCTCCATCCGCGACGAGAACTTCTGTTTTAGATAGTCATGAACAGCAGAGCATGGGTGGTGGAGAGAAGAAGCCTAGTGCCCCTGATGAAGCTTGGTCCGAGTGGGAGAGGGATCAGATGGAAGAACTTCTAGGAGAAATAAGAGGACACCTAGGTGAGTAAGCTCTTCATCGGGATGATCAAATTAACTCTTATCGGGTAGTCATATACCCCACTCGTTTCATGGAAGCCGAAGATCTTGCGAATAACTTCCTTTTCAACGTAAGCAATCCTGCTCTCCGATGAACGAGAGCTGATCTAAAACCGATGACAGTCTGACAAAATATTACCACTCCCAATTTACGACTAATGATTTCCTAACGAGCTATCTCTGAATCTTGCATAAATCTCGCAACCAATTCGCAATGATACCATATTCTATAATCACGACGTTGTCGATCCCTCATGTTTACATGCATACAAGCATTTATCGTAAGCATCTCCACGCGATGATGAGCTATGACGCAAGGACGCGGACATGCCCGAGTGGCGCCATTTCCGTCTAAAATCACGACATCTTGATATGCTTTCTTTGCAGTGATGGGGCTTCAGATCAGCCAGTTCTACAAGGTTTAATACGTCTTGTCAGAATCTTTGACAGATCTCCAGCACTTTTGCGCTCTGGCCATGGCTATCCAGCCCATCATTTCATACGATGGCGCCATACCCGAAGTATTGAGATCCGAGATCCTCTGACTATTTCGCAAATGTTGATCAGCCCCAAGGGATCCATTTTCGACTTATAATCCCCTTATAAAGAATACGTTTGAGCTCATTGCACAGTGCTGACCGCAAAGCACCAAGATGAGCCATCCACAAGCGAAAGAAATAGCTCCTTCTTCAGCTCTAGTAGCTACGCTCAATCAGCCGGGACTGCCAAATGAAGTGCTGGCTCCTTCTGACACCTATGCTATCCCGCAAAAGACATGGAAGTCATACATTTGGTCCACACTGGACGCTCCCAAGGACGAAGCTCGATTTCTGACCAAGTTAGATGTCACTCTTATCAGTTCAGCCGCTTTAGGTGTTATGATTCGTTATCTTGATCAGGTCAACATTACAAATGCTTTCAGTGAGTCATGAGCTCTCTTTTCGATGGTTGTCCCCGCTGAATCTAGTTCTACCATCTTCAGACAGCGGTATGAAGGAAGACCTCGGATTATACGGAAACGAGCTGAATTTCGCAAACGCACTTTGGAGTGCTGCTTATGTATTTGGTCAAATCCCTTCCAACTTATTACTCACCCGAGTCAACGCAGCTAGATACATTGCTTTCTTGGAATTCGCATGGACAGCTTTCACTTTCGGTACAAGTGCCGTAAAAACAACCAACCAGCTCTACGCAGTACGATTCTTGCAAGTCACCATTGATGAAAGCAATTGAAGACGCCCAAATATGCTAACTCTTCGTCTTCTGTTTCCAGCGTCGGCCTCTTTGAGGCTGGTCATTTCCCTGCAGTCATGTATGTTTGCTCGAGTTACTACAAACCTCACGAACTAGCCAGAAGGAATTCCCTCATTCAAATCTTCGTTTCCGTCGGACCTCTCTTTTCGGGGTTCTTGATGTAAGTAGTTCCCTGGTTTTAGAATCCTATGCTGCATCAGTCTGCTGACGATATCATGCAGGGCTGCCGTGTATGAAGGTCTGGACGGGGTTCGAGGATGGCCCGGATGGAGGTGGATGTACATGTGAGCTGTCAAGCTTACCGCGTCAATGGATATGTATCTGACTCTTTGAGCAGTATCTGTGGAGCCATCTCTCTTCCTTGCGCCCTTTGGACTTTCTTTGCTATGCCTCAGCTTCCTGGTAGAGCCAAACCTAACTGGTAGGTGTTTTTTGCCCATGGATTGCTGTGCTGATATAAACTTGCGACTCAGGGTTTTCACTCAGGAAGACATCGACCTTGCGCGAGCACGAATGCCGACCGAGAAGAAACTCTTCACTGGGTTATTCAAGTGGAAGGACATCAAGCGTTGGCACAATTCATGGCATGTATACCTATGTGAGTATCGTAATATAGGCTTCATCCACTGACGATTTGTAGTCCCTGCATACTTTCTTTTCGCCGGTCAGATTGGACAAGCAGGTGGCTCTAGTGAGTGCTTTCACCAGCTACTCGACATACGCTAAGTGCTGTCTGCAGTGATTTTCTGGGTGAAAAGCTATAATGTAAAAGGAAAGACCCCAGTATTCTCCGTAGCCGAAATCAATATCATACCCTTGGGTGTAAGCATCTCACATTAGAGAGGTTGTATGTGGTAAGCTGATCCATCGTAGATCAACATCATCACTATTGTTGGAGCCCTTACTTCTTCTTGGATTTCCGATTCTTTACCTGGTTCTGCTCGTTGGCCATCTATGGTGTTCGCTGCTCTTGTCGGCGTTATCATACCTGCGGCTTTGGGGTCCACCCCCGTTCATCCACCAAACAGAGGCACTCGATGGGCTCTTTTCTGTAGGTGGAAGGAGTACATATGTGGACTGACGTGTTTTCAGACCTTACCTCGCTAGCCGGTACCGCTGCTGGCGTGACATGGACCTTTGTTAACGAAACCAGTCGACATGATCCGGAGAAGCGAGCTTACGTTAGCGCAATGGTGAGCCGAATGCCATTATAAGGAGTTCTACGCCCGCTAATCTGCTACACCGCTCCATAGATGAACGCTTTCGCTTACATATTCACCGCTTGGGTTCCCATTCTTACCTTTCCCACAAGTAAGCAGCCGTACGTCAACTCGGGTATGCTTGCCACTACTGGCTTCGCTGCTGCTGCTCTCGTCACAGCGTTAGCGATTGGCTACCTTGACAACCGGGATAAAAAGCGAGCGAGACTTCTTGGTAATCATGAAGACGAAAAACGGATCCGCGAATCAGATTCTACACCTGAAACTCCGCTTGATGAGAAAGTAGTGATTTGAGGCTATAACGCGCCTTGTGTAACCTTACCAGGCTCTCATAGTACGGTGTCCGCTAGTGGGATTTGCGTCTGCTATGAATTTGGTACATGCGTTAGCTTGAGGTCGCCTTCTGTTTGGACTAGAGGTACAGTTAGCACGATAAGGAGATGGAACGACGTCAAGGGTATGCTTTATCTACAGGATACAGGTCAGCGAAGTGTTCGAGCAGTGGATCAAGTCTACTAGGTATTTCCGGCATTCAATCTATTAGTTGTAAATATCTCTACCTGGGCCTGCAGGATCGATCACATCTAAAGATCCAGGTATGACAAGTCGGAAAGTCTTCATATCGTCAGTCTGAATGAACGTTGTCAAAGACCCTCATCTCGCAGTGGCGGGCGGTCATGTACTCCATACGCCAGCGCGACGTTATAGCTGAAAGCCGTTACAGGTACTTGACTTGCAGTCACAGATTCAGTCCCTCATGCTTTAGTCGAAGGCGTTTCCGTAGATCAGCATGGCTCTTTCTTACGTAGGAACATGACCAATTATCTTACAATCAGACGACGTGGTCACTGCATCGTACAAAATGTCAAGGATGACCTGGTTTAGCGTCTGCCAACAAGCCTAACGGGCATTCTATGAAATGGAAATATTGGAGATACACCAGGCTGGTGGAAATGATGCCTGATTTGTTCTGATTTGTCCACCTCCACTTTCCCAAATAAGATACGTCATTGTCGGATCTCATTGCCATGTATATCTCGATTACCACTGGGGTTCGCGAATGAAACGATTCACTTGTATGATGCTATCAGACCCCCATACTTGCCTACAAGATGGCATCTTTCTGATGAAGTGTGTGACAAGTCTCATTGGAGAGAAAAGGATTTATGGGTCCATCATATATCTAAACAAGGCCTCTTGAGGTACCTGGAATGCATCAGCTTCCTTCATGCCAGGACAGCTACTCCAATACGAGTTTATGGCTCAAATTTTTCATGTGCATATAGGGAGATGATCATGATCAGAACATGAAATATGATACCACCTTAACCCTTTCCACATAGAGTGTACCTTCCACCACCTCCTGTCTTTGCGATTGACGATATCCTTGAAACTCTCGCAAATAGAGTTCTCTCCAGAGCACACCGTGATGGCTTTATTTCAGATATGCAAAAAGTGATACATGACTGGAATCATTAATTATATACCTATATACTCATATAACGTTGGATGTCTATCGGAATTCAAAAAGTCAATCTACACGGAAAAGGCTTCTAACTAGAGTTACTGTTGTCCGCACATGAGAACGGGCTGCTGATCGATCCAGTAGAGTAGGAGTTCCTGATGCCAACTACGGCCGCCCAAGTACCGGTGATGACGATGAAGACACCGGCGAGGACGATGAAAACATTCCAGGCAACCAAAGATTTATAGTACAGTGACTTGTCTTCCTTGCGTCGACGCAAGTTGTCGTGTAACCACATCCAGCCGCATGCAATCATGCACATGAATGTACCGAGAGTAGCACCGATCAAGTTGACAAGGTCACCGAAGAAAGGAATAGCTAAATAAAACCAACGTCAGCGGTCCGTTTACAACAATTTGGAAGATTGAATCTCACATTCAGCCAAGATGAAGGAGAGGACAACACAACATGCGACAGTGCCGAGCCACACAGCCCAATGAACGAAAGAGTGAGCGGTAAGGTGCTCGGATCCTCTGAAAAAATGGTCAGTCAAAGCGTATCTCAATTGTAAGAGTTTTTTGCTCACCGAAGAAGTCTAACAAAGATCATTTTCGCACCGACATGCGTGTAAATAGTGACGGATACGAACAATCCGGGGAGTGCAACCGCATACGCTACCTTCTTGACGATCACACCAGCGGAACCAAGAGCAGGGTTCGCCAAGTATTGTCCACAGAAGTAATAAACGACGATACCGATTGTTAAATAGGTTGCGGTAACGATACTTTGACACCAGTAAAGAGCTCGGTCGTAATCTCGAGGCTTTCGCATTTCACCGACAACGTTGAAGAAGGCTGGTGTACCAGAGTAAGAGAATACAACAGTACTGACAGCACCCATACCACCAAGGAAAGTACCTTCATGGTTGACGGCAAAGACCTTTTTGTCCCAGGCCCCAACTTGAGGGGCGGTGGTCGGTCGGTCTTGGATGCCGACGGCGATAGTGATGATCAAAATAGCAGACATGACGGAAACAAAACCGATCCAACCAAGAATAGACACCTTGTTCAAGGTTTGAATTGAGGCGAGTGCAAAGGTACCCACCATGGCCTGATATGATATGTCAGAGACGTCCTACTTGGCTAAGATTGACAAACTCACTACTACTACCCAGGCCACGGTACATGTGCCGTAAGCCGTGACAGCGTTGAAGGCGATAGATATAGCGACGAAACCGGAACCAGATAAGAAGATCATAAACATAGGGTAGGCGACGGTGAAGAACTCTCGACCCCATCTGCCTCCTAGAATATATCCAACACCATCCATCGAGTAAACTTCAGGATGGTTCTTTTTGAATAAACCGACAACGTGACCCGTCCATGTAGTGATCAAACTATGCAAAAAAAATCAGTCCACGACCATTTTATACTCAGACTCTAAACGTACCCAATGGCAAGAATAACTAATAGTTTCATCAGCACAGGTTCATGACGTATGAGAGAATAACTCACTCAACGACCCAGGTACACCTCCAGTTGCAGAAAGCACAGTAGGCATCGCAAGAACACCCAAGGCGATGATGGTTTTCAACATGACAATAGTAGCTTGCATCCTAAAAGGCGATATGAGTAAGCGTTGGTCCGAGATGTTTATGATACTCACCATCCCATAGACCTGTAGTTGACAGCTCCCTCCTTTCGTTCACCAAAGACAGCATCATGTTCGGGGTCGTTGATATCGTATTTTCCATCTGGAACAGGTATCGTCGATGTTTCTAGACTTCCAGTTCCAACGTCACCGTTGACATTCTTCTCGTAGTCGTTCATTGTGTTATCTGTAATGCTGATGTTGGAAGGTGTGAAGGAATACCTGAGATTCTCAGATGAGACCAAGTTATTATATAGCTGAACGCATTTGTGGAATCCCCACCTTATCGCAAGCAACGATACTGATTGATTTCAGATCTGCAATATCGCTAGTTAGCTGTTCCGTTCAAGTTCCGGGGACTAAATTTCCAAAAGCAATCTTGGTTTCAGGGTTATGACGGCCCTGCTTACGGCATTTCCAAAGATAGCGCTCTCCTTCCATTTGTCAGTTTATCTCTGCAATTGTCATTCCATTTTTAAGATATTACTCGTATCATGTGAATGGAAATGAATCGACTCCGTGGTCCGGGGAAGACTGCCCGGATATTGGCAGGAATGGAGAAGAGATGAATTATCTTTATCGGTAGTCTGCAGGAACACGGAAAGCGTGCCGCAAGGGAATGTCTACACCACAAACGCGGTTGCGCACAGTATGTGGAAAGTCATCTGGACGAAAGCATGATAGACAATGCGACGCGATGCAAAACAAAGATGATTGCCTGCATGAGACCGGTCTAATAACTACAAATGATTGTACAACTCTTCGTTAACCTCGTCGACTGCTTTCCTAGCAGCTGCGACGTTCTCCCTACATGTTTTGAAGTCGGAATGCAAACAAATAGTGAAAGGCTTTCCCTTCACACCCACGTCCACTAAACTGAGATCAACTGCTGGCACCAAACCCTTCTTCCCTAACGATGTAGTTGCTTGACTTATGTCGTCGGTAGTCATCTTTCTACTCCCTGGTACTCCTAAAAGTTTGCCTTTGGAATCGTAGTTTACGTCCACAAACGCTTCAGGAATGAAGGGGATGCCATATTTCTTCGCTCCAGACTCATGGAGGGTATTAGGAAGTCCGTATACGGGCACCTTGAAATGACTGATTGCTCGCATGGCAGCGTCGTTGAGCTCCTCGTCGTCTTGCATCATGATATACTAAGTGATGGTAAGCGTACTGTTTTGTATTCGACTTTGGGAGCAGATTATCACTTACCCACATCCCATGCGGCTTGATATGATTCAATGGGACTCCAGCCTCATCTAAGAATACCTTCAAAGCACCGACTTGGAAAAGCCTGAGCAGAGTCAGCTGAATCCCTTCTGCTCGGCGAACAGACTTACATTTCTGCATAAGCCTGTTCCGGGCTCATTGCGATCAAGCGTCTGCCGAACCCAGTCTTGTCAGGAAACCCCGGATCTGCGTCAGAATCAGCGGCCAAGTAGACAACTGATGCCTGATCACTCACGAGCTCCAATCTTGATACCATATCTCTTCGCCAGGGCTACTGTCCGCCGCATGATGACTGGATCCCCTGCGTGACCTCCACACGCAATGTTGGCCGCATCAATCAGCGGCATGAGTTCTTCATCGGGTCCACCTTCCCAAAGACCAAACGCCTCGCCACAGTCGACATTGATTTCGACCTTTTGTAGTTGATGAGAGCGACTAGATGTGCTGTTAACCATGGTGCTATTCAAAAGTATGTGGAACAGAGAACTTTTCAAAATAAAAACAAGAATCAAGAATCCATAAATTTGGGAAATCACAAATCAATGCATGGTTTTCGGGTATTTACAATCGGGTCAGGGTGTAAGCGACCAAAGTGGAGACCAGTGGAGATAATCCACGGAAACTGACCGGAAAACAAGGCACAACGTGAGCGTATTAGCGTTAAGCGAGGATCATCCAATCAATAAATTCGTTTTTGCAGTGTAGATAATAACCGGCTTCCTCTTTCCATGAGTTCCGTTGCTTTATCTTCATTGAAAACACAAATCATGCTCACCATCGATTCGTTCCAGCGCATACGTAAAGTGCTCATTGCCAACAGAGGCGAGATAGCATGTCGTATCATCAAGTCTTGTAAAGAGCTTGGTCTTGTCAGCATAGCAATCTATTCAAAGGCTGACCGATCGAGCGCCCATGTGAGATTAGCGGACGAGGCATGGTTGCTACCTGGAAATGATCAGACTGCATACATAACTGAAGAAGACGTTCTGAACATCGCCAAGAAGAGTGGGGCAAATGCAATTATACCTGGATATGGTGGGTGTGTCTTTTGATCTTTGCAATGCACATGCTGACATTATCAACAGGCTTTTTATCGGAGAACGACGGGTTTGCGGAGAAAGTAGAGGCCGCTGGATTGACCTGGGTGGGGCCATCCTCGGAAGTGATACGGAAGTTTGGATTGAAACATACAGCTCGAGAGCTGGCTGTTGAAGCGGGAGTGAGTGGTCTGACTGATGACACATCTATCCCGCTGATCGCAATATAGGTACCCGTGATATCTGGAACGGATTTGTTAAATTCCGCTGAAGAAGCATTGGTAGCGGCCAACAAGATCGGCTATCCTGTAAGTTGGCCCAATGTGCTTTTGCTCTTGTGCTGACAAGGAACCAGATTATGCTGAAAGCGACCGCTGGGGGTGGAGGCATGGGTTTGCAGATTTGCTGGAATGAGTCGGAAATAGAAGCGGCTTTCCACTCTGTCCATGCTCGTGGGGCGACGCTGTTCAAGAACACCGGAATGTTCATGGAAAAGTACGTTGCCAAATCAAGACATGTTGAAGTCCAAGTCTTTGGTAATGGTACAGGAGGTGCTGTACATTTCGGCGAGCGAGAGTGTAGTATTCAACGGAGACACCAAAAGGTAGTTGAGGAATGTCCTTCTCCTTTCGTGCATAAAAAGCCTGGTGAGTATCATCAAAGCAAACTCTCTTGGTGCCGTTCACTAACGTTCTCTACCAGAAATGAGAGAACGCCTAACGAGCTGCGCTGTATCACTGGCTAGCAACGTGTGTTACGGAAGTGCGGGTACTGTTGAGTGAGTTAACGTTCTCTCTCTTGCCCTAATTGGACATCGCTTGACTCAAGTCTGCAGGTTTCTCGTCGACGACACCGATGGGTCATTCTACTTCCTGGAGATGAAGTGAGTCGCAGATCGACGGGCGAGCACTGATCATCTCAGTACACGATTGCAGGTAGAGCATGGTATCACAGAGATGTGCTACAATGTTGATCTTGTATCCCTCATGCTTCAACAAGCAGAGATGCAAGCACGAGGAAAAGGAGGATTGGACTTTGCAGCACTAAGCGCATTGCAAAAATCGGAACCTACAGGATTTGCGATCGAAGCAAGGGTATATGCCGAAGTTCCCTCTCGTAATTTCGCACCTTCACCTGGTTTGCTTCAGCATGTTGAGTGGTATCAAGCCGAAGGTGTCAGAGTCGACACTTGGATACAGTCTGGCACCAATATCTCGCCCTTCTATGACCCGATGATAGCCAAAGTCATTGTATGGGACCGAAACTCCCATGACCAAGCCACGGAAAAGATGTTGGCGACTCTGACTCAGTCCAAAGTCCAAGGCTGTCCCACCAATTTTCAGTATTTGGCGTCTATTGTCGGCTCGGAAGCTTTCAAGATTGGTGATACCACTACAGCTTTCCTCACCAGCGATCACTTCAAATTCTCCCCCATGACTGTTGATGTGATCTCTGGTGGGGCGTACACTACAGTGCAAGATCTACCGGCCAGAAGGGGTGTAGGTAATGGTGTACCCGAAAGTGGACCTATGGATCCTGTTTCTTACCGGTTGGGAAACATCATTGTGGGTAATGATGAGAATGTCGAAGCTTTAGAGGTCACCCTCGTTGGACCTGAATTGCTGTTCCACGCACCTGCCGTCGTTGCGGTTACTGGTGGTGTAGTAGATGTCACTATCGATGGTGAAAAGGTTGATATGTATTCTCGTCTTCTGGTACCTGCTGGAAAGAAACTAAAACTGGGAATGGTATCATCTGGATGTCGAAGTTATATCGCAATCAGAGGAGGTTTCCCTGCTGTACCCTCTTATCTTGGATCCAAATCCACTACGACGACACTCAAGCTAGGTGGTGTTCAGGGCAGGCATTTACTTCCTAATGATAGTCTGGATTTAGACCCAAGAACCGAACAGTGGAGTCAAGAATATCAACCAATAAATATTCCCAAAAGTTCCCGACTTGACAATTTGTGGAAAAATAAATGGGAGCTCTACGTTATGCCAGGTCCCCATGATGAGCCTGAATTCACAACGGAAGAAGGTGAGTCCGACATCTCCAGTCCATCGCTGATATCATTCAGATCGAAAGATTCTCTACGAGACCGAATGGAAGATCTCACACAACGCGACTCGTTCTGGTTATCGTCTCAAGGGGCCGAGACTCAACTGGGCACGATTAGACGGTGGTGAAGGAGGGAGTCACCCTGCCAACGTCATCGACGAACCATATTCGTATGGAGGTCTGAACTGGAATGGAGATGACCCAGTGGTACTTCCCGTTGTACGTTCTACTTCCCCCTCCCCTCCTCTCTTCTCTAAATCAAGCTAATTAATCTTTAGGATGCTCCCATGGCTGGTGGTCTTGCTACTACTACCACCATCGTCCGAGCAGATTTCTGGCGACTTGGGCAATGTCGGCCCGGTGATTCCATCAAATTCAAGAGAATTTCATGGGATTCAGCGACTACACTCAGACGTCGAACCGAAGACTACATTTCGCAAGTCCAAGCTTTCGTTAAAAACGGTAAATCTTCTGCAGAGATTGTTCCTATCAACGTCGACCTATCAGAGGACTGGGATGAGACCATCTTGCATCAAATCCCAGCACACGACACGAAAAAGACGGTAGAGATCAAGTACAGGCAGGTGAGCGATCTCCAACTTTGTTGTTGATAATATCACTGACGGGGACATTCAGGCGGGAGACTGCCATATCCATGTGACTTATGGGCCTATGACCGCCAGCGCTCTTACCAGAGCTCATATTCAGCATCGATTGAATGGACTGAACTCGGGAGACGTCAAAGGTGTAGTGGCGGTGATTGGTTGTGCTCGTTGTGAGTTGACACCAGGCAAATTCCTACTTGCTACTCATGCTGAAGATCCACATAGCATACTGTGTTCAATTCGATTCCCTCCGAACAACTCAAAAGGACATGCTCCGAAGGCTCATTGACCTGGAAGAAAGCCTTGGATCATCACCTCAACCGTTACCCAGCCGTATCTTCAAATTCCCCATATTGTTAGACGATCCCCTATCCAAGAAAGCCGTAACTGATTACATGGAGACTGTTCGAGACTCGGCAGTTTATCTACCAGATAATATGGATTACATCGCCAAGGCAAATGGCGTTTCAGATCGAGACACTGCAGCGAAGTCAATCGTAGCTTGTCCGCAATTAGTAGTAGAAGTGAGCTTCTTGGCTGGAACTCCCTTGATGTTGCCTTTGGACCCTCGGTTAGTTCTCATGCTGCCTGACATGCGAGGATAAGGCTAATTCCTCAAATAGGCTGGTATATGTCGCCCAAAAATACAACCCAGTTAGGGCTTTCACGGCTGAGGGTACCGTGGGTCTTGGTGGACCTTTGGTCGTCAGTGAGTGGCATATCCGCTCTGCACAAAGAATGATCTAACAGTCGTGCAGTCTATCCACTTGAATCACCTGGAGGTTATCAGCTTTGGGGTCGGACATTATCCACTTGGGATGTAAGTCTCATTCTGCAAAATAACACTTTTACCGCTCGCTTATGCCACTGCTAGCCCCACGCCGCCAAACCTCAATTCGAGCACCCTTGGTTGCTGCGAGAATTCGACCAAATTCAGTTTTATGAAGTTTCACAGGAAGAGTTCGATGAATGCTTCGAAGCATTCAAGACCGGGAGAATGACTTTTGAAATCGAAGAGACCACCTTTGATCCTGTAGCGTATGGTAGATTCTTAGATTCCATCTCTGCTGAGACTGAAGAGTTTGTGAAGAAGCGAAATTTGGCTAGTGAAGCTGCGACAGAGGAAGAAAATAGGCTGGTTCATGCATGGCGAGAGAAGCAAGCGCAAGTAGCCGCTGAAAACGGAGATGACGGTGATTCCGAAGGTATGCTGCCCTTTTTGCGATACGACAGTCGCTGACTTGACCATGCAGGTGAAGCGATAAATGTCATCGCACCCATGACATCCAGCGTCTGGAAAGTCCTCGTGAACGTGGGTGATAACGTCAAAGATGGTCAAGTATTAGCAATCCTGGAAGCGATGAAGATGGAGATCGGTACGCCAGCTTATATGTGAACGTTGGATGCTGCTAACTTCGTTATCTCAGCTGTACGCGCGGACGCTAGTATGGACGGGAAGGCTGTGAAGAAGCTTGTTTCACCGCCTGGAACAATTCTGGACCCAGGTCAAGTGGTGATGACCCTCACTGCTTGATAGATTTATAGGAGACTATGTACTGTATGAACAGCGATCATGTATATAATTTATATAACCATGAATTTAGACTTGCCCTGAGAAAAGAGAAACAATGGGATCCCCAGCCAATGGAGAATGGGCGGATTACCCAAACAAGGGTAACTGCTGTCTAAGCGAGGTTCTTTCTTCAGTGCCTGTGGTCGCATTTAAATGACAATTCCCGAATAAGTCATTGCTCTATCCCGGCAAAAAACGATCCGATTTCAATTCTACTATGTTTTGCCTACATCGTTGTGTTTGATTTCTACATAGATTGTCCCTACACATAAGCTTGTTTCCCTATTATGTCTGCAGAGGGCTCCTCGACACCTCTCAGTGCAGATCTTTCGTCTTCTTTTCGCCCCAAAAAGAAAAGGACCAATGTTGGAAAGGCATGCGAGCCATGTCGAAGAAGGTATGGTTTGGCTTATCTCAGTATAACGATTCCGCTAACGCTTTGTCCAAAGGAGGTGTAAATGCGACGGAATCAAGCCATCTTGCACCACATGTGCCGTCTATAAGGTGAGCCATACGTCTTATGTAAGACCATTCGCTACGATCTTGCTGACAATGTGCAAGGATGAGTGCTACTGGGAGCCTAGAGAAGACTACAGGAAACCCTTATCGCGCCAACAGGTACAAGCTCTGACAACTAGAGTGCAAGATCTCGAAAGACTACTTCGAGAGCACGGTCTTGACCCAGGAACGGCTGGGAATACTGAACGGGCAGGGTCTGAGGATGAAGGAGGAGAGCATAGAAACAATGTCGAGCCTGAATCATCCGGAGATATGAGAGAATGGTCGCAGGATCACCTGGTGAGCTGTGCGATAGGTATCGGCTTCGACATGGCTGACAGTATCTCTAATGTGACAGGTGGAGGGAGAAACTGGTGAACTGCAAGTTCATGGTCCCACTTCCGCTTTCCGTCATCTAAGTAAATACAATCACGAAGGGTCCAGAGATTTGAACCATGAAATGTCACCGGAATCCCCTGAAAGCCTTCCGTTCGGTTACTCTCGGTATCTCCCTCAAGACGTCTATCTCAATGAAGTTCAGCATGACCAGGCTATTGATCGCTTCTTCACATTTTATGCCTGCTGGGGTGAGTGCATCTGAACTGTTACATCGCTGAGCCCAACAGGCCAACGTACCAATCCCATCTTATTCCGCCAAGACATGCGAACAGCATTGCATACCGATAGTCCTGTTAAAACTGCTCATTACTCCCCAATGCTTCATAATGCTATCCTCGCCATAGCTCTCGGATTTAGCGAGTGGCCATATCTTCGGGCATCCGACACAAGGAAGATATTTGCTAAGAAAGCCAAAGATTTCATCGATTATGAGGGAATGAATCCGGCGGTGGCAACTGTACAAGCATTTGCACACCTGGCATCGTATCATAGCTTAGCAGCAGAGCATAATCTTGGTTGGTTGTACATAGGACAGGCGCTGAGGACCGGTGTTGCATGTGAGTTACTAGAGTACTGGAGATAACTGACGAACAGTGGGCCTCAACATGGATGATACACGGTTATTGAGGAAAGGGAATGTCACGGCAGTGCAAGCTAGAGAAGTAAGTTTGGCCTCAAAGGACATACGCTGATCACGCAGCGAAATGTGACGTTCTGGACTACATTTATACAGGAGGGATTATGGGCTCCATATATTGGACGATCTATTTCTTTGCCAGAGTTCACGGCTTTACCTCCCACCATTGACGACGAGCTCGATAATCATATATGGAACCCCGAGGACCCTCCCACTGGTACAGACTGTCCATTGAGACCTCAGCCTGGAATGATCAGCACAACCTTTGTGCACACTGTCAAGTTGATGAGGATAGGAGAGAGGATCATGAACACATTGTGAGCGAAATATACGGGGACATGACTGACTACTCATAGGTATGGTATCAAAGCAGACATGTCGACCCTGCTCCGGACAGGTGTCATCAGCGAGATAAGGTATGTCACCAATCATCCGGGCTTAGCTAAAGCGTTTCAGTCTTTCTCTCAGCACATGGCTGGAGTCACTTCCGCCGGCTTTGACTTTTCATAATCACGCTCCCAAGAATGGATTGCCTCATATCCTCATGCTCCATCTTTCACAAGCTTGGCTTGTCATACTGCTTCATCGACCTTTCTATCGGCCCCTTGCCGGTCTGCCGTCCGGGTCTAGCTCGGACGGTGCGATTCCACCAGGGTCGTCAACAGCTGCGTGGGCAGTCAAGGTGAGTGGACCATTCACGTGCTCGGCTAATCTACTTCATTAGCAATGTGATCGAGCGGCTTTGCAGGTGATCACGCTGCTGCAGATCTGGCACCGACTGCACAATCTCCGATTTTGTCCTCCAACCGCCATCCAATGTTGCTTTATCGCTGGAACTACTCATTTGTTGTCGCTAGCCAGCTCTCAAGCACCAAAGAAACAAACCGAGGCACTGGGCCGGGCGCAAGAATGTATACGGCTGATGAAGCTGATGGCAGTTTCTTGGCCAGCGGCTCGTGGTCAGCAAGTTTTGCTGGAGAATTTGTTGTCTGAATATGGCTTGTCCTTAGGCTCTCAGCGTCTGACTGAGCAGATAGAGAAGATCAGTCTTGCGAAAGAGGAGCCTCCTTTCGATTTCATTCCACACACTACACAGAATCTTGCTACAAGGGTCAATGAATCACCTATGACTATTCAAGATCCCCCTCAAGTCCAAAATACACAACACGCATATCAACAGAACTATCCTAATCCCATAAATATTCCCTCCACTCCGTTGGGTATGACGCTTGCTCCGTCAACAGGAGTGATCAACGAACTCAACGCGTGGATGAGTAGTAGCGGGAGTCAAACTGCGTGAGCCTTATAACTTAATTGTCCGTAGAGGAAAACTGATGACCCCCACAGGTATCCCATCGATGCTCTCTCTTCCAGCTTCGAAGCCTCGTCTCAACCGTCCATGTTGGACGGCTTTATGCCAAATCAAGGTGTAAACCCCGCTACGAATCATCATACTCATACAGCTTGGAATCCCAATGGCTTTGAATTAGACCGGGAGACTCAAGCACTGCTGGACAACATATTGAGACCTCACTTGGATGTGGAAGATCCATTGCAGTATGAATTTGGAAGTGGGTTCTAGCAATGACGGAACAACAGCTTGAAGGCTGCTCAAGGGAACCACAGGTGGTCTATTGTATATAAGCGTATGAAACATGTTGTGCATCAGCTCTCGGTTTATGTCTACTGCAGGTAAACATTCGTTTCTCGCTTGCATCTTGGGACACGCTGCTGCTGCTGTTCTACTTACCTTCGCGTAACCAAGCCAAATCGAGGAGAAAGTTCAGTGTGTTTATCCTGAATTTGGCGAACCGCCGGCGTTTAATTCTGCCTCAACCTCCCATGCTTTTTACCGCGCTCACCACCACTTCCTTTCCCTCCTCAAACAAGCAACGATTCTTTCCTCTCCCAGCTGCACCATTATATATTTACCCCGACTTTCTGACCAGCGTCGAATGTTGCAAAGAACACTCTTATCAACACTGAAACTACATCGTTCATTAAGATTATTCTCAACCAGTGTCATCAGAACAATGCCTACTCACGCTACTATTGAAGTACCTAGCCTCGGAAAAATTGAGGTTCCCACAGGTCTTTTCATGTGAGTCTCTCAGTCTTTGGTCGGTAAATCATGTAAGACGATTCAAGCTGAGTCGGGCTTAACAATCAGTGACAATGAATGGGTCGAATCTGTCTCCAAAGAGACCTTCTCCACCGTCAACCCCGCTTCCGGTAAACCATTCTTAGACTTTGCACATGCCAAGAAGGAGGATGTGGACATTGCGGTCAAATCGTCTAGAAAGGCTTTCAAGACCGTTTGGGGTAACAATGTCGCTGCGACCGAAAGAGCTGCTTGTGAGAATCGTCTCCTTCCTTCTGATACCATCATCTTAAATAGACTTTCACTGTATTCACAACTGCATGGGCTGACCTGATTGACGTAGTGCTCAACAAGTTCGCAGACTTGATCGAGAGAGATGCCGCCAAAATTGGTGCTCTGGAATCGTGAGTGCGCTCATAGAATCTCCTGTTTATTTGCATACCTGATGTACAACTGTGAATAGCTTGAACTCTGGAAAGGGTGTACGAATTGCTCGGTAAATATCCCCTTTATCTTCTCCGCCATCAAAACGTCAATTGACAATTATATAACAGTGAATTCGATGTTGGAGATTCCATCGCTGCCTTGAGATATTATGCTGGTCTTGCCGATAAATCACACGGACAAACTCTGAACCATTTCGGCAAAGAAAAATTCGTTTACACGCTTCATCAACCCATCGGTGTCTGTGGTCAAATGTATGTTGATTTTAATCATCTAGATGCCGCTCCGTTTTCCCTGGCTTTTGTCTTACATCTTTTCTACATAGCATCCCATGGAACTACCCTCTCATGATGTGGGCTTGGAAAGTTGGCCCAGCTCTTGCTGCTGGATGCACCGTTGTCATGAAACCCTCCGAGCTCACTCCGCTTACCGCATTGGTAATGTGTGATTTGGCTAAAGAAGCCGGTTTCCCCCCCGGTGTCATCAACACTGTGGGTGGTTTGGGCGCTACCACTGGAGATGCTATCTCTCGACATATGGATATCGACAAGGTGGGTATCCTCTATGTAAAATCTTATGAACCTGAGCTTGATCGTTTGGCTGATAGCAATGCTCAAATAGGTCGCTTTCACCGGATCTGTTATCACCGGAAGAAGGATTTCCATCGCTGCTGCAGAATCCAACTTGAAGAAAGTCACTCTTGAGCTCGGAGGAAAATCCCCTTCTATCATCTTCAACTCTGCAGATATCGAGGAGGCTGCTTCGTGGGTCGCCATGGGTATTTGGTTCAACTCTGGTCAAGATTGTACCGCCAGTAGTAGGGTGAGTACAAGGGTTGACCACAATCACTTCCAACCCTTACCTTATCATCCATTTTGAATCCGCTCACCTCTGCACCCACTTTCACCTGAAACTCATAATGTCTTATTACCGTAGCTGTATGTGCAAGAAGGTATTTACGACGAGTTCATCACTGCTCTTGCCGCCAAAGCCAAAGCATGTGCTATCGGACAACCATCGGACGAATCTACCTCGTTTGGACCTTTGATTTCCGAAGCTCAACGGGACAAGGTTCTGTCATATATCGAATCCGGTAAATCTGAGGGTGCTCGAGTAGTGACCGGTGGTCAGAAATGGCCTGACTCCAACGGTGGATACTGGATCGAACCTACTATCTTGGCCGATACTACCAACAGTATGAAGGTCGTTCAAGAAGAGATTTTCGGTCCCGTTATCGTAGCTTCTAAATTCAAAGACGAGGATGAAGTCATCGAATTGGCCAATAACTCGATATATGGCTTAGCTGCAGCAATCTTCACAAATGACGCTAAACAACAAACCAGACTCGCTACAGCTATAGACGCCGGAACAATTTGGCTCAACCAGTATGGTATCCTTCACCCCAGTGTGCCCTTTGGTGGATTCAAGCACTCTGGTATTGGAAGAGAGCTGGGAACATACGGTTTAGAGGCATATCAACAGGTCAAAGCCGTACATCAAAATTTGACCCAGACCATGTGAGTCATGCTCCGGAATCTACAGTTCTTTGGGCTGTCAACATAAGCTGATTACGTTTTGTTGATAGGGAATGGCCTCTTTAAACAATGGAACTGAATTGTAACAGTGCTGTGTGATTGCATGTATCATTATGAGCAGATCTTGGGATGAACCAATCGCGGTCATTAGATGACTTGTTATTACTACAGCGCAATATCCATTCTCTAGCTAAATTGAATCACGGGCGGGATGGAACATATCACATGACCAGACACGGTTGAAGGGTTACACATTTTGAACATTTCAACTAAGACCTTCATTGCTACATACGCTAAGCGTTTCTCAGGTATAAAAGCTTTCAAACAATGCTGTTATCTCTTGTCCCTACAATATCTACCAATCAATGATCTTTCGGTAATGACGCTCTCCGCTTCTTCTAAGCCTTTTACCCCACTTCAATACTACAAGAACTGTGGCGTTGATGACGGTGATGATCAATGCAGATGAGATTGCAAAGTTCCTAAGACCCCAACCGAAGCACCAAGGTGTGATGACATAATTCTATCAAACCAGTTGGTCAGCATTATACACGAAATAAGAGGGGTATCTTAAACTCACAAAACCGAAAGTGAACACCATTGCGAGCAGTACTGTACTTAAGAGGTAAGGTGCCATATCTTGAGCACAAGCTTGCACACCGTGTTCAGTCTTTGGGCGGATAGGATGATAACAATCGAACACGTAGGAGACTGTCAAGATGGTCGCGAGAGGACCAATAAGGTTGACGATTGCACATCCGAGGACGTACACAATCCAATGAGCACCATAATAGGGTCCTAAACCCATCATGAGTAATCCGATTGGACACAATGCGGCCGGAATGATGTATAGCTTGAGTTTATGTTCAGCTTCGGCGATACCGTGGTTCTTCTTAGCTTGTCGAAGAACGAATTTGTCCGTTATATATCCACCATATACGGAACTGATCGTCTTTGATCAGCTGGAATACAGGTCGATCTGGAAGGTGCAAACTCACCCCGGTATAGCAGAAAGGAAAGGTGATAAGAAAGTGAGTCCAACAGCACTTGTTGAGAAATTGTATGGAGGAGCAGCGAGAATACCAGAAGAGATGGCGGCGATCACTGCGATAGTTCTCAGCATTATATTCCCGAGTTCATCGATCCTACGGTACACTTACAGTTGAAACAGATCTGATATGTAGCGTACATCAACCCACTCCACCAAATCAGAGGTAGTCTGTACATCGCCAGAGGTTGAAGAAAACCTCTAGTCATGATGCCTAGAGCATGCTTGTGAGGTTTCATGAACTTCCAGAACCTTGGACCTGGCCAAGGAGTTGGTGTGAAAGGGGTAGCATCCGTAATGTCCATGCTCTCGAGTCGACGAGATTGCGAATGCTCGTTCTGAACAGACGTAGTCGTCTTGTCGCCTTTATCGGTTGTTTTGGGATCGTTTTCCTCTTGCTCCACCTCTGCGTCGTTCCGTGACGTGATCGATGACAGTGTGTCGTGCTCTCGCTCGAACGTGGTCTCCTCAAGAAAGAAGAATAAGACGATGCCCATAATCACGGTCAAGCCGGTCGATAACCACTACTCAATATCTGTTAGCATTCACCATTCAATACGAAGAATGAGTTGCTGACTCACGATAATAGCTCGCCACCCTACACCTTCGTATATGTAACCACTGAGGATAGGGCCAAGACTGACACCGCCGAACAGGAAGTTGATGTACAGTCCGATAGGAAATGATCTCTCGTGCAAAAAGAACTGGGCAAGCGTCAGATGACGAATCCTTTCGCCTCTTCAAAAAACACGATTACTCACTACATCGGCAATGGAAACTTCGACCAAAGTGAAGGATGGTGAGATAAAAAATCCTAGCAATAATCGACTGGCAATCCATTGCGAGTTACCTTTCGCAAAAGCTGTCCAGATGTTCACCAGGGCTGCTCCGAAGGCAGATACAAGATATGTTGGTCGCTTTCCAAATGCCAAAGAAGCCGGTTGACTTATTAGAGTTGACACACCGATGAAAAGGTACAGATACCCTGTTCCGACATTCAGCTGATCCAAAGATAATCCAGTAGAGTCTGACAATGGATCAAACACAGAATAAAGATCGGATGAAAGGATGGTAGCCGTGATAGTGTAGCTATGCAAATAAGGAAGATTCGTAGCTTAGCCCTAAATCTGTTTAAACACCATGAATCCAAGAGCACACTTACAACACTACACAAGATAACATGAGGTATTTCCTCTTTCTCGTCCAATTAAGTGGATCATCCGGATTTTTACTTGGTGTCGGAATTAGTGTAACTGCATTTTGCACTGTTTCGCCTTCTTCTTGATATATTCGAGCTGTTCCTGGAACATCGAGTTCACCCACGGACATTGTCGATATTCACACTGTTTTGGTCTCACGTAATGTAGTTGATAGATAATGATATGGGAGCTCTGATGTCCTCGAAATGGAGGGGTAACTTATCCTATGACAATAATTTTATAGGGCGGGGAAGATCGAGATTAATTTCTCAAACATTCTTCGTTTTTTTAATGGTCCCCCGCTTGATATATGAAGTGGTAAGCATAGGGCGTTTGACTTTGTTATGCTTTGCTACTATTTCAGCGTTCCACAGCGCGTTTGGAAAAGCTAAATGATGCTCACCAAGTCATGTTCGTCACAACTGTCGACCACATCACAAGAGGCCCCTCAAACGTGTAAGCGAAGTCTCGCTTAGAAATTGTGTCTCGTTGAAACTTTCAACTCCTGTCCGATCTAATGGAAATTGTTGTATCATAGATCAGGTGATCTCGGTAGCGGTCAAGTCAATTACCAGAAATAAACGCCCAGATCTTGAGGGTCAAGAACAGGATTTTACGTCTTCGTATGCCCAAAAATGTGGGGACCATAAGTGTGGGATTTAAACAACCTGGGATTAAGTGCAAACGACGATCTGCAGTACAGATTTAATTATAGACTGATCTCGGAAGTATTTTGACTTGGTGTGTCACCGATCGCTACGACCGGCAGAGTCCAGCTTCAGTTGGACCATACAGCTACCACAGAATACTATGTCGTTGATAGCAACACCTCACCAATGCATAAGATTAGTTGTACATCTCGAGGCTCTTGATCAACAACATATCGACATGGTCCATAGCGGTCTCAACGGACCATACTTTCCTGCATAGAAGCCACACACCCTTGTCATTCCAATCTTGACACTGCACGCGGCCATAAATGACCGCGTTATTAGATGATAATGATTGTCCTCGGCCATGACATGTATTCTTCCCTTGCAAGCACTCGCCTCGGCGATGTTATCGTCTTGAAATGTATAAATAATGGTGAGGGTCAAGGTAGGAGTGGTGAGAATGTAAGCAGGAAACGAACGAAATCCTCCCACCATAATCCCTCAAGAGCACTTGATCAAGATGTCTTTGACAAGCAAGACTATCGTCGTCTTCGGCTCTACTGGTCTACAAGGAACAGCTCTCATAGAAGTATATAAAACCTCCGACAACATACACTGCAAACGAAGCTGACAGCCAACTGATTAGGCCCTTTCACCTAATCCTGATTTCTCGATAATTGCTCTATCTCGCAATCCGACCTCTGGATCCGCTCAACAACTCGCCAAACTTCCTCGAGTTCAAGTAGTCAAAGTAGCCGATGATAATATGGATGAGCCTTCCAAAGTCTTCCCCGCCCTTGGCCTCGAGAAGGGAGACGTGTATGGCGTGTTTAGCGTTCAATCATACGTAGACGACAATACCATGATCAAGCAAGGTGAGTAATCAGTACTGAAGTATCCCGTTCGGACAGAATCTTGACGCGTAGTTCAGGTAAAATTATTGCAGATGCATCAGTTCAGTTTGGAGTCAAGCACATCGTATACTCTTCGACGGATTTCGGTGGTTTGGACGATACTGGTTTCTCAACGTGAGTGTGGTTTGATCATGTATGTGACGCTTGCAGGTTTGCTTGAACTGAGCCTCATGATGCTATAGGTTTGAATGTAAACGCACAGTTGAAAACCACATTCTTTCCCTGCCAATCTCTCATACCTTCCTCCGACCCGTCCAATTCATGGACATATGGCTCCCTGCAGCACCATTTCAATTCAAAATGGGAAGAACTGTGTGGGCCAAATATACGTATTACAAACATCCGGAGAGGAAACATCAGTTGATCAGTAGTAGGGATATTGGCAAAGCAGGCGCTAAAGCATTTATCGATGGTCCAGAATGGAAAGGTGGAGTAATCAGATTAGCAGGAGATGAAATGACAGTGGCAGAGATTCAGAAAGTATACAAGGAAGTCATGGGTCAAGAAATGCCTTTTGCTCCGTCATTCATGGCTTGGACAGCTAAACAGTTTGTGCCAATCGTGAAACAATTCGCTAAGGTAAGCGTGCTTACGTCGACTTCTCACGGTCAAATCTCGTAATTAGAACAACCCCAATTAAGCTAATCCTTTTCAATAACCCAGTTCTTTGACGAAACTGGTTACAACGTTCCTATCAGCGAAATCAGACAAGAACTCCCAGACATGGAAGACTACAGGTCGTTCCTGCTCCGCCACAAGGCCAGCAATTGATGAGATATTGGGTATGCAAATTAAGTGAATATATAATAACTAGGCGCTGGTCCATCACAAACATATCAATCACATATCAACTATTTTGGGACAAGTGTTCCCTTTGAACGTTATTATTATATATTTTGCAGTAGTGGCCAGAACACAATATTTTTTCCTGACGCCTGACTTCTATTTCTGTTGTCACTTGGATTACCAGTTCTTAATTTGGAATAAGGCCTTCTCTTTCCAGGTCATAGAAGTGTATCTTTGTTCTTCCTCGACGTCGTCATCAATGTCGTAGAATTCTCTTGCTCCTGAAGTAAGATCCATCTCATGCATCTTGACGGCCTTGGTTCGGTAGAAGACTAAGGCAAAGAATTAGTCAGTCTAGTACGCTACCCATACGATCTAACGAAACTCACTTTTGTAACCGAAATATGAGATGACGTAGACTGGAATACCGATGTAGTTGGTGATGAAGTTCTTGTAATTGAATGGCATGAATGCGTCGAAACCTTTGAAGAGGCAAACGAGGCAGATCATGAATAAGGAGAAGTAGGTGAGGTAAGGCTCGAAAGGTGCTTTGTAGGGAAGCGTGTCACGCGAGATGCCCTGAGCCTTCATTCCTGTGTCGCAACAGTTGATTCAGCACCAGCAATATGATGACTTTAATAGAACATGTTTGTCCCATTATATTGTGTAAAAACTCACCTCTCATGAAACCAACGTGAGAAGACAAGATGGATACCCAAGTCAATCCACCAAGAATGGTAACAGTATTGACAAAGTAGTTGAAGATTACCAAAGCGTCAGAGTCAGCGACGAGGTAAGCAAGACCCATGAACATTCCGGTGAACATGAAAGCAACCCAAGGTACACCTCGAGATGTACATTTGGTGAAGATTCGAGGTGCGTGTCCGTCTTTGGCCATTCCATAGAGTGTTCGCGTCTGTGCGTGAACTGATCAGTAAATACAATAGCAAAAGTGGAGTGGACATGAGAATTTATTCTTACAGCAACATATTGATCAGAATTGGCAGCCGAGATAGTGAAGATCAAGATACTGCGACATAAGGTTAGCACGGGGTGAACCCGCAAACATAACACAAGACTTACCAGGCATTGATAACAGAAGGGAGACCCTTGATACCGGCAGCTTGAATAGCGACAACGAAAGGAGAGGCGGACGCACCACCAGCTGTACCTTTGGCAGCTGCTTGAGCGAGTAACTTGGAGCTTGAGTCGACGATCATTCCGACAATGAGGATACAGAAGATGTAGAAGAAGATAATTCGGAAGAAAGTCTTCTTGATAGCCGCTGGTACAGTTTTTCTTGGATTCTGTACAGGTTGATCGATTATGAATAAAAGGTTCCAAAAAGGTAGGATTTGAAACACGCTTACCTTGGCTTCTCCAACAGTAATGGCTACTAACTCCGAACCAGTGTAGGCAAAAAGAGCAAGTACCATAGCGTTCCACCAACCTGTATGCAATATCAGTCACTTATTCACAGAACGAAAGCTTTGGTTGACGCACCGAGGAATTGTCCTTCGGTACCAGTGGTTTTGTATGGCTTGAAGGCTTTTCCATGTTTCCAGTAAGCGAAACCGAGTCTATCTTGACCGGGAACACCTCCCAAATCGATGATCAAACCAAGCAAGATGAGACCGGTGAGTGTCAGAATCTTGATGAAAGAGAGCCTGATGATGAGGGTGGTAAGCTAACGAGCGTCACGTACAGGAATCTGTATGAATACATAACTCACCAGAATTCGACCTCCCCAAACCATTTAACACCTAGGGTGTTAATAGCGATGACGAACACAATCAAGATGGTAACGAAAACGGCGCCATTGATTTTGGCGTTCCAGTATCGAATGACCAAAGATCCGGCAACAATTTGATTGGGAGATAAGATGAGGTACTGCACAGAAAGAAAGAGTAAGGTGATGTGCTCGGCTCAGAGTACCATAAAGATGCTATACTCACTTTACAAAGATAGATGACGGCAGTAGCAAATCCGAAAGCAGGGTCGACACATCTTGTACCGTGACCCGCGAAACCCTTCTTGGTTGGGTATTTGGTACTCATTTCACCGAGAGCTATCGAATTCCAATCATCAGAAATGTAATCTCGCAGGTCGCGAAACATCATCGAGGTGGAGTAGATACGCACCCAAGAGTACACCAAAACAGACGACACCCATGATGCAGTACGCGACGAACACTGAACCAGGACCTGATCGAGCGATACTGGTACCAGAACCAATGACAAGACCAGTACCTAGATTATGCGAATAAAATCAGCATTTGCGAAACACTCATTCTCACGGGTGATACGTACCGATGGCACCACCGATGGCTATCATACTGATTTGTCTACTCTTCAAAGCTCTATGGGTCTCCTCCTCTCTGGGCTGGATCTCCTCCCCTGCTGGCCCTGCATAGGTATCAGCGGGAAGATCTTTCTTCTCCTGCTGCTCATAAGGCGCGGAGTCATCGTATCGTTCAATCGTCATGTTGAATTTGTGACGTTTGAACGGAAATGTGTTATTTAGGAGATGAGAGAATGAACAGGTAAAATGAAATAATGGAAAAGATGTGGGAAGTTTCAGAGGGGGGGTTTTGTATTTTTCTCTTTACTGTGGTCGTGTGCACCGTGCGCTGTTTTCTTGGTTTGAATGAGATTTGATCAGCAGATAAGAGAAGAAAAAGGGGAGATTGAAATTGGCAAAGGGATTTTGATTTGGAATTAATACGAGTAGTATTGCCAAAGTGCAAAGTGCAAGTGAGATGGAGTCTGTTTGTCTGTCAGTTGATTGGCTTGATCTGTCATTCTGATATCTTTGTTTTTTTTTCGAATTTGGGAATATGTTCTTCCCTCCTTGCTTTTCCCTGTGTTTATGCGTTGGCGCACAGATCCCACAGGGTGAGAGAGAGAGAGAGAGAGAGAGGCTTATCTAGAAAGATGATCATCCTGGTACTCTATCTGTCACTTGATTCAGGCACCGCGACGAGGGGAGAAATGGAGAGCCAAGATGTGGGAAGAGAGGGAAGAGAGACAGGCAAAAGATAGATGAAGGTTTTTTACTAACCCTAATGAAATTCGCCTAAAAGTGCATATTAAACGATTGTTGAGAATGTCTTGGCATTTTTCATTTCTTTTATTTCGAATGACTTATTCTGACGTGTCACACCGCGTGGTGCATAAACTGTGATCGTATCATACTAATATCACAAAACACAAGCTCCGCCCGGTTCCTGAACATCCAGACTAACCTGTTTGATTTAGCGGGACCTTTTTCTTATCGGTCATTTCAATGGGATACATTTAATTTGATTCCATCCCATTTCATTTGATCACTGAGGACCAACAACGCTCCACTGTCACATCTTCTTATCTATACTACTGTCAAAAACTTTCATCATCCCCTTCGCGTCATGATCTACCTCTAAATGCAAGCAGAAACTCCACTTCATCCCATCAGGATATCACAACGACCAGCAAAGAGGTGCGTCAGAGATGATCGTGATCGAACGGTGATAGCAATATGACAAACGATAACATGCTTATCTCTTCGTGATGCGATTTGTCCAGTTGTACGGAATGTATCAGACGAAAAACCAGATGTAACAAACAAATACCATGTGACGTATGCACTAGACGCGGTGTGAGAGAATCATGCAGACTGGAATCACAGTACATCGTCCCTTCACCTGAACCTCGACATGACCATCCAGTGTGAGTCAATGCATCCGCTCGCCAGGAAGCATAAATGTTTCGAAGGGTAATTGATGCCAGTCATATACAAGTAGCTCAGAAATCGAAGCATTGCGGCAGAGTCTACATCACGAGCTGAATACTTTACGAAAGCGAATAACGGAGTTGGAGAAGACTGTAGGACAGAAAGGGGACAGCATCTCTCAATCAGCAGAACCTGATGGACCAGAAGACGCAGCTACTACATTGGAATTCTTCGCTCTTGGATTAGATCGTAGACTAGGAGGAGAAGAAACCATCTCCACTCAACAAACATCCTTGATAGCAGTCGTGAATCGTCATATCCTTACGGAACCCGGTCGCATACCACCTGATTCAGTCACAGATTCGCTTCTTCCTCAACATATCGTCAATTCCATCCTGAATTTCCACCAGCATAATGTCTATTGGCAACATGCCTGCGTCTACTTTCCACATTTCTGGGAAGAAGTCCATGTTTTCTACGACGTCATTAACCGCGAGGGATGGGCAAGGTTGGACGGCGCGTGGGTAGCTCTGTTCTACGTATTGCAAGCTATAGCCGTCCATCAAATGGTAGACGAAGAAGCCGTGGCATGTGGCTTAAATGAAGGTGAGTAGACACGTCCTTCCCAAATGTATCTCATCAAATGGTCAATGTTGAAACGCCCCCAAACAGCCGACCGATACGTTCTGCCTACCGCACTCATATCATCTTCCATGGCAGCACTTCACCATGCCAGTTTCCTCTCTAGTCCATCCATGTTCACGTGTCAAGCAATTGCGATTCTCACATTGTGTGGACATAATGTGTGTGATTCAGACTTGCTTTCGTCCCTCTTGGCGATCGGTATCAAAATGGCACAATCATTGAACCTGCATTCATTGGGAAGAGTCAGGGATAAAACGCCTATAGATTGGCAGATTGGTAAAAGGGTTTGGTGGTCTTTGACGATGGAAGTGAGTGATAATATTTCGTTCTCAACGTCCATCCTGACAATTGTCTGACATTTTTGCAGGACTGGTTTGCGATTCCTTTCCGTGGACTGTGGTGTGAGTCACTGAAATCCGGTTATCCGTACTTTCTATCCTTGAGCTGATATCTTGATGAATCAGCTGTGCACCCTGATCATTTCAACACACCTATTCCGCACAATTGTACAGATGAAGACTTAGCCAATGGTCATATTGTTTCTCATCCCGATTCACAGCCTACAGTGGCATTGTAAGTGCGCATTTCTTTTCGATCTGTACTCAGTGGATAGTCGTGCGTCGGACTGAAATATCAACATTCAGTAAATCCCGATTTTCGTCCCAAACCGCATCGATATTGCAAAAGACATTTCATCGACTTCGTCATTCTCCGAATCCTTCCTCTGCTCTGTCTCTGGTCAACGAATCGGCTGGTCATATCTTACGACTAATTTCTCAACTACCCAAATTATCTTCATCCACCCCTTCTTGGACATCTAACATGCTTCACTACCTTGTCATTTCTGCTTCTCATAAAATCCTGGTCATCTATCGAGCCTTCCTCGCTCGCGGCGGATCTGCTTCGGAAAGAGCTATCGCGCAAAAGGAATGCATCAAAGCTGCCCAATCTATCATCGGGGAAATGGACACTCGATCAGGTTCACAAGCACTATGGACTATCCCATATCATACCTTAGCCGCCGGTGTCGTACTAGCCCTAGACCTGATAGAGAATAAGGGAAACCATGAGATCGTGAATAAGCGGAAAGGAGAGGTCGAGAAAGCTAGACGAGCGTTGCAAAGACTAGCACCTACTAGTAGAGTCGCTAGAAGGGGCTTACAGGTACTTGAAGATTTGATTAAAGAGGGTGATAAGAAGAGGAAACGAGGTGAGGCAGGTATGGCTAAGATGGTTAAGAAAATTAGACTGTGAGTGCGAACCAGAATCGTAAGACGTGTCTATTTTCTGACAAAATAATGAGAAAACAGACCAGAAGATGTCCTGCTTGAATCTGCTCCTCCCTCAACCGCACATACACCGCAATCCGAAATGGTTACTCCGACCTCGACTCAATTCCAGCCCACAGCGATCGACTTGACATCGCCTTTCACTTGGTCTCAAGAAGATATGAATGGCTTATTGGCCAGTTTGCAGGAGACCGTACCGGATGTAGGCAGGTTATTTGATGGTTCATTAGGTAGTTACGGATTTGACTTTCTTGGTGCTCCATCTTGATTTAGGGTGGACGTGGCTCATGCACTGCAGTCATCGCTTCAACTGATCATTTTGGTTGCACACTTATGTTCAAAGCCCGCTGCATATTTGTGATGAAGAATTGCTGATCATAGATGAAGGGGAAAAATGCATTTTCCATACGAGACTAACACTGAGAACAACCAAACTCATCATGAAACGTGAACAACTATAACTATATAGGTAATCTTTTGCCATCCTTCGCTGACTTTTCACATACAAAAGATATCACTGGTACTATTCTAAACAAGCTCTGGAGTAAGAGGCCGAGGGGCACTTGTGGAAGGTCCACCTGCCAAACTTCCAGGTTCGTTCCATTCTTTCTTCTCTTCGATGGTGGAACTTGATCCAGCTTCGGCTTCTTCGTCTGGTAACGCGACGTTGAGAAGACACATGACCATAGCTGAGATAAGATAAGGCTCTTCCACAATGAGGACGATAGCTTGGATCAGACCCTTCTTTCCGGCTAATGAAACAAACGAGTCCAATGATTAGCTATACATTACTTGGCGTACTCGAGAACGATTGTTATAGACTCACCACTTGTACCTGTGTAAGTGAACAAGTAAGAGAACCAAGTAGGTACAGTCAAACTTGCTAAACCTAAAGCTACACCGACAGTGGCGATAAATCGATCTCTCCTAGTCCATTTACAGTATGCCAATACCCTCAATCCTGATGTAGCTACCGCACCGAAAAGGAATGTGGTGAAACCGCCGATGACTGCTGATGGTGCAGCTACGAAGATGGCACCGAATTTTCCAATGACACCCATCAAGAACAGAATGACAGCACACATATAGCCTGATGATCTAGAAGCGTTCCGAGTTAAAGCAATGACTCCAGAGTTTTGAGAAAAGGTGGTAAGTGGAGGTACGGTAGCGAGTCCAGCGAGTGTTGCCATAACCGAATCTATATGACGGTCAGCATTTGCTTTGTTTTGTTAAAGTGACAGAGTTCACACTCACCGGCAAGCATACCACCTTGAACTCTGGTCATGAAAGTCTCTCCTGTGATCTCTAATCTTGAAACATCCGATGAAGCAGTGACGTTTCCGATAGTCTCGGCGACGATGACAGCCCAAGCGGCAATCATAGGTAAGACCAATTCACCTCTGATTGATAGACTCCAAGTATGAGTCCAGAGGAATGAACCGGCAGGCGCATTTGTGATCGTTGCCTTGTTGAAGAAACCGGTGACGGCGGCAATGACCATTCCAACGATCAAACCAAGGAAGACTGAAGCTGATTTCATGAATGCTGAACCAAAGATCTCACAGATGATAATAGTGATGAAACATGAGAAACCCAATCCCAAGAAAGCACCTGATCCCCAGAATTCCGCTCGTGTACCAGCGACACATTTGATAGTGTGATCAGTGGCACAAGAACCTGAACCTCCTGCCCAATTGGTTACTCCTGATTTGACCAAAGCGGCTCCGATAAAAGTTAACATGGTTCCAGTAACTAGAGGAGGGAACATCTTTCGGATAGCTCGAGGGGGAACGAATGATAATCCAATAGCGAAGATACCGGTCATAGTGGCTGTCCCCAAGATGGCTCCGAACTCTTTAGGACACGGAAGCTTGGTTTTACCATCGGCGGACATAGGGCATGTTCCATTGGCGTACTGCAAAAACAAATGATAAGCAAATCGTATTAATCCTTTTGAATATGATGGACACTTACTGATTGACTGAGATAAGCTAATGCTACATTGGTGAAAGCGAAAGAAGTTCCGGTAACACTGATCAAACCAGTTCCAAAGTAGTATCCAGATTTAGGGATCCTGAATCTAGAGATTTGAATGGCAGTACCGAAAGCACACCAGATCAAACAAGCTGAGACGAGGTATAATTGAGCATCTGTACCCAAGTTGGCACCTGCTGGACCACCTAGAAGTAATGGTGGAGTGACTAAACCACCGACCATCGCCAAAGCACTATAATCACACACATTTAATCAGCTTAATAAGCGTAAGTAAGAAAGGAGAACGGTGACGTACTGTTGAAGACCCAGGATGAAGAGTAAAAGATGAGGCAATTTCTGGTTGACATGATAGAAAGGTAATTCTCTTCTGTTCTTCGTGACAAAAGGAATATTAGGAATCATGAGAGCTCCATAGTCCTGGATGATAAGAGGTAAATCAGCATTGATCGTTTCTTGTAGGCTATCTGGTTGAAACTCACATAGTCTCCTAACCATCCATCTTTAGTGGTGAGTGATTTCAAACCTGCTTTGAACCGACTTCTTCTGGAAGTCGGTACATGTGCCAGATCTTCTTCTTGTTCGAGAGTTTGGACTTGAACACCCGTTGGCATAGAAGTCTTGTCATACGAACTTTCAGGTTCGATGTTACGTGATGTTGACATTTTAATCGTTGAAATGAAGATGATTCGATCCGTTTCAGGTGCTTCTGTTGTGATCAGCTTTTATTTGCTTTTGGGATAGGGAAGGAAAAGAGATCTCATAAATTGGATCTTTCAGCTCGTGTTTTATATACTAAATGCATAAATCTCAATACCGAAGAAATCGGTTTCAACCAAGTGAATAATATTGATAAAATTGCTTATCTTTTAGGATGTCGTCGCTTAAACGCTCCTTGATGACCGGCGGGAAAAGAGAATCACCGCCAGTGGAATGTCTTTAGTGCAAACATGTCATACGTCAACCCGTGAATGAATGAAATTTCGTCGGATATCGGCGGAGCAAGAATGGATTAAAAGATTTGAATAACGTTAAGAAGCTGTTTGCTGGTATTACAACCAAAAAAAAAGGAGAAGATGGAGTCGTATAGTAAAAGCTCATTGGTGGAGACCAACGTCTTGGCTCTACCCCGCCTACGAGATTCAGGGTTCCATAGGTCCAAGTGCAAAGATAAGGAAATTACAAACTCAAAACCATCTAGTGCTAAATTTGTGGGATACGATATCATCGGGTTTTAAATTCAGCGAATCGGATCACATACAGTTGTACCTTGAGTATCTTTTCGATGCTCCCTGTAACGATCGAAATGGCAGTGGATGACAGAAACTGATGACGAAACATCAGCTGCTGCATACCACATGCACGGCTGATACAGAGATTTATCTAATTGGGATCTCTCTATATGAAATCGGGTTGAAGTATAGGAGTTGATGCATAATTCTGCATGCATGTATAAAATATAATATTTCTACAGCTCATCATGTCCTTGAGATTGACTCTGCGTTAACGCTAATCCTTTTCCTGCTTTCTTGACTACTTCTTGCCAATTGTCAACTGGCGTACATGCATGCACTCGTTTTCCAGGGACAGCTTGCCGTTCACAACCGGTAGCTTCACAATTCAATTAGCCTGTCAATTTCGATTTCAAGCAACGCGACAAATGCGACATGAACGGAAACTCACGACATGGTGCTGATTCGTTGAATTGATGAGCGAAAAATACATCTGTCTCTTCAGTCAAAATGTTTCCAAGCCTATCAACCATCAACCAATTAGCGCTTGTCCAACTATCGATCCGATTTGCATTGAAAATATACATGAGTGTTGCATGACCTAACGAGTATGATTTCTCCCATATCTGGGATGAAGGGATGTAAATTTGATTTCGACCATCTGAAATTCAAGTGATGAGCTTTGATCTTTTCTTTTGGATAACTCACTCTCCGCGATTGTCCTTATACTAGATCCATAAATGACCTCTTTGAAGCCAGCCCAGCGTATAGCGGATGCGCACATTGGACATCTGCATTCCAGCTCGAGCTCAGTATCAATGGGACTTGTGGATGCCAAAAACATGACTCACGGTTCTCCGTTGGTATACAAGCTGAAATCTTTCCATGATGCCAAGATCTCCTGAGGTGATAGACCCTTTTGTGTCAAGACATCCGTACAATGAGTGATAGCTGATATTTCACCATGCATAGCAGGATCTGCGATTCGCCTTAAATTCAGCTTTGCGCGTCCAGGTCAGAAATGAGGGTTTTTGGAAAGGGGAATCACTCACTTCCAGTCACTCCGACTTTATTAGAAGTGACACAAACCAATTCATCTGATGTGGTATTGACTATCGCCGTACCGAATGGTGCTTGAGGACAAGGATGTCCATCAGCGTAGACTGCTTCATTGGCAACTCTCATCCAATGTAATCTCCTTTCTGCAGGTACATCGTTGATAGCTAATCCAGCTTGATATTCCGGATGTATCTCAACTTGATAGCCGAGTACAACGAGAGGTAGAAGGGTGTAGAGTAGCTTGAACATTTTGACACGGTATGACTAGGGTAGGACTTCTGAGAGAGGAGACAACCAGGTTCACTTTTGACTATGATGTTGAGCTCGTCGAGACGGATACACAAATTTAGAAAAGCTGAAGTTGGGAACGAGATGCAGTCTCCACCGAAGGCGGACGTGCATTGACGTAATCGGCGGACTTCGGAGACGTCGGCGGAATCGATGGTCAAGCGATTGTATCGGCAATGATAAGACTTCTATTGGTGCAATTGTAAAGTATTTTGGGATTACGATGCATACGAGTATAAAATAGTGTTGGAGTGAATCCAACTCTACATGATCATGAAATCCAAGCTCAAAAATTATCACACACCTGATAATCACAATCACAAATAAACAGTATGCCAGTTCCTACTATCAGCTTACACGATTTCGACAATCGTCGTCAAGAAATCATCGATGAACTGATGGATGCATCTACAAACGTTGGTTTCTTGTGAGTCCAGCTGATCACCGTGGTAGCTAGAGAGACATGGAAATACAAGACTAATTTCTGCTCATAGTACATTGGCAAATCACGGTATCTCTCCTGAAGATGTACAGACTGCGTTCGAGCTATCTAAGCAGTTCTTCGCTCTTCCCGATGAAGTAAAATCTAAAACTCCATTAAATGGAAAGAACGCAGGATGGGAGAAAAACACTCAAGTTAGACCTTCAACAGGTACGGCAGACCAAAAAGAATCTATCCAATTACAATTCGCAAGAATGGAAGGACTTTGGCCTGCCGATGAGGACATTCCTGATTTCAGAGTGAAAGCAGAGAGGTTCATGCGTCAAATACGAGAGTACGTGTATAGCCGGTAATTTGACTTGTCAGAGAAAACTGATAAGCTGATCGTGCACTCAGCCTTTCCGTCAAAGTAATGGAATGTTTCGCAGAAGGTCTTGGACTTCCCCTCAATACTTTCACTGAAGGGACCGTTGATCCAGGAGTAGGTGATTCTCAAGATGTCTTGAGACTACTACACTATCATTCTACGGAAGGAAAGACCTTTGGATCAAACTTCTGGCGAGCTGGAGCACACGCAGATTTCGATGTCCTCACAATGGTACGTTATCTTCTACCTCAGCGCTGAAATGGGATGTTGGTCTGATTTAAGGTATTCGTAGTTGTTCCAGAGAGACGGCGAAGGTGGACTTGAAGTTTGTCCTGGACGAAAAGTAGTCGGTGATTTCGGCATGGGCCAAAATTGGTTACCTGTAGAAGCTAGACAGGATAGGATAGTGTGTAATATAGGAGATCAATTAATGAGATGGTCAGATGATAGATTAAAATCAACTTATCATAGAGTTAGGTTACCTGAAGGACAAGAAAGTAGAGGACCAAGATATTCCATCGCGTTTTTCAATCAAGCTAGAACTGATTCAATAATTCAAGGACCTCAAAAGAAATACCCTCCCATCGTGAGTCGTCCGATCGTTCATAAAACAAAAGACAAATGCTGATACATATTTTTTTCCTGGATTAGACTGGCGGAGAGTTTATCGCTGAAGCAATGGCTAAAAATCGAATGCAATCTGCTGAAATCGCTAAAAAAGCAGCATTGGAAGATGCAGATAAAGTAGCTTCAGCAATTCATTTTGTGCCTCGACATCTCCAAGCCGCTGCATGATGACAACGGTTCTATGATTCTATGTATAGAGTATGTATTTTATATGTATCAGAATATACCTGCATTAAACAGACACGACAAAACCTGATTAAATCTCTCAACCACGACATATGCGAATCTTATGGGGTTCAAGTCTGACGTATTTAGCTTAGATGGCAGTAGGAGTCTTGTAATCCGCGGCTTCTTCGTCATTCTTTGCTCCACCTCGTCCCAATTGAGGCAGTTTGACTTGACCGACATACTGTGCTTCGTCTTCTACTTCTTCCAATCTGTCTCTGTATTCACTCGAAGAGCCGAGCTTGTACCACAATCCACCAGTCAATACGATGGAGGCACCAAGCATTGCAAACAAAGTCCAGAGTCCAGGGTAGCTAATGTATTCGTCAGCATTGTATTCATTATCAATCCTTGAGACAGTACTCACTAGTGAGGTGAATCTTTTGATCGGAATAGATAAGGAGCAACAGCACCTGCACAATTTGCGATAGCAATCATAGCTCCTGTGGCTATAGCTGTACTTGTAGCTCCTGTAACAGTAGCAGTTCGGTACGCGATGAAGGGAATGACAGCTGCGTTGGTACAAGCGATGAGACATGTACCGATATATCGACCCGCAACACCCTTGACAGTAGCTAAAAGGATATATCCTATGGCGACAAGGATAAGTCCGCCGATGATATGCGTGGGTCGTTCTTTTCGTTTATCGGACCACATGGCATTTCCAATGATGACGAAGAATGCGAATGCGTTTGGAGGGACAGTGAGCAATTGTGCTTGGTCTATTGACATAGCGACGATCAGCTTCCATACGTGTGCTATTCAATAATCGAAAGTAAAAGCTTACATCCTTTGAATCCCATGGCTGAGATGATCGTAGGTGCGAAGTATCCGAAAGCATTGAGGGAGTTGGTCATGAAGAAGTATTGTAACCTGAACAAAAATTAGAATCACTTTGTTCCATAAGATACACACTATAATAGGAACTCACGAGAAAACCCAGAAGTGCCAAGATTTGATAGTGGCGATGAATTCGACCTTGTCAAAGTGTTTATCAGTGCCTACAAATATACGTCAGCGGTCTATCTATCTCTTCCTCAGTATTGCACGACTGACCTTTGGGAGCATAAGGACCTAATCTCGTAACAGCCAATTCTCTCTCTTCTTCGGATAAGAACTTGGCAGTTTCGGGGAAATCGGGCAAGAAGAAGTATATTAATACTCCAACTATGACAGCTGGAATACCTTCAAGGATGAATAACCATTGCCATCCGTATAAATTGCCTTTACCAGACATGAAGGAAACTCCAGTAGCAATAAGACCCCCAAAAGCTCCTGCTACAGCGATGGAAGCTGCAAAGATCGCCATTCGAGTCGCTCGTTCAGATGGCTTGTACCAGAAACAAAGGTACATCATGATACCAGGCTATAGTATAACACATCAGCCAGTGTCCATACTAAATATTGCCAAGAGAAAATGTACTCACGAAGAATCCAGCTTCTGCAATACCTAAGAATATTCGACAAACGATCATTCCCGTGTATGTTTTCACCGCGGCTGAACAGATAGTAACGATTCCCCAAGAAACCATGATTCGGGCAATCCATCTACTGGGTGTAAAGTATTTGAGAGCAATGTTACTGGGAAATTCAAAAATCACATAAGGTCTATGGATTCGTTATCTATCAGCTGCAATCCTTGATTGATCGATTGAAGAAGAAGACTTCGGGCAAAAGCTCACACAAAGAAGATCGCTACTACGAGATTATATTTATCACCGGCAAGCTTGAGTGTCTCAACCAGCGATTCTCCAGGCTTATCATTGTTGAGTGTACGACTGTTCCATGTCAGCTAGTGCCCTACCGGAACCACTGACAGACTTACGCGTTACCAAGATTGGTTCGATCCAAATAGCTGTTACAGCCCCCAAGTCAGTTTATTATGGCGGCCTAATTTTGGTAGAAAGGCATGGAATACTCACTTCAATAGATAGGATACGATGATCCATGGCATGATATGCAAGTCAAGCTTGCGTACTAGACGTTTCTCAGCTTGGTCCGACATCTTCAAAGGTTCGGTGATCAGTAGTGATGGGTATCGGAAAACGAATGAGGAGGACAATATGATCCACCTATCTCTCTCATTGCATCGTTAACTTATATACATATCTGTTATCTTTCAAAATTTCAGTTCAGCTGTACATCTACCTCTGGCGTCGCTTAAGGTCGAGATCTCTGATAGATACATCAACAGAAGAAATAGATATGAGTATAGCATGCATTGGACCAATGAGGATCAGCGGTACTGCTCCAAGTAAAACGGAATTATTTTCATAGACGACTAAAAAGGTTAGTAGTACGTACTTGCCAATCAGGAGTTCGGGGAAAAGACAAATGATCACCAAATCGATTACCTCCGCTTCATCCATTTTGATATCGTCGCTTGCAAACTGCTTTGCAGGAATTTCGATCCCAAGAACATGTGTTCACGGTCATTGCATGCCTCTTATCTTTATGAAAGGTTGATGAGCTAATTGTTTGAGATCGTCAGTCAGCCAATCAATGATCATTTAAGTTACCGTGAGCTTCGTTTAAGTCACACCCCGAAAGAAATATACAAGAAAACCTTGGCGGTCACGGTAATAGCAGGCACGATTTAATTAGGGGAACCACCCCGCTACGTAAGGCATAGTCTACTTTGGTAAGGGGGTGATAACGATGTGAGGTGGTATGTGCTCGAGTACACATTCAAATGAAGAGAAGCGATGCGCATTTGGTAGTGATATTATTGCAATGATTTTAGTTCAACATCTCTCAAAAGACATCGTCAAGCGCAATGAAAGTGGTCGAAACTGACATGCGAGAGATATTCATTATGTTATCGACGAGACACCATCCATTATTATCTGCCAGGTGAAATCCCCCAAAACTATGCAAAATTGTTGTAATGTCCGTTTCCCTCCTCGCATCTGAACCACCTTGATCATTCATGGCCTAATCTTGAATTTGTACCTTGATGGCACCTTGAGTAGGATCAGAAGCTACGTGGAAAGCCTCAACGGCCTTTTCGAGAGGGAATCGATGGGTGACGAGGGGTTTAAGGTCGATCAAACCTCCTGCGACGAGTCGGATTGCTTTGGGATATTGATTGGCATATCGATATTGGAATTGAAGATCAATCTCGTTGGCCGAACAATAACCGAAGGGATACTGTAGAGATGGTCAATTACATTCATAGCCATTTCATCAAAATACTCACACTTTGCTCAGTTGGACCAACACCTATCACGAATACTTTTCCACCGAATAGTAGGGACTGCAATTATCGAGGAATCAACCTAGGTCTGGTGTATGAGACCACCCGCGATCACTCACGTAGATCGCAGTTCTAATGGAACTCTCAAATCCTGTACACTCCAATGCTACCCTAATTCCAGTTCCAGCTGCAGCTTTGATTTTCTCAGCAGTTTCCTCTGCTTTCCATTCTCGTTGAATTTGGACGGTCTTGACTGTAGGTACTAGTTTTTTGGCGAATTCAAGACGGGATGCGACGAGATCGGTGATCACGATAGGTGTACAACCGGATGCGTGAGCAGCGAGAAGTGTCACGAGTCCAATAGGTCCAGCACCGCTATATATTTATACCAAATATCAGTATAACGCTAGGGGGATTGAGCGTATGTTATGAAACATTGAAACATACCAAATGACAACGGGATCACCTAATTTAGTACCTGCTCGCTCTAATCCAGCCAACGCTACAGCCAATGGCTCAAGCACAGATCCTTCTTCGAATGAAACGTGGTCAGGGATTTTGTGCAGCCACGCAACGGGATGTGCGTGGAATCTAGTGAGTGTACCGTGGTAAGGAGGAGTAGAGAAGAACACGACACGTTGACCTAAAGCCCGAGAATTGGTCAGTGAGGTTTCTCTAAGGCAGACTAAGAAAGCCGTGATTGTGTGGAAGTATACCCTAGAAGATTTCACTTACATGCGTTGTATCTTCCTGTTCTACATGGATCACAATCTGCTTGACCGCATGGAACACCCGCTTCAATAGCTACTCTATCACCCACTTTGAAGTTCTTCACATCTTCTCCAATCTCGATGATTTCACCTGCTGATTCATGACCTGATCCAGTCTCATCCTTGACTATCATGGTAGGACCAATTTGACCATGTTTCCAAAAATGTACATCCGACCTGATCCCCCCATCAAACGTCAGTATATATCACCTCCTTGCCCAACGCCTGAGACGACGAGGTAGAGAACCAACAAGAGGAAGAAGGGGGGTTAATTCCGACTTACCCACAGATACCAGTTGATCGAACGTGAACTATAGCTTCTCCAGGACCAGCTTTAGGTTTTGGTTTATGAATTAAATGAACTTCATGTTTCTCGTTATATGCACAAGCTACATTGGCATTCTTGTCTTTCAATTCAGGAGCATCGCTGTCCAAAATACGGAATTCTGGATGGTCAAGAACCAATTGAGGATTGTAGTACTCTTCGTACCGAGATTTGAGAGGTGGTGCTTGGACAGCAGTGGCTTCGAGGACCATGATGGAAATATGTCTTTTATGATGTTTGAATGACTGATTGGAAGAAACTTATCGTTGATGTTGAAATATATGTTTTATACATCATCTTCCATCCTCGTGTAACATGTATATATGTATATTTGTATTTGTGCTTCTTCAGCACATGTTACCTTCGGAGTGGTGTATCGAATAGCCTAAAAGCTAACAAAACGTTGGAATGTTTTAGTGTTCCTTGTGGAGAACAGTGGTAACGGCGGTAAGGTCGGGCCGACACAACCACCACTCAAAGACCGGGGGATAGTTTCCCGTTTTTACGGAGAGATGTGAGGGAATCAATCCAGAGATTGCGGGTGTGGGCAAGAGAGACTACAGATGCAAGCGAATATTCCAGACTGCGAGGCGTTGTCGAAAAGATGCGAGATCATGTGCGCGATTGTCAAATGGCGTTAAATAAGGCAGAAACATGAACACGAAAGAGAAAACAAAGAACCGAGAATCCTTTTCACGGAATACATCGTTCCGATTCAGGGAGACATTGGCCTATAAACTCAACATTTTTGCAAACAAATATTAATATATATATCCTCGTACGGCCATCTTGAATCGATACATGATTGGATGACCTGCTCAACTAGAACAATAACTTTAGATGAACGAATTAGACCTCCTCCATTAGCGCATGACCTCTGCTTTCCAGCCTAGTATACATATCTGAAAGCCTTTTTATTTTCAAGATCCGTTAAATCGGCGAAAGCTTGATCGTGATCGATTTGTTCAGCTCCCTAAAACATTCATCAGTTACTCTTCTTTCGAATGAGCAGGAGCGAGAAAGATACGCACAGTAAGCTCGGCACCTTCGTGATCTCTTCGACGAACGTGGTTCCTCCTCATGAAGATCGCTCGGAGGATCAAAGTCATAACGATGAAGAAAGCTAAGCACCAGTCAGCTGATGAACGAAAGCTCTTAAATGATGTACTATAATTACTCACCGTACAAGCCAATGTGGACTGCAAAAGCGAGTTTGTATCGAGGGGCATCCTTAGCACGGAATACTATTATCGATGTCAGCGTACAATCTTATATTGATCTTATATTGAATATGCATTCAACTCACCTTGTGGACCGATGATACATCCAGCACCATAAGTCACGAACAACATAGCAGTCACGCAAGTTTTCTTAGTTTGACCGGCTATAATACTCATCAGTACGATGCTAAACATTTTGAGGAGTTTATTTACTCACCGATATTCCGAGTGACGACACTGTATAGCAAAGACCCAGCACCAATAACGAAGTTTGCAAAGTAGAAAGCGAGCAATAAACCGGGTGCGGTTTTAGCTGATACGGGAACAGTCAAGAGTACCACAGTACCAGCGAGTGCGATGGCTAAGAAAAGTGAATAAGCTTAAGTAAACTCAATCCTCCTCGTTGCAGAATTTCACTTACACATCGTTCCAACAAGAACGAGTAAAGTTTGATTGGTCCATCTTGCTACCCATGCAGTACCGAAAAAGATAATCAGAGAAAATCCACCTTGAGCGAGATTTAACAACTGAGTCTGTCGAACAGTGAATCCTAATCCCTTGACTATGATATTGGCGAATACAGCTAGACCATTCACAATTATGAATCCTGAGATTTGCATGACCCAATAACACCATACTGCGGGATCTCTGAAGGCTGGTTACAACGACACTTATCAGCGGAAAGTGCAAAAACCGTAGAAAAAAGTGGGAGAATTCACCTTCCCAGAATTGTTCCCATTTCCATCTGGAGTCCTGAACACCTTGCTCATTAACTCGGAGTCTTTCAATCACCATAGTTTTCTCTCGATCGTTCCAACACTATACCAATCAGCACAAACCACCTGAATCCGAAACTCACCTTCGCTTTCATTGGAGAATCAGGAAGGAAAATCAAAGCTGCTACTCCGACCAGGACGGTAAACCCTGCATCCCAAATTACATCAGCAGGAATTAACGGGGTAACGATACTAGACTTACCTCCAACGATGATGAAAAGGATCTGCCATGTATAGATTCCAGGATGATTTACGTAGGTAAGGCCAAAAGCAATGAGACCAGATATCATGAGCTCTAGTTGATAAAGTCAGTGTCAGTTGTATATCTGATGGATCCAGCTTAAATGCATCTTAAGAATCGAAAATCAACCTACGGAGACCCTGTTGGCCATACCAGTATGAGATGATCGTCGGATGCTCATTTCGGCGATAGTACATCTGTATATCGGTTGATGATTTTTTCATTCAATCAGTATCGAACAAGTGCACGAGTGAACACAAGATGGACATACAGTAGTCAATGTCATGAGAGCAGGTTGAACACCGGATTCAAATAATCCCAAAAGGAAACGCTGAGTATAAGGTATAAGTAAGTAACCAAACGTTTTTTCCCATTACAAGGATTAACGTAACTTACAACGGCTAAGAGACCTCCAAAGCTCTTACATGCAGCATGCATACATACGATCGTACCCTATTAGAAGCTGGTCAATGTTCGTTCTCAGACCTGATGAAACGCAGAAGCTTACCCATATGATGACGAGACCACCCATGAATTTACCCAAGCGGACTTTTTGGATAATTCGATTGACCGGGACCTGTTCCACCATTCAGCACCATTCTATTATAAGAAGATCACTAAACGTACTTCTCCAATGAGATAACCAGCATAGAGAATCGTTCCCAAAGTACTATACTGCTGGCCTACGAGATGAGTGTCCTCTCGAAGACCCATGATAGAAGAAAATGCGAGAGTAGCTAGGTCGCTGTCAACAGAGCTTCCATCTGGTCAAATAGAGCAGACATACCTTTGTCGACTATTGGACATGTCAGCTTCTACTTTGACATCTTTTCATGAGGAGGATCAATACTCACACGTCTGACAGAAATAGATCAAAATCAAGAACGGTAAAATTCGTCTATCGACCTATATTTTCAAACTTCAGCGCCCTTGTTGACTTAGATCTCGGTCAAAAGACATACCATTCGCTTAATCTTCGTATTAAGTTCATCATCAATCACCAAAGTTGGATCAAGGTATTTAGCAGTTTCCGCATCAATCTTTCCATTATGTACATCTTGTTTCTCTTGATCTACGATATCGTCGTGAGTGTGGATAACTCGATCAACATGTTGAATCTCAGCTTTATCTTCTATCCTAGCAGACATCTTGACTTATCCCACAATTGATCCAATAGTGGTAGGTAGGTGAATATCAACGATACAGGATGTCAATAGAAAATCAGGACAATCAGGGGGATCGTGGGGCAAAAGGGGGGACCGGTGGGGGGTTTATGTATATTCATGTATTCCTGATATCGAATTTACCGATTGGACAACTCTTTGCAAGAGCGCCTATAGCATGAACAGATTACATGGTGGCTGCTTTTAACCTTCATTTAGCTCAGGTGATCACGACAAGGGAGAACAAGATAAGGAGATTCCACCAGAGCGTAAATACAGAGGGTTTACCGCCAACATGGGTAATCTGGATGATCTCGGTTAAGTATACTGTTACAACCGAGATGAATTCGCACTTCTCCTTCCCATCGTCAGTGACTCAACTAAGAGGACTGGGAAAGAAATGTTGCAATCGGATTCGGACCGATGAACGGGGGTGGCATACATAATCAACAAGTTGATCACGTTCATGGAACCGAACAAAGCGACGAGAAAAGGATGGTGATCCGCAAGAACATTGAACCGGAATGACGGATTACAAATCATCCCTCATTCCAATGAGAGGTTGACCATTTCATCTTCGTTAAGTTCGCGTTGATGTTGGTCCGAAATTCCGCTTGAAGCCGCCTTTAGGCCTATATCTGGAAGAACACCAAGTGAAATCAGAGATCGCAATATCCCCTCTTGCTTATGACGCAGGGATTAATACGCCCATCTCAGCAGGATACCCGTGGAGGACAAACTGATGAGTTTCTCGGTAAAACCTTATCTGTGCCGTAAAGCTCGAGATCCACTTGACATGTGAACAGAGAAATAGAATAGAAGATTATGAATGAAAATCATTTCGGACGTCGAGAATCATCTCCCATCTTTGATGTCCAGCTCGACCTCTCTCTATCAGTAGACGTTCTGCAGTGTTCTTACACCGTTGTAAAGAACAGCAAGAAATGCATCCGGAAGCTTAGCAACATTGATACTTCGGGTTCACATTGAAAAATAATTTATTGAGTAAAACCGAAATTTCTCCGGTAGAATAGATGGCGCCGATCGTTGAGAAAGTGAACGTTCAAGATGAGATGCAAACGAATGTGAAGTTAAATGTCATGTACAAGCACCTCTTCCCTTGGAGCTGTGATTCGAAGAAACTATTTCAGGTGAACATCTCATGAACTGCATATGGTTTTGACAAAGATCTGACAAGATGTCCTGCATCTTTCGATGGATATGAGATGTAAAATTACAAAATGATATTACTTAATTTTAGCACGATGACCAGTCTCTTTCGAATTCTGTATCTGCACATCCCCATAACCATCCTTGCACAATCTGACTACTACCTTGACACTTGCGTTCCGCTTCGCCAACTTTCTGAGATTTGCTATTGACCAACAGTCATTCTCATTCCATTATTCATCATCCAACTACCCTCTTCGTGTTTTTCGTCCATATCATATTCCATCATTTCAACTTCCATTCCAACCATATCGAAGGGAAGAACACCACTCATCCATTCCCACTGAGCTTGATCTAGCTCTACTATAGATTCGGCATTGGTGTTAGTAGGAGTTATGAGTGGGTAAGCTGAAGTGGTTGACGAAGGGGTACACATCCCGCTTTGTAGCTTGTATTCGTCGGAAATATCGAAAGTTGGCAGAGTGGTAGTGAATATTGTAGGTGAAGGTGGTAAGGGTATAGAAGCGATGTAAGATAGATCAATTCCTTCAGCGGCTTGAATGAGACCATTTCCACCCATATCTCCATCACTTGATGTGCTTGACATCGCTAAGCTCCTTGATGGTCCAGCGGTAGCATTCATGTCGACAGGGTTACCAGATTCGACCGCTCCACTCACGCTTTGAGGGGAAGCGAGCAATCCTTCTAGGGCTTGGAAGAAGTTTCCATCTAGAGCTTCGCCTGCCGACCATCCTGGACTTGAAACAAGAGATTCAAGAGAAGTGAATGATTCGATCGTATCTGAACCAGGCGAGAGTGAATCAAGTGATATCTGAGGAGAAGCAGCTAGAGTTGAGAAGTTATCGAACGAAGAGGGATCGGATAAAGCTGAAGATAACATTGATTCTATAGATTCTAGTCCTGCTGCCAAGTCAAAGTCTGGATTCTCGAAGGGATTGAACGATGTTGTCCTTGTTTCGATTGGCGTATCGTACGCCTGACAGCCCATTATACTGCCTTGATAGTCTTGGTTGGGATAAGGGTTGAAGGTGGAATTGAAATTGAGATTGAGTGGACTTGAAGGAGTAAAGTTGAACACGGGCATTTTGCTTCCTTCTAATACTTCTACTGGTACATTCAACATTCCCGCACCCCATTCTACAGCTATTTGAGGCATGTTATCCACCTGATGCATATGGAATGGCGAGATGAATCCACCATTAGGTTCAGTTGATGATGATATTGTCGATGTGAGTGATGACGATCTGTGCATCCTTTCTCCTTGGATGTCACCAGGGAATCCATTATCGAATGGGTAATTACCGAGTGAGGACTCGAGGATAGGAGTAGCGGGAGCATTGTGAGAAGCTTGACCTTGAGCTCGACGAGGTAACGATCTGACTTGTCTTCTTTCAATCGAAGGCGATGCCAGTTTCGCTTGTTGTGCTCGTTTGGGTAATGATTGGATTGGTCGATTGAATGTTTGTGTAGGAGTGGGTTGAGATCTTCTTGGTCCTCTGTTTCGTTTGTTTTGGAACTGTAGTATAATAGATGATGAGGAAGTGAAGGGAATGACGTAAGAAAGAGAGATGTTGTTATTGTTGTTCGTTGTTATTGAGAGGTACAGTGGCGGAGTAACGAATGTCAAAAGGGGGTTTCAAGAACAATAAGAATATCAGCAATTGTACCCTGGGTATGTGTGTGTGTGTGCAATAGTAAACAAGGTAAAAAAGGCGATCAATGCGTATGAGATGACGCGAAGTGAAAGGGGTACCCGAAAAAGAACAATAAGAAATATTTTGTGATGTGAGAAAGTAAAAAATGCTCGTGGCTACAACCCTCTTTTTTCATGATGGAAAATGAACAGAAATGGGTGGCAAGAGAGGAAGAGAAAACTCACCCAAGTTCGGACCTACAACGCGTAAAGCAGTGTATCAGCTTGAGTAAAGAAAAAGTGAAGATAGCGAAGAGACAGATGGTTTGAGTGAGGAAGAAGAGGAAAATGTACTCACTTGATGAGCAGTTATGCCTGCTGCTTCTGCGATGATGGCTGTTTCGGCGGTGGTGAGGATTTTGGTACGGGAATAAGCCGCTTCGAGAATGGTTAGAGCTCGCTGCAATTGGTGTCAGCAAATGCCCATGTCAGGCTACCAAGTGGCTGTTAGACTTACTGAGGAGAAAGGAATTTGCCGCCTACAAGATGGCAGCTGTAGTAAAGAGTTACGGATGAGCACTCCTCGGATAACCTGTTTGATCTTGTTACATTGCGAGTTGAAAGAGGCTTCTAGCACCGCGCAGATTTGCTTCTGCACATCTTTGTCTGAAGCTGCACCATATTCCTCCAAAGATTTCCATTTGGTCAAGATTGAGGTGTAGGCATCAAAAGTTGCTTCTCTGTCTTGTCGCAAGTGGGAATAAGTGCTAGACCATAAAGTCGTGATCGTCGATGGGCCTATCGCATCTGCGAGTTCCGGTGGTATGAACCAGTCTTGAGAAGGAAAGGTGAGATCAGGGAGTATAGAAACAGCTTGTAGCAAACGAGGAGCACTTGACGACCGGCAAATCGAGAGGATGTCGTCTGACGCTGCAATAAGCTTCTGGAGGTAGTGAGCAGTAGTCATTGTATGCTATGGGATGAATGTAATGCACTTTAAGATTGATCTATGCTGATATGTCCATGTCGACTTATTATTATACATTGTTGGCACGGAAGCACGGTCTTCCCTATCGTTCAATGTGTGTTTGTGCGTCAGGGTCATACAAAAGAATGCTTCACGGAGAACAATAAAGATGTTTATATTGTAAGTTACGAAACATTTACTATCATGATAGGGGGTGCACCATCACTAGCCAGTTACTCGATATACAGACACAAGCATGATAGTTACAAATATACATAAAACAGGCATCTCTTTTTGTTCTTACATTTATGAACAGCTGGTAGGCAAATCCACGGTTCAAAACAGTTCATTCTGAAGACAGTCATAAATATCCATCCAATCTCGAAACATTAAGCAATTCACACAACAGTCAATACAATGTCAATGACTCAGCATTATCTCGTCGACACCACTTTCAATCTGTATGAATTCTTTCTTTCCAAGGTCGGGCAGGAGAGGGAATGGTCATCATGCGTGACTCAATTGCAGCATTATGAGACAGACCTGCACAAGCAGATTCGACAAGGTATGCCACCCGATCATAGAACAGCATCCACAATATGGTCAGTAGCACGAAACATTGGGGTAATAGCCACAAAGGCCTCAGAATTAGAGGTCGAAACGGCTATTGCTGTTGATGAACTCACCGCTGCTATGAAAAACTTGCTGGTACACGAAAGTGCGTGAGAAGTTTCGCGATTGAATTCACTCATGAAGCCTGGGCTAACAAAGATTCGGTAGCTGACACCAGAAAGCGTTCCCTCCCGTTATCTCCACTTCCATCGACACCCCGCTGCTCCAAAAGACAGCGCCCTCCATCGATCTCAACACCCTTAACACCCATCACTCGCGCATCATCACCTACTCCATCCGACCCGCCCTCCGATCGACCGAATGGCACCAAAGAACCTGATCATTCCGTGGTAAGATCATGGTTCCTCAACCACATCTCACACCCATACCCTACTTCATCTCAAAAAGAAACACTTGCCAAAGCAGCTGGTATCACCAAGAATAAGGTTGATAGTGATTTGACCAACTTCAGACGAAGATCAGGATGGACTGATCTGATGAATCGCTTCTGCGCGAGCGATAGAGAGAAAATGAGAAAATTCATAGATAAAGTTGAAGCTGGAAAAGAACGTAGAGATGAAGTTCTGATGAGAGTAAAAGCTATGAAAGAGTATTTGGGAGGGAAAGAGGGTGAAAGAGTTGGTGATTGGGTTCAAGAGGTAAGTTGATTGCCTTCCAATCCGCTTTCATCCTTGATCATCACCTTCACCGCACACTCATACTTCACATGATGATCACATTCCATTTCCTACTATTCATCTACGCGTTATGTCCTTCACTACCTCGCCGAGTCATTGTTGCCCTTCAGTACCTAATCACACTAATTGACTGCGTATGGAAACAGGTCACCGCCCTCACCTCGTCTCTCATTGCCACTGGATCCACTACCAGCTCAGAATTCGAAAACACACTCAACAAACATCGATCCAATGTATCCCTTTCATCGCTCTCAGCAGCTTCCAATGTATTAGGATCAGATACACCTAGATCTGTTTCCACCTCATCATCCTTCTCTACGTCTTCATCCCTCTCAGACGCTTCGTTCACTTTACCAAGTAAGAAACGACTCAACCCCAATGCTGAACCTTTCATCCCCAACAAGAGACACACATCACGAAATGGCCAATCAGCAACTCACACTCATGCGGTGAATTATGATCCCTCTATTTGGTCTACTTCAGCGCCATTACCCGTTCTTCCTCATATGTCAAGTTCATCCTCAAACGCGTGGAGTATTCCTAGTGATAGTGTTTTCCAACCCAGGATCGAAGATTGGAGTGAGGGTAGTGTGAGTGGTGTCAGTCGAGTCTTGCAGAGCAAGTTTGGGCTGAGCAAGAGAGAACGAGGCGTCGGAAGGGATCATGGACCTTGAGATCTGCTCCCTCAGAGGAGGATCTTTTTGTGATTTCATCTTTCATTTTCCACACATTGTACCAATATCTTTTCTCCTATACCCTCTGATCATTACCCAGAAACCTTGTATACGCTTTGGTTATCGATACCCTTCTCATGCTATGTATTTTGCTTGTGGTCAATGGTAAATAGTGAAAGCATCGTCGTGACAAAGAGGGTTGCCAATTCAAGGGGTGTTTCAAGAAACAATAAGAAGCTTGTTTGTCATTTTACCTTTCGGCTTATTCATCATCCTTGGCTTTCGGCCGTATTTCTCGGACTATAGTGTTGTGATGTGAGTGAATCCAATTCACATTTTACCAACTGTCGATTTCATATGCACGTCAGGTATCTTTTAGCATGAAATCGTCCGCATGTGACCCAGCTGGAATGGTGCATGAAGCTGCCAGTTTAGGAAGCTGCGTCACAAGACGTAATTTTAAGCATGAATAAGAACCTCGTGACCTGTCAGGAATCGCCGGAAATAAAACGGAAATGAGATGTTGAAGCGATTCTATTCTTGACTTTTCTCCACCGCTTAATGGACTAGTTACAAATACAATTATAAATCCAGAGCAATACCTCCACTCCTTCTCATCGACCTCTCGTTTATCCATCGCATTAGCTTCATCTTCTCAACAGCTGTCACGTCGAATACGATACAAGTGTACATAGGCTAAGAAGGATAGGAAGATGTGTATTGATAATCAAAACATAGGTCTTACTCATCAGTGAACTAAGCTTATTCATCGACATCAATAGAGCAACGGAGCGGAGATGGGTGAGGAGGCATATAAGAGGGAATAGCAATAACGAGAACATACAGCTCGCGAGAAGGTATAATAGAAAGGAATCGAACAATAAACATAAAAGTATAATTAGAGTACACAATAGAAGCCTTTGGCAACATCGAAAAATGTCATCATCTACCCTTCGCCCAGAATCGGAGGAAAATAAGGATCGAAGTACAGATATGGAAAGAGGATCCGCATCAGACTATCCTCCTCCGTCTCGATCGGGGAACGAAGGTTCACGAGAGAAAACAACACAGCCTCAAGGTGAAGAAGGTAGCGCTCAACCACCGAAAGACGGTGATGAGGACGATATACCTGATGGTGGTTATGGTTGGGTCATAGTAGGCTGCTTAATAGCTATGAATGCTGTGACGTGGGGTGAGTGGATCCACAACTTAATAAAGGCCCACTGTTTTTATTCGCCGATTATCAATCTGCAACTAATATCTTCCGATCGTTAGGTATAAATACAACATATGGAGTGTTCTCATCGTACTATCTCTCAAACAACTACTTTGAAGGCGGATCAACATTGAAATACGCTTGGGTTGGAGGATTGAGTGTAGCAACTTGTCTACTGTGCGGACCACTGGCAAACGCCATCAGTAGATGGCTTGGTTTCAGAACAACAATGATGTTTGGTTAGTCTTCCCCTTGTGCCCACATTTGTCCCCAATTGAGCATAGATGGGGGAAATTTTACGAAAAAGCACAAGTTATCGCTAAACCTGGACTTGTCATTTAGGTACAGCATTTGTCGTATTAGGCCAATGTATGGCAGGGTTATGTAGAACATACGGAGAGTTCCTATTTTGTCAAGGTATCCTGTTCGGCACAGGTGAGTTGAGCCTGTTTTCATTGTATTTCAAGTCGAGCATGAGTGCGAAGGAGCTTCGCGCTGACCTTAAGCAACCTGGTTCCAGGTCTCGGATTCACGCTTGTTCCTAGTCAACCTTTACTAGCACATTGGTTCAAGAGAAGATTGGCTTTAGCGCAGGTAAGTCCTGCTTGATATCTCCGTGTCATCTCCTGACCATTTGAACGGCTGAGAACCGACGTCAACGCTAACGATTCTCACGATGTAGGGGATAGCAACTTCCGGCTCAGGACTAGGCGGCTTGATCCTCTCGAACACCACACGTCTAATCATAGATCGAATCAACGTCAAGTGGGCACTGATAATAAACGGTATTATATCATTGGTCTGCTTGGTGCCCGCTATCATACTGCTGAAAGGTAGACATAAGGCTATAGGAGCGAGACAAGCTCCATTAGAACTCAAATGGTTATGGCATCCTGGGTTTTTATGGGTTTGGTTGTGGGCTGCTTTTACCAGTGAGTAAGACTTTTTCATACCCCATCTGCCGGGCAGATCTTCATTTGGAAAATGAAGAAAAGTGGGATCTGTGTCTCAACGACATTCAACGAGCACAGTAAATCAGGAGGAGTCCGAGAAGGCATTGAAAGGTATCGTTTGTGTATTGCGCATATGCTGACGACACTTGCCTTCAGTGATGGCTTACTTCATCGCCCTTTACTCCCTCGCTTCATTCGCTACTTCCGGTCTCAACCTTTCTCAAACGCAAGGAGCAGCTCTCCAATCTATTCTATCAGCAGGACAAATGATCGGTCGACCAATTTGGGGTTATTTCCTCGATACGGGTGGTCGAATCAATCTCACCATGATCTGTTATATCATATGTGGTATTTCCTCATTAGCAATTTGGTTACCAGCGAAATCATTTGGTGTATTGATTTTCTTCGCTCTCGTACAAGGTATGACAGGAGGAACGATTTGGTCAGCAGCTACACCGGTTGTAGCTAAAGTCGTAGGAGTGAAGGATTTAGCTTCAGCATTATCCATATTCTGGTTGATATTAGTGATACCCGCATTAGTCGGTCAACCGATCGCAATCGCTTTATTGGATTATAGTGTTTCGCATCTTGGAAGATCAGGTGCAGAAGCTTATTATATCAGTATTGGATTTTGTGGTGGGATGGCTTTGTTCGCTGCTGGATTATTGTATGGTGCGAAAAGGTGGTTGCAAGGTAGTTGGAAGGTGTTACAGAGAACTTAATGGTAGTAAATGCCCATCCAGATAAAAGGGAGTGAAATGAGTAATGATGAATATAATCAGTACAATATGTATGAGTACGATCTAATGGAACAGCAATGACGTGAATCTCATTATAATAAGTTGTAAAATCGATAAGGATAAATGATGCATTGCAGTAATTGATTGACGGTGATTTGGCAAAACCCAAAGGACCCGTAGATAAGGAATAAAAGGGCGGGATATCGGTTTTTGTGCCGATAAGGAACGGTATCACGATTTAACAATTGTTATGTTTTCTTCTTTTCCTCACAAACTGGGGTTTTGGTGTCCATACCAACCATGTCTTCTTCCCGACTGACATCAAGATCAGCTTCTCCTCCTACTGGCCTTTCAGCATCGAATCGACGCACCTTGAGTCCGGGATCGGGACATCGTAGAACTTCGAGAGCATGTTTACAATGTCGTAAGCGTAAACAAAGATGCGATGGTGCTTCTGTACCTTGTGAAAGGTGTCAGAGAGTCGGGAAGGAATGTTCTTTCCTACTTGATGGCATCATAGAAGGCGAGAAAGAAAACGATGGGGTGGAAGTTAAATGGGGTTCTGGGCAGGCAAAGGTACTTCAGGGCATGAAAGATGATATGGATATATTGAGGAAAGAGTGAGTTATTGGTTGAATGTGCTATTTCCGCGAGATGGGATTCCGAATTTGGTCCCAGTGAGAGTATAGGCCTGATAAGACATTTCAGAATGGAGAATGCACAAAGAAGGATTCAACATCTTGAAAGAGGGCTGTCAGCAAGACAAGATAATTTGGCTAGGGCTGGATCTCCCGTTGCTCAAATTATGCAGTAAGTGATTTCGACTATTCATACACGCCAAGAATGAGCAGGCATTTACGAAGCCTGCATTGCTAGATACGACGTTCCAGAAACTCAAGTACCGCCCGCCAATCCCCCAGCTCTGTCTCCGGCAGCTTTGATCAATGGCAGATTCTCTCACGCTCCCATTCAGACATTACATGGACTGCTTCCTTCGCCCTCTTCGCTTGTGCCCCCATCCACTCTACCACAACACGGTACAAACGGTGTCAATAACCTAGATACACAAGCTAGACGAAGAAGTCCAGCTCTAGATCCTGTTTCAAGGGGTGTATTGAGCGCACAGGAAGCTCAAAGGTTATTCGATATGTGCGTCCTTTTTCACCTTTTCCGTAAAGTCATCGCAGCTAACGAAAAATCACCTTGTGTCAATCAGCTTCTTCGCGGCATGTCACGAGCTTGCACCTTGTTCATCATCAAAATCGCAATCCAACGCGTCTGACCTTCGGCAACGTAGTCCGTTTTTATTCACCTCGATATGTTTGATCGGAGCTAGATATTGGGAAATGGATGATCCGTATGTAATCGTACTTACAACTTCGAGTGACGGTTGCTGGACACCCATTTTCGTCATCCAGCTGACTATTCTCACCTTGTTCCATGCTACAGAGTCAGCTCAACTCGTAATTGGTTACATCCTCGATATTCAGATTTAGTCTCAATATCAGATGAACACATCCGTAATTTACTTCTGAAACCTTCTTCATCGGATTTTAACCTTTCCACAATACAAGCACTCCTCTTATCAATCCAATGGCCAGCTTTGGACATCGAATCACATACCGATGGAAACGGCTACATGGGAGATTCACCGGTCAAAAGTAGATTCAACGACGCTTACGCTTGGTTGATGATTGGCATAGCTATTAGATTTGCCAAATATATAGGATTAAATGATTGTACGGAAATTAACTATTCGGACCAGAATGTGGATGAAGACTCTTTGGCCAAGATGAGAATTTGGTTAAACTTGATCTCCATTGATAGACAGTAAGTCAATTGCCTTCCTGACAACTGAAAGACATAACCAGAACAGTTGCTGATCGTACTCTGCAATCTCAGTTTAACGCTCACAGCAGGCTTACCAGCAAGTCTCGAAGCTCCACCAAGTCATATTGTTCGGGCATTTGGTAGTCACCCCAAAGCGCAGTCTGGTGATCTCAAACTGGCTGGTTTATCCGAATTAGTCTCTATAGTCCATCGAGCAGCTCAAGCTTGTGGTGATGTATCATTAAGGAGATTAGACGCAATAAGCTTGAAAGTAGCCAATTTGGAGCTCGACGAATGGGAGAAACAGTGGTCATTGATTTTAGGGATCAACAATGGTTAGTGATATAAAAACGAGGTTCTAGATATGGGTACTGATTGGGATGGGTAGCCCCTACGTTTCGACAACAAATGCCATTCACCGCTCTGAGATGGTATAGACTAGCCTTAAATGCCATCCCCATAGGAGTAGCTCTAGGAGAAGTATCTGGCAATCTCATGACTCCGACACCCACAGCACTAGGTACTTGTGTAGAAGCTGCGTTCCAACTTATCTGGCAGTATTCTTCTGAGGCTACTTCTGAAAGACCAGAAAGAGGAGTTCCATCAAGTTCAGCTGGGTACACCATGAACTTTATGGCACTGTGAGTGAAACATTCGCGGATCGGATCAGAATTTCACTGGACTAATCGAATGGTATAGGTCTTCATTCATGTTTGCTGTTGATTCATACTGGATTACTCATGCTTATGCAGCGGTGTTTTTGGTTCTGGTGTATGATAGAGGATGTATCGATGGTACGTTATCTTATATCATCTACCTGTCTTGTCAAGTATTTACTAGCTGATCTGGTGTCAATGATAGCTGAACTAAATCCATATCCGTATATAAGCTCTGAATCACCTCCACCAGTGCTTGAGTCATCCAGATTGTATCGTATAATCAGATTCGCATCTACGATCTTCGATGGAATATGCCAAGGAGCGACTCATCATCCAGCAATACAATATCGATCTATCGTAGCTAATGCTTTACACACTCTGAGTCAATATAAAGCTCAAGAAATCGACATAAACGCTGTTGGAGCAGGTATAGATGAGATGTTAAATGCGCTTCTGGATCCAGGTCAAGATTGGGCGTTTTTACGGGATTCAGGTTATACCATATAAAGTCATTCAATATGCATCTTGAAGTATCAATATGGATCACACAAGATTACAATCACTTTGATTGGTAGGGAAATTGATTTTTCCAAAGTTCAGCAATTTCTTCCCTTTTAGCAAACCAAACACCTTCTTTTGCTTGAACGTAATCTATGAACATCCTCAATCCAGCCAACCTAGCAGGACGTCCGATAATCCTACAATGCAATCCTATAGACAACATCTTTGGTGATCCAGCCTCTCCCTCCACGTATAATTCGTCAAACGCAGCTTTGAGATATTGGAAGAATGCGTCAGGTGTTATAAATCCTAAATAAGTAGCTTCTTTATAATCGTTCGTATCGAGTGCCTAAACCGCGAAGGATCATATAAGCTTGTTCTTTCGTTCTGAGATGCTCACAGAGGAGGTAGCTTACATATGGAATTACGAGTAATCCTTCATCAGACTTGCCACCTGGCATAGGTATCCTATTTTGAGTATGTAAGCGTTGTAAGTCTGGGGACGAATGATAAAAGTCGGTACACTCACCAATGAGGTAAATCATCACTGTAATCATCGCACCAGTATTCTAAGGGTATACCTTCTTCTCTGAAAACACGCGCTACGAGTGATCTCGACCTTGGACTGGCCTACGTATAATCGAAAATCAATCGTGTTTTTCTTATTTGGTAGTAAGGAAGGTGTGGACTCACTTTCGATCCTACCATACCATAATACCAACCTTTTGGAGGCGCTCCCGACGCATCGGTTATTGCTAAACCAGTTTGATCAATTATTCACTTCAAGAAAAGTGAACACTATTGACTAACCTTTTATTGTCTTTCTGACATTATCTTCCTCCTCATTCTCAGTCCATGATGATCGGTCAATCCATCTCCAACCATGACTAGCGAATTCATGTCCACCTTCTTTCAAAGCTTGTCCAACTTGTTTATTCATTTCTAATGCTTGACCCACAGCATATGCAGTACAGTGTATGGCTTTCTCTTTGAACAATCTCAATATACGCCATACACCTGCTCGGGAACCATACTAAATTCAATGTCAGCTTGATACTTCAGATGAACCTAGGAAAAGTATTGGCTCACCTCATAAAGTGATTCCATGTTCACATCTCTCTGTCCTATATGAGGTGTCACGCCAGGTCCAAGCTCTACACAAGTCCACAGTGGTATCAGCTAAAGGCTACAATAGGCTTTCCTATCGTCCAAATTGACGTACCACTGGCCAAAGTCTCAGTGACCTTATCACCGTTCACAGGTGTATGTTCCTACGTGATACCAAGGTTAGCATCTTAATCGCCATCGTTGATGTTCTCAAAGACTCACACTACCTTCTTCATAGTTGAGCACCTGTACGAGAACATCAGCAGCTGCATTTCGACGAAGGGTTCAATAGACTCACCAAACTGATAGCTATCTTTGCGCCTCCGGGCCATTTTGGCTTAGGAGGATTAGGTCCATACCCCACTAAATCACGAGGTCCATAATCTTCAGAGTTGGTCTGCATATCGATCGTTCTACAAAGAAGCTGAAAGGTGAGTTTCGTCGTGGTTGTGGTATATCCCATGAGAATGGTAACAAACGATCTTCAGACAACCTCGATGCTACGTCTAACTCGTACTTGGGGGAATGATTCCTTATCGGGATTCATCCGGAAAACGCATGGACCGTTTTTTACGTCACTCAGGTTTGATTTACAAGTCTTCACAACCAGATCTCGGGTTTAAACCCTTTCGGAAAGTAACTTATGAAGAGCGGTGAGCTACCCGCTCTTATACCGCTCATGTCGATGATAGACCGAATTGACAAGTAACAAAGGCGATAATCAATAGCCAATCAAGAAATTTCAGATGGATGTACTAGATGGAGTGAATGTTTAGGTCTAATCTTCGATACTTGACATTTTCTTAACATTGTGGATATAGTAAATCATCAGACAGTTAACTACAATGACCAAAACACTCAGACCAGGAATATACGTCCCGCTTCCTACTTTCTTCGATGCGAATGAGGATCTGGACCTTGAAAGCTATGCCAAACACGTAGCTCGTAAGTAATCCACAATAGTATCTATTGAACTCCTGAACTAAGGCTTGATTCTGTGCGTAGACACCGCCAAAGCTGGGATACTTCCTGTAGTATGTGGCTCAATGGGGGAGGCAGTGCATCTAACTCACGAAGAACGAGTATCCCTCATCAAAACAGCGCGAAGAGCATTAGATACCGCTGGTTTGTCTGATGTGCCTATAATGGCTGGAATAGGAGCAGCCAGTACGAGAGAAAGTATTGTCCTCGCGAAAGAGTAAGTCCGCGCACCATTAATCTTCTCTAACTGTGTTTTAGGGCTGCCGAGGCAGGTGCAGATCATGCGATTCTCATCACAGGAGGATATTACGCTGGTGCATTGATCAAAAAGCCTGAAGCGATCAAGAAGTTCTTTGTAGATGTATCAGAAGCTTCTCCCATACCTGTGTAAGGGGAATCATAATATCACAAACGAGATCATTTAAGCTGAGATTGAGCACGGTATCAGCTTGTTATACAACTTCCCTGGTGTTTCAGGTGGTATAGATATGACAAGTGATTTAGTGGAAGATATCGCTAAATCTGCTCCTAACACATGTGGTATCAAACTCACGTGAGTAGTATATCTCTCCCATTAAGTGAGATAGATGATGCAGACATTTGCTGATCTTGTGTTCTGATAGTTGTGGTGCTGTTGGAAAACTCACTCGGATTGCTGGCCTCGTGAACAGCCCTTCCTTCATCAAAGACTATCCCAGAAAGGACCCGAATGCGCCGTGAGTGTGCACTTCACCTCCCATATGCTCAAAGCTGATATTTGTGTAGTTTCCTGGTCATCGATGGTTTCATCGATTTCCTCCTTCCTTCCATGTCTGCAGGAGCGTCTGGAACTATCACCGGTGTACCTAACTTCGCACCTGTAAGCCTCCACCCAGCTACGAGCAAGGTATACCTCCTGATGTCTGACTATGTCTGAATTCAGTTGACATGCATGAGGCTTTGGGAACTATGTACTTCGGCAGATCTACATGAACCAGAAGTCATGAAGGAAGCGCAAGCTATGCAAGAAGTCGTCTCGAGAGCCGACTGGGCAGCTTCCAATGCAAACGTACGTTGAATATCTTGTTTGGGGAAGAGCATTACTTTGGCTAATTCCTCTTTCTAGATCCCTGGGATGAAGAGGTTGTTACAAAAGCTGTTTGGATACGGACACCTTCCTAGAGCCCCTCTACCTGAAATGACAGAAGAAGAGGCTCACAAGCTACTGATTGACAACGCCGCAATCAAGCGGATCCTTGATATTGAAAATAAATTAGAACAGGGGCAAGACGTTGTGCTCAGTTAGAATTTCATAAAAACATACATATTGTAGCATGCATTTAATCGACACGCGAAAGGCTTTTTGGGACAGCTTGTGATCTGCATCAACTTTTTCAAAGAGAACACATTCACGCACAAAAACCTCAGGGTGTGAATCTCAGTTTGTGCGAGCAGCACTCTTTGAAAAAGGCCCTTACCAATCCATTACGCATTGCTGGACCGGAAATTTACTTCCTAGACTCCAAGAACACTGCATCCAGTAGTATAAAATCACAATACATGCCATACGAGAAAGAAAAGTACGTAAAAACAATCAACAAAGGTTCAGTTGTACCCTTTGTTCGTCCCCAGCGCATTCTCCTTGATCATCTTCTACAAGTGCTGGAATAGGCTTGTTTGCCAATGGAGTCAACCTGAACGCGTGTCTTCGATCTCCAACTGGATAATCAAGAGTTTGAGAGTGGTTGGTTACACGTTGATCCCAAATCACGACTGTTCCAGCTTCGTATCGAACTCTACAAGAGAAGTCTTGTCTCTTGGCAATGTGGTCATAGAGGAAGTTGAGTAAATAATCGGATTCTTCTTTGTCAAATCCGACGATCTTTTGTGTATATACAGGGTTGACATCTATTTACGCAATAAAGGAATGCGTCAGTCAATTTGGTCTTATCAAGATTTTTCCAAGCTGGATCGTCAACTCACATAATGCCTTTTGCTTGGTGACTGGGTGAACGATCACGACAGGATGAGCAGTAGTCAACATCTTTCTTCTCATGACAGCATTGGCATTCTTCATTTCTTGTTGAACACCATCAGAGTTACTGTGTATAGCCATAAGACCATCGAGTCTTTTCCTGAATTTGGGGGATAGGGCGTAGTACGCTCTTACAGACTAAACAGCCTGTTAGCGCTACGGACATCGTATCGGAGAGTGAAGAACCTACCGAGCTGATAAGGGTATCACCACCTGCTGTAGAAGGGGATTCAAGCATACACAGGAAAGTAGTACCCGGAGTTTGAGGTTCAGGTGATTGATCAGTGTGCCATTGAACAGGTGATCTACCAGCCCAGGATTTTCGTACTCGAAGATCACTACAACAGAGTCAGCCTGAATAGTCATAGATGACTGTCGAGGCAACTCACTCTTTGTGGTCGTAGATGATCATGTGTTCTTCGGAACCTCCTGCAGGATGAGGTGCCCAACCGTGAATATGTAAAGGACCGAAATGTCGTACAATCTCCTTTTGCTTTTCGAATCCAAGATCACCGAAATCTTGATCTCTGAACACTAAGGCTCCTCTTTGCGCAGCTAAAATAGGAGTTAGTGCAAAAACACTTATCAAGAGATCGGAAAGACTCACTCAACAGAGCCAATTCATCCAATCCAGCAGAGTTCAATTGTGAAATTTGTACGCCAAGAATTCTGTAATCATAGTCAGCAAGTGGTGCAGCATAGCAAAGAATCGCGCCATTCAAACTTACTCGGTACCGACATGTGGAGAAAGATCGAACTACGCTATATGTCAGCTGAGATCCGACTTGGATGTGACGTTATGAGCTTACAGATTTAGTTGCATCTTTCATGAGATTTGGGAAAGTTGGATCTGCTCGATGACCAGGGTCGAAGTGATCAAATTCACCAAGGTCTTCTACCTTCTCTAGAGGGTCATAGAAAGCTAATTACATTTTCGTCAGCACCCATATATGTTCAATAATCATAGGATGCCCTATCACTCACGCATGAACTCGGGATATAAGGGAGAACCATCATCGTTTTTGGGTCTTGATAAATGTGCTTTGGCTATCCCTTTGAGGGAGGCTGTTGTGGTATGAGTAGTGGTGGTGGGGACAGCAACGGGCATATTGATTGTCTTGATTGATTTGCTTTTGGTGTTGTAAATTGTAAGCTATAATGAATGGGAAGTCTTGCTAAGTTCTGGATCATCAAGTTAGAAGAATTCTTAAGATAAGACCGCCTTCAAGTATCCCTTTGAGCGCTGAGTGGCTAAACGATCGGCGGGTGTGTGCCGCTCTTCCCTCTTCATATCCTCACTTGGCCCAATGCTGGAAGAGCGGCATCGGTCCTATTCAAACTGAAACAAAGCTACGGCCCGTGTGGGTCACGCAAGGTGGGAGGAAGGACGATGCGGGTGACGCATAAATACTCGAGTAAACATTTCAGTGATCGACTTTAACTTTTTAACATTTGGTGTTCCCTGAAGCGGTTCAAACTCCGATGCCGCTCAAGTGCTATCTTTGAATTTCCATTGGCCGACTGTATCCCGAAAAAAAGTCGATCCTTATCTTTCCATTCACCTGCATCTTGCTCATCAGTCATATATGCTACGCGCTACATTTGGCATATAAAGGAGGGCTCTGTCGGAGAGAAAGAAAGCTCTTTTCCTTACGCTTCCTACATTCCAATAATATCAAATCATGTCGGGCTCAAATTCATCCGAAGAGAAAGTCGGTTTACCTTCCGCCGAAGTCGTCGAGGCCCACAGCGAGGAATATGAACAATATCTCGCTTTGGAACAACGAATGGCAGGTGCTCCCCACAAACGACTCATGAGAAAACGTAAGTAATGTGAACTTATAGACGATTCGAATAAATGCTAATGATTGAGTATCTCACTGTTTAGTCGATTTCCGACTCTTGCCATCGTTATCGGTTTTATATCTGCTTGCTTCGCTCGACAAGTCAAATGCTGGTAATGCCAAATTATTCGGATTTCTCGAAGACGTTGGTATGTCATCAAGTCAATTCAACTTGGCTTTGACAGTCCTCTTCTTCACATATGGTTTATCGGAACCTGTCTGTAACATTGCTCTTCGAAGGTTCGGTCCCAAAATCTGGTTCCCAATTGCTGTCACTGTAAGTCATCGATGAAAAGCGACCATCAACTAAGATGCGCAAGCTTACTTTTATCTGGAATATTCTGAATCTAGACTTGGGGTTTGATCACTACTGTCACTTGTGTTGTCCAAAATTACGGTGGATATATCGCTATTCGACTTGCTCTAGGTGCTGCCGAAGCGACAATTTACCCTGGTGGTTATCTCTTGCTCAGTATGTGGTATAAGCCAAAAGAGCTTGCGACCAGAATGGCCATTTTCTACGGTGCCAACACTTCAGCTGGTGCCTTCGGCGGTGCTATCGCTTATGGTATCGGTAAACTCGATGGTGTCCATGGCTGGCGAGCCTGGAGATGGTTATTCCTTGTGCGTCGGTCTTCCAAGCTTGAGTGACATGGAGGCATGAGCTGATAATCGTGTACATTTCTATAGATCGAAGGTTTGATCACTGTCTTCTTTGGTCTTTTAAGTTTTTTCTTACTCCCACCTTTCCCTCACAATTACGAAGTTGCTACCGGTACCAAAAAATCCTGGTTGACTCCCGACGAGGCTTTATACGCCAAACTTCGAACTAAATACGCCAATGGACCTCATCCTCCAACCTATGTTTTCCAATGGAGTGACGTAATCAACGCTTTGAAAGATAGGAAAACTTACTTGATGATGATGATGTTCTGGTGGGGTGGAAGTATTCCAACTTATTCCCTCTCTTATACTCTTCCTACCATGGTAAGTTTCCACTCCAAATTGTCACTTATTGGGGTTTGGCTAATGGAATTGAGTCATTGTAGGTAAAGAACTTGGGTTACACAGCTATCAAAGCTCAACTTATGACTGTACCTCCGTACATCTTCGCTACAGTCGTTTGTGTCACCTGTGGTGTTCTTTCCGATCGATTCAGACAAAGATATTTTGCAATCATGTCCGCATACACTTTAGGCTTAATGTAAGTCTTCTTCTCTTTCAGATCTCGATGGCAATGACTGATAATACTGGTTTAGCGGTATCATAATCCTCTGGATCACAGTCCATCACAAACACTTGACTGGTGTCAGTTACTTTGCCATCTTCCTTGCTGCGGCAGGTTACAACGCACAAGCACCTATAGTCGGATCTTGGACATCTGATAATGTACCTAATCCCTCGAAACGAGCTGCTGCTATCGGGTAAGCCAATTCATTGACCTTTTCCTCTCTTAATTGTTTTATGCTTACGTAGGCTCTATTAAATAGGTTCCTCATGGTTCTAGGAAGTGTTGGCGGTGGTGGTATAGGATCCAACATCTACTTAGCTGAACAGGTGAGTTTCATTATTGTCGATTGTATGAAATGAAGAAGCTACGCTGACGTAAGCGTTTCCCTAACAAAGGCTCCTTATTATCCACTTGGTTTCGGCTTTTCAGTCGGTGCGACACTCCTAGGTGCTATGATTCCTGCAACAATCCATTACGTGTTGCTCAGACGTGATAATGCCAGAAGAGATAGGATCAGCAAGGATGAAGTACTTGCCACTCATACCCCAGAAGAGTTAAGTGCATTGGAAGAGTACAGTCCTTTGTTCAGATACAGTACTTAAGAAGTTCCGAATTTGTTGTTTGTTATATCTCTTTTCAGGCTTATCGTACTCTCGTTCTAAGACTTTATATAGATATTTTTTATGATAGAAATGATGGTGACATGTGTCACACGATGTGGTATGAATCGGATTTACCATCCCATGGAATTTACACAGCATCGAATATCATTCTTCTGCAGGACAAAGCTGAGTTGACTGTTTGCTAGCGGACGACTCGCATATATCTTATAATGCTGTCTTGTGGTGCAATCAGGCAATGAATATAAATTTGCACCATTATAATGCATGCTCCACTCCACAATGAGGTTCTACGTCCAGCAATTAAGCTAACGTTTACTCCTCATCCTCTACCTCATCTTGGTCAACCTTGAAGTATCGAAGAGAGTAGGTGTCCTTGGCAGTAGCAACGACTCTACAGGATGACGAAGATTAGTATTTCGTCATAAGGGTCATCAAGTACGAGAAGGATAGCTGAAGCGTGAATTGGAAATGGATGTAGGAGAACCAAACTTACCGGAGGAAGTTCTCGAAAGAGTTCTTCTTGAGGTGCTTCTTGGTAAGGTACTTGAGGTATCGCTTAGAGAAGGGGATGGAAGAGGTAAGGACGATCTTGTTTCCTGAAAATGCAGGATGATCAGTTTCATGCTTATGTGTCGAGTTGGAATAGATAGTAGGCAAGTATGCGGAAGTTCAAGCAAGAACGGATATAGCAGAGACGACGGGAACGACCCATCGCCTGCCTCCCCGCTCGACTACCTCGCCCTAATCCGCTTCTTCCTGTGCTTGCAATCAAGTGGTAAGACAGCACTCACCCTCTTTGGCGATTTGGATAACATCACCGAGTTGACCGGCTTTTCCATCAACCTTGATTCTGTCGTGGAGGAATTTCTCGAACGCAGCCAAGTCGAAGACGTTGTCGTTAACGGGGACGGCAGCGTCAACGTAGAATTTGTGGAGGGGCTTGCCGGAAGAGGCAGCTTTGTTGGAGGCGGCGGCTTTAGGCTAAATGAGAAAGTAAATCAGAGCGAAGATGTTAGTTCGTATGTTCGATTTAATCAAGACGATCCATTTCTGCACTTCTTCCCTGATGCTTATGCTGAACAGAGCCCAGAAAAGCAGAAGGAGATGAGGTGCATAGGACGATAACGGATGGATAGATGGAAGAAACGCACCATTGTGTCTACTGATTTCAGCAAAACGGTGCTTTTTGATATGTATAAGAGTTTGGGGTTAAAGAAGAAGAAGAAGAAGAAGAAAACATCGAATTTTTACAAAAAAAGGGATGGTATAACGAGAGCAGTGGAAAGGGTGATGAAAGCCACGTGGAAGTTGAATTTTCGGAATTTGACGAGAAAAAGTCAGTTTCACATAAAGCCGAAATGCCGCAATGGGCCAGCGCTCTACAGAGTGTGGCACATGATCATCGCCGTTCAGATAACATCCCATCGACCTGTTTTATACACTTACTGATAGAAGCAATTGGTCTATGAACTCCCAGGGAAGTCATCTACTGAGGACTGTCAATACCACCTTCATCTCTCGTTTCGAAGAAGGTCGATTTGAGATTCGTTAGGTCAGACGCTAACACTGTAGTTGAATCTTCTCCTTCCGTTGAGATAGGTTGCTCAGACAGCCCATATTCGACACTGACCGAGTTTTGTTCTTGCTGATCTTGAGCAATCGACGATCTTCATCATTGAGTATCTTCTCAAGATCTTCTGCGGTACGCCCTTTTTCACTGAAGCGTGCCAACCAGGATGAGCATATTTATATAGTAAGCAAAATACAATCATTAACAGCGCTTTTACACCAGTTTACTCCTCGCATGTTTCCTTCATCCATGGTGATCCGAGGTCTATCGATCGCTTACCTGTACTAGGTTCATGACGCCCTACAATTAGTCCGAATAACAAAGATTATAGTATTCATAATGGACGCCCTTTCATTGTTTGCAAAGATCGAGAACCTTACCAAAAATGACATTAGCTGTATTTACCAATGGTTTGGCTGAATTCGCAATATTGACAATGATTAACTTGGTTTACCCACCAACGAGTCCTTTCCCCTACACGTGTCCAGTTCTTGTGATCATGCCATCGTTGACCATCAGAAGATCTCTCTATGGGCATGGGAGACTCTGGATATACAAGCTCGTAGTTTATCCGCTTATCGCTGTAAGGTTTCATGCTGTCGCGACGTTCTCCTCTCAAAATCTCTGCTTCCAATTACTAACAGGCATCTCACTCCACGTCAGCCTCGTACGATTCTGGAACGTGATCAAGAGTCGTTTTCGCGGAACCAACGTCAGCGGATTCTTGTGGTATTGTTGACGTTCTTGATATACTGTATACTGTAATCAGCTTAAAAAGAGCTAGAGATATGGTTTGAGTTGAGAACAGGTTGTGTTTGAGTGACATCCTCTTTTTAGTAGATAGAGGGTGTGACATAGGCGAAGAGTGGGAAGATGTCTTTCTTCAAGCAGGACTCAAAACGAAACCCAAGATTAGTTCAGCACTTACTGTAAATTCAATACTCTTCATACAGAAGGGCGTAACGGGTGACTGGTCATCCAGTGTTGCAGAAAGCTAGGACCCAGATTTGGTCGAAATGTCATTGTATCCATCCACATAGTATAGTCTTTCTCTTCCTCAGCGTCTTCATATATGAAGGCAACCTGAGAGCGCAAAAGATGCATATATCATTCAAACTTCTCTGTATCTTACATCCTGTTACGTTATTACAATTGTCTTCCGAGTAATTCCTTGATTGAGATTTGTTTACCAGTTTTGAAACTTTCGTTCGCGGCTAAACCTACTGCCATTGCCAAAGCTCCATCTGTTTGATCGGCGGATAGTCTCTCAATAGGTGATTTGTGTTCTTCTTGTCCTGGAATGGGTCCAAATATCTGATCAAGCATCGCTTCGTCACCACCACCTAAATGAAACGATACCAATTACGCATCAGTTGGACATACTTCCTTCCTCTTCATTGCCCTTTTCATGATTTGAGATCATTACTCACCATGACCACCTGTAGCCCAAACGTAAGGAACATCCTGTTTCTCCTCCCATAATCTCTGTAAGGTAATCTTATTGTGACCTTCATTCTTTAATGCCTTTTCACCGTGAACAACACCGTCGGCACCGCCACCTTTAGTCGCTGGGACTCGATGAGTGGATTCAACACATTCAAGCTCTAATCGACCTTGATCACCATTGAACATTACTCTGTATCCTTCCCATGGCTGTAGACCAGTTTTACATCAGCAAATTGACAAGCAGTAATTGAGGGGTAAAGGTGAAATGATAAAGGAGACTTACACTGTAAGCGGTAAGGTGATATGTCATGTTAACACCTGACTCGTAGTGTACCAAAACGGACATATCATCTTCGATAGTGATATCATCTGCGAAAACATTCATATCTCGATGATAGTTGTCTAAAGCCATGTGATCAGCTCGCATACATTACGGTATACAGCTGAGCTGTATTCAAGTGGTATACTCACCGACATGTTCGGCATCGTGGTACAAAGCTTTCAATCCAGGTTCATCTTCTAAATGGATAGCGAATGGATCATCCTCAGCTTCTTTTGATCCTCTAGCTCGATCGTAATTTCTTGCCCAACCAGATTTCTTTCCTTGTTCGGTACCGTAGAATGATAATGCACCTAGACCAAATACTGACTCGGGTTTAGATTGTATCCAGAAATTCACCAAATCGAACTGAACGAGAAAATCAGCATTTAGCGCCGAGGAATACAGAATAAGGCTGTGTCTAAAGACTGCCAGACTCACATGATGAGATGATTTGTGAACCATCAAGCCACCTGATCGATCCTTGTATCTGTGCCATCTTCTGAAGTAATCAGCACCATGAACGGTGTCCTAGAGATGGCAATCAGCTTATTGCTACTGTCTGCAAGGTGATTTCGAGCTCGCTGAGCGTATAAGATGGATATGCCGACTTACAAGTAACCATTCAAAGTGAACTGATTTGACATTTCCAATTTTTCCTTCAGCGATCACTTCTGCTATCTTCCAGTGAACGGGATTATATCTGTAGTTGAAGAGAACTAACAATGTAAATATATATTAGCATTAAAGTACGGGAAATCGGAAGGCACTCGAGAGCTCAAACAGTCATCAGATGCCATCACTCACCTTGGACTGAACCCTTGTACTCCTCTACAGCTTCAAGGATCTTCTTGCATTTCTCGACGTCGCTGTCATTTTCCTTCAGTTAGCATATATTCCGCCGAAGACGGCATATAGAAGGTTTGATCAAGTGTGCTCACGTAGTCATTGGTTTCTCAGTCAACACCTTGATACCTTTTTTGATTGCAGGAACGATATACAGATCATGGGTATAATCTATAGTCGTTACTACTAAAATATCCAGCTTCTCTTCCTCAAGCATCTTATCGAAATCTTCCTATCAAAGCAAAATATCTGGTCAGCAGCCATTCTCCCTTTCTCCCTGCATAACCTATCGCAAAAAAGTTCATAGGAGGAGACACTTACAGCAGCATACTTCTTAGCTTCTGATCTACCGTGGCCCTTGAGCAAAGCATTGTGCACATCCATTCGTTCAGGATTAGTATCGCATAAAGCTACTAATTCAAGTCCAGGTCGAACGGCGACGGAGTTGGTATAGAGCTAATCATCGTGAAGTCAGCACTGGTCTTCTGCGATGTTTGTCGGACAGCAACCCTTGACGCCAGAGCAATATCAAGAAAATGAATTGGATATAGCACCACTCCCTTCTTCATGTCGATCACAGATCATACTTCTAACCCAAGAAGTTACTTACTCTAGCCCGATGTCCAGTTCCTACAATCCCCACTCTCCCAGTCATCTTAGCTTCTCCGTTTGTAGCAGATGCCATCTTGTCGTGTAGATTCTATCTCTTTGTGTCAATGTTGGACGAAAGTTTATTTTTAAACAGTTCAGTCGATCAGTCACATCTCACATGTATAAGGAGGTGGTCTGGACTATATGTACATTCTGACCAGAGACCCATCTACAGTGTGAGACAAGACAGGACGGTACGATGATATTCCGGATGAAAGCGGGCCGGTCAATCGGAGACCGGGATCCAGCAGAGTGGAGGTTTATGATGTTATTTGTTATTTCTGTTTAGGACATCTGTTTCTATTCCTGTAAAGACTTGGTGTTTTGTCCTCTGGTAAAAACTAGTCAGACGATCATCAAGCCTCACAAACGATGCCATCTGACACATTCTGAGCATGTGGAGGCGTAGATCCACGAGGTTAGTCATACATCACCGGCGCCGTATAATTACAAACCTCTTACACTTTATCATCTCATCATCCTAAATCGTATCTCTGGATTTGATCGACACGGCCCCAATCCTTTGCTATAGGTTCAATACCTCCCTCTTTTCCCTCAAGCTCGCACAGCTGTGGTTTGGAATGGCTATAATTTAAAAAGTAGGCTTGGGATGGGCCTTTTCATATGTCGACCAACTGATCAAATGGACCATGACACCCGCATCTTTCACGTTGGCGGCTACTCCGCCTTCTATGGACTCACCCTTTTGCCCACTCAGTTGTTCATACTCACCTCCCTCTTTCATATCGATGGTGAGCGACTTGACCGTCTTCAATCAAAAGGAAGGGTGAGGAGTCCTTGAACAATCGGAAAGGAAACTTCGTATTCCTGCTAAACCGCGAAGGCATCAACGTGACATCCCCTTTCTGACCATGTTGCAGTCGGCCTTGATGAATCCGAATGCTGGAAAATGATTGAAGCTCTCTCTAGGTCATCACATCGCTGGCGCTATTGGTTGGTCACGATCGACTTCGGTCAACCGGTCAAGTAGAACGGTATGGGTGCATTCTGCTTGACTCAAAAACAGCCAATCTCAGCTTGGTGACCAAGTGCGGATATCGCAAACAGCAGGACTTCTTTCAGAGAGATAGACGTAATCAAGCAAGATCACAGACAATCCTTCTCATAACGCTTCAGGAAGTTTCAAAGATATGTATAGGCGAATTCGGAGTATAATAATGCAACATGGTAAAACAGTTTATTTTACCCCTTGTTCCTGGTTTCAAGCTTATCCCGCACCGTACCGTACTTACCTACCAAACAAACAAAATGTTTTCTCGTTCATTCAACTTTGTTTCTTTCATTCTTTCTCCTAGACGCATGGATCAATCTGTTATGCTCATTCTGATATACAGGTCAAACTTCTTTGCATGCTGAAAGGGGAGTAGTCAAGCGTAAGCGACGCAAGGATGGGATGAAGGGAAAGGGAGCGAAATGAAAAGGGAAGGGTTCTGGGATAAAGGGGGATCAGTGCACAGCATAGACAGATATACATAACTGACAACATACACAAACTACTTCATACTGGAGAAACAGTGTAAACATTCAACCCATGCATCAACCGAGATACTGAATACCACTGTCTTTTCCTCCTTTCTCCTTCTTCCTTTCATCATTTCATCATCTTTCATTAGGAGTAGTCAATCATTCGCCATCTGCACTTATACATCTTAGACACTCCTTTCATCGATAGAGTAAACCAGTATCATCTCACATACATATCTGTTATTTGGTAGACTCTCACTCTGGCTTGAACTTACTCATCATGTCATACCAAGCAGTAGCAATGAACGAAGAACTACCACCGCCTGTTCCACCAAAGAAGGATGGTCGACCAGGACCATCACAAGCACGTCCTGTAGGTAGCACCCTCTTCCTCGCCCCTGGAGACGTTAGGGGGATTACTCGGTGATCCGGTCTGAACATTGCGAGGCAAAAAGGTCGAGGCTGACGCTAATCCCTCTTTCCTCTAACTTATAATACCTTTTGATTACACAGCCACAGCCTTCAGATGTGAGACGGCGATATGGTCCATCAGCTGCAAATGACCCAGTCCCAGGTCCGTCAAAATTACCTCCCGCCAAACCGATAGCTGGAGCGGAGCTAGTAGGGGACAAAAGACCTTGGGGAACTGGAGAAGCTGTTGGATATGCTGCGTTTGATGGGAATCCAGAAGCGGACGATTGGCTACATAATCCTGATCCAAAGAGAGATGGCAGAGTGAGTCGTCACGTTGTGTCGTAGTCTCGCTCTTGTATTCTAGTCTCGCTAAGGGAGACAAGGTACGATACTGAAACTTGGTTTGCTATATAGCATCAAAGAGGATCCCCTTTTACAGCGAGAGGATGTATCAATATCGGTTGTCTATCACTCTTGGCAATAGGGATAGTAGCGTTATTTGCTGGATATCCAATAGTGGACTACTATACTGGAGTGCAAGTGAAACGGAATGGTGCATTCAATCTAGGTGGAATAAACTCAACTGGTCAAGTTCCTCTGATATCGAATTTCCCATCGTTGATAGATTCAGATACGCCAGAAGATGCTTACAGTAGAGTTGGATTTGATGGAGAGGATTACAATTTGGTTTTCAGTGATGAATTCAATAAAGATGGGAGGTGAGTGATATACCGGGGAAATAGACTTTCAATATAGCAAGAGGAGAGTCAAGGTACCCAAGTGTCAAAGATATACTTGGAATAGGATTGACACGGAGACAGAGGGCTATTACCAAGATTGGTGGCATAGTTATCCACTTCGGGTAAGCGCTAACAATCGATGCCTACTGTAGGACATTCTTCCCGGGAGATGACCCCTTTTGGACTGCTGTGTGAGTATGTTCCTTCCTGATAAAGAGGGGTTACTGATGAGAGTTGTGCTTCATAGAGATATTCATTACTGGCCTACTGGGTGAGCTAAAAATGGTCCCGTAGAGTGCATAGCTCTCACTGACTCTACTTTTAGGGATTACGAATGGTACGACCCTTCGGCAATAACTACGAAAGATGGCGATTTAGTAATCACAATGACACAAGAACCAATTCATGATCTGAACTTCAAATCCGGAATGTTACAATCATGGAATCAATTATGCTTTCAATATTCATATTACCTAGAAGTTAGAGTATCATTACCTGGAAATACTCGAATAGCAGGTTTCTGGCCGGGTATTTGGACTATGGGTAATCTAGGTAGAGCAGGATTTGGTGCTTCGACGGAAGGAATGTGGCCTTACACATACGACTCATGCGATGTCGGTACACTCAAGAATCAAACCAACGCTGAAGGTACCGGACCTGAAGCTGCTCTTACCACTGGACCTGAAGGAGGAGGTATCTCGTTGTGAGTCTAAGAGTCCCTCCTTGCCTTTAGTGTATCCACCGACGTCCTCCTCTCATTGTTGTGTCTCTCTGCCCGAACGGCATAAGCTGACCTCTCACTATGATTCCAGCTTGCCAGGCCAAAGACTCTCGGCGTGTACCTGTCCGGGAGAAGACCATCCTGGACCTGCTGAATCATACGGTAGGGGTGTACCCGAAATTGACGTGTTAGAAGGTCAGCTGGACTTGTCAGTCAGAAAAGGTCACCTTTCACAATCGTTTCAAGTGGCACCATTTGACGAAAGTTACGCATGGTTGAACTCATCCAAAGGGGCAGAGATTTACGATAACGATATCACTATATTCAACTCTTATACTGGAGGTATATACCAGCAAGCGGTTTCCGGGTTAACCCATGTAGATAGTAATGGATATCAAGGAGCCGGTGGAGGTTACGGTGTTCATGGTGAGTCTAGTGAGACTAGAACAACGGATCAAGAAGTCGAAAGTGGCCAACAAGGTGTCATTACGTTGATTGCGCGAAGTACTCATCTTCCTAGAACGCTGACTTCCTTTGTTCACAGCCATCGAAGTGTACTCTAACCCTAACGACAGAGACTCAGGACGCATCACTTGGGTAGCTAATGGAGCCAAAACATGGACCGTATTCCCTCCAGCTGTTGGTCCTTCACCATCTATGCAGATTGGACAGCGGATCATACCTGAAGAACCCATGTCAATGGTATGTTCGCTCTCTTCGTACTGAATTACCTGGTGACATATTGATTTTGACATGTCGACTTCCTATAATAGATTCTTAACTTTGGAATGTCAGATGGCTTCCAAGCTGTGGATTGGGCTCATCTTGAGTGGCCTGCCAAAATGCTGGTAGATTACGTTAGGGTCTATCAAAGGACAGATGGTAAAATAGGATGTGATCCTTCAGATAGACCAACGGCAGATTACATCGCCAGACATCCTAATGTCTATAGTGATGCTAATTTAACAACATGGGATGCTGCTGGATATGCTTTCCCTGTAAGTTACTGCTTTCCAGCTGATTGCCACCATCTGAATTACGGAAAGATGTAGAGAAAATCTTGCTGACGAATCGATTTGCGTTGACAGAAGAATTCTTTAATCGATACTTGTAATCCTGTCTAACGACTTTCGATTCGGCTCCACTAACACTCGATCGAAATTACCTTGTTACGACCACACAATGCTTTCACAACCTGTAACATCTCAGTACCGGCATATGTCTACATTTTCCTCATAGATCCCTGTTTTTATTCGGACAATTTGCATTGCTCTTTTCCATAGTGGTATACTGGACGCTGTATCATTGCATTTCCAACATTTCACATCATCTCTTCTTTCGTCATACCTCCAAGAGCATCAAAGGTCTCGAAAGATCATCCGTAGTCGGTGCTGGAGTAGGTCATGTAGATGTATGTAGATGCAATGTTGTCGATGCAAGTGTAGATGTAGATACAGATGCGGAAGTCGACACCTCCAAGCAGATGTTGACTTGCCACGTGGTGCCTTTCGTATGATCTGACGCGCTGCGAAATGAAAGTGAGAGGTTTGAAAGTTACACGTTGAAAGGAATACTCAAGAGATATTTCAGATCAATAACCTTTGTTCTTGAAGGAAGAATACTCCTTTATCCTGCTAAGAGGAAGGGCCGTTGCAAAGTAACGACGGACTACTAGGTAGAGGACAAAAGGAACGCTCATCAGTAGCTGCTTCCGTAGAACGTGGAAGCATTAATAGTTCCAGTCAAAACTCATCACAACTCAACCTCAACCCACTCGATATATCGCAGTCAAGATACATTTGAATCCTCACTCGTCCTTCTACTTTTACACCAACCTGCTAGTAATCCCTCACCATGTCAACCAATCCATTGACTCGTCGGACTCCACTGTCAGCACCAATCTCAGCACCTACCTCTCACCCAGTCCACGCCCACGCCCAACCCCAGTCTCTTAGTCAAAGCAGGACTGAATCAGATGCAGATACCAAGCTTCGATCTCACTCAGAAGGTCCAGTGCCTCCTCCTGCATTCGGTGGGAAGAGACGTTCTGCGGCTGGAGGAGCGTCAACGGGCAAATTGGGTAAGAGGGAATATGCAATTTTAGGTGGAATCTTAGTGGTAGCTTGGTGGGTTAGGCTGTATAAATTAGGAAGACCGGATAGTGTTGTGTGAGTCATATCTCTCTTACTTGTGTGTCACCCAGTCTCCTCTGCCTTCGTGGCTAGACATGGTAATCTTCCCTCGTGGGATATGATTATGTTTGCCAATCACAAGCTAACGCAACTTTCATATGGACAGCTTCGATGAGGTTCACTTTGGTGGATTTGCGACTAAATACCTGAAAAGAAGATTCTTCATGGATGTGCATCCTCCCTTGGCCAAGCTGCTCATCACGCTAAGTGCTTGGGTAGGAGGATTTGACGGTAATTTCGATTTCAAAGATATCGGAAAGTGAGTGATATACTGTTTGGCAGGATTTCAAAGTGGAGGAATGGTCACGATGACAGAGCTAGAAGCTGATCTATCCCTACTTTTGCTCAATTCACAGAGACTATATTGAACCTGGTGTACCATACATCACGATGAGGTTCTTCCCTGCCATACTCGGTCTCGCTCTGGTCCCACTTACATTCCTTACACTCATCTCACTTCGATTATCATTAGCCACAGCAATACTCGGATCACTACTAATCGCATTTGAAAACGCATTAATAACACAATCAAGATTGATATTATTGGATTCATTCCTTGTCTTCTTCACTGCCCTTACGACATTATTCTGGGTTCGATTTAGTTCACACGATTTGGAAGGAAGAGCATTCACGAAACCGTGGTGGATCAATTTGGGTTTAACCGGTATATCATTAGGTGCAGTAGTATCTTGTAAATGGGTCGGATTATTCACTATCGCGATGGTCGGTGTAGGGACATTAAGACAGCTATGGTTGTTACTTGGTAATCTGAAAGTAACTCCAAGACAATGGTTGAAACATTTCGCAGCTAGAACATTATGTTTAATCGTTATACCAACTGGCTTTTATATGTTCATGTTCAAAATTCATTTTTGGATTTTAAATGAATCGGGCGATGGTGATGGTTTCATGAGTTCCGAATTTCAACATACGTTACAAGGTCATGGGATGGAAGATACCTATGCTGGTAAGTGGATTCTTCCTCTTTTTCCCTGGCATGAACACGATACAGTGACTCACATCCTATAAGCAAGGACATGCGAGATAAGTGGACTATGCTGATCAATGGAGTTACTCGCACACAGACGTATCCCTCGGATCAAAAGTCGCTCTCAGACATGTACATACTCAAGGAGGATATCTCCATTCACACAACCATGCATACCCAGGTGGCTCCAAGCGTAAGTTGATCAGTATCATGTTTGCACAGCAAGACTTGTGGAACAGATTAGCATTCAAGTCGTATAAGAAACATCGCTCACAATGTTTTTTTTTTTTGCAGAACAACAAATCACCCTTTACCCCCATCGAGACGATAACAACGTTTGGAGAATAGTCAATGCTTCTTCCGCAGACGGTCCAGCTTCTTTCCCTTGGGATGAGTTACCCATCGAATACGTCTTGACAGGAACAAAAATTAGATTGGAACATGTTATAACTGAGAAAAGATTACATTCGCATGACGTTAGACCGCCCGTCAGTGAAGTTGATTTCCAGAATGAAGTCTCAGGTTATGGATTCCCAGGGTGAGTTAAGTTGACTACTTCCTGAATGGGAACAAGCTAATCACTGATTCGTGTGGTATAGTTTTGCGGGAGACGCAAATGACGATTTCGTAGTTGAGATAGCTAAAAGAACAAGAGGGAAGAGAGATAGATCAGCAAGACATAGGTTGAAGACTCTTCGAAGTCAATTTAGGCTGAGACACGCTTTAACTGGTTGTTATCTGTTCTCGCATAAGGTCAAACTACCTGATTGGGGATTCGAACAACAAGAGGTGAGCAATCTCCTTCCATTCGAATACGTTGTCCAATATCTGACGTGTTAAATGCCCATTAGGTCACCTGTAACAAGAACCCTACCTGGGAGAATTCGTTGTGGTACATTGAAACTAACGAGCATCCTCAATGTAAGTCTGAGCCCGCGGCTTAAGTAAAGCAAACGGGGAAACAAACTGCTGACCATGATCTTGTGACCGCAGTACCCTTTGATGCCGAGAAGATCAATTACGAGAAACCATCGTTCTTTGACAAATTCTTCGAGCTCAACGCAGTCATGTGGAAGACCAACGCTGGACTTACCGATAGACACGCTTATGATTCAAGGCCCCAATCATGGCCCGTCTTGCGTCGAGGTATCGTAAGTCATGAGGTCCCAGCTTATGCAATACTCATTTTGCTCTCCCAGCTGACACGTTGTTCACACAGAACTTCTGGGTTCAAAATCACAGACAAGTTTACCTTATTGGAAATCCTATCATCTGGTGGTCGAGCACTTTGGCCATTGTAGCTTATCTTGGTATCAGAGGTTTAATGGTACTCCGTGCTAAAAGAGGATTCAGGGATCTACATCAGCGTGAGTTTGGTCGCACTATGCTGAATAGAAAGTATCCTATGAGGGGAGGGATTTCTTTGCTAATTCCTATCATCGCGTTCTTATAGCCAAGATCGCATTCTACGATGAAGTGTGCTCTTACCTGGTCATCTCATGGGCATTACACTATCTGCCATTCTTCTTAATGCAAAGACAACTTTTCTTACATCATTACCTACCTGCATTATATTTCGCGGTGCTCCTCTTCTGTACGGTATTCGATTATATCACTTCTGCTATTCGACCTAGAACCAGAATACAGGTAGCGGCGGTAATTCTTATCATGGCTATTTGGAGTTGGAACCACTGGAGTCCACTTACATATGCTGGACCATGGACGAAGAACAAATGTGAGAAAGGCAAATGGGTCAAATCGTGGGATTTCAGTTGGTGAGTCTACCTTCACATATTGGCCTTTTTTAACACTAGAGCTTGCAAGGACATAATGCCACAATCTGAAGTGTCAGCTGACATAGACTTTGACTGTAGTGGCGACTTCCATGATGACCTCGGAATGTATAAAGGTATTCCCGCCGTACCAAGTGGTAAGATCGACGGAGCAATCACTCCAGAAGGCGATAGTATCACTACTACCTTCGTTGTGAGTTTGGCTGGACCATAGTTCTCATCTTGGGGTCATTGACTGACATGCCTTTCGAATCATTAGGAGGAAGCGCCTGAACCTATACAAAACGTTTTCGAGGCAGCTGAAGTACCAGTAGAAGAAAAGACAATGGCACCTGTTGGACCTCAAAACGAAGTTCAAATGCAAGAATCAACAATTGATTCTCCACCAGCAGGATCAGAATTGGAAGAAGCACCGTTAGCTGAAGATACAAGAGCTCCAGTTGGCATTGATGCTGGTGCACCTGCAGTGACAGACAAAGCGAACGATGAAGGTGGTTGGCATGGCGGTGCGGACGATGATATGAAGCATCCCCAAGACGAGAATGCCGTAACAACGGCAGGAGATGATGAAGCTCCTCTATGGATGAAAGAGTTCGGCAAAATACCTGGAATGGAGTTGGATAATGAAAATGAAAGATTAGTCGATGATCTGTTGAAACAAGATCAAGAGGAGTAGAGATTCTCTTGGAAATCCAAATGCAAGTCAGGTCAATTAGGATTCACATGCATACGGATATTGTGCTTTGTCAATGATTATTGTTGACTAAAAGAGACAGACTATATGATCTTTTAGATGAACATCATACTTGCACCTAAAATTAGACTCGTCATTCCCGACGTATTACCCGGGGATAGTTCCGACTGTGGGCTTTGAGCTACCACTGCACTTTTTGGTTGTCTTCTTTCTAAGTTTCTGAGTGGCGATAATGGTAGTTTGAGCCGATGCAGATGCAGTGGCAGATGACTGGTGGGTTGTGGTCATCCCGCTTCCAGTGAGTGTTTGTGAATTCCCATTGGTAGAGTTTGAGTTTGTATTTGGATTTATATTTGAAGCTGTGTCTGCAGCATGATTGGTCACACTTGTACGCGTAGCAACTGTTTGATCTTCATCATTTGTAGTTTGAGCTGCTTTGCGTCTTGCGGGTGTAGTAGCTGGCACAGCTGTAGTAGCTCTATCAAAAATGACAGGGTACGTGTTGTCTCGCCTGAAATGTACGAAGTAGAATCAGTACGGATTGAGCAGTAATGAGACGATGATTAGGCTGTGAGAGGGTAAATCAGCTTACCTGTTCGAAGTCGAATTGGTACAAGTCAGCTCTTCCAATCAAAACTTTATCAAATGATTCCCCTAGACTAGCCACTGCAGAGGACGTGGATGCAGGCCATGATTGATCACATATGTTAGACCAGTAGATCAATTCTGCCTGTTCAATCGAGATCATATCTACTCGGTGCCGCTATGAAGTGTGTTTAGGGAAGAGATCAAATCACATTAAACCCAGTTCAAGGGAATTCGATCCCTTCAATATTCAAAGTTGCTTCTTCCCCACTTTCATATACCCGTGAAGATATCTGAGAAGATTGCCAAGAGAATCTTTTGAGCATGAGAGATTCACACTTGATCGGGTAACATGAACATGGCATAAATGATCATATTAGGCGTCATTCACGCGATATTCCTAATCGGTAGTAGCGAACTGGACAAACACATTGTCGGAATCCCAGAACCATGCCTACCGTATCATTGAAATACTCCCAATTGTCATTTAGGTACTCGGGATACTTCCTACGTCGTGATGAAGATGAGCTGGCTGTGGTTGTATCATTCACTCGAACATGATCAGGGAGTGCTTTCTTATCAAGATCAATCTCAATGGTGATAAAGCGGCGACATCCGCTGTCAATCCATAATATCCCATTGAGGCGTTTCGCGGTGTTTTCTGAATGTGGCACTTCGGATCCCGTTCAAGAATGACGGACCGTCTTTGACCGTGCAAAATAACCATCCCATCCCTTCCCCAACAACAATTATCACAGAAAATAAAATACATCGGATAGCTCAATTCCCAACTCAAAAGACCCAGCTCTTCTCTGTTCTCTACCTCTACCTCCCCCTCTCTCTTCAGAAATCAGTTAGACAAAGTGGATAAGATGTTGTCCTTTGCTCAGGTGGCTAAGCGTTCAGCTGCGGCTGGTATGAGGAAGCAAGTGCTTTCCTCTAGATGTGAGTGACAGATCTTTCGACTTTAGATTATAGCAGATCGACAACATGAACGAAACATATACTGACGTACAATATGCGATGCCCTGATTTCTATCACAACCATTCACGACAAACGAACTACCATGCTTCCGTATTGGTTTATCCCAATGCCATTTAGCCCTCCGAACTTCCGCCCCTTCATCCGCTTTGAGCAAATTCGCGATGCCCGCAATGTCCCCTACCATGACTGAAGGAGGTATCGCCGGATGGAAACTCAAAGAAGGAGATTCATTCGCTGCTGGAGATGTCTTGATCGAAATTGAGACTGATAAAGCTACTATCGACGTCGAAGCTCAAGATGATGGTATTTTAGCTAAGATCATGGTGAGTTGGAATTTTGCGTGCTGAGAGCCTTTATTGTCTCATGACCGATCTAGAGTTCTCTCCAGTGAAAGATTCCAATGCTGATCGGCATGAGTGAAATACAGGTTCAAGACGGTGCTAAAGGTATCCCAGTCGGTACTCCAATCGCTATTTTAGGTGAAGAGGGAGACGACTTATCAGGAGCAGATAAATTAGCTTCTGAAGGGGGCGAATCTTCATCCGGATCATCAGGATCATCAGGATCATCATCATCATCACCAGAGAAATCAGAAACCAAATCAGAGAAACCGGCATCTGAACCAAAATCGGAATCAGAAGGATCAACTTCAGCCAAAGATGATTCAGTTAACAAATCAAATAAAAAAGAAGAATCTTCTAAAACACCAGTATTAGGTACACCAGCGGATGAAACTAAATACGGATCAAATAACGCTGGAACAGAAGGCTTGAAAGTACCTGAATTAGTCGGTCAAGGTGAAAAACCAAAATTCTTCGCTTCTCCTTTAGCAAGGAAATTAGCTATTGAAAAAGGTATTCCTCTTGGCGAGATTAAAGGTTCAGGTCCAGAAGGTAGAATCGTCAAGGTGAGTAAAAACTCTTTAACGAATTCTGCTCCGAAATATACCTATCGTCATATGCTCGTATCAGCGTAACAAATTCACTGATCATCTATTGCACCTATTCAGGCCGATGTTGAGAAATACAAGGGAGGTTCATCTTCTTCTGCCGCCGCTACTACCCCTACTTCCGGTGCTACCGCTACCCCAGGTAAACCCGCCCCTGCCGCACCAGCAGAGTACGAGGATATCCCCGTCACCAACATGAGAAAGACTATCGGTAAACGATTGACTGAGAGCAAGCAAACATTGCCTCATTACTATTTGACCGTTGAGATCAACATGGGTGAGTGATAGTTTCCCCTACGAGTTATAGTGGGATTCACTGACGATTCACTTCGTACAGACCGATTATTGAAACTCAGAGAAATGTTCAACAAGGCTGGTGAGGGAAAGACCAAGCTTTCAGTTAACGATTTCAGTGAGTATACGTGATCAAGTCCTTTCTCATCCACTCGTTCGCTCGCATATAGCTGATCATAATGCACAGTCGTCAAGGCCGCCTCTCTCGCTCTTGCTGAAGTACCAGAAGCCAACTCTGCTTGGTTAGGAGATGTCATTCGACAATACAAGAAAGCCGATATCTGTGTTGCCGTAGCTACCCCCAACGGTCTCATCACCCCTATAATCAAAGATGTTGGATCAAAGGGATTAGCAAGTATCTCAGCTGAGACCAAAGCATTAGCATCAAAAGCAAGAGACGGTAAACTTAAACCTGAAGAATATCAAGGTGGTTCATTCACCATATCAAATTTGGGAATGTTCGGTATTGATAACTTCACTGCCATTATCAACCCACCACAATCATGTATCTTGGCCATTGGAAAAACTGCAACAAAATTAGAATTAGCTCCTGAGGATCCAAAAGGCTTCAAATCAGTTCAAGTTATGAAAGCTACTTTATCATCCGACCATAGAACTGTCGATGGTGCCGTAGGTGCCAAATGGTTGAAAGCATTCAAAGATTACATGGAACAACCTTTGACTTTTATGCTTTAGAATGAAGTTGAACATATAGGACGAAGGGTTGAATAGTTCTGGATATGGATATGGTTGTGATTTTGATACTTTTCTTTTCTCTTTTAGTCTAGGTGATACAAATGCACTATCATGATCATGATCGGATGAGATCTGCTGCTGCACGTATTCTGCGTCTCTGTCTCTGTCATTAAATGGACTAGTCTCGAAAGATACAACAGTGTTTCCGAATGATCGCTAGAAAATATCGTGTAATAAGATCAGCAACGGAAGCAAATGTAAACAGAATCTTTCGTAGGTGGAGGTCGTATCGAATGTTTTTTCGATTTTCGAGTATAAATGCATGCAATCAACAGCTTTAGTATATAGACATTGCATCACTTCCATTCTCGTACTATAACGCAGTGTCACACAACCACAAAGGCCCAGACAGAAGCAGGCCAGATCGGAAACAATGTCAACTTCAGCAATGTTACTACCCGGACAACCGCTCCCAGCGAATTTAGTTGCTCCTCCTTTACCTCAGTGCGGATCAGGTTGTTACGAATTGAACGGTAGGATAATAGCTAGTGTGATTGGCAAGCCAAAGAGAGATGGATCGGTAAGTCGCACTTACCACAAATACCTACGAGTGCGTGGAGGGAAGCTGAACAAGAAATCGGTGAGATAGATAGTTAGTGTGATAGGCAGAGAAGAGACTGGGAACACACCTGATGTTGGATCTGTTGTAAGTTCTTGTCCGGACTACTTAGCATTCAGAACAGGTTGACTGATTGCCTGTACGATAGGTTATTGGAACAGTAAGCTTAGTGATTCACTACCAAACACTCCACTCTATAATCTCATGATAGTCTATCTTTTTTCTATATAATTTGCCCAAATTTAAAACTTCTTTTAATGCCGAATACACATCTCTTCTATCAGCTCAAGTCCATCCCACACTCAGTGCAGAACTGACTGATTGATATGACCGTAGATATCCCGTCTGACAACACAACAAGCCCACGTAACTTTGACGACATCGAATGATCGCCCATTACCAGAGACCAGCGAAGAATTTTTAGGAGTAATCAGGATCGCCGACGTCAGATTGACCGAGAGGGATAAAGTGAAAATTGGAGAATGTTTCAGATTGGGTGATTTGGTCAAAGCTAGAGTTGCAAGTCTCACATTCCCTTCCTTCTATCCCGAAAGGCTGCCTTCTTTCACCTCGATAGATCCACGGCATTGTCAATGGACTGACACCCTTCTTCGATGTGTTTAATAGCTGTCCTTGGGCGACGCAAGGAGTTATTATCTCTCAACAGCAGCGAACGAATTAGGTGTCGTATACGCCATCTCAGAAGGAGGTATGTCCACTTAGTTTTCCGAACACGTCAATGTCATAAGTACAAAAGTACTCATAGCATTTTGTTTTCACGCAGGAAACCCCCTCGTACCGGTGTCGTACCAAGAAATGGAAGATGAAATTACCGGGAAGAGAGAGAAGAGGAAAGTCGCAAAACCAGAAGGTATATAGGAGTGAGTTCTGAATGAGCTTCACCTGCATACAGTCGTTGTATTATACTGTTTGTTAATGACATGTCTACTATACTTGCAGTCCTGCAATACCTTAGTCGGTTTGTCTTCCAAACAAAAAAGCAGTAAGGCAACACGAACAGATGTATCAATACGATTCAAATGTATATAGACAAATAACATCGCATGCATTATACCCACAAAAGACCCAAAAGCGTAAAAGAATCTGGAATCTGCTAAATCCCATGAACATAGGGTTGTTCGTCCACGATCAGATAAGTCGTCAATTTGGCGATCGATCTAAGCCAAGTGTTCGATAACGCAAATACCACCAACCAGGACATATCCGTCCTCACACGCAAATGTAGCGCCCAAACCTCGAGTACATGTGACGGCTCCCATAGCTATCCCCTCAGCGGCTGTACAACTGATTATACAAGTCTGAAGGTCAACATCACATCTCAACAACAGCAAAGGAGGATCAACCTGACTTACTCTATACCGATTGTAGCATTTTGATATTGATCATCGAATAATCCGTTGACACATCCACCACATGATTCCAGTTCAGAGAAAATATCGATACATTCGTAAGTGTTCGTGTTGGGTAGTTTACAAGCTGTATTTCCATTTGGACAAAGTTGGTTTTCCTGTTCCCTTTTAATAGCTAAAGCTCTTGCTCTCGCTCTTCTTGCGGAAGTCCCAGAAGGGTTTACTGGTGGAGTACCAAAAGCATATCCTGATGACACATCACAATTTGCGGTCGTTAACGCGTAATTGGTATTACTATAAGCATTAAAACCACCTGAAACTTGAATTTACGTTAATCAGTCCACCCCCCCGCGCAAACCGACACAACACAAGGGGTGATTACATGGGAACCGATCTACGTTTTCTCGCTCCGACTTAAGGTTATATAGTACAGTGCATTTTTTCAAAGCCCAAATTTGCTTCTCCAGGAAAACATCTCCTGTTGACGGATATCTGGTACCGGTGTATTGTATACATGGAGATAACACCGTGAGAGATACCATTCCAATTTGGTCAGTTAGTTTCTTTGTCGTAAGTAAAGATCAATCGTGATCAACGTCAAAATATGTGAAAATAGGTGAATCTGATAAAGATACCAAAACAAAAGACCATTCCTGTCTAGATTGAATTAAACTCACATATTAATGAATGCATCTATCACTTGCGAATAACCCACACAAGTAGAATGAGTGCAATTCCTTCATTACGGCCGAAGACATTTTGACCAGATGAAAAACCGATTGTGAGGATTCAAAGACACCGATTCCGATCCGCAGAAATCATGCTATTTGAACTAGGTATTTTGTCATTACTGGAACTTGGTATCGTTTCCATCTCAATGATGTCAGAGATAGACAGCGCTTAAAGTTTATGTTATCGTATGCCAAGCAACTTGAATAGATGATGCACAGCTTTTCTCTTTACGAGAACGTTACGATCCGCCCTTTCGAAAAGCTCCAATTTAATGGCTTAACCCTTCTGACTAGTCCGGTGGAATCGTTTATCTTGGTTCATGGTTAATCAACCTGTGACAACCAAAGCGAGATGACTGAACAAAGGTTAAAAGAGCTGAACCTTTTCGAGGCGGTGACAAGGGTGATTTAGCTTTACAAGGTACAACTTACCGTTAACGGCCGAAGATAGGAGGAATATCTGACAACATAATCTTAATTACTCGTATCCATCCGCGGGCTTATTGCCCTTTTTCATGTTTATTTTTAGGTCCTACTCGACTATCTTCTAGCGATATTTACTTTTATCGGTTAGTGCAGGGTGACTGTTATATATCCTTCATATCTAAAAGGCTCAAGATGTTTCGGTTCGTCAACTCGCCTTCTGACCCCATGACCAAAAGTAAATCACCTGCACGACACTCAGAGAGCGCGAAGGGGAGAGGAGAAGCGAGAGAAGGTGTAGGAGCAGCAAGTGAACATTATGTCAATGATTCCCAGTCAACGTGAGAGCCAAGGCGAACCAAGCCGAGGATATCGCATCATAAAAGGTACATCTCATGCCGAACCACAACGAGGGCAGATGTGGGATGTAGATGTCACTGTGGATAACTAAAGATGCATATGATATTACCGCTCGACATATATGACTGAACTGTAAACTGATTCCCCCCTCTTTCTCCCATCTCCCATCTCCCATCATTCTTCCTTGAAATCAATCATAGTAATACAATCAACTTCAATATGCCTCGTCCATTGATAAACGTCTTGATCAGCAATGCCGTTTTGGCAATTTGTAGTTGTGTAGTCCTTGGTATAGCAGCTTATGTTGAACATACTGTGAGTTATTCAAGTACAAGTATCTGTATGATAACAGAAGGGGTTTTCAAATACCCCAATACCAATTTATCACTGATATCATGATCTACTTATGATCTACTCTACCGCAAAACAGACTCGTAAGATCGGATATAAGAGTTCGACATATACATTCGATGCTTTCGTTGGGGCTTATACCTTGGTCGTACTTTTCGCTATCATCATCCTTCGACTTGTTAAACCTGCTTGGATACCATTATTCAATGAAGTTATCTTATCTTTTATCTTATGGAGCTTTTGGCTTGGTATGTGATTCTCAACCATTCTATTCCTGTTGTAATCTAATCTCAATTCCAAGCGGCAAAAGCTTCACTACTGCATTACTTGTGTTTATAAATTATGCTGATGCTTTTTATCGTCCGGTATACAGCCGCAGCTGCAAGTACCACTTATCATACGAAAGACGATAGACAAGTATGTAAACACATAGATGATTTATTCGATTTACCAGAATTCGAAAATGCCGATCAAGATGCTATAGGTGAGAGAGATCGTCCATCCATCCATCCATCCATCTAGATTTCCAACTCATCAACAGATTTGGGATTTCGGAAATGATAATCATCATAAGTGCTGACTGATTTTTTTTTGATTTTTTTTTTTCATCTCCATAGCTTTGGCAAAGAAGATATTCAAGTCAACTTGTAGAGACGTTAAAGCTCAATTAGCATTCGTTTGGATTGGTTTCGTGATTTTGACTATCACGTCTGGTTATTTGGCTTACTTAATTACGAGAAGGGGTATTTCCGTGAGCTTGCATTTCTCATCATTCAAAACTCAAACAAGTCTGATACCGTATTTACTGACTGTCGTTGAATGTGAATGTGAAAACCCAGATGTGGAAATCGACTTTACATTCGTACGATCACGATTCTCATGCTCTCGCAAGTGATCATCACCCCCATCAACAGGATCCGTTCGCAGACCCAATCGGAAGTCGACAAGGTCCAGTTGCAGGTATCGCCAATGAAGATCCTGATTTCAAACCATAAATCATGAAGAACAGTTGTCCAGTAAATCCATAAGCTATTTGAGATTTATTCATCTGACATAGTTCTCCTATCTTTTTAAAATCTCGTCAGTAGACTCTGTTAGGATTCAATTTTGCTCATAATTTACTTTTCCATTCTGTTTTCATTCCGTAATCAATCGATTGATTATTGTACCCTTTTTACGCTTCGTGTAACTCTCCAATCGTTAAGTATAATGATCAGTAATATGCTACCACTTTTCCAACACTACTGATTGGGACTTTTGAAAGTATTTTACATCTCACGCAGATGAATGCGCTGCGCCCTTGGTATAAGAAATTTTATTGAAAATAGCTGTGGTATCGTTGAGACACCCTGGGTATACTAAAAATCTGTTCTCTATCATCCTTGTAAACTCTTCAATGAAGCAAAAAGACCAGGAAAAATAACCTGAACCTGAATTCTATTCGCCCGTCTACGTTCACCTCCATACACACCTTGATCAGATGATATCGCTATCGATCGATCCATTCAGCCGATCCTTCCTATGTGAGACACACTCTTGAACCATTTCCAATCACTACTCCATTTCCTTTCGCTTTGACACCATTATCAGCCAAACCTCGTATCGTGTTCCACCGGCCAAATATCTTTTTTCAAAACACCATAGCTTGGCCCTGCCACACTTTGTTCTCTCAGCTTCACCCGCTTTCCATTTTCGCATCCACTGACTGCTCCGCCTTGCCTTTCTTCTCAGCTCCCCCGCGACATTCCTCTGATCTCCTCCACCCCCATGTCTTATTTACATCCAGACTAGTCGGAATCATCAATTACTCTGGGTTTACTTCTGGACCGAGTCAATCTTCCTGGAGTTCCTTTCGCATCACTTCCAGCTGCGTTATGTAATTCTTGATTCAAGACTGATGATCTAGATCTTCTTGTTCCGCCGCCGCCGCCGACTGATTTGTTTTCAGCATCTGAGGAATCGACATCGGATGTACCGGCTAATGATTTTCGAGATGCGATCCTACCTGATCTTCTAGATGGTGTGGCGGGGATGGAAGATGAAGTTACGGTAGCGTATGAATCAGAAGAGGAGTCGGTGGATTTCTTGGAAGCGGATGAAGAAGATGCTTTGTTGGAATAGATCTTATCTGTGAATGGGCTACAATCATGATGTTAGTTAGATTCCACGTTTTAAAAACTAATGAACACTTGATAACGAAAGTAGTGTCTTTGGAGAGAGACTTGGATGATAGGTTTTCCCGTTCAAATGAAGATGGTATCCACATACCCTTCATATTTGAGAGCAATAGAGTAAACAATCCAAATCCATCCGGCTAATAAGATTCCAACGGGTGATTGGAACCAAAGTGCAGTACCTAAATGGGTCAAGGCACTACCGACGTACATCGGGTCGGAAAGAACGTTGAAAGGGAAAGAGGTGACTCGGTGAGTCATGAGAATACCAAAGTAATCTCCGAGGTATGTACCTAAACGCAAGCGGAAGAGATATGCAGGTCAGCATACCACCAGGAGAGTCAATCGTTTATCGTTGAATAAACAGGTATGAAGATCCTAGGGACAGCCATTAGGAGGAAGATCGCGAATGTCACTCACCGGTGACTCCCAAAGCCCACATGGAAGAAATGACGAAAGTCTGACCAGCAGCGAAAAGAGCGACTGCGATCAATTTGACAATTGTATTATCAAGTTCAAGGAGCGAGGGTTGATTCTTGACAGCGTTGAGAAAGCTGCATTGCAATGGCGAAAGTTTACGTTATGAATGAGGGTTAGAGCGGCAGGGGCGGAATGTTTTTATGTGCGATTGGGTATGGTCGGAAAATATATGAGTGACAGGAGAAACCAGGTGGATGGTGCATGATCAGCGATTTAGCTCTATCAGAACTGAGAGATGTGCTGACTCACAGATGATCCCTAAATGCACTTATTGAGAAAATAGTCAAAGCCAAGAAATAAGTACCGACTAGAGGCGATCCGACTATCTTGGTGATGGTCTTATTTCGGTATTCTACGGGTGAGGATGTAAAGTCGTATCAGCAAGAATGCACAATTTCGGTGACATCATATGAAACCAGTGTTAAAGATACAATCAAGGGGGGACGATGAGTCTGTTGCTACGACGAAAGAAGGACGGCAATACCGTCCATCATATTAAGGAATTTTCTTTCGTTCCATTTGCTTCCTCGAGGAATGTCTCATGACGACTTTAGGAGCTCCCACCTTCTGTCCTTTCAGGTTACTCAACATCTCTTCCAGTATCAAGCTCGATTTCTCATCAATCTCCTCCTCTCTGTTCACATCACAACACCTCCTGATAAAGAGTTCAAGATACTCACCATTCCTAGCAACGGTATTCCAAAAAATAGGATTAAAAGCAGTCATAGCCACGAAAGCCCAAAGACTCTTCTTATCAAACTCGAATAACGCAGGTCCGGCAGAAGCATATTTGTAATGAGGATGAAGAAGTTCTTGTCCAGGTACCCAAGACGGGATAGAATCGATGAATTTTGATAATGACATGTTTTATTCTTGCGTCTTTCAAACGACAATTGATCTGGTGATTCTTTGCGCTTGTGATTCTAATTCCGACTGGACCAAATGTACAGTAAGAAGGTGAAGCCAAGGGAGTCGTCGTTTACAATCTCTATATGAACAAGAGATGATTCTACCTCGGCTAAGATGAGATTGGATACGCAATTGAAAGATAGGGAGGGAATGAAGAAGTAAAGCATCCCAAAGTTCCCATTTTTCTTTTGTTGACGTCTGAAATTCGACGCGAAATGTTCAAATAAAATTACCTGAAAAGGAAAAATCAAAAACAAAACAATATGACATTCCCCCAAAAAGAATAAAACATTATTGTTAGATGTACAACAACAAACGAAAGTAGAGATGGCGGTATCATGCATGCAGTGTATATAATAAGGAGATGTGAGTTACTGTGGGTAATGAGAATGGTATACTATGTGTTGGTATGTATGTGATAATGCTAAGGTCCTATCAATGTCGTTCTTCGTCCATCTAATCTGCTCGATTGGCTGTCATCTTGATGGACTGATGTTGTCTATCTAGCTACAGTCCACCTCAAGGGTATCCTTACCTCCCAGCAAGGCTGTCGCTCCCTGTATCTATTGCCCCTCTTTCATCTGCTCCCCTTCGTCCCCGATCACTTTGACGTTCCTCCATACTTTTCTCTCTTTGACTCTTTGAGCCACATTCCTTTCTAACCAAGTCAGACCTTTTCTAGGTACACCTTCGACCTTCCTAGTTCCATTCGGCATTACATTTTCTCTTCTCCAATCTCTTACTGCCCTATCTACTTCTGGACCTCTCTCACCTTTGGCATGTTTCCTCTGTCTCAATCCGGGTAACCTTTCCAAACATTGATCCAAAACCAATTCAGTTCTTTCTTTATATTCAACAGCTTTATTTCTATCAGGGAATGAAACTTCCAATCGAAACGATAACCATATATACAATACCAAACTTTTGTGTAACGTCTCCAACATCGGTATTGACGATATGATGATGGGTGGAGTCAACAGTTTTCTACCGACACCTAAGATGGGTGGGAGAGGCGGTAAAGTACGTAAAGTTTCTTCAACTAATTCCAATTGATGTAATAACCTTGATGGACCGAAAATATTCTCTAATTCAACTAAACCATTTTCACTAAAATCTTCAATCAAATTCTTGAATATTGCTTTAGCTCTTTCATCTCTCAGATTTAGAGGTGCGAAGCAGAACAAATCGATTTCTTGTAAACTCAATTGGTCTCTATAAGGTTCAATCAAATCTGCCAAAGGTAATTTATGTCCATAAGCTGATAAAGTTGTGAAAGCAGGTGGTTTCGCCAATACTGCGAAATGTTCTAATAATGACCCGAACGATGTATTTGAAGGTAATAATGAAGCCAATTCAGCTAGATTTGGATAAGGTACTTCTAGGTTGGCTCTTGGTATCGAGGGCAAATCACGTTTCATCAATTCTCGTAAAATCGGTAAATCAGCTTTGTGTAACGTAGTCACCAAACCACCTGTAGCAGGAGCCTCATCAGGTGTAGCGATGTTACTGGTGTCGTCATTGGCAGTTTTGTACCGACCTGCTCTACCTGCGATCTGTTTGATTTGGGTGAGAGCAAGTGGGACTTCGGTTTTACCGTTGTATTTGGAAAGTGATTCGAAAATCATCCGTTTGATTTTTCTATTGATAGGCGGAAGCGATGGAGTAGTCAGCAGAGCTTTTACAGGGTTCATCCCGATATCGAGCTGACAAAGAAAAAAGGTCATCGAGTAAACTCACAGATTCAGGCCCATTCCTACCGCATCAGAAGCCACCAAAACTTGACTCAAACCGTTCTCATCATTGAAATCTCTAGCTTGTTCCGCTCTTGTCTCAGGTGGTAAAGCACCGTAAACCACTGCGCATTTCTTCCCAGCAGTAGATTCTACCATTTTCTTCACAGCGAATATATTCGACCTTGAAAAAGTAACAATACAATCTCCAGGTTGAATTTTTTCCCAATCATTATTCAAGCTTTCTTCCGACACTTCCAAAGGAGTTAATCGATTATATCTGTGAACCGTTATCTTATCGCCTAGAGGTAATAACAGGTTGTGTAGCAATTCTAACGTAGTTTCATCACCACAAAGATGAATTTCTTTTGCTGATATACCTAAAATTGATTTTGTCCAAGAACCACCTCTTTGTTCATCACCCAACATTTGGATTTCGTCTACGACAACAACGTCGAATCCATTTCCACCTAATCCTGATAAAGGTAACATCTCAACTGTACAACTCAATAATCCTGCATCCGGATCAACAACTCTTCTTTCTTCTCCCGTTAATAAATTACATTTTCTACCTTGATTATTCAATTCACCCACTGTACCAAGATTCATTCTTTCCCACACTTCATGTGCTAATAATCTTAATGGTCCAGCATATGCACCTGATTTAGCTTTTGATAAAGCTTTCAATGCGTTATATGTTTTACCTGAATTCGTAGGTCCAATATGTAGATGAAAATTCCTCTTCATTGATCTTGCTGATAGGAATTCGCTTGAATACGGTAATCTAGTTAAATCAGTTACATCTAAAATTCCTTTTATATGTCTTGATAATTCCATTGATATCTCCTTGGTCATATTCGAATCTTGACTCTTGAGATCCAGTATATGATTCAAGTATATTCTTAAAGATGATGACTCGATTGATGACATCAATTTACTTTGATGCATTGCGATAATCAAATCTTGGGTATTCCATCCACCTGATTCAAGTGCTATTGTAGCTTCTTGATCACTTTCACAACCTATCAAATCATCTTCCATTTTCCTTATCCATTCTTTGGATATCTTATTGGATATATCGTTTGATATACCATATGCTTGAAGTTTCTCTTTCGCTCTTGGTGAAGTTATATATTCAGGTAATCGTTGTAAGATTGCTTTTACGATTTGTTTTGGTTTAGGTAATGGTTTTTCATCAAAATCATCCACGGTCAATTGTAATGGTAACCTAGGCATCGCTTCACTCCTGGGCATGGTAAGTTCTTTTGACATTGATGATGCTGGCACAGCGAATGGTTGCTGACGGATCGCTTGAGCCCTTCCAAGAGGGATCGTAGTTGACAGATGTCGTATGGAAGCCGATGACAGGTTCAGCGATCGACGTGAGAGACATCTTCGACATATCGGTCGGATCGAGGGACCCGCTCTGGGTAATGACATCGTAGGACAATGCGATGATGTTGCTGACTCGAACTGCAGTGGAATGTGTAATACAACGTTATAACAGGATATGTATTCGATTGATCATTTTTGAACTTTTCTTTCTGATAAACTCAACCATTTGGACAGATTACGTAATCACTCTTGACAGCATGTATTTCATTCAATTTGTTATTGTCCCATTTCACCACATCCCATCCCACAACCTCAACCTCAACATCATCATCATCAGTAGTCATATCCCAGCCAGACAGCGAGAACATATAATTGGAGAAGCTTACATTCGTATCACGGGACTCTCACCCCCCTCCCCTCCATCATTTCAGCAGGAACTCATCGACAATCGTTTTGTATCTTGGCGTCCTTCGCCATCGGACCTTCTTCGCGGAGTCTTAATGTGCTAAACAATACGAATCACTCTCCCACCTCTCTCATCGGCCTCGATTGAATCCTATCTCGTTATCATCATGTCACAGCGTGAGTACTTGTACTATCATCTGTTCACCAATCCGACGATGAGCATACTTTGCTGTTCGATCAATACTGATTATGGTTCGTATGATAGCTACAACCCCTAATACTGGTCAGCAACCAACTCTCGCACAACCTGTGCCTGCTCAACCACCATCAAGGTTGGAGATTGAGCGTAAGTTGTCATTCAGATCAGCAACTTCAACTCGTCAACATGAATCGCCTAAAAAGAAGGTACGTATCACTAGCAAATAGCCCTTCCATGAAGGAAAGTCTCACATCAGCTGACCGGTAGTACTATCGCACATTCTCATTTCATCCCCATAGAAACCGAGTCATCCACCACCACCTCACGCTGGATATTATGGATACCCATCTACCACATCTGGTAACGAATCAGACTCATCTTCCATTACATCATCCACACAACCTCCTCAAACTACATTTGTCGGTTCACCCAATCCGACTTCACCCATCCTAACTCCCGCAACTACCTCAGTAGGTGGTTTGAGCGCTATTGCAGAACGTAACAAGTTCGGAGGCGAGGTCATAGATGAGATGGAATTGGAAGATGTAGAAGAAGAGGCTGAAGGAGAAGGAGAAGGAGAAGGTGATGGTGATCAAAGTGGAAGTGAAGCTGATGAAGGCCTAGAAGGCCTAGAACGAGGTATGGAAGGTGAAAGGGTTATTAAAAGTGGCTATTTATGGAAAAAGCAAGAGAGGAGAAAGGTGAGCCATTCTTCACTATCGTTTCAATCGAGGAGCTCTGAATTGACGTTCGTCTCGATATTCAGGCTTGGAAGAAAAGATGGTTCGTTCTCCGTACCGGCAAAATAGCCTATTACAAGGATGAAAAGGTATATTCATTCTCTCGTCTTTGAGTCGTCAGATGAGTAAATGCTGATATCCATGACTTTCGCTTGACCTTGACCAGGAGTACTCCCTCAAACGAGTCGTAGACTTACATGACGTTCACACCGTCGCACCTGTAACAGTGAAGAAACATCCTCATTCATTCGGTATGGTCACTCCTAAACGAACTTTTTTTGCCAAGGGTTCTTCGAGTGATGATATAGAGGAATGGGTTCGAGCTATCAATGGCGTTCGACGTAAATTATCTGAAAGAGAAGAAGAAGAACGAAGTAGAAGAGAGAAGAGTGAACATCAACATCATGTCAAAAGTACTTCTATACCTATACCATCGTCAAGAGAAAGAACAAATGAAGGAACAATGGATACTACCAGTCCTACAGGATCTTATTTCGTCCATAGACCAATAGCATCATCTCAGATAGGATCAACTTCACCTGCTCTCGGAAGTGGCAATATCCATATACCACCTTCAAGTCCATTAGATACGACGAACTCTTTGACCTCACAAATGGCTAAAATGACTATTCCAAATCAAACACAATCTAGAAATCCATCATCACAAAGTCAAGGTCAAGCTCCAGCTTCTCATTTGATATCACCAAGAATCCCGTCTTCTGCAACTTCCCTTCCACCTTCACGATCAGTGAGTGGTGCAGGATCCGATCCATCGGGTAGGAGAGAACCTTCAGCAGGTAGTATAGGTTCTTCAGGTGATCGAAATATAAGTGCAAATTTGAATATCCAATCAAATCAAGCTGTCAGTTCTGAAGACGAAGACGATATTGATTTGGCTGAATCGAATCAAGATATCGTAAATCAACAAAATTTACCTTCAACCCCAATAGATCCTAACAAAGTCATCTTGTCAGCTTATCTAATGAAAAGATCAAAAGGTAGAGGAAGAAAAGTATGGAGGAAAAGATGGTTCGTCTTAACTAGTCAAGGTGTTACATATACCAAATCCCATATGGTAAGTTGGGTCAGAACGGTTTCCGACGAGTATACTTGCATGTGCGAGACTCAGCTGATGCAACCGATTTCACTTACTACAGGACACGAGAGCACTTCGATTTATACCTCTCACATCTATACTGGATGCACTTGAAGTGGACGCTTCTGATCCATCATCGGGTACAGAAGATGATCAACCTCCTTCAGCTCATCCGCACAACCATAATCCTTTCCATCCCCATGCACATAACCCAGCCAATCATCCATCACACGCGGCAGCCACATCCACCTCACCACCTTCCAAACAGAATTTCACTACTGCCATGAGGGGTAGATTATCTTCCAACGATGGTATGGGAGCAGGAGGAGCGGGAGGTATACAATCATCGTCTACACCAAAGAAAACACCTTCTCAAGCTGGCAATGTGGAGAAACACGGTGAAGAAAACACCTTCAGGTTGATCACTGCTAAAAGGACTTATGTACTCTGTGCACCAAGTGAAGAAGATGAAATTAAGTGGTTGGCAGCTACTAGAGCTTTATTAAATCAAATCAGAGGTAAAAACAACAGTGTTCCGAATGCTGGAATGACACCTGCAAGTCCTACTTTACCTCAACAACCACAACAAACTCAGAATCAGAAGAGTAACGTGTCTTTTATAACCCAACAACCACCTACACCAGCTGCTTCGATATCAGAAAACCAATCTCAAACTCAAGCTCAAGGGCAAACGCAAAGTGGAGTATCACGATCGTTAAGCAGGACTCTATCTCAAAAATCGAACAGTACAAATATAACTTTAGAGAAAGAATTACCCCAACCACAATCTATACAGAGACAATATTCATATTCAAGCCAATCTGGATCTCCAGGTCAAAATACAAGAGGTAGAAGTGCGACTTATATGGCTAAATCTGCAGTGGCTGATGTGGTCAAGAAATTCCATCCTGAATCTTGAACGGGTTTGCATTTGCAAGAACGAACTGGAGTTGTCTCGAATCGAAATCGGCTTCAGTTCTAGAGGTCGCCTTTTATTTATATCACGAATTTGAATTTACGCAGATTGTACTCATCATCTCGAGGAAACGTTTATATTTCACATACGCGCAAGACCTATGATCAGGTTATTAATACTCGTTCGTAGGCTGCGTTTATAACGGTCATTAGTGAAAGTGTTACGACGATTTAATACTATCTATGAATTACTATTAAATGAGATAAATAATAGGATTTTGATATTATTCAGGTGATCATGTATGGGAGATAGGTGACAGCCAATTGTGCTTGATTGATGATAATTAATTCTCAAGAACTGTAGATCTCTTCACTTAACATCTCACAAGAGAAGTCAACAACATGGTAAGATCTGACGATTGACCACCATCTGCAATCTGTAGTGAAAATTACCGGATACCTCTGAAACGATTCGAAAGAACATTATATTATATACATTTCTAAATCAGATGAGACTTTCAAATCATAATAAACACAAACCAAACCAATGTCCTTGGGATATCTATATTCTAAATTCAGTATAAATCACAGGTAACAAAACCACACAAGCTGTCCAAAACTATTTTCATGATTTGATGAATATTAGCTGATCTCCCAGTTGGATAGGCAGGCAGCGAAGGAACTTGGATATGAATGGAAGGGAGATTGGATGAACTCACGACTTTGATCGAGTAGATCAAGTTTAGAGGTAATGATAACAAAACCAATAAAGGATTGGAAAGACCCTTGTTATTTCTCAAAGAAGAATTAGGTGGACCTTTGATCAATAATAAGAAGATCGAATAGAATGCCACTGAAAAGAAATGATAGAATAACATGAAAGGTGCCGGAGTGAGACTATGAATCAACGACACAATACACAAAGGTCAGCATAAAGTTTAAATGAAAGGTGGGATCTTGGAACTGACATACGCAGATAATAATCCAACTGGTCCTGCGACTCTTTCACCTCCCATTCCCAAGTATTTCACACAACCTTCTCTCAATACTTCGAGTTCTGGTTCTACGATTTTGTCAGAATGACAATTAGCCAGTCCTCTTCATTTCATTGCGTTTTGAACGAGTGGTACTCACCATCTGCACCACCGAAAAGACTATACAGAGCCATACTTAAAACATTCACCACACCACTCAACTTCTTTCTTTCCCAAAACCATTCTCTCAACTTATCACCCACGACATCCCAATTCTCCAATCCATCTCTTCCTGCCGGCAACTCTGGTGAAGGTTTCAATTTCTCAGTCAAGATTATAGCATCGTTGAAAGCTACTGTCATTCCTCCACCTGTCAAAGGATGTCTCATGTTGTAGGCGTCCCCACAGAGGATGGCACCTGACAGGGTAGACGAGAGGCCTTGGATCGAAGGTGGGAGAAAGGTATTGGGCATTGAACGTAAGCGTTGCGTCGCAAGCGACGTTAACACAGGTTGTTGTAAAGTGGCAGGTAAGTGAGGAACGTATTTCTCTTCAATCAGTCGCTGTTCAAGTAATAGATGGTCAGTATAGAAACGTTTCTTAAACAGAAAGATAATGATAGATAAATTCAGTTACTCACTTTCAAACTACCATCACCTACACTTGGTAATTTACCTTTGACATCAACCAACATTCTAATTTCCCCATTTTGATTTCCGATTTGATAGAGTAAAACAGGTCCTTGAGGTGTAAGACAAACTGTGCCCATGTTTTGTATAGGTAATTTACAATTTTCCACTATGATTCCAACGAAATGACTTCTGGTTTTTGGTGTTGGTGTTCTCGTTCCTGGAGTTAATCTGAATCTAGAGAAACAGCCATCTGCTATGATAGTTATTGGTGCATATAATTTCCTTACCATTCCATTCGAACTTGTTGTTGTTGGGCCCGTTTGGTTCGTGTTTGTTTCATCCGAAGTACCATTTGAAGTAGAAGTGGAAGTGAAAGTGGAAGTGGGAGTAGAAGATGAAGTTGAAGGTTTGAACGAAGCTGAAATTCCGATCACTCGATTCGTGTGTTCACAGAATACCAGATCTTTGACGGTAGCTTCCAAGACTGTCACACCTTTACAGTTCTGTAATACTTTTCTCCTCAATGATGAGATTAATTTTCCGTGATGAAACGATCTACCTTCTTTTTTACCTGATGTAGATTCGACATGCCATTTTCCTTTTTTATCTATCCACGTTTTTTCGTCGCTGACTTGAGCAGCTTCTTCTTTGGAGACGACAGTCGAAGTATCGATGGAAGAAGAAGAAGAAGGAGGTGAAGGTAGACCTGCCATTTCTTCAAGTAGGGGATAAGGACAACCGACTTGATTTTCACCTGAGACGATACAATAACCTTCTACAGGAACCGCATCGATCCCATCAAGTACATCTTGCATCCCTAATTGTTCTAACGCAGCTACACCTCCAGGTTGAAGTAATTCACCTACTATCCTATCAGGCTCAGATAAGTCTCTCTCTAATAAAACTACTTTTCGACCTGATTGGGATAACGAATAGGCCAATGCGCATCCGATTACTCCTGCTCCTATTATGATAATCTCAGGTTCGAGGGAATGGAGCTATGTTTGTCCAAATAAGGGAAGGAAAGGTTGACGGATCATTTTGGTGAAGAGGCGAATGAATGGAATAAGGAAAGTCATCGAGGTAAAAATGGTCGTACATAAGAATAGAAATCGCGTGGATGATAGAGTGGGGGCAGTGATATGAAGATAGTGGTATCAGCATGAGCCACTTCTTGTTGTACTCTACTTGCTTGCACAAGGGACCACTCCAAACTCACAGAGACATGATCTAACCCGGAACTGGCTACTTCGACATCGGGAGTGGTTGACATGTTGGTTATATTGCAGGTTGTAAGGTGGAATCCCGATAAGGAAATGAATGTCTTTGACAGATATAAGGCTCGCTATCTATTGCCGACTTGGCTAGGATGAAGAATGAACAAGACTGGATGGTGGTATGTATGTATGTGTGATATATGAATGGATGAAATTGGAATGAAGAACAACTGAAATGCAACATGGAGTGCGATCTTCAAACCTTTTTGTTTTCGTTTCCATGTAGCCCAGGCACGCACCAAAAAATCAAAAGAGAAAAACAGCGCACAGATCGCTCGTATTTCATCGTCCCACCACCACCACTACCAGTGTACGACATCACCCGCCGGCGGTATCACCCGATTCTATATGATATGCTCCCTGGGACGAAGGGGGAAGGTGCATAGGATGGAGAGGACAGGGCAGAACAGGAGCGATAAAGATCAGCGAATGTAATGGGATGATTCATGCATGGAATTCCGTCGTAATTGTACATTTCCTAAATGATCAAATCACACCGATATTAACAGTATGAAGTCTCTTTCTACCTTGTCTACCTAATCCTACTTCTAGATCCGTTTCGATGCCTATCATCTTTCAGTCATGGATATTTCACGATGCGTGTCAGAGATTTCGCATGAGCGATGATCACTTTTGTGAGCTGTTTTCCTTTTACTTCCCCTGCCCCGTTGCCTGTTCCCCCACCCCCCTGCCACCCTTATAACCCATTGGGCACTTCGCATTTACCGAGTTTAGGCGAATCACCACTTGGTATAAACAAACTTCTGACAGTCTGGACTGTTGTATACGCCCCGACTATCACTCCAAAGATGATTAAAGTGTAATCCATGATAATAGCTTTTCGAGTTCTGGCACATGCTTTCAGGTGTAATAACGGTGGGTAAATGAAACATAACGGGATACTACGTAGTGAACACATGGGGACATTAGTCTACGTTCTCACAGCATCGACCTCAAGCACAGAGATATGACTTACCAGGCGAAGGATCCTATGAGACTGACAAATTTATCCAGTTCACTCGACCCAGCCCAACTCAGCAAACTGGTGAACAGAACAATCACACTTCTGAAAACATTCTTTTGCCATTTCACCGAAGAGTTGTGTTTACCCGATCGAGAGAATATCCCATTCTCCATGATTCGAACGGCAGGGAAAAGTTGAAGAGGGATGGAGAGTAGGATAGCGACGGAATCTATGAGGTGAGAAAAGGGGCATCGTTCAGCTTTTCTTTACAGTCGATTGACGATTAGCTGATACGAGTTGAACTTACATAAGAACTGTACCGCTTGAACGAACTTGTCTTCTTGAGGTAAGTTCACAATGACAACAGTTTGGATATCACTGCCATAAGCAGCGTAGGAGGATACACCTGCACCAGCAAAGAGGACCGCGACGATGAACATGACGATGGACAACAGTTTTGGGAACTTTTGTGGTTCTCGCATAGACTCGGTGATCGGGATAACTCTGTAATAGGAAAACGGCTATGTCAGTGATCGTGTTCAGAGGAAGAAACGGAGCTGAAATCCAAAGCAGACTCGCAGAAGATCGAACTTACAGTCCAATACCTTCAAACGCGAATACAGCTGTACCTATAAGCAAAGGGAACGAATCCTGGTTGAAGAGCTTGACGTCTGCCACGCCATACTTAGAGAGAACCGATCCTTCATTGACGGCAATGTAGATAACTGACATACGTTTGCATCAGCAGCAGCTCTAGTGGCTTGATTGGATTCACTTACTTCCGATCAAGATGAACGCATCAGCAATCAATGCTGTTCCACTGAGTTTCGCCAAGTTCCTAATCATCGCCAAAGGCAAGAAAACGACTAATTGACCGAAGATCAACCATTTGATAGATATATACATTCGACAATCAGTGACAGCCATAAAGAACGCTTGCAAGTTCTCAGCGATGAAGATGGTGTATGCTAATGAGATGTACTGCTCAGCGACACGATAACCAGTCGCTATTGCGTTTGAGGTATGATCACTCACCAGCTACAAAACCGATTTGAGAAACAGCAATACTGATCAAAATTGCCAATCTCATGTAATTACCATACAAAGCTCCACCGATATCTGCGATGTTTGATGTCAGCTACCCTCACTATATAGCGGGAAATATTTAGCTGCTCACCTCCGAAACTTCCTGGAACCTTCATATACGCTTGAACGAGCAATAAGAAGGACCAAAGTGATATAGCGGCAATAGCAAGCATGACAATAGCAGAGAAAAGGATACCTATTCCCGCGATGTCAGCCAATACTTCACTGAGGGAATATTCATTTATAGCTCACCTCCATTGAAGAAACTAATATTCAACAAGAGTAGAAATCAGTCATGGGTGCTCCATTCAATGATATAAAGAATCAATCGACTCACGCTTTGCCCATGAATAGAATACCAGTTCCAACGAAACCCTTGAGCAACTACACGTTGCACGTTAACATCAACTTTGCTTTCCTTTTTCTGAAGATTCTGACTTACCATTAAGAGAGCTTGAGTCGTACTTGCAGTTCCCTGATGGGCGCCAGATTTGGTTCTTCTGTGACGAGTCATACTCATTCCTCTCTTTGTGCTACCTAATAAAGGCGCTCTTTCGCCTCTTGCGATTTGAGGTAGACCAGAATCAGCTTCAGAGGTGAATCCTCTCCTTGCATAGGTTCCATTAGAAGTTGACGCTACTGCAGGATAAGACTCCTCGTCTTCCTGTTCATCATCTTCTTCCACATCGTCATCTTCGTTCAGATCTTCACCAGCCTATAACATGCAACGGTTCAGTACTCGAATATCAGGATGACAGAAGGGGGTGTCAGTGCACTATAGGACTGGAGCGCGACTTACAAAGTGACCGTAGAGGAACAAGAAGTCGACTACATTCCTGACCATATTAGGAGCTTCCAGCCCTTGTTCCGCAGCTTTGGTAGAGACAAAGTTTCTCCTGAACCCTCCGGGTTCTTTGATGTGAGCTAGAGTGGGGTCGAGGATCGCTGATCTATCCAGAGGGACATGGGAGAACGAAGCTGATCTGACTGGTTGATGGGGTCGATGGGAGTGTTGCCATTTGTATAAGTCATGTCTGTAAGATATGTGCTGTCAGCTTGGGGTGTCGCAGAAAATGATCACCGGGCCTGATGAGGACAAACACTTCCTTGTGCAATCGGCTGTAAGCATTGTGGGGAGGGAGCACTCACGTAACATCACCACCCACAGCGTCATATGGGATTGGAAATTGTTCGCTCTCTTCTCTCACATGGATATCTGTACTTCCGTAACCTGATACACTACTATCGTTTCCTCCACTTCCATTTTGCGCCTCATCCACGTTATCTTCTTTAGGGGGAGTTGGAGTTGTAATTGAACTTTCACCTGGAGTTTGACTTGGAGAAGGAACTTTTGAATTTTCTCTTCTTTCTTCAGCAGAAACCAAATGTCTACTTAAAACTTTTGCTTTTTCTTCATTCGAAATTTCTGCTAATGCCAAATTGGAGAAACTCGATTCTCCTGCATCACCACCGCCACCGCCACCACCACCACCACCTTCAACTTCTTTTCCTTTTCCATTATTTTTGAATGGAGTCGAAGTACCTGTACTTGAACTTGCTCTGGATAAAGTTGGTCGGGTACTGATATTACCTGAATGTTGACGTGATAGCGAAGGTGAATTCGTTCCTGATTTAGATGCAGGTGTAGGTATAGGTGAGATATCACCTTTGGTTGAACTGGAATTTGGTTTAGGAGATGTACCTAAAGCAGCAGTTAATGCTGATGATTTATCATTCACACTTTTCGATATCGATGTTTTCCTTCCTAATAGATTAAGGTTATCCAACGAATCTTTATTCCTTGGTTTTGAGTTTATACCTTGTTGATTTGGCGAAGATGAACCAAAGCTCCTGTTGATAGGTGGTGTAAATGCGCCGCCACCACTTAAAGGTGATTTGAAAGAAGTTGATAGAGATGGTTTAGCTTGTAATGATATCGATCCTGATCTAGGTGGTATGTTAGGTATTGAAGGTGTACCTATACCTATTCCATTACCATTACTGTTACCGTTACCTGCAGCAGAACCTGGCGTGGGTGAAGCGTTGCTTATGTTTCGAGACAATGATCGAGCTACCACTGGTGATGAGGAAGATATATACGATTTAGGTTCATTACCTTTGGAAGGCGTCGGTATAGGAGAGGGCATATTTGACTCTAATTTACTTGCACTCTGTTATGATCAGAGAGTGGGTTGATGATACCAGGATATATGAGCGTTGACAACGGGTGTGTTGAGCTACAGATGCTATTGACTGATATGAATGGATTGAGATGGCAAATTGAATTGATCTTCCCAAAGTGATTGAAAGGATTATTCAAATTGAACCACGGCGCCGGAAAAGGGATCAATTACGTAAACACCCATGGGCCCATGCGGCTACGGTGTGCTCATTGAACGGATATAACCGAGATCTCTTCATATCGTATGTGGCTTTTAGTGGCACTTCTTCACCTTTTATGACTGCCCAATGAAAGGGTGATGATGACATTGAAGGGATCTGAAGATGATCCTTAGTCACCCGGCAGTATCTCGAAACCAGTGAATGGATCGTTCGTCATCCATTGTCAATCGTGGTATCCAGTTGCGCCCATGGTGCAGTATGACCAATCTTTCTTTGTGAAAATACTCAACCCGGAAAGAGTGAGAAGAATGATTTGAAAGTCGAATCTTCAGACTTCTCATACATCCCTCGACAAATTACACTCTTCACACTCTCACAGAATACCGTCTCACACTTTGTCCAGAGTAGTATCAGTCCCACATACTTGGTTACTATATGAGCGTGTTCAACCAAACGACAACTGATCATTCAAAGGGATATCTTGATGGTTCACAGTACGATACTGATCCACCAATCAATTCCTCCATCAACATTGACACGAACTTTCCATCCGAGTTCCTGCCTGCTCATTTAGGTCAAAAAGGTGAATTCATCTATACAAACACGATTCATCATGAACCAACAAGAAGCAGTACAATCAATTCAAACTTTTCCAATTCATCAAAATCAACCAACAAAAGCCATTACCCCGCATCTCGTGCTGCTGATCAAGCATCGACTAACTCTGGAGACCAAAGTTTCGAATAGCGATTCCGAGCAAATAATAGGCCACCAAGAACCAATACTATTCACAGTGTCACTCACCAACCTCAGGGCTGGTTTGGGTTACTATGGTCTACGTTGAGAGATGACAACACAGTCAGAAATGACGGAAACGCGGATGAAGGTGTGAGTAAAGGAGGAGAAACAAAACAAGGTAGGAACCAAGAGGATGGAGGGATGTCCGTATTAAGTAATGTTCATTTATAGTGATATACCATAAGGTCAAGACCCGTTACGGTCATATAGTAGCTGCTAGGACACAGAGTGAACATCGTGGGGAGAGATAAGGTGAATGCTAATTTCAGAAATTGATTGTTTGGACTTCTCATTCTGCCAAATGACCTTACTCTGAACTATGAAAGTTTGCCACACGCCACACTGAAAGACGAGAATTCTGATTTCATTCGTGGAAGCAGGTTCATGAGAACGCTAGCCCAGTAATCTCAAAGCTTGGTGAAGGACGAGATGACAAGGAGATCACCAACTGTTCGTTGAAGTGAAGGATATGTGCATGTGTACATAAGTATAGTAGTATAGTAGTTCAGTCATACGACTCAAACATTGCTGTACGAACAAACGGACACTTCCGTATGAAGTATGGACAGGGGACTACTGTATTCGGACGCTCAAGCTGAAAAGCTTAGTAGAGAAGGGAGAGTAAGAGAAGACTGGATTAGATCCCAAAAAGATAGTACGTGCCTAATGATTGAGGTTATTCAACAACAGATTCTTCGCCAAGTCTAGTCGTATCAGTCGAGTGCACGATACGGGGGTTCTTGAGATCGCTAGGTCTCACATCATAATGGGCATCGACATCATACCCTTCTATCTGTGTCATGTTCGTTCCCTTAGGCATGTGAAATCCGGGTCCACCAGCAATCCAAGAGCATCCTTTGGGAAGGGTGATAGTTGAGTTTGCAGATTTAGTGGGACCGTCTCTTGCGGTAGGTTCGAAATCGAATTGCGTATCAGCAAGCAAAGTGGTATCGTGATCTGTATTCACGAAAGAAGGGTCAGTGAACCAGTCCTTGTTGTTCGATTTTGCAGTAGCAGTACCAGTAAAAGATTCTTCGAGAGGTCGAAAATGATCGAGTAGAGCTAGTGATGCTCTACGCTTTAAGAGTGGAGCTTGATGAAAACCGCTACTGGTTCTCGAGATGGATGGTCTACGATAATTTCTCACGATCTTATTGGTCGAATCGATATCGGTCGACGGCATAACTTGATGTACTCCCTTCGTGTCAGTTGAGTGTTACAAGTAATATATGTGTAATATGGTCTTGAATTGTTGTGATAGGAGTCTGAGAAATGAGGTTATGGGAAAAGACAACTCGATTACACACATCAATCATCATTATATATCTATCACAGGTGATCCTTGTCTTCACTTTCGATCAATAAATCACTTTCGGAGTCAGGCGAAAGGAGCAGTTGTAAAACCGCATCATAGGAGAGCAATGAAAGGTGAATGCACTGCATTTATAGAACGATCATTTTGCATCACCGAGGCATACAAAAGACATACCTCATGACGTAGAAATGCGTGATGTGACTAGAAGATCAATGTGGTCCTTTGACATTTCCTAATGCCAGACTCAGCTGAAAGGTTAACTTATGATATCTTCTCGCTGTGGAGCAAGGCTTGACTCGATGTTACAAGGACTCACTTGAATCAGACGCGTAGACGAGGTTAGAGGGTGAAAGAAGAGTACTACATTGCAATCGAGAAGTCATTATAGAAGAACATGTTATATCAAAATGTTCGCAAATTATAGAAGTGAAATTTTAGGTGTATTCTCCTTCGTGCAACTGGAGGAAGTCTGGATTAATAGCAATATTCAAAAGGAAACTACTCAAGAGAGTCATCTGATAAACACAGGTGGCGGCATGTAGCAGACCTGCACCTCTGTCCGTGGTACATGTTACTTGTATTTCATCTGCATATCATAAGCACTAATCTATCTGATCTCAGCTATACGTAGCTCATTGTCCATAATTACGCTACTCGTAAACAGAATTTATTGAAAATGTATTTTACTAATATAAAGGACACCATCAAATTACTAGTCCTACCTTAAATCTACTAGTTTGTTACTCCGACTATCACTATGATATCTATATTCACATGCAACTACCAGTTGAGTCATACTATCACTACGCTGCCTTTGGGAGTATTATACTATCTCTCCTTACCACTGATTGCTATGCTCCTTTTTCATAAGTTATGACCTTCTTCTCAATCCCGAACCAATCCCGAGACCTGGTGTACCGGCTTCACTCCTTCTCTTCTTAGCTCTAGCCTCTAAAATAGTCATTTCAGGAGTTTCGGCACCTACGATGCCTGTTAATCCCGGTGTAGCTGGCGCTAAATGAGTAGGGACTAATCCTAAACTCATAGCTGCATCTGCATTATTTGGTGAAGAGAATTGTAACCATTCCTTAGTGACTGATTGGGGGAAGGTCGAATTCGAAATTGAATTAGCAGAAGATGGCTTGATGGGAGTGGCGAATGATCCACTATAATTCGGTCTAAAATTGAAAGTAAAGTTGGTCGAAACCGGTTTCAGGGCTCTTCTATTTACGGGCGATGTGGGAGCTTCTTTACGTTTTTTTAATGATGTTGTTAACGGTGATGGACTAGGTAAAGATATTGTGTGTCTTTTAGCTCTTCTAATACTAGCAAGTGGTGTAAGTCTATTGGAACCGTTGACACTTGATGGTCTTGTCGGCGATTCAGGAAGGACAAAGGGGTCTTCTAGGTTTGGTCTAGCATCAAAAGAGAGCGATCGAGTTACTTCAGGTCTAGGATCTCGGAATGGTTGGATAAAAGACGAAGATCTACCTGCACGAGGTCGAGTAGGTGACTTAATTGTGGGTGCAGAAAGAAGTTGAGAGGACCAAGCTGGATCACCTGCATCAACACCTGGGACTGTGTTCACATCTTCAACCGCTTTTGGAAGCCTATTGAATTGCACTTGAGCTCGATCAAGCTGGACGTCGTTCCTCCCAGTATCATCTGGACCACGGGACGGTGTACTATGGAGGTTGAGGAGACTTTCTGCCGCCACCGCCTCACCTTCACCTTCAGTCTCTGTACTTCCGTCTTTCAGGTCACCATTTACACTTCCTCCCGCTTCCTCTTGAGACCAGTTGGATGGCTGAAGGCCTTGCCACTGCTGAGTGATATCCAACGCTTGATCGACTGGATGGCATTCCACTTGGAGTTGTGTCCAAGAATCAGAAGCTACCCATTGCTGTTCCGGCATAGGAGCCATCTCTTCAGGCGAAGAAGGAACAGATTCCTCCTCTTTAGGTAAGATTTGGGATGATTCCATTTCGTCTGGTTCTCCATAACTCTGAAATTGTTGAACATCATGAGAGAACGTGGGCTGGAATGTGAAATGATACTGGCCGTTGTAGAAAGCCATAGAAGCTGGTTGAAGGGGTTGACTGTTTTGCAAGGCGTAGATGTGAGGTGGATGAGAAGGTAAGCCGCGGAATGAAGTGATTGGGGTGGCAGAGTCTTGATACTGCATTGGATACTGTTGATCGGGTGAATTCGATATCGAAGACAATGCTCGAAGTGGCGTTTCTGTTCTCGACGCTAGACTTTCTTGGGCATCAAGGAGTGTTAAAGGCTCACGACCTTTGGCTGACGTTTTTTTCCCTTGTCCCTTTCTTGCTTTTACCTTACTTTGAATGGTCTTGACCGAAACCTCTTGTTGTTCATCCGGTGGATCTTGCGTATCCATATCTCCTGATGATCTTAGTGTACTCTTACTATCCATTATTGAATCTAGACCTCTCAATATACTTTCGGGTATGATTAGATTACCATTAGTACCATCAAGGTATCGTTTGTTCTTTCCTTTTGTGGGCGCTTCCACTTCTCCACGAAACATCGGGGCCACAAGTTTTGTGCCACAAGGAGCGATGATACCATTTGGACCGAATCGCTCGAGGAAAGGCTCGTGATTTTTTTCCAATTTTTGTATTTGACTACGAACGTGTCAGCTATGTTCTTCTCAGAACCATTAAAATAGCTCACCGATGTCTATTTACCCAATCTCTCTTAGACTTCAAACTTCGCTCCTTTGCATCTTTCTCAGACTTTGGTCGATCAGGTTCTAAATGTCTATAATCAGCTGATAATCCTGGAGCGGAAATCCACGATGAGTTAGCTGACTTACCATAATCCCATCTACTTCTCCTCTTTTGAACTGATAGAGGAACACCATGTTTATCTTGCAGATGTCTTCTGGCTACACTTCTAGCGTTCTTTCCATCATAAGTCTTCGAACATACTCTACAAGTGTACATTTCGTATTGACTTGTATGACCTTTCAGACCTTGGTGTTCCTTCTTTGATGGATGAAGGATGAGAAGATCGTTTACATCTAATATACATCCTTCAGGAGCAGGCAATAGACCATTCTTGCTCATTCCTCTCAACTGGATAGGGGGTTGAGAGGGATCAGGGAGAAAGATCGCAGTCATAGTACTCGTAACGTCGACATCACCAGGGGTATCATCAATAGGGAAAGTGTCAGGGTTGATAATCGATGTCGCTCTAGATCTGGAAGTAGCTTTAGTTTTAGCTTTCCCTTTAGACTTCACGCTTGTTGAGCTTCGAGCAGTAGGGCCTTGCCCAGAAGGTATTTTCTTGTTTCTCCGGTTTGGACGACAATCAATGATGGGATCGAATTCCAGTTCATCTTCTCCTTCAATTTCACAATCTTGGGGTAAGTCATGGTAGGAATCCGTAGTATCATCTTCTTCGATATGCTCAAGAAGTGGTCGAGGTGGATAGTAATTGACCCAGGAATTTTGCTGTGTAGGTGGAGGATGTAATGGTGGTGGATGATATGTCATACCATGTACATGTTCCTCATAAGGGTAGGGAAGCACGCTCCAATTTGGTGGTTGAGGCGCCATCTGATTACTTCTATCGAGTAGTGCGAATCAGTCAAGAGTCTTCTATATGACTAGAGAGGAGCACCAACCAACTATAACAGCAACAAAGCCTATCGATAAGATGATCGCACGATAGCTCGAAGCTAGAAGAGATTTTACTAGAGGAATGGAGGAAAGATAATGTGATAATTTGGAAGAGGGAGGAGTTGAATCACTGCTGAAGCAGTGTCTCTGTAGTATATCCGGAAAGAGAGAGAAGGTATCAGTCTGAGGTGGAGAGGAGTGTGAACGAGGTGAATGAGGATGAACCAGTGATAGATGAGGAAGAGAGAGTGGAAGTGATAAATGAAATATGACAGATGGAATGTTTTACTTTGTTTACATCTATCGGTGATCATGAAACACATGTATCGTGTGTGTGTAAAGGGGGAAAATAAGGGTAAAATTATATGTTTATTCAAGTGTGTGTGTGTTTGTGTGTGGGGGGTTGATGCGCTCGGACCATGTCAATATATACAGCAATACGTATTCAGCTCTTGTCCATTCTTCATCATGCAAGTATACCTTATCGTGTGGTAGAGGAAGTGTTAACGAGTGTTCTGCATGACCACGAGACAAAACATACAATCCATCCATGGACCCCCCTTCTATAGTATACGTAACATGTTCTTCTTTCTTCGTGTTGGAGGCATTCCATACAAATGAGTTGTTGATCATTCAACGTTATACACACAGAGTGAATTGTTTTCCCTTATCGAACAGTGGATCCAAGCTTTGTTACAGCAGTGCATGTGCCACATTCCTCGCTGTGGTGCAAAAGCATAAAACTGTTCTACGTGTTTAGTGCAATTCAGTTCACCCTTGACGAACAGAAGATTCCATGCATCAGGAATCGGAGACAGTGCGTATTTGACGATTTCTCCCCATGTATACATATGGGTATACCAAAAACATCAGAAGGAAGTTGCATTCAAAGGATTAAAACTTGTAGAACAGTACCAAAAACGATTGAGTGACTGAACACAAACAAAAAGACCGCAATAGCTGGATTGACCGGAAACGTCGAGGGCTTTCAATCTAGATATTTTAATTGGACAAGTCTATCATTGATAGTAGTTGAACCTTCTTGACGATTAATCTTGACAGTCAAGAATGATTTCTTGCGTGGACTTGTCGCGTCTCGACCTGTTATTGAAGCTGCGGATCACAGCATATGAATTACTGCGGATACAGAACGCCTCAGAAACCGCAATATCTCAAAAGTCTTTTAATCGTAATTCATACTATATTTTACGTATATATGGTTGTGTATAAGTACAATTATGATTATTCCCCCAAATATATACTCAATGATACAAGTGTCCTAAGCGTTCAACTCAAAAAGTGATTGCTTGACCTAACGAAAGAAGTACAATTATGACATATGACATAGGGAGTGTTGATGAGTCTGTATATAGTATTCTGATACAGTCGGATGGGGTTGAGGTGGTCGTTTCATATGCATTTGTCATGTTGTTACATTATCCATAACTCTGACGAGGTTCGAAAGTAAGCCAGATGTCCTTGGATGTAATCTGAATAATCAACTCACTGGGACTAATTAGGTATCCGTCCAATTCATTATAATCTTCAATTTCCCAAAAGCCAAAAACCAAGAACCAAAAGCCAAAACCCAAAAATGAGAAACCAAAAATCCTTATTAAATCCTAAAAAGAATCCACGATTTATCGAACAACCTCCAGCCAGTAACTAGTAACTTGAATTTCAATCTTGAGCTTGGATTTCGGATATTAAGCTAAACTCATGATGTCCATCATTTCCACCGCACGATTGAATCTTGATTGTCTAGGTTTCGATTTGACCAATCTCCAATCTTCCGATAATCTATTCTGCAAAAAACTACCTGTCGTACATCCTTTCAATTCATTTTCGTCATGAACGTTTGTCACCTATTAATTTCCAAAATAGAAAAAATCCGATCAAGCGAAGAGAGTATCAGTTAACTTGTACTTGTTTTTTTCCATTCGTCCCATCCAGAGCGAATTGGTGTAAAGAATCGGGGATAGGTAGCAAAGAGATACTTACATTGTAATTCGGTTCATGACAATTAGACTGAGCGTCAATCCCTCTTATATACCATGTATAAGGTGGCGGAGGTGAATTTGAACATTGACATTCATTCGAATTCTCGTACATGTATTCACTACAACTGCAGAATTCCTATTTGTTCGAGTATTAGTTAAGGTAATGTATGATCATGCACGAATTTAAAAGGAAAACCCACTCACCAAACAAGATATACCTTGATTGTTGAGATTCACTTTTAATTCACTTATATCAGATGATATTTCCCCAATCTCACATTGTGATTCCGAGACTTCATGGGTAGTATATGTAGATGTATAGGGTAGTCCCATGAAATGACTTAACCACCATGAACCTATTAAAGTCGAAGAGAAAATTGAGGATAACATACTGAATCGAGTTGGATTCAACTTGTATAGCATTCAGCGATTGACGATTTTGTAGACTTTTGGTATTTTATGGCTGGTTTTGTGTGATATGATTTGATATGCTTTGATTCGCCAACAGATAATGTAGCAGGAGAGAAGAACGAAATGAAGAATATGTTGTATCGTTATTTGAGAGAGAGAATTACTTTACTTTAGTATGAGAAACAATTGAATTCTTCTTATACACACACATACATATATACATAACTTACATACTCTCTGAATTTTTCGGTCAATCTCTCAAATATTGTCTTTTCACTTCATTCCTTTCATGTGCATCTATAATCATTTGTATAAACTCAACTTATCCCGCTGTTTTCCATCTTCCCATTTCCATCCTGAAAGGATTCCGCACCTAGTATCGAAGCTTGATATTCGGAAGAAAAGGAGTACGATCGACCGAATAAGAAAGAAAGAAAGAAAGACGACAAAGAGGAACAAGAGTAATGAGGCGACATCCCCTCCATCTGAGATCTTCTGGTTCCTGTTTCTCGTCTTGCTTTTTACCCAGTGGACTTTGTATGAGTTTAGCATGGTATGTAAGCCTATTCCCCAGATTACTAGAGGTAGATCATTCAATCCCTCTAGGGGCGAATAAGGATCTGGAACTCTGGAATCAGCTCGCAGCTCACCAACCCAGGATGATGAAATGGGGTATTTTGGGTATTACGTTTTTCTGGATTTTGTTCATGTGGGAAGAGAGACAGATTTTTGTTGCGCGGGTCAGGCACAACGTTACCCGATTATTCAAACGGGAAGGTCAATGATTATACCCCCTAAAACTCTCATTTCTCGAGGGGTGTGAGCAAAGTGCATCCTCCCTCTGTTCTCTGTATGATGCCATGCCATATTCCAGACTCTCTCTTGCCTTTGAGTGAGTCCGACGGATGAACACGGAAGGACTGAAATCTGCTTCGAGGTATGGCATTAAAAAGGTTGCTTTGAGCGGGATCATCAAGCTTCTTAGAGTAGTCTCTCATCACCCATCACCTCAGACTTACTTACCTTCATCCCACACATATCATGGCAGAACCTGTAGTTTATCTTCCACTTTACACTTCGGGACAAAGCCGTCTCATATTCCCGTAAATGCAAGGGGGGATGGGACGAATTAAAGTTATTTCAAGATTTTAATACGAAATTACATTTTATACACGAAAGTACCACTAAAGCTTTTGCAGCATCCGAAACATGTTATCAGATACGTTAAGCTAGCTAAGGAAGGAAGCCATTACATAGTCGAGAAGCGCCTCTGACGTGATGTACCGTATTGCTTGATCTACCTCCGGTTGACCTGCACCTCCTTAGTAGAATCACTTTTAGTCCATCAGCATGGGAAGGTGTTCGTGCTCAATGCTCTCAAACACACCGTCAGAATTAGACTGTGTGCTGTCTGACTAAATGAGGTAAAACGTCAATCTCAATCAATCTCAGTCTAAGAACATCAAGCATTCCTAAATATGCATCCTTAGATCTGTATGACTAAAAATACAATTCTAATTATATCAATACTACGAGTAGTACTCGTACTGTTTACAATGCACCATGCGATTATTCGAGATCAAAAGAAGAAAAAAGATATATGTTATAGTGATGTTACGATCGGATTGGATTGGCTTTTCAAGTGGATGATAAGACGATAACGAACGTGTTGTTATGCTCCCAAAGTTTCTTCAAAAAAATCTATGCTTGATAAACCATCCATACAAGATTTCAAATTGGATGTTTCTCTTACTGCTGATTTTGCAGCTTTGAGTAATTGAACAGGTCCACATACTATGATGTACTTGATCAGTTACGAAATCTTGTTTTCTCGGGCGTATACCAAAAACCAATACCATATAGGCAGTATGAAATTGAAAATGAGATTGTGGAAGAGAATGATAATAATGTGTCCAATTTTTAGATTACTCACCTGAAACATTCATGGTACCTATACAGTTCTCCGCGTCATATTTAACGATTTCATTTAGTTTCGCTCTACCTTTTCTCCATCTTATCTTCTCGGCAGTTTCAGCGAGCAAACCATATCTGCCTAATAAAGTTTGCCTTTTGGGTGAAAAATAAGTTTCGTCTCTTGATTCGTTAATTGGTGTTCCTGGTATTGAACAAGTCATACATCCTTCATCCCAACTCCTATCAGCCTCTCTTCCTCTCAAAGCCATAATTCTAGGTGTCACTTCGTTCAGTATTCTAGGTGTCACTTCGTTCAGTATTCTAGGTGTCACTTCTTGTATTGTATCGTGCAAGTTCAATTCTGTAGGCCAAGGTTCATCTGATGAATGTGATTTCGTAACGAATATATCAATCTCAATGTCGATATCGTGATCAACATTTATCGAAGAAGATTCGTTTGAGTTTGAATCTGCATTATCCTTGGAATATAATTCCTTTATTCCTTCGTTCAATAGAGGAGCGATCCATTCTATATCTTCAACATGCCTTATATGCCACACAAGATGTAGTTTCTTCACGGCCGATTTACCTTTTTTGACATTTTGCAGTATTTGAAGGAAATGTCCAGATACGAATGTAACGCCCGTTCCACCTGCCAACAATAAAACGGTGGAATACGAATCGAGGGAATGAGCATAACCGTATGGTCCTTCGATATACAGTGGGACAGAGGTGGTGAGATCAGATGATAGGGCTGTACGAAGTTTTTTGGTGAATCCTGATGATGAAGTGAGGATTTCAGCACCGGTCATATTTGCCGTGATATACCAAAGATAGATGATTTGCAAGGATTTTGCATCTGAACTCACCGGTATGTACACGAATCAAGAAGATGGTATCATTGGCAGACTCGGTGGGTACGTTGGCGATGGAGAAAGGGTGCGATTCATGAGGCATTCCAGATATGGAAGGAGCTGAGATGAATCTATTATATCCGAAAGCGACTCCAATTAGCGTTTCTGCGCACATTCGATACGATCACATGTAATCTTAAGATTCGCCTTGTTTTCGTTTCGCGTGTCAGGATTTGGAACTTACGCATGTTGACCTGCTTTCCAATGAAAATTGTCTCGCCGTATAGTCACTCTCATCACATCATGATCCAGCAATTCAATCTTACTTTCACCTCTTGATTTCCATTTTCGTGGATTATGGAAATTGTTCTGATATAATACTTTGAGGAATCGTAGCAGTCGATCAAATATCCAAATAGCCAGTGCGGGCTGTACATGTAAGCTTTGATCAGCTCACTGAAACAGTGAACTGTAGGAGACAGTTCTCAAATAGGATTAAATTCCAGTAAGTGGAGAATCAACTCACTAATACCCATTGTCCGAGGTAATACCAGTGAAAGTAGGCTCCAACAAGATACATCCTACGGCATTATCGCGACTCATCAGTATACCAACAATATGCTAGAAATGAATCCCGTCGAACTTACACGGTAAAAATTATATGGGAAGCCAAGAAGAATTCATATGCCACCCGTCTAACAAATCTGAAACTTGTCACCCAAAGCATGGTGAATCCAAAAAGAGCAGCGATACCCTACACGATGCAAAGCTTATCAGCATATGAAGTTGAAATTGGTGTATGTTCGCGAGCCAAATACAGATACGAAACTATCATGATGCTTCATACGGAGTACTCACACATAAGAGATATTGTCTAAAATCTTTGACTGCCCATACTCTAGGTGTCCAAAGTATAGCATGAACCCAACTTGTCATTAAACACACTCTTGAACTTGCACGATGAAGATAATTAAGCTTTTGATAAGTGATTCCGGTAAGTGATGAAATTGGGTTATTCTTGCTGACCAATAAAAGAATAATGGGTAATTGTGAGAATGACTAAGTCACATTTTATGATTGAAGATGGTCAGCGAATAACAGTAGATATCGATCAAAGTAAGATAAGCTCACCAATATACCCATCCTATTAGCGATATTATCATTGTGTAGAGGCCACCAAGCTTTTCGAATTCACATTACTCAATTAGCGAACTTATCATTCATTTATCTGTCTTTGAGAAAAGAAACAGAAAGAGAAAGAAAACAACTCACAATCTGTTAAATGAAAACATAGATAAAGATATACCGTGACATATAATATTGTAAATGAAGCATCCATCAAAGTTTCTGGGCCATATAACCACCAAGGAAAAGATCTCAAATACATTATATTTCTAAAAGTTGCTGATAGACCTGTTATTAGTCTTCTTATCCAATAAGATCTGACTTGATCATGATCTATGATAGTTGAAGACTGAGATTGTGGTGAAAATCGGGATCGTGATTGGGATCGAGATTGTGGTTGCGATTGGTGATACGATTGTGATCGTAGATGTGGACGTGAATGTGATTGTGAATGTAATAATTGAATTTGTTCATCGTCATCATCTTGATCATCTCGATCCGTTGTATTCAGTGATTTGTATGATACTGATTGATCATTCTGATTTCGATTCAAAGCTTTCCTTTTCCTATAATGATGTTTTGTTATCCTATACAGATGTAGAGTTACCATTAAAAGAAACACGCTAATTATCCAATACCAACTATAAGGCATCACATAAGCTTTATACATTATTGCGCCATCACTATCATGTCCATGTCGTGTGCCGTTGGTCGGTTGGCCATGGTCGGGTATAGTCGATGATGAAGAGAGATCGAGAGAAGACGATAACGTCGGTGATGGCATCGATATCGATGAAGTGATCGTTATCGATTCATCGGATGAGGAGGGCATAGTGAAGATTTCTTGTGGATCGTGGTCTGTCATATTGGAGGAGAATTATCGTTCAGCTTCGGTTTTTTAGTATTATATGGCTTGTTATGATGAGTGTGTGGGAATATAGAAGAGATGACCAGAATGTAAGAGTGAGAGTGCCATTACAGACAAAAGTCAAGCGACGGAAACTATGAACACGACGAGGAAGGAGAGGAGAAAAGCGTTTATGACTGTGAAGGTGTCATTACTGTGAGGCGAGGATAATATAGCGAGACCAAGAGAGGTTAAAATATGGATATGGGGTGAGTTTATCAGATAACATAAAAGAGTCTGCGAAGTTTAATGACTGACCATGTGATACATCATCTCTTAACATCTCTCTCTTTTTTTTGCCCAGTCCCTCAATCTCGCAGCTCTTTCTTCGGGTTTACTACTCTACTTTGAACCACATGTATTAGGATATTTGCTACTCGTATTAATTGTCAACGAGGTATATAATACTTTGTATACGATTTGATTCGACCGAAAATCCGAAAGATGCTGTACTCGTATTGCCAAGTCCCCGCCCGAGGCGTTCCAATTTGAGAAAAGACTGAAAGCCGTAATCTGATAAGGGAATCGTCCAAAGGATGGGCGATTGACAACACTCGTAGTCTTGGTAATGGTGTGAATTTTTAAAGTTGAATGTCATATATCACTTTGTGTTTTGCTTTTTTCTCTATTTCGGCCGGTTGTTTAAACTTATCTGATACGCTGAGTAGTTGCCAGTCACTGCGATGGAATCTCTCATTCCTCAGCTCAGGGGTAAGTACGAGTAATAACAGAAACCAAATGTGGGAATTCCAGTGGCGTTCGATATTTTAAGCGCCCACTATAACTGTACTCGTAATTATTGATTAATTATTGAGCGTACCCCAAATTCGTGCACAAACAAAAGGGGTATCCTGATCTGAATTAACTGTAAATGGTATGAATCCCCGTCTGCGTGAATGATTTTATTGCTCCAATAGAGGTTAGAACATTTCTACGAGTACACGTTTAAAAATTGTTGGGCTATTCCTCCCCATTGTTCTGTAGAATCTCATCGCATCTCATCATTATCCAAACTATCGACCTAAACATACACATGGTTTTACCCAATACCAATTCGACTACCGCAAACATCGGAACTGATTTCTCTTCTGCGGAATATTGGTCGAAGCGATTCGATACAGAAGCGTCTTTTGAATGGCTAGTATCTGATGAAAAATTACTTTGTTTCATAGAAGATAATCTACCTCCATCGCTTTTGACTCAAGAACAAGATCAAGACCAAGAAGAAACAGACACAGAAGATCATGACAATGGCAAGGTGACAGATGGCGGCATGAAGGAGAGCCTGGATGGGAGAACAAAAGATACCGTTAATGTTGATATACTACATTTCGGTTCGGGCACTTCATCACTTGGTTCGACTCTGCATCGTCATTTAAACGATACGAATTTATCAAGAAAAAGAAAATTGAATTTGAATTTGCATTCGAATTTTCAAGTGTATGATAGTGATTACGTTCCACTACCTAAATCTGTACCTGTACTGTCGACCTCTACGACCTCTGCGACTCCGAGTACGATTACGACAAACAGTGTCAGTGATGATGTCCCGTTCATATTACAAGATGTCTTATCGATCGAATCGTTATTGAAAACCTTGCCTAAATCACTTTGCAAAAAATGGGATTTGTTAATTGATAAATCCACTTCAGACGCTATATCCTGTTCATCACATTTACCTAATCACGAACATCCGATATATGGTGAAAGTCCAGTCGATCCGGTAGAGAGGTTAGCTTGGAACCTAAGTAAAGTGACTGGGAAAGGTGCAAGGTGGATATCAATTTCCTATTCTACAGATAGATACAACTTCATTTCATCTCCCAAGTCACCTCCATCTTCCTCTTCCTCATTGCCCCCTGCGAGATTTAGTCACACACTCAACATTCAAAATGAACATGAGGGAAAACAAATCGATTTCGGCTGGAAAGTCTTATCTAAGAAAATGATAGATACCACTTATATACCAAGTGGACGAATCATAAAAGATCCCAAATCAGGTATGGAGAGAGTGGTACACGAGCCTGAAACTGGAGTATGGGCTTATGTATTAGAACGAACATAGAAGAGCAATAGAAGAGCAATATAAATATATATATACCACGCACATGTATACCCAGGTTGAAACAGTTGAACTTCATACTACCAAAGCATCTTTGGATTAATTACAAGGTCGAAATAACATCCATGCTAAGTAAGTAAATTGACAGACTCATGTATATCACACTTAGTATCTCTAGGGGTGAGTCACCTTCATCTCTCATTCCATAGGTATCCTCTCTCAATGATCTCAACTCGTCTTTGCAAACGACTAAATAGGTAAACCATCTGCACCCAAAGCGATTTTGACTTTTTTCTTGATTGGCTTCTTACCACTTTCACCTATTGATTGGAGTTTATATCAGCTTCAATTACTCATAAGTCAGACTGACTTGAAATTAACTTACCTTCAGGAGGCACTTTTCTCTTTGATCCACCACCACCACCACCATTGCTTTTCTTTTTTCCATTGGATGAAGCTCCATTCTTCGGTGTATTCGTACCTGTACCTGTACCTGTTGTATTTGAAGTCATCGTTGGACCATCATCCGCAATACCGAAATCTTCATCTTCATTATTTCCAGTCCCTTTATTTGGATTCTTGAAGAAATCATCTTCATCATCATCATTTTCAATACGTAATCCATCCCCAAATGCAGATTTCGATTTGGTGTTCGCATTGGTCGTGATTGAAGTTGGGATATATCCGTGTAATTCAGCTTGTTTCCTTTTAGCTACACTTTCAGCTAATTCTTCATCATCCATGAATAATGATGCTATCTCAGCTGGTTTAGCCACATCATTAATCGATTTAGTTCCAACGACTATATCTTGTACATCTTTCTTGGCGCGAGCCATTTTCAATATACGTTCTTCGATCGTTCCTCTTGCGATCAATCGATATACCGTTACTTGTTTGGTTTGTCCGACTCGATGTGCTCGATCCATAGCTTGTGCATCTGATGATGGATTCCAATCGTGGTCGTCTGAATTAACTTGGACGTCAGCGAAACTCTACACAAGGGTCAAGTCAGACTCACAGAAGATGACAGTATCAGCAGCAGTCAAATTGATACCCAAACCACCAGCTCTTGTACTCAAGCAGAATACAAAGATATCAGGACTAGTAACAGATAATAACATCAGCACCTGTTGATCGATGATTTCTTCTTTTTCAATATATTGTCATATTACTCACTTTGTTTGCCAGGAAGTAACCATGTCTCTCCTTTCACCTATAGGAGAACTACCATCCAGTCTAAGGTATTTATACTGTCTAAAGATCAGATATTCTTCAATGAGATCCATCATTTTAGTCATCTGGAAATAAAGTAAGACTCTGTGTCCACCATCTTTCAACTCTCTCAACAAATCATCTAATCTTGCTAATTTTGCAGAATCGACAATCAACCTTTTGGTTGGTGGGTATCTCAAGGTTGAAATCGGTTGTTGTTCATATGGCGCAGAAGAAAATAAACCCTCTGGAGGAACTGATAGTTTTGAACCTCCATTTGCGTTTGCATTGACTAGGTTCTGTAATCTCTTATAGGACAATGGGTCATTTCGTTCGGATGGTGATAATCCATACATGATTTCTTTGACCAATGGATCATCTAATGATCTATCTTGAGCGTTTAAGAAAGATCGATCTGAAACCACTGGCTTGATTAGTGGTGCTATGACATAATCAGATACGAATCTCGCATCCGGTCTGGAAAAGAACGATTGATTCCATGTCCTGGTAGTGATATCTCTCAAGGGTATTCCGCCTGGTATAGAAGCGTGAGGTATTTTCGGGGGTATGGAAAATCGTTTCTTCGTACAGGCTGATAAATCATTTTCATCCAAATATGGTCCATCAAATATTTTCCTCTTTGAATAATCATTTTCTTGTAGAAGGGTGATGAGAGGATGCGCTTTTGCAGATTTAGCGATTTCAGATGGTGATCTATCAAGTATTTTGACGAATCCAAATTCACTCTGTTTCTCTTTCGATTGTCGATTGATCCAATCTTCGTTCCATATATTCATGAGATTCTTCATGACATGAGAATCACTTCCTGCCAAGCTTTCTTCACTGGGTATGTCGACCACTCCACCGTCTGTCCAGAGAATCTTGGGAATCTTGACTTCGATGGGGTTTTTGGCTGAAACCGGGAGGTATAGTTGATCACCTTCCCTTGCGAGATTACCAGATTGAGAAAATGTTCCAAACATGTATGGTGAAACGACATCGGCTCTTTCGAATAGATCCGGGTGATTACATACTTTTCGGAATTGCATGACCAGGTTCATCAAGTTCTTTGTACCAGAAGTTTCGGAAGCATTATTGGCCTGAGCAATAAGGTCCGAAATAGATACTCTCTGTCGAAGTGCTGTGTAGATGTTTCGTTGACGTTGAGATAGATCGACAAGAAGGTCGATTTCGATCTAACAAGATATCAACATTTTGACATGGCTCGCATTGCAAAGAAGGACAACTTACCTTATCGCCCAACTCTTTCTGAACATGCTTCTTAACACGTCGCAACATGAAAGGCTTCAGAATCATATGCAGCCTTTTCAGTTGTTCAGGTTTCAGGGATCCTCCAGAACCCCCAGCGGCGTTTTCGATATCCTTGGAGAACCATTCGGAGAACTCCTCGTGAGAGTCGAACAAGGAAGGCATAATGAAATGTAGTAACGCCCAGAGCTCTACAATATAAGAATCAGCTGCTTCGTCCAACGCTTGTGGGAGATTACAGCTCACCGTGCATAGAGTTTTGGATTGGTGTACCGGTCAGAAGTAGCCTATTTCGACAGTGTAACGAGAGTAAGGATTTCCACCTAGCACTAGAAGAAGATTTGATAGCTTGAGCTTCATCAAGAATCATGTATTGCCACTTCATCCCTTGAAGGTATTTCTCGTCTTGGACAGCCTGTAGAAAAGTGGTAGATCAGCTCAGACCATACCGACACAACAATCACACTGGAATTGTAGATTGACAGAGACGAGAGAAACTTACAAGTTGATAACTTGTGACAAGGATATGGAATGGCGAGTCCTCATTGAAAGTTTGGTTTTTCCTGGACCAGATTCTTCTTAGCGTTTCTCTGTCTTTCGGACTACCCCAATAAGGTAACGCCTTGAGACGAGGGACGAATCTTGCTAATTCCTGTTGCCAATTATGCAATGTGGATGAGGGTGCGATGACCAAGAAAGGTCCCCAGAGATTATGGACTTCTGCTAGATATGCGAGGAGAGATATGGATTGGATAGTCTATTGTTGGATGGAAAAGTATGATCAGCTAACACAATCCTTTTTTGATATACAGAATGATTCTCCAAGCTTATGACTTACTTTACCCAAACCCATTTCATCAGCCAGAATACCATTGATACCCTGTTCGTACAAGTTACCCAACCAAGTCAAACCTTTCAATTGATATTCTTTCAATTGAGCCATGAGCATTTTCGGTTGAGTAATGGTAACCGAGTTTTCACCTAAAGATGGATTCTGGAAATTGAGTTCGTCTCCGTCCACTATAACAGTCCAATATAATTAGCACTATTACATTTGTAGGAATTGCGTGAGCATATCCAAAGGAGAAACGTACTGGTATCATCTTCTTGTTGAACTACACGTCCAGCATTGGCTTGATCGAAAGCTGCTGCTTTAGCTTTAGCAGCTTGAACAGCTGCGTGTGCTCCCCTGGCTGCATGTCGTCGCAGATTCTCTTCATCGTCTGTGGATGAAAGTTTAGTCAGCTGAATGGTCTTACTCTTCCCGTCATGGGTCTTCCCCTGATCCGATCACACCATTACAACTCACCATCATCGTAGTCGATATCCGGTAAGGGTTCACCATCTTCACCCAAAGCAAGATCTTCATCTCGACCATGAGGATCTTCGTTGAGAGGTTTATCATTTGGCGCTTCATCATCCGGTCTTTCAGCTTCTACCGTTTTGATTTTCTTGCCTATAAAATGACTGTACAATTCAGTCTGAGTTAACAAGAAATTCAATTTTCTCGCTTGTCTCTTGGATTCTCTTGCTTCTTCTTCTTGTTTGGCTTTTTCCAGAGCTTCTTTCTCTGCTTTCTTTCGGGCAATGAGTTCTTCTTTTTCGTTCTTCTTCCAGAAAACGAGCATCTGTGCGATAATTTAGCGTGGCTCCAAACAGCCGGTGAAAAGACATAAGGAACAGGAATAAATGGTTGTCCACTTACCTCTTTCACAACCCGCTTGGCCTTCGATATGGAATCTCTAGCATTTTTAGTTCTTTGAGTAATCTTCAAATTCTTTTGACCATGTCCATTCCTCACGGCAGCTTGAATACGTCTAGCAGCAGACTGCTTGACGGTGGTATCGTATCCTTGGTAAACTCTGTACACCTGGGAATACGTGAAAGAAGGTTAGTGAGAGATGCGATTCTGGCCAGATGGTATTCCGTCACTCACCTTTGGTACATCTCTAACAACAAGCGTCCAGATCTGTCTCTGGAATTCCTCAACAAGATCGAATCTCACTTTCGCTTCATTCTCACTTATACCTCTGGGGTCGTGAGAATTGGGTGCTGGTCCAGGAGGTTTCTCTTGAATTTCAGGTAATACCTCAGTTGTGGCAAATGGAAGATCCAACATCGAATTGACATCTTCATCCTGATCTTTGACGGTGTAAGGTTCAGTTGGAAGTGGAGTGACATTGATCTGTTTTGAAGATTTATTATTATTTGTGACTTTTGAAGAGGATCCTTTTCCTTTTTCCTTTGGAGTTGAGATTTCTTTGGTGATTTCTTTCTCTATCATCTCATTCTCACCTCCATCTTTATCAGATTTCATTGGTCTTGTCCATCTACCTTTACCTACACCAGGTTCTTTAGCTTTACTTTTCTTTTTTGATGTAGTTGTAGTAGAATCGATGTTACTTGAACCCCCAACTGAATTCGCTCTAATTGATCTGTCTTCATCCAAATAATCAAAGCCAAATCCATCTGACGGTCTATGACTTTCATCATTGTCATCATCTGAATCGACGAATTTGATTTCTTCTTGATCATCATCTAATTTTCTTTTCTTCGCTTTCGCTTTTCCTTTTCCATTCCCTTTTCCATTTCCTTTTTTACTGGGACCTGGACCTGGTTTAGATTCTGATCCTGACATTAGGGCGGAATCATCGTTTAATAAAGCGGCGATATCAGCATCAGCTTCACCATCTGCTATTGATGTGTCACCAGCTTCTGAATCATCGTAATCTCCCACACCTGAATAACCTTTTCTTCCTCTTCTGCTTTCGATTCCTCTAATCCTTTTCCAACCTTTTGCTGGACCTGGTTTCTTTCTCACTGTACCATCTTTATTTACAGGGGCGCCACCGTCTTTCTCTTTCATTCTCAACCACATTTCATCTTGAACAGCTTTTACGTCATCTTCCGTCAATCCACTTATATCATTAGACTCAATTTTTCTGATGACTTCAGCTCTCGTCAGTCCACAAGGGTTGACTATCGTTTCAGGATCAGTGGGATCACCTTGAAGGATTTCTTCTTTCCCTTCTTCATCTTCATCTTGATCATCATCTTCATCGTTTGAGAAGGGATCGACCATATCTGATCCGAAATGAGTGGGAACAGGACTGGAGACAGCTTCATCACCCGCTAACCCAAGTAATTCGTCATCCAGGTTGGCATTGAAGGGTTTACCGCCCTTCGACTTGCGATTGTACTTCCGTTTACCTGCTGTAGACACATGAGCGTGTAAGTCAAGACAAGATGGGCTTAGAAGAATACCGCAAGGGTCGATGACTTTTGACTTACAATTAGCTTTAGGTTTAGATGATGATCCTTTTTCCATGACTTGACCAGGCATTTGTGGAAGGTTGAGCGGTTCTTCAGAGTTCATGATGGATTTACGAGCTGATTTTTTTCCATTTCCATTGAATGGTGGCTAAAGCAGGTGCAAAAGAATTGTCAGTGTTTATGTCCCTCAATCAGATAGTCAGTTGACAGGTAAAAGACACGAATATCACTTGACGGGGTTTGGTTTGAGGACAGGAAAGGAAAGAAAAGAAATATTTTACATACCTGATAAACTTGAACGAATTTAATGATTTCTTCCACTTCATCTTCTCTTTTCAATTGATATTTTTTCAAACCCAATTCCCAAATATCTTCATTACCTAATAATCTATCATCTGGTCTTAATGCTCGTGAAAGCTGAATAGAGGATTTAACAGGTGATATTGACATTGATAATGAAGATCGCGGTTCGTGAGTGTGAGTATGAGTATCAATATGAGATTGAGGTGGTACTTGAAATATATCCGATGGTGGATAATCTATGTTTGATCGGGACGTTGATTGTGATTTTGATTTTGATTTCGAATTTGAATTTGATTTCTTAATTGGTGAAGTTGAATAATCTCTTCCCCTTGAATATTCCAGTAGTTCCCTTTCCCTTTCAAGCTCAAGGTCATCCATGTTTGTAGGCAGATCAAGCTCACGCTCACGTTCACGTGTACGATCAAGAGCGAGTTTAGATACGTGTCCAGGTAAAGGTGGTGGTAAACCTTCATGGCTTCTTATGACACTTGTAATCCCTTTACCATTTCCATTTCCATTCCCATTTGATCTTTCGATATCTCTTCCCCTATCCACGATAGATCCAGAAGCGTCGGCATAGGAAGGAACGATTGATCTCGGTCTTCCAAATCCCGTTTCATAGTCATCATAAACTCTATCGTAATATGCTGCTGTACTACTGCCAGGATTGGGTTTAGGATTAGGGATGGAAATTTCAGTTGATGTTGAGGGTCCAACTCCTGATTCGTATGTACGATTATTCGTTGGATATCGATTGGATGAGGTGGACGATGATGCAGGATATATCGCGCTATCGTATATATCCCTATCTCGTTCCCGCTCTCGCTCTCGTTCTCGCTCTCGCTCTCGACTGTCAATGCTGGGGATGATGTTTCGGGGTGGAGAGGGATTGACCAATGCTGAAAGGGACATCCGTGATGATGGTGTAGGACGTGGTGGTGGAGATAGCTACGTGAAGGGAAGGGCAACATGACATTAGCTTGCTAGTGTCGAAGATTGATCTAGTGAAAAGAACGGCTTGTATGACGAGATAGAAGATATCTTGCTTCGTTCCCTCAACAACAGAATTCTCATCCCCCTATCTGATGAATACCATGAAGAGAGGAGAAGGACAATGGGTCAAAACTAAAATCTCTCACCTCCATAATCCTTCTGTCAGCAGTCCCGTTCAATCCGATTCTGTTCGTGGGGCTTCTACTCGAACTTGAAGATGGTCTCCTCGTGTAATGAGAGTGATGTTGATGATTATGTTCCGTCATGATGCTATGCTATCGATACGAAGGATGCAATGAGGGAGAAAGACGGTGAAGAAAGGGTCTCAATGAATGGGTATGTGACGGGCTTGACTGGATAAGTGTAATGAATCGTTGTTTGATTGATGATTGATGATTGGTGATTGACGACTAGGTGACGTGTTCGTTCGTTCGTTTTTATCGAGAATAAGATTATGAGCTGGGTATACGAGAACCTAAGAGTGATTCAAAGCATTACTTGGTTGGCAATCCCCTTGACAGTATATGCATTGATATCGACTTGCATGCAGAGTGTCACGAATGAACTCACTATAACATGCTATTATGCTGGGGATACAAAAACGCAATCAAGTGCACTCTAATCGAACCTCAATTCAGTCTCTTGGTTGGTGATGCATCGTTGAAATCGTTAATCGTTAATCGTTCAAAAGTCTGTGCACAGTAATAATGGTACGGTAGACCAGTAACTATGAGGTTTAATTCACGTTGGATGAGGATGATGATGAACTATCAAATGGTGGCGATGGGGCGTGTATCAGGTGTATTGAATTCAGAATACGTGGAATGCATGATTGTTCTCTCATTTCTGATTCTTGTTCTTCGTCCTGGGGGTTTGGCCGGGGGGTGGTGGTTGGTTGGTGGTGGTCATCTCCATCCATCCCATTTCTTTTTCCTCCCTTTTCCTTTTCCGAACTTTGTCATTATCCTTCCAATCTCTGAATAAATAATACACAACAGTAGTAACGATGGAAAATAAAATACCCTCCCACCATACAAAAATGGTTTTTACCCTGAATCATCCATTTAAACACCTTCGCGTATCACTGATAACCCACGTGGCTGGTACCAACCTGGAAGATACACTTGCAGATCAATGACACGTCATCATCAATGGGAGATACAAGTATCACAAATGTTGAATGCATTGTTCACATCTTCTAATCACACCAAACCCAAGTGGTCGTAAAGATGCATGACTCGTTTCATGACAAAAGACATATACTCTTCAGCACCATTTACACTGTTCACACTTTGACCTTTCCTTGAGATGTATACCTTGTTCCCGCGCTAGAATTCACACTACACCGTCGCATCCACACCGCTCTTGCTGGCGGTCGCTTGGATGGTGGGAGGTACCGATGATGTTGGCACCGTAGGATTTGAGATTGAGTTTGGGGAAGTGGCAGTTCCTGGAACCGGAGAGGTGGAAGCTAATCTTGCATCTAAAGCTTTAAGTGCCAATGCTCTATTTCATCAAGGTCGAACTCATCAGTCCACAGATTTCATTTTCACGCCTCACACATCGTTTCTCTTCCGCGCTCGAGATTGGTCATGGAATACGTGACTCACCTTCTTCGTTCTGCTTCAGCTCGGGCACCTCCTGGACCAGGTAATAGAGCGTAATTCGATGGTTCATCCCATGCTTGAACGAGTTTGACTTTTACAGCCAATTTGAATATCTGATTACCGACCATGGCGATATAAGGTCTATACAGATACACCAGATATTCCCATATGTCAGCTAATCTTGCACATCTATGGAATATGCCAGCTGATATCCAGAGCCAAAGAACTCACCTGATAGGAGGAGGGAACCAATATTGGAAAGCGAAAGTTTCACTCCTATCACCTCTGAATTCACCATTCTCAGATAATTTAAAGAATCTAAGGTACCACCAAGCTATTATGAATCCAAATTGGATCAACATATAGGGTGAAGGACCAAATACCAATACTGCTACATTCGAAATGAGCAAGTGAATACCTGGAAGGGACTGCAAGACAAGTGGAGGTCGGTTAGCATTATTCGTATTACAGTACATCGTCAATGAGGAAAGAAATGAAACTAACCTTTACTCGTACTTTGAATTTACCGAATATCTGAACTTGATGTTCTGGGATCAATTGGGTGAAAGCGACTAAGAAACCAACTTGCAATCCTGATAATCCATGATAAGGCATTCCATATCTATACCGAGACACTCCATTCAGCTTATATTCTCTCGTTGTATCGCATATCAAACGTTATGGAGTGTCTGACGAGGCATGTACTTACAAAGCTTCTTCTTGACCTAGAACGAACCATACGATCCAACTAAATCCGAATGCAATCACATTAGATCCGACAATTGTGATTATGCTGAATTTGATCAATTCTTTTATACCCCATACTCGTTCCAGATATCGACATGCCAATGGTATTGATATGGCTGATACTATGAGCTATTCAGAGTTGGTATGATCAGCTTGAATGAATTATTCTAGGAGGATATCGTGACTTCTCCCTCATAATTTCCCTTCCACTCTGCGTTTGTGTGTCGTCCTCCCCTTCTGCATCATAGGAACGAATTGACTCACCCCAGTTATACCCAATTCGACCAAACCAGCAGTCAACACCGTCCAAGGATACCAAATGCTTTCACCTGGACTCATTACCAACCAAGGTAATTGACTGCCCCATGATCCTGGATTTGCAGAGTTCTCCAAGGCCAAATAAGATAAACCTTGTCCAATGACGGATAATAAGACTACGGTGAGAGTTATTAATCTCGTACCTAGAGGTATTGAAGATAAGAATGGTAAGAATGATATTGCTGGCATTTTTGCTTGGAGTGTTCTATGTCCCTATCCTTGATGATCGAGGCTGCAACCTGGTGATTGAAGTATTCTCGAAACCTTTCGGTACTTCTTAAGCTGATGATGATCCAGTCAGTGGATGATATCACTGTCGAACGATGTCAGGTACCGATTAGACCAAGAGAATAGGGGATGGTATCAGGAAGAAGCGGGAAGAGGGGGAAGACAGGGGGATATGAGAATGGAAAAAATCAATAAACAAACAGAGAGAGACGCGTCTCTGCATGAATATAACTATCTAATATTTATATTGATCATTTTATCGTCATTTATCCCAAAATTAAAATACAGTGGATAGTGTTACACAACATACCTCAACGAGCACAATAATATAGCAACTCGTTACAACAACTATTACCCCATCTATCTCGCCTCTTCTCCTCACTCACTGGTGCACATCTCTGTACCCCACAGCTCACAGACAGATCGCATTCATCTGGGGTCATCGAATCCCTCATCATTATCCAGAAAGTATAGATAACCACTAGAGTTGAGCCGGGATCTCAAATCTCTCGTCAGCACATTCATCCAATCACTTTCGGTTGATCCTAGTTTCTGAACAATTTACATCCATATACATGTTGATATAACTTCAGTTCATCTGGTATGCTTCCATCAGAACCGCCAAAACCTTCGAGTAGGGATTTCGATCCTTCATCTATGAGTATAGATGATGATGTAGACATGGGAAGTGAAGATGAATCACCGGGAGTGGAATTATCGAGTGTCGAAGTAAACATCCTTATCTATTTGGTGAGTCAGCTATTCATCTCCATAAAATTACTATAGATGCCATGAGATATGGATTTATAGCTGACAATATGTGATCAATTAGTATCTACTCGAATCAAATTTCACTCATACAGCATTCACTTTACTTTCCGAAACCAATCTACCTTCAACATCATTATTTCAACACTTCAATCCTTCATATCCCACACCTTTTGGATTAAACAATGGTAAATCAAGTAGACCAAATGGGTCTACTCCAATGCAAGGAACTTCTAAATCACCCGTTCAACCGAATTTCGGTAAAGCTGAAGGTAAAATCGAAAGAGGTGAATTGGTAAGGAAATTATGGAAAGCTGTAAGATGGGAAGAAGTGGAAAGACATGTCGCATCAAATGGAGTGAGTACGACCGACAAATGGAAAGGAAAAAGAACAGGTCAATCGAAGAAAACTGGCTGACGAGAGATTCTCTGCTCCCTCACCCAAATAGGAACCATACAAGCCTACATGCCCAAATCCATTTCACCTCTTGATACCTCATATATGCCCACCTTCCTTCCCATCCTCAGTTTCAAATCCATCACTTCCCTTGCCCGATTCATTACAATCCTCCTCGCCACCACCTCCGAAGCGTCCGGAAGCATTCCCTCCTCCCCCAGAACCAGTAGCCGGACCAAGCAAGTCATCTACTATCGAACCTCGCAATAAACGGAAGACGCGTCAACAATCCTCCGAATCAAACTCACGTCAGCCTTCTCCGGAGAGATCAAATTCTCCTGCTATAATAAATAAAGCCAAAGCACCTGAAAAAGATCCCGCTAAAAAGGAAAAAAGAGCAATGAAAAAGAGAGTCAGACTGGGTGAAAATGGTAACGGTTTTGGCGATGTAAATATGGACATTGACGAAGAGAAGGAGGAAACGAAAGAAAAAGAACTCAGAATCGCTTCTCCAAAGAAAAAAGATAATTTGAAAGTACCAGCAAGCTCAAGTGGATCAAGAGCTCCAACCCCAGAATCTAGAAAGCCCTCTCCAACAGTCAAGGTCAAGGATTTACCTGACGAGAGAGACGGAAACGATAGAGTAGGCAAATGGGTGGAACATCGCGATGCTGTGGGTTGCTGGAATAGTTCTCCTTTTTAATCCTGAAAGCCGAGTATACCATTCGTATCACTGATCGTATATTTTTCAGGTCTCTTGCGTAGCTTGGAACCCCAAGAATCGAGACGTCTTAGCTACAGGATCAGGAGACGGTACAGCCAGATTGTGGGACTTTACTCCATCACCAAATTCTACGTCGCATATGATCATGGCCAAGAAACCGACTGTTATACATCACAAATCAATCGAGTCGTCGAAGAAAAATGTAACAGCAGTATGTTGGCATCCTGATGGAACAATGCTTGCTACTGGGTCGTACGACGGAGTTGGCAGATTATTCACTCCCAGTGGAAATATGCAAGGTATCATGACGTATGGTCGAGGAGCTATAAATGCACTGAAGTGGAACCCATCTGGTTCAGCGATCCTCATGGCGAAGGATGACTTCACGGTGTCAAAGTGGGCCATAGGACCTGGAGGGAATATGGAGGTCAAACTCAGCTTCGACGCGCATACCAGTAAGTTTACAATTCTACTCATCGTTGTTAGGCTTGGCAACGCTGATGCTGGAATTGCCGAGCAGAGGAAGTAAACGATGTCGACTGGTTGGATGATGATGTTTTCGCTTCATCCGGTAATGATCACACCATCTTTGTGCACCGCGCCACGGACAAAAGACCTCGTTTCACTTTCAAAGGTCATTCAGATGATGTCACACGGATCAAATGGTCACCAGCTCAATCTGGAAAACCAGTGACCACTCGTCTTCTTGCTTCCGTATCAGATGACGGGAACTGTATGATATGGCGACTACCATCGTATCCTGAAGTATCAACACGGGGTGGCAATAGCAGGAGTACAAGTCCGATAAAAGCGAAAGAAGGTTCAGCGGAGGACGATTATTTCGGTGGTGGAACTCCTGTACCTGGAGTAGATCATTGTTTACATCGACTCAACATCGTCTCAGGAAGTGAAAACAAGCGTATGAACACTTTAGAATGGAGTCCTGCATGTGAGAGCGGTAGAATGTTATTAGCCGCGTGAGTATAAGATGATTCTACTTCTTAGCATGTTATGGTACGATAATGGGTGCTGATTATGTAACTTGTGAATAGTGGGGGACAAGATTCGACAGTTAAAGTATTCGACGCACTTTCGGGGGAATGTCTGCATACCTTGACGGGATTGGAAAGTGGTACAGGATCATTAGCGTTTTCTCCTTTATCTTTCGGTGGCAAATTAGGTGCTTTAGCTGCTGGAGGATGGGATGGTCATTTATTCGTCTGGGATATAGAAGTGAGTGGAGTTGAGATTCAGCTTTCGTGAAGATGGGTCGGAAAAGCTGACGACATCCTTGCGACTAGTCTGGAAAAGTCATATTACAACAGGACATAGAAGAAGATGCTAGAAAGCAGAGTTTCAGAGAACAACCTATGATGGTGAGTATCCCGCTTTTCCATGTGGTATAGAAGCTAATCTTGAACGTTCGTTTATAGTTGGCTATGGCTTGGAGAGAAGATGGGAAACATCTTGCATGTGGATTACACAATAAAAGCGTCATGGTGATCAACGTCGAAGGAATCAAAGCAGAGGAGAAAGATGAATAATGAGACGCTTCGTCATTTACAGGGGATGATGGGTGGTTGAACTGGAGAAAAGGTTGATAAAAGAGCAAGACACAGAGGAGGATCTATCAAAGTATTTTAGTATCAAATTTCAGGATATATAAGGAAATATTCAAGTATAGTATGAATAAGTTTGACGTGTTCGAAAGTGTAAAGGTATGATAAAAACCGTTATTACATAGCTCTTAGTGGAAAGGATTTGGTATGTCAGCGAAAGTCATCTCTGCAACAATATCACCAGTGACTCAATCCCAAACACCTATGTACAATATGCATTACTCTACCGACTAACCAATCACTGTGAACCTATACTGTTCTCGTCTCTCATCATCATTGTCAGACGAATCATCGAAAAAAACTCAACAAAAGATTACAAAAATGCATACGGAGATAGACCTATCGAGATATTACCTATGTTTCTTGGCTTATATGTCTTCTTTGCACTAATTTGGTGCAGTATAGCTTGACCGGAACCGGAGTATTCGAATCATGACGGATTGAGGCTTCCAAAGGGAAGACGCTTTGAAAGGATGCTGAGGATGAGGCAATGACATGAAGAATGTTCCAAGAGAAGTAAAAGAAAAGATAGAAGGAGTATGATTATCTACGTGAAGAAGACTGAATTACGAACCACAATGTCGACGTTACGTGTAATGACAATTAACTCTCCCAGTGGGAAGAGTAAGCCTGCATGAGGCATTGCCAATCGAGCGTCAGAAGTTGTAAGTTAATAATGGTGCGATGAGTCAAATAGCTTGGAGCTGAAAGAATTCGGTACTTCGAGAAGATCATCAGTGCTACAATACAACAACATGATGTCCACCTATGTACAAAATGCATCATCGATAATTTAACTAATGTGAATCTTTATTGATCTTTTCTCGGACTGTAATGGAAACAGATGGGAATACCAACTCGATAATACCTTGAGATAAACCAATAGTCCACTCATCATGAAAAGAATCCTGGAGGTAGACCACCAGAACCGATATTTCCATTTATCTGAGGGGAACTATCGCTGGAAGTACATCCGGACCATGATTGACTCTCGGTCAATTCTCGAATGACTTTCTGATGTTGGCTGATTGTTTCCTCAGCGAGGGCCAAGCTCGCCGTGAGTTCTTCAACGGTTTCTTTCAAAATACGATTTTCTCCACTTAAACTTTCAATTCTTGATTGCTCATCTTGATGTGATTTATCAATTTTAGATATGAGTTGAATCCAGTCAGTCTTTGTTGATATCGTCGAACTGAATAAGAAGCTGATAGTTTACTCACATGTGGAGTTTCCCCCACTCATGTCATTGCCGGATCCTGCAGTAGTGGAAACTGAAGGAGTAACTTTGGTACAAATAAAGAATAGCATGTAAACAGTCAACAATACACAGAGCTTACTTTAGGTCCTGAACTCTAGCTGCTTACCTGTACCGCTTCCGGATTTATCTAGAGTCAAGTATCAAGTCATCAGTGGTCATGAGGATGTGTCCGTCTATTGAGCTAATAGAACTTAACATAAGGGAAGAGTCGACCATATCCCAATCGGCCTCGCTCCCGTCTTCAACAGATGGTTGTTCGTGTGTCATGTTCAAGGTTAAAAGTCTTAATAAATAAATGAATACAGGTATTCAAAAGCTTCGATGTTGCTACCAAAGTACTATAGTATGTCGGGTGTCGTGTTAGATAGAAGTACAATATTGGAAGGTCGCCGTCTTATGTGTCTGATATATCTACTTGTTTGGATATCTTCTGATATAGCTTGAGCTCGATCAGAAGACTTGTTATCCGACCATAACGGATGATAGCCTTCGGGTCGGGGACGACATGAAAGGATACTCAGGACGAGACAGTAGTATGAAGAGATTGTTTGAAGCGAAGTAAAAGGACTGGAATGAGAGACCGAATGTTATTCCGAGCACAGAGAAGGCGATGACGATGAAGAAGACGATAACCAACAACGCACAACGCACAGAGTTAGTGTTACGTGTGATGAAGCCGGGCGAGCTCAGTGGCAGGAAAGACAAGACAATCTCAGTATACTCGTACTTTACGAGTGTATGTCTTGCGCTACCGTCACTATGTATCAGGCTTAGGAATAGTGCACAAAATAATACACAACTGAATAGGATTATCATAACTCCGTACCTTGCATCGCGTCTAATCAACTCAAAGCCGTCCATCCGAGTCCCCCTATTCATCCGAGCCAATGATTACTACCAAATGGTATACTTCCCATAAATAACTCGTAATGTAGGTAGTGTAGGCGTATGAGAGAAGCCAGGAATCAATTATCCCAAAACCCGGGGGGAAATTTATCCATATTCCCGTTGTGCTGCCTAGATGAATCATGAGCACTGGGCGAGACGTATATGTGACCGCTCCTCTTTGATGCTAAAGAACATGTCAATTCGTTGATCTTTTTCTGAGCCTCAATTAATTTGAGATCGAGACCTGTTTTACTCTCGAAAAGAGTTTTGTTTTCTCCTTTCAAGGTGGCATTCTCACTTCGTAAAGTGGCATTCTCCTTTTCCAATTCCTTGATTCTTCGTTGATAGGCAGTAGCAAGTGCTGATCTACCTGCCGAGTTCTCTGCTAATCAGTCAGATATACCGAATTATGATACTAAACGTCAGCTCTCCGAAGTGACTCCCGACCGCACCGGTGAATGACGCTTTGGTGTGGAAATGCTTACCTATAGAGTCCCTTTTACTGAATTCTGAATCGTCAAGGGTAAACGCTCCACCGGTGGATTCTGCAGTGGTAGAATCGGTATGAGCCACTTGCAATGGAATAAAAGTCAGTTTGGGGTTATTGTTCTTTGCTACCGTTTGCCAGGGGGAACTTACCTGTACCACTGAGGGTGGATGCTAGATGTAATGGCTTTTCCATTAACAGTTGAAACTGACATAAACAGGCAGTGGCCACTGCACTCACGGAACATGGAGGCATTAATTTCCTCCCATTCGTTGTCTTCATCCCCGTCGGTGACAAACGGTTGATGAAATGGCATCATGTGAGGTTTCGACACGGATTGCAGGTGTATGTCGGATATCCTGTACGTGTCGTTGTAGAAGCTCTTAGATTAGCAGAGACAGGAAACCTGTCTGGTTGTCGTTTGGATGGTCGGCTGGTACGTCGAACGATTATGGTAATCGATGAGCGAACGTAAATAAGAAAATATCTGAGAGGGTAATGACTATCACATGGCTTGATATAATTTTGTTCCGCTGTGTCGAAAGACTTGGGGAAGGTCATCCGATAAGGATGGGATATGGTCTTCTAAGAGGAGACTAGCTGAAAAGAAGTCTCTCAAAGGGAAAGTAGCACACGAAGGTGACGCATGCTGTAAGGAGAATGAAAGGAAAGAGAGAACGATTTTGAGCTTCGAATGTGAAGGAGGTAAAGCCTGTCAGTCCTCTCAAGAATAGTAATCGACGTCTTTCATGGATTGAGCTAATTCTTCTTTGTAATTCATGTGCAAGTCTGAAAGCCTGGAAGGAATTTGAGATATCAAAGGTCTCGTTGCTTCCGTGTACTGCAATGCTGCGAGTTGATCCACACCAAGAGTTAAAGATCGTCTTTCATTATAACGCGAAGCCTCACGACATTCCGATAATCCATTTCATCATCAAATGATCCTTTGATAGACGCCCCGACGAGCGCAGCTTGACTTGACTTGATGATGGATTATACTCACCTATATATACGCCCATAAGTTTCTTGTGAGCAGTCAAATTCCTACAAGTCTACAGTGATCAGATCCATACCAGACCATCAGGATCAGACATCGCAACAACAATCAGCGCTATTGTAACATCCATACTTTCTACTCATAATGCCCGATTAAGGTACAGATGACCAGACTTCCAATACCGGCTCCAGTAGAATCTCCAAGAGCTCAAGAATGAAAGCCTCTACTTCAAGTCTACATGATTCTCAAGGTTCTCCCGTTGCAGGAAGAAGACCTCACCGTGACAAACCTCTAAGGTCTGACCAATCGCAATGGACATCAGCATTTGGGACAAATGTCGCAAGTAGAACAAAAGATACTGCACGTAGAAAAGTCTCGTTTTCTGAAGTGTCCATCGGTACATCCAAACACTCCAGTATCTCCAAATCTTCTGAGAACAAATCCGATGCAGTCTCTACTGAGTCGACGTCCAGTAATTTCGCTTCAAAATCAACTGAAAAGGCTCGCTCGAGTGAACGGCGATCCACTCAGAGTGTAGTCCGCATTAATGTCAATGAAGGATTTGGAGGATGGATTGCTAAGTCTGTAGGAAGATAGAGCACACAAATGAATCACATTGATACAGAATGAAAAGTGACTCGAGTCCTAGAATTACATTTTATAGTATTCAGTCACATCTTGTTTGCAGAAAAATTAAAACATCTTTGATCACTTTCACATACTTCTCCGTTGCAAGAGACCACAAAGTGTGGATGTGAAAGTGCGGGTTATCATAATGACACTTTCGCGAGATAGTATATAGTGAAGAACAGTATACAGCATTTGATGTCACCCCAATACAATTCTTCTGTAATTCTCTTCTGCCTACTTCCCTCTTTCGTACAGTATAGTTGCGATCTGCCTCATGAGCTGGTGTCCTTTGTCAATCATAGCCAAGTCAATGAGTGTGAAAGGATACACCTTCTTTCAAAGGAAATTGATCGCAACGTATCAAGCAACGGTCTCCTCAAGAAAGCATAAGTATCATTTGCTTAACAATGGAAGGAGCAACATCCGTCGACACGATACCGCGTGAAAGAGAACCAAAGGGAAGAAGGAATTCACTTTCAATTTGTGCTACATTTCACTACTCTTGGACAACTATCATTAATCATCATGTCGGATAACACTTCCTCCACCAGTAATTGCTCAGCTGCATTCAGAGTACCACCTGGACCTGATCGTCAAGGTCGACTACGGCGAGAATCCACTCAACAGAGCTTCAATATTTTAGGTTGTTGGAAAAGGAAGCATATCGAATCTCGATCAACAAGCTCCAGCACAAGCAAAGCGAAAGGTTCCCGTACAAACAGATCGTCTGATGCAGCTCCACAGTGCAAGACCGCCACTGCCACATCGAAAGTCAGCAGAACCACTTCGAGACTATCTCGTACCCACCCCACCAATACCGAAGCAAACCAAAATAATCTGCGAGCCAAGGCAGAACGAAACTGGGAGGGAGGGTTGCTAAACCGGCAGGGTACGAGGAGATAATGGCTCTGAGGGACAAGTCTTAGTACGTTAGGTTTCTGACCAGGTCTGAGACAATAAGACTCTGTCGTTCCGAAGTATTTTCGTTGAGATCAGTGGCATCTGGATAATACTGATGATCGCCTCAGCAGTCGAAGTTATTCAATGCATGTTATGACTCTCATCTAATCCGATTGCGATTATTTGTCCAATACCGCTAATCTAACTCTGACAGCATTGGCGTGGGCCTCCAACCCTTCCCTCTCGGCCAATCTTACCACACTGGGACCAAGAACTCTCAATCCATCACTGGAAACGAGCTGAGATGTGATATGCTTTTGGAAAGAAAGGGTGTTCACTCCTGAGAATTGTCTGGCGAAACCGTTGGTTGGGAGGGTATGATTCGTACCTGAGGCGTAATCACCACATCTGTTCACAACCAACAATTAGTAGGTATTTTGTGCATGAAACAGAGCGCGGGAGATGGTAAGATGTTTACTCACGATTCAGGAGAGAAAGCACCGACGAAGACACTACCTGCATTTTCGATTCCATCTACAGCTTTAACAGCATCTTCCAAGTGCAAGATCAAATGTTCCGGAGCATATTCATTAGAGAATTCGATCGCTTCTTTTTGCGAGTCTACCAAAACAATGACACTCTTCTTAATTGCTTCTCTAGCAATGGCCACTCGAGGCAATGCCTTAGCTTGAATATCAATTTGCTCTTCGATCTCCTCAAGAAGCTTGGGAGTAAGGCTGATACCGACCAACACTACTTGAGAATCTGTTCCGTGCTCTGCTTGGGAAAGCAAGTCGGATGCGACGAAAACGGGGTTGGCTGTATGATCGGCAATGACCTGTTTGATTCAGGTCAGCAGTAACAACGAGTTGTCATGGTCTGAAAATACTCACCAGTACTTCTGAAGGACCAGCTGGCATATCGATAGCAACCAAAGCATCTGTATCGTTCTGCACCAACATTTTAGCTGCCGTTACCCATTGGTTACCTGGACCGAAGATTTTGTCCACTTTAGGTACTTCCTCGGTACCGTAAGCCATTGCTCCTACAGCTTGAGCACCGCCCGCTTTCAATATGCAGGTGACTCCAACTAATTTGGCAACGTACAGTACTTCCGGTGAAATAGATCCATCTGGTCTAGGTGGGGTGGCCAAGACAATGGTCTTGCATCCTGCCACTTGAGCAGGCACACCAAGCATGATTGCTGTTGATGGTAAGATTGCAGTACCACCTGGAACGTATATTCCGACTCTTGCAATGGGTCTAACGAATCTTGAACATTGAACACCTGGCATTGTCTCAACTATCAGAGGTTCTTTCTCCGCTTGAGCAGTATGGAAGGTCTTGACGTTGTTATAAGCCACATCGATAGCCGCCTTGACATCTGGAGGGAGTTGATCTTCATCTGGAGTAGCGAAAGGAGGTAACATCACATTTGATGATAATTCCGCTTTATCGAATTGTTTGGTCATTGCTTTCAACCCATCATCACCTTCTTTTCGTACTCTCTCAACGATAGGCTTGACTTTATCAATCATAGCTAGCGAGTTGAGAACAGGTCGAAGTAATAGTTTCTTGTTCTCTTCCTTGTTGAGTTTAGACAAGACAACATTTCTCATCTTGATTCTGCTTTCGTCAACTTCGGGGAACGATTTCGGTATAGGTTCTGTTGGTTTTGAATCTGCTTTAACTTCTTTATCTCCACCGTTGATCTTTTCTTCCCATTTAGGCTTGGCATCACCTTTTCTTCTTGTGATTTTCAATGATTTCGAATCCAAAGCCTTCTCAACATCTTTCAATGAAACACCTTTGGATATACATCGAGCGAGAGCAAAGTATACCAAATCGGCAGCTTCGAAAGCGACTTCTTCTTTGGTGGTAGCATCACATAACTCTTCAGCTTCTTCCATTATCTTACTTCGCAATAGCTTTTCATCGGTGAACAATCTCTTTGTGTAACTTCCTTCAGGAGCAGATTCTAATCTCGATCTGAGTGTATCTTCGAGTTTAGAGATACCGGTAAAGTTTCCGAAACACGTTGATTGAGGGAGATGACAGAATCCAGATCCATGTTGAACCACTTCGAAAACAAGTGCATCACTGTCACAATCTGTTTTGACGGATACAAGTTCTTGTACAGCACCAGAAGTCTCTCCTTTTCTCCATAATCCATGTTTACGTGATTGGTATACTCCTTTTTGAGTGAGTATAGCTTCAGACACCGATTCTTTGGAGGAATAGACTAGACCAAGTGGCTTGATGGAGTGACTCGATGATGAGACGATGGTTGGGAACAGTCCATCTGGTCGATCGGAGATGATAGGGGCGAGGAAGGCTTCGGTGATGGAAAGGTGAGTGGAGGTGGTTTGAGGGGAAGCTGCAAGGTTTTCGGTAGGGATAACATATGTTGCTGGACGAGATGTTCTGATCAATTCGAGTAGTTCAGCAGGTTTGGCTGTATCATTTTGGACGAACACCTCGACACCTTTTAGACCGAGTGATTTGGTGGTGTGGGGTTGGGAAGAGACAAGATACATTGATGAGACTTGTTGTACGAGATCTTTCGCCGTTGTCAACTCCTCTTCAGCTAGCTTCAGGATCAATCGTTCTTTCGGTACTTGACCACCAAGCTCTTGGAGTTGTTGTAATGATACCACAATCTTCTGAGCACCATTATCGAGGAATGAGATCAGGTCTTCGGACGAATTTTCAGCTTGGACGTAATAGGTTGCCTGAGATGGCAAGGTCGGGAGAGCTGCTCGAACTAGGGCTGCCGGGATGAGTACGGGTCCTAGGAGGGCGAGGGAAGGGAGCAGTGTGGATCCGGATGGATCAAGTAGTGCCAAGAAGGGTGGTGTTGACATTTCGTGGGTATCTTTGGCTTTTGTCTTGTTGAGTGGATTGTGATACGTCAAATCCTTCTCAACGATGATCCATTTACTCAATCGAAAAAAAAGTCGGGAAAGATCTCATTTCATCATCATCATGCCTTCGAGTCAAATATTAAGGGGGGATTCACCACGTGGCAACTACAAGTAATTTAATTCCGTTATTTGGCAACTGGTTTTGACGCGCATCGATGCTTTGAAGCAACATTACAATTCACAAAAATAGTAAATGAGCAGAGTATATCCTTCATTTGAACCGCAAAAGCCCATGGAGGCGTAAGTAGGATCATGTCGAATCATGAGACGGTCACTACTGGCCGTGCGAAGCGTAGCACGGCAGGTAACCGGTGAGTCGAGGCTGTATCACATCTATCTGCCTTTCTTGAACTGGTTATCCCCGTCGAAATGGAAAACACTGACGATGATGTAGTATGCGTGAGCTGCTCGAGCGAGCACACCAAGAAGACGACGATGAACTTTTTCAAGAGGTAGAGAATGATGAGGAGTTTACCGCCCCTCGTAAGCTCTTTCTTATTGCAGACAGCTAGAAAGGTCGCTTATTGTGTCTGTAATGCGTAGAGGAGGTGAAAGATGTGTTTCTGGACGAATTCGCGGATACTGATGAGGAGGTGGAGATGGACGAAGAAGCCGAGGAGAGAGCACTGCGACGTGAAGAAAGGAAGAAGGTGTGTCCATCTTATTCAACCCAGCATGGGAACATTGCGTCTACTGACAGATACCATCACAGGAGAAAGGCAAATCAAAGGCTATATATGATCCTACTGCGAAAATATCCAAATCCAATTCCAAATCTCGTCCAGACACCACCGACAAACTGTTATCTGATCCTTCGTTGTCCCTTCTCGATCCAAATATCGATGCCAGTCGGATGGCCCCTTCCACCTTGATCTTAACGTTGCGCAGAAAACGGAGAGAGGCTAAACGTGAACAACGGTCTGAAGCTCGTCGTTCCAATCTCAGGGCATCGACCCTACAGACTGAAAAGGAGATAGTAGAGAGGGAGGCACAAGCGAAAGCGAATCGTGGGAATAAGGGAAGAAGAGCACAACATGAAACTGGGGAAGTTAGGGGTGCAAGACCTATGACTCAAGATGAATTGATAGCTGCTGCTTTGGAAGAGGAAGAGAGAAATAAAGAAGCTTTAAGAGATTGGCTGAAGAAGGAAGATGAACGAAGGGAACTGCGAAGAGTAGGAAGGAAAAGAGTGAAAGGACCAAGATGGACTTGGGTTAGTAGAACTGTCGAGAGGCTGATTGAGGTTATCGGAGAGGAGAATGTGGTGAAGGAGGTCACTGCGACAGAGAAAAGAGCAGAGAAAGCGGAAGAAAAGAAAAATATGGATCAACCTTCGATGACAGTCACCACAGATCAGCAAAGCGTTTTACCAGAAGGGAACACCACAGTAGATGAAGAGGTGAAACAAGGCACAGCGACGGGTGGAAATGCAGAAGAGAAGAAAGATGCAATCACGACGGACAAGCTGGCTGGAGATGATACTTCACATTCGCAAGGAGTACAATCCGAAGGTGATATCACCACAGCACGGGACCAATTGCCTATTCCTGACGAAACTCTGCTGAACCCGGACGGTGCTGTTCATGCCGACATCTTCACGGACCAACCGGCTGCCGATCCTCTCGATGGATCATCGGCATCAGCATCCATGAAGTCGATCATCGAGCAGAAAGCTGACGAGTCGATAGCCGCGCCTGACTTAACCGCCAATGATCCTACGATTACCCCTCAACCTCCTGGTACGGAAGATGCATCAACACAAGAATCCCAATCTCTGTCCGAATCCCATCCCTCTACTTCTGCGAAAGAGCCATCTACTGTTAACGCAGAAGGAGGTACTTTTCCACCTGTTCCTGGATCCGACAAACCCAAAGAATCGCCCACTTCACCTTCAAAGCAAATATCGGATACTGCTGTACCTAAAGGTCCTGCTGTTCCCGACGCCCTCCCACCTATCGCATCCTCCTCTTCAGACCCTTCTCATGCGATTGCGCGTCCCAGCGGTACCACTGTGGCCCCACCTTCAATCAATCGGCCTGCGGTCACGGAACCAGTCAATGAGGAGAACAAATATACTAGAAATTATTTGATCCTTTCTCAGGTACCTGGAGGATTATCAGAAGAACTGAGACTGATACTTGGAGGTCACGTAGAATGGGATGATGTGATGTATATACCTGCCCGTAACAGGCCAATAAGTAAGCTCTGCCTTCTCTGTGAGAAATGCAAGCTGACTCAATTGCAGATCGAAAACCACCAATATGCGCTTTCACTGGTTTGCCAGCTAAATATCGACACCCTACGACTATGATTCCATACGCCACAGCAGAAGGGTACAAGCATATCCAAGCGTTGTTGCAGGAAAGGTATAAATATGACGATGGTGGTTGGTGGCTCGGAGGAGAGGAGGATGTCCGTGCTGATGGAATGGAAGGCGTTGAAGGTTGGTGGGAAGCTACAAATGGAGGTTGGATGGATGGTAAAGAAATACCTGAACCAGTCGAAAAGATGGAGCAAATGCCTGCAGAGGTGATGGAGGAGATTGAGCCTGTTGAAGAGGTTGTTCTCGTGAGGGGGAAAAGGAAAACGGTTGGAGAAAGCGCTTCGTCAACTCCGGTGCCAATTGCTAAGAAGACAAAAGGCAAAGGAAAGGCCAGCGTTATTGAAGGAGACGAGGCTGTGTCTTCTCCAGTCGAGGGGCTCAAAAGGTCAAAGAGTAGGGGAAAGAGGAACTAGTTGTTTGTAGTCTCATGTTGTATGCATTCACACGTTGTATAGTAGATACCAAATAATGTGACGAAGTGGTCAAAATGCAGCAAATACGCAGCAAAGGACGCAATATCGGCTGCCCCGATATCTTCTACAGAGAAACTTACGAGCTGGGAGCTCTGACTGGTCAATATGACGAATGTGGCAGAGGTGGCACATGGTCCTCAGCGATTAAGAATGGGTAATTGACAGAAGTTGTCATCAGATCTCATGGGATTTGAGAATTGACTTTGTATCTCCCCCTTGCTAAAAGCAGGCACCCGAGTTAAGCCCCTTAATTTCATATCAGCTGATAAAATGCATGAGACAATGCCACTCAATACGCAGCGATATCATTTTCCCCTTCCCCTTCTCTCGCGACCCAAATGTTTTTTGCTGCTTCGAGTTGGATTCGACCTGTGGTTTCCTCTGCCACGTGGTCGGATGCCACGAATAGCTCTGATTTTTATACACCGAAAAATACCGACTATTATTTATTTTTCTGTTTTTTTCCCCTTATTGAAATCGTTCCCGGAACCGAAAAATATGCAGTTTCCACCACTCACGTTTTGGGTCCACCCACTCCACCACCCCATCTCCTCCTCCTTTCATCGAAAAGAAATCTTTCACTTCTCATCTTCTCTATCATCTCCCTCTTCATCCCCGATACTCTTTCAGTGAAGGAGTTATTCTTTTGTTTTTCCACCTCCATACCTTCACTCTTCTTTTCAATTAAAACTTAACCCCAAAAAAAGTTAGACAAAATGGTGAGTCCTTGGATCCGCTCCAACACAAATTTTTGCCGCTGTTTAGTTGAAAGGTCATGACTAATCGCCGCTTTTTCACTCCCTAATAGGTCAAGTGAGTCTCTTCCCAATCTACTACACCATTGTACATATAGCCCAGAGAGAACGACGAGCGAGCAACAGATGCGTGTGGCGGAATGGAAGAAAGGACATTAATGTGTGGCGGAACACAAAACATCGTTTTTTCGGTCGTTTTTTCGGTCATTTCTCGACGGATCTCCTTCATTTCTCGTCCGTTTGATGAATTATTTCGCTGATCAATGCATGGAAATCCCACAGCTTCACAGTGGACGAGATAAGAGGTCTCATGGGTGAGTTCTGCCTCTGATCTATGCATCTTGACTCGCAAAAACGGGAGGAAAAGCTTCAAATTTGGTCGAAAAACATGCTGATTTCTTTTGATATGATGATTAGACCACCCCACCAACATCCGAAACATGTCGGTTATCGCTCACGTCGACCACGGTAAATCTACCCTTACCGACTCTTTGGTCTCAAAGGCCGGTATCATTGCTTCTTCCAAAGCTGGTGAGATGCGATTTACCGACACACGGTGAGTGATTGAATTTACGAAAAACCTCTTGGATCTAGGGTGGCACTGGGATGGCGGATTTCTCCGAAATAAGATGGAGTCTGGTGGCTGATCATCGTTTGCTCCAATAGTCAAGATGAGATTGACCGAGGTATCACTATCAAGTCAACTGCTATCTCCATGTACTTCCCCCTCCCCAAAGAGGATGTAGATGACATCGCTCAAAAGACTGAGGGTGAGTTAAAGTGTATGGAAAAAATCAGAAACCGAGCTGATTTTTTTGTACAGGAAACGAGTTCTTGATCAACTTGATCGACTCCCCCGGTCACGTCGATTTCTCATCAGAAGTTACTGCTGCTCTTCGAGTCACTGACGGGTGAGTTATCCTATTTTCATGGTGGACCCGAGCATGAATTGATACCGTCTTCTCAATAGTGCCCTTGTCGTTGTTGACTGTGTTGAGGGTGTTTGTGTTCAAACCGAGACTGTGCTCCGACAATCTCTTGGTGAGCGAGTCAAGCCTGTTCTTATCATCAACAAGGTCGACCGAGCTCTTCTCGAGTTGCAAGTCTCCAAGGAAGATCTCTACCAATCTTTCTGCCGAACCATCGAGTCCGTCAACGTCATCATCTCCACCTACACCGACCCCGTCCTTGGTGACACTCAAGTCTACCCCGAAAAAGGTACCGTCGCTTTCGGTTCCGGTCTCCACGGTTGGGCTTTCTCCCTCCGACAATTCGCCGGTCGATACTCCAAGAAATTCGGTGTTGACAAGAACAAGCTCATGCCTAAACTTTGGGGTGACAACTACTTCAACGCCAAAACCAAGAAATGGTCTACCACTGCTGCCGGCGGTGGTGAGAGAGCTTTCAACATGTTCGTTCTTGACCCTATTTTCAGACTTTTCGACTCTATCATGAACTACAAGAAGGATGAGATCCCCACCCTTCTCGAGAAACTCGAAATCAGACTTATCGGTGACGAGAAAGACCTCGAGGGTAAACAACTCCTCAAGACCGTCATGAAGAAGTTCTTACCCGCAGGTGATTCTCTTCTTGAAATGATTGTTATCAACCTTCCTTCCCCCGTTACTGCTCAACGATACCGAGTAGAGACCCTTTACGAGGGTCCTATGGATGACGAGTCCGCTATCGCTATCCGAGACTGTGATGCCAAGGGTCCTTTGATGGTCTACGTCTCCAAGATGGTGCCCACCTCTGATAAAGGTCGATTCTACGCTTTCGGTCGAGTCTTCTCTGGTACCGTCTCTTCCGGTCCCAAGGTCCGAATTCAAGGTCCCAACTTCGTCCCCGGAAAGAAGGAAGATTCCGTTGTCAAGTCTATTCAACGAACTGTTCTCATGATGGGTCGATCTACCGAGGCTATTGAGGACTGTCCCGCCGGTAACATCATCGGTCTTGTCGGTGTCGATCAATTCTTGCTCAAATCCGGTACTCTTACCACCTCTGACACTGCTCACAACATGAGAGTCATGAAATTCTCCGTATCTCCCGTCGTTCAAGTCGCTGTCGAATGTAAGAACGCCGCCGATTTGCCCAAACTCGTAGAAGGTCTTAAACGACTTTCCAAATCTGACCCTTGTGTCAAGACTTGGATGGACGAGAATGGATCTATCATTGTTGCCGGTGCTGGTGAGCTCCATTTGGAAATCTGTCTTAACGATCTCGAAAACGACCACGCTGGTGTCCCTCTCCGAAAATCCGACCCTGTCGTCGGTTACCGAGAGACCGTCACTGCCGAATCTTCCATGGTCGCCCTTTCCAAATCTCAAAACAAGCACAACAGACTTTACGTCAAGGCTGAACCTCTTGATGAGGAACTTACCTTGGATATCGAGTCCGGTAAAGTCGCTCCTCGAGACGACCCCAAGATCCGAGCTCGATACCTCGCCGACACTTACGGTTGGGATGTTACCGATGCACGAAAGATCTGGACTTTCGGTCCCGACACCACTGGTCCTAACGTCATGTTAGACGGTTCCAAGGGTGTTCAATACATGAACGAAATCAAAGATTCATGTGTTGCCGCATTCCAATGGGCTACCAAAGAAGGTGGTGTCTGTGAAGAGCCAATGAGAGGTGTTCGACTCAACATTCTCGACTGTACCTTACACGCCGATGCTATCCACAGAGGTGGTGGTCAAATCATCCCCACATGTCGACGAGTAACATACGCTGCTCAATTGCTCGCCAAACCCGGACTTCAAGAACCCATGTTCTTGGTCGAAATCGCCGTTCCCGAATCTGCTCAAGGTGGTGTCTACGTGAGTGTTTCTCACTTGATTTTACTATTTGATTCTGTACTGATATATCCTACTAGTCATGTTTGAACGTCCGACGAGGTCAAGTGTTCTCTTCCGAACAAAGAATCGGTACACCCATGTACACCATGAAGGCCTACCTTCCTGTATCCGAGTCATTCGGTTTCAACGCCGACTTGCGAGCTGCTACCGGTGGACAAGCGTTCCCTCAAGCTGTATTTGACCATTACGCTTTGATCAACGTACGTTATATATTCTTCATTGAACAGCAAAAAGCTTCGCTAACTTTATCTTTTATGTTTCATAGGGTGACCCCACTGAAGTTGGATCCAAGACCAACGACCTTGCCGTCAAGATCCGAACCCGAAAAGGTCTCAAACCCGACGTACCTTTATACGATCACTTCTACGACAAACTTTAATCTGTGTCTGGTTGTATTCATTGGTTAGGGACTTGTAGAGAAGGTAAAAGCAGCTTTGGCTTCGTTATTTGAGATGCATCGTTGTGATAATTTCTGCCATTCATGCGTTAAAAATAGTGATCGGTGACAGCAGCGCGATACCTGACTGTGAATAACACGAGTCCTAAGTTTTTTGTTGAGGCACACGGGCTTGAGAGGTTGCATCAACTCGTACACACATCTGTCCTCTTTCGCACACAGATGTTCCGAGTCTTAGCATCAGGTCAACGTCTGTTATATCTCATACCGGTCTGATTTACCATCTACCATTGGCTCATATCACAAGTGCAGGCGAAAGAATGGATATTGATCTTCTTATGACCTCCGCCTACTGCTCCCAAATTCAGCTTCCGTAAACCGGCAGTTATGATTAGTACAAGTTCGCATCAGTGTTACGAAGATCGATTCTACTGACACATCAAACTGAATACATCTGCAGGCTACAGTGATGGCTTCAAGTACGCGCCTGTATAAGCTTAGCTTCAGTCAGCATAGATTGGACATGTAGTCGGGAGGCCGTACCAAAACCGATCTCAAAAATAGAGAAATTTGTAGATCTTTTTTTAGAGGCGTACAAGACAACACCATACACGATCATGCATACAAACATCTTCACTCACATGGCATGCGAAGTGGAATCAGATTGTGCAAGATGAACTAGTCAATTGAAGCTACAGTATAAAATTCACTTTCTATTGCAGCAGGCGCACGGCTTCGCCGGCTTCCTATCCTTGTAAACGACTATCTTCCTAATATCATCCATGTGCGTAAGATCTGGTAGGTAATTCAAGGCGACCAGCGGCGGAGGTCGATAACCGATTATTTCCACGTCATCTGGAAGGGTCAACTGTTCAAATTGAGCTTGATCCCCATGCATCTCCTTCCGGGGGAGCTTCTGTGCAAGAATATGTTGGAAAGATATGGTGTTGGTGTCTCGACAGGCATGCGACTTTTCTGTAAAAATCCGGATTGTGGTCGGTCCAACCGATATTGGAAATGGGTTCGAATCGAAAGTTGGTCGCGAACTGAGGCAAAGCTGGAAAGAGTGTATAGAAATCGAGTCCAAGTTCCACCAACCACAAGCGTGTCTATCAGTGATTCTTTGGATAATTTGGTTGAAAAATTCTATATCCTTCCTTTCGGTCTCTTCATTGTCCTCGTAACAGAGCCAAAAGTCGTAGTAGTGGGATTCAGGACTGTACACCTTAGGAGGAGAAGGGTATGAAAGGCAAATGTTCTTTGGTTTTATGAATTTGATGAGTTGATCCAGAACGTCTTGCCACTTATGAGGCCATCCGTCGCTGGGACCATAGCTCTTGTCTATCCAATCTTCGCCAAACTCAAGGTGCCGAACGTTCTTGAACAACTCTGAAGCTTTACAATTTACATCATATCCTATCCTTGCATATCGATCAAGGTTATATAACATCAAGGCTATGTGTTTTCCTGCAGAGCACCCCACGTGCAGATATTCAGCTGACTGACAAATCGATATACATCTTCTATGACCCCTTCGATGGGTCTCAAGGGCTGCCTTGCGGTCCTTCTTGCAATCCCGACGATCGATGATGTTTGACGGGTCTGGATTGATAAATCTGTCCATTCGCCAAAATCCGCTGTTGAGATGACGGTACAACCTCGAACAGTATCGTGAATGATAGGTAGGACTGATTCTCGTAGCGGTTTTCAGCGAAGTGAAACTAGCGGCGACGAACATATCAAGGATTGTGACGATTATGTCTGGTGGCAAAGTAGGGTTCGGCCCAGAGGTAGATTTAGGATGACTATATGGGAAGGCAAACCCATATGAAGTGTTTGAGAGAATCTTCATAGTTGTGACGGTGTGTACTGACGAGATTGAGTGCTGAGTGATTTAAAAAGAATGAAAATGAAAGTGTATCAAATTCACTTCTTCTATTTATCTATCTAATTTCTGTAGCACAGAGGGGATGACCTCACATACCAGCTACTTCTCGGATCCGTATGGATCACTGCCAAAGAGATAAGGTTGGACATGAGACAAAATAACTCATATTCGTAGGGTGAGACACGGGGGCGGATCCGTGGAAGATATGCAGTGGACACACATATGTGCATTCACATTGAATGAGTACATGTACTTATACCGTTTTCTGTACACGTATGTGCACATACTGCAGGAACGACTCTATGTCTGAGTATGCCATGGTGTTGATCAGGGAATAAGGTACCCTGTCACCAAGATTTGATCTCTGCGATCTCTTAAATTGCAATACGATAGGTATGTGCGAAATGTTTTCAACTCTTATTTGTAGCTCTTGCGCTCAGTAAAGCACCAGAGCACGAAAGGTCACCTAAGTCAGATCTGATTGCGAACCCGACAATGAGGGTGATTCTATATATACAGGATTAAATTTGTTGACGGCAGAGAGACGAGGACACGATTTCATGCATGTAAGAGAGACAAAGTCATGGAAATACAATCTTTTTGGCTCATACAAATCGTAAGGTTCATTTCTTACCGCAGCAACTACACCCCTCCGCCACTTTTTTCTCTGTGTACTCAACGATTTCCTGCATGCGTCTTCTATGCGTGTTATCGGGCAGGTATTTGGAGACCATCCATGGAAAACGAGTATAATTATTTATCTCTACCCTGGTTGGAAGGCTCAGTGGTAGAAGAACAACTACCCCTCCGTACATCTCTTTTCGCCTCATTCTTCGAGCGATTATATGCTGAAAGAACAAGTCCATTTGGTAATTGTAACTGCTCGTAGTAAATATCCTCAAAGTTGTCGGTCCTTCGGGTATTGGAATAGGATTTGAACCGTGAATCCTTGTTGATATCACATCAAGCTGGAAATCGTGTATTGTGATGGAATCCAAGTTCCACCATCCGCAAGCTTGTCGATCCGTTATCCTTTGGATTGTCTGATCGAAGAGGTCCATTTTCTCTTGTATATCGTCTGCTCTGCCAAAAATACGGTGACCAGTAGTGGAAGTCCAGGCCCATGTAGTAGGAGGGTATGTAATGCAGATATCCCTGGGTTTGACAAATCTAGCGATCTGATCAACGATGTCTTGCGATTTACGGGGCCATCCATTGTCTGTACGATAGAATTGCGGTATAGCTTGGGGACCAAAAACCAAAACCCGGACGTTTTTGAATAGAGCTAATGGTTTACAATGATCCACATGTCCTGCTCCTCTGTAATAGTCAAGTTCGTATAGCGCGGCTGCTAGCACTTCTGCCCCTGAGTAGATGAGATGCAAATATACCGCAGACTGGCAAATGGATACCCAGCGTCGATGACCTCTCTGATGATTCTCCAGAAATAATCTGCGGGCCTCCTTGGTGTAATACTTCGTGTTCACAGAAGCGTTTGGGATGATGTAATTTTGAAAGGATTGCCAAGAGTATCGAGTCATCTTCAAATGACGGTATAGTTTTGGGCAGTATCGTGAGTGATAATCAGGACTCAACCTCACCGCAGTCTTCAGATCGCCAAAGCTGGCTTCAACAGACATGTCGAGGATCTCGTCAAGTATGTCGGGTGGCAAAGTAGGATTGGGGTCAGAAGTTGATTTAGGATAATGATAAGGGACGACAGCTCGTCCGTATGTAGAGGCGGGTAGGATCTTCATGGTAGATCTGTGTATCAGAAGAGGGTGCGTCCAGCGATTGAAATGAAAATAGAAGTATCTCTAAGTAAATATTTTCATCTATTTATCCTTTATATGTATGCAGTACGACAGGGAGGTTTGCGACAGACAGACTCTTTTTCGGATCCGTAAAAATACTGTCAGAGAGATAAGGTTGGTCCAAGGTCGAAATGACTCATACTCGTATGTCAGGTGAGACATTCGAGGATCAGTCAACTTATACTCTCTTCTACAGTATACACCGACGCCTGGATGGTGAATGTTGTCTCTGAGTCTGGACAAGCAGTCGTTTTCTGCACAGTCATTTTCCTTCACGATAGGGCGAAGTTTACTGTTGTGGATATTTCGTCAAGGAGAACCATGTGGATCTCATTATATCAGTGACCATGTAGTCGACACTGCACAGAATACCACCTGCCACCTCGCCACTATCGTCGACCATCTTCGACCTTTATACTTTTATCTCATCCTTCGCGCGGGGCCTCCTTTGCCTCTTTTTCGACCGACGATTTCTCGCTCATTTCGTTTCTTTTCGACATTTCCAATCACCATTGCACACGGTACAGTCTCACAAAACAAGCATAAAAACAGATGCCATTTCGAGCACGGTGTAATCCGACATGCTTAGTCAGGCGTCAAAATGCTTTGTTGGCCATAAGGAGAGGGATCATAGTGCCTAGATCGAGATTAGGAGGAAATGCAGGATCCGTTACTCGTGAGTATTTTTAGAGGATACAGGTTGTTTGCAGTGAAGACACGGAAGATGCCAGTGGGTAACGGTCACTCATCGGTTGAGCAAGAAATTATTCTCGAGGCCTCCAAGAATATGACGGAAAGCGATATACAACATTCATGTTCTTGTTCCGCAACTAATAAATCATCGCTCTTCATTTCTAGCTGTATCGACTGGTTTCGCTCGACATAATTCCACTTCATCACTATTCTCACCTCTCACATCGTTCTTCTCCCGTGTCAAGGGACCCTCAGGTCCTTCACCCGAGCAAGCCTCGTCCGACTTCACCTCATCGCTCGCGTCATCACAGATCGATAAGTTGCAGTCCGCCTACAATGTCATCATCTCATCACCTAACGCAGGACAGTATCTATCAGAAGAACAGCTAATAGAAGCAATGCGGTTTTTGATGGAACTAAATTCCTCTCAGTCATTAGGGCTTCTACAGAGGATATATCAGGATCTACCTGATGGATTCGGATACGCAATCACTCCTGAACATCAAAAATTACTGATCACAAGTCTATGTAATAGTGGATCAGTAAATGATGCTTTCGATTGGGCTCAAACCATGTCTCCCCAGTCTGTGGATTGGCGAATACTCCTTCAGACAGCTTCGAAACACGATCCGTCCCTTGTTGAACCTATTGCGACTCATGCTCGTCAACACTCCTCACTCGACCATACAGATTATGCTCTCTTGATCCGCTCTATCCGTAACTCGCATTCCACTTCAACACGGTCCAGAACCATTGCCAAGCTGGACGACCTACTGGTGGAACTGGAAGAAAATGGAGTCGTACTGGATTGGTCTACTCAAGCTGAATTGATGCGTTTATATATCTCTTTAGGTGAATTAGAAAAAGCGAATGAGATCGCGACGAGTTGGGATATGTCAAATATCCCTTCTCCCGGGACGTGGAATGCTATTGCTGAACTCTACATCGCTAGAGGAGATACTGATCTAGTGGAAGAAACAATAGGAAGGATGAAGGATAAAGGTCTTTCAGCTCCGCAAAAAGCTTTGACATTCCTTTCTTTGCAAAATCTTCAATCACAAATCAGCTCAAAATCTACAGTCGGTCTTTCTGATATCATTGGATCTATAGAGTCAGCTGAAAGAGTCTGTGATATCCCTGCCTCATCTGATGTATGGGCCGAAATCGTACGATTGTATCTATCAGAAGTCAAATCGCATGATTCACTGGATATAGCCATGGAAGTATATCATGAAGTCCTATCAAGAGGAATCGAGGTATCAGCAGAACTAGCAAGAAATATAATCATCCCATTATGCAATATTCGAAAAACGTCAAGGTTACCAGACGCTATGAGGATATATGATGATTACCTATCTTCAAGTAACGCTTTACATAATCGGAGAGAGAAATCAAGATTTTCAACTGTTTATCAATATTTATTAGTTGCTTGTTCAAAATCCAAACCACCTTCAACCATTATAGCTATTAGGTTATTATCAGATATGAGAAACCATCAAATTGAGATCACTTCGACTAATTTGATATCATTATTGATAATGTTAATGAAGTCATCCGAAGATCATCCAAGTGCTTTCAACGTATATGCACATTTCTACGCCTTATCACCTGGATTAATTGATGAATCAGGCTATCAAGCTATTTTAACTACTTTTCTGAACCTCTCTTGGGAGCGATCGCCCTATCCGCCGCCAGAGTATTTCATTGGAATGCTAAAAGATATGCATAAAGCAGGATATCAACCCGGCTCACATATTCTAGCTGGTTTACTGAAACAATATGGATATCAAGCTACTAGATTACGTCGGAAAGCAAGATCGGCAACAATATCTTCTACATCTTCTACATCAATATCTACGATCAATCACGAAGACGGGCCTGAATTGAGCGTAGAAGAACAATTAGATAATTTAGGACAATCAATTCGAGATATACATACTTTAATCAAGTTGGATCCATTGATATCACCTGATATACCACTCTTATCGTCATTGATGGATTCCTATGCTAGGGCGGGAGCGTTTTCGGAGTGTTTCGAAGTTTGGGATGAATTGATTCAACGCAGACCAAGAGAATCAATCACGACAGTCAAACAATCTTACGCAGCTTCGATAAACGTGGTTTTAGATGCTTGCGGTTGGAGTTATTCCTTACAAAGAGGAAGAAAAGCTTGGAACTGGGCAAAAAGGTGGAATTTGATCTGGGAGAAAAAACATTACGATTCTTGGTTGGAATGTTTATGTAGAAATGGCCAATTGGAGGAAGCTGGTATGATTATTTTCGACGAAATGGGCATCGACAATGTACCGCCGCCAGATAAGGAAAGTGCTAGGATAGTCTTGAGGTTCGGTAGAAGGGAGAATGACCATGGTAGGAGTAGAGAGGAAGTTGGCCAATTTGTCGAAAGGTTGAAGGAGCAAAAGAAGGATTGGTTCGAGGAGTTGAAAGCGGAAGGTGAATTGGAAGGACGTTGAAGCGGAGTGCAACGGCGACGAGAAAGATGAGCATTACGATCGATATACAAGACAATATGCATACAACAAGCAACCACTGTATCACTACCAAAAAATGCAATCACTAAAGCTACAAAACATGCACCAAAATACAGCTTGGAATTACCAAAGTCATCTTAATGTTAACAGCCTAACTTCCCTTCACCTTGTGCTTCCAGTTTGACCAATCGATATCCCTCTTCGACAACTTTTTTGCCATTCCTGTAGGACCTTTCAAAGCGATCAAAGGAATCATGCTCGGTCTCCCATGCGCGCAGATGAAGGGGAATTTGGTATCGCTGAGCTGAGTAGTTAAACGAATCTGCTGGTCGCGATTTAGGGGATCTTGAAACATGATCGCACCTGTAGAAGTATGATACATAAGTCGACCTGAGCATACAGACTGTGCGAAAGATGTGACCATTGGATAAACCTCACTCACCTCGACAAGCCTTCGAATTTGCTAACTCTAACATTTCTCGAGGCATGAACCTGATGTCTTTACCAATACCCTCATCTTCATGTGGAATAGGGTCTTCCGCGACCTCTTGATCACGTCCAATACAGTCTTCCCCAGCTCCATCATTTACTTTTCCTACATGTTCACCCATGTCTTCCTCTTCTTCCGCAATCTCATCATTAGCGAAAGATCTGATCCAAGCTTTGATTTCGTCCATATCAGCCTCTAAAGAAGGTATATAACCTCTGATCAATCTGATCATTTCAGTTCCCTCCTTCCTACCCAGCCTGCTGGACAGTAGACTTGGTATTTTTGAAACCCCAATTTGGACATAATCACCTTGTATATCATTCAGATCAGGTAAAGAAAGCTGGATCCCCCATCTCCGGAATATATCCAAGTTTTCGGGTGAAGACAATGTTCTTGCTTCTGAGGAAGTCAGGACTATATTAATCGGTATTTCTAGTCTTGTAGTAGGTATGTTATCGTTTCGAAATCCAGCACTCAAGGAAGAGAGAATATTTTCAATCGATATTCTTTCGTCCGCCGCATGTTGATCGATCAGGACTAGAGCTCTTTCACCTTTCGGAGTAGGTAATATGACCGAAACAAATTTTTTATCCACCTGCCCTATGATATATGATTTAGACAGTGATGATCGCGTGAGTTGAATGTCCAATGTAGACATCCTGGTTCTGGGCTCCGGATTTATAGGTCGAGCAAACGAAGAATGCAGACCTTCTGTTGGACAACTCCCACATTGATTATCGCCCTGGAGGATGTCGAGGTTCCGTTTCAAACCGCAAGCGATAGGTAAAACACCCAAATCGAGTGTTGTCTCCAAGTCCGTAATCCATTGAGACTTGCGGACTGGTTTTTCGGAAATGATAAGAGAATAGTTGACATGGGTAGTAGGTAAATCTCTTCTTTGGTTTATGAAAGCTTGTGAAGGTATAGCAGGAATTGCCGGACACCGTAGATCGCCTCTGGACGATTGAAGAGAGTGCTTCGTCGCAGAAGACATGCTGACATCCGCTGATGGAAGAATTGTATCGAGGACTAGTGGCAGAATAGGAGAAGACGACGGATGTTCGACCGTAAAAGATAAGGGAGAAGGTCTTGTCAAGTCCCATTCATTTCCGCTGGGCGCAAAGGGCGCAATTACATCTTTACCAAGAGGTGATTTACCATGGAGACCAATACACGTGGAAGCCTGCTTCGTGGGACTCAGAGAGGCGCATTTCGTCGATGCGGTTCCAAATCCGTTTTTCTTGAGAAATTCGTCCACAACAGCCAAGATAAGATTTCTGACTTTCGAGTAATCCTATCGTACACATGGTTGTGAGCTTTGTTTATACTCTCACATTTCAGATAAATTCACTTTATATCCTAACATTCCCTTTTGAGGTTCATAGCTAACATCAACTTCATCAGAAGGCATAGAAACATTAAGTACGTAGATTGGATGTCTCTCCATTCTCCTAGGCGATCTTCTCTGTCCTAAAGAAATGTTAGCTGTGACAATCATGCCTCTAGCCCGCGCAGCTTACCGCCAGCGATATATTCCAAATCGTTGTCTCCTGCAGACGCATAAGTCGAGAATCTACTGTCCGAGAACTTCTTGGAGATGGCTAGGTGTAGGTCTGAGCGAGCTAAGGGATAATTATTGATGTCTGCCATGATTGGAATTAGTCTAGTTCCGTGCGGGTACTGTTACACTCAGCTTACACAAATGTTGATGGATCTACCCGTTGTACGAATCAGCTGAATCTTCTGTCAACCGACATTCGCCTGGCTCACTTTGGTGAAATCGCCTGAAAGACTGATGAATCCATCCACACGTTTAGTACCTGCTGAAACGCGAATATTCTGCACTCTCTATAACGAAAGATCAGCTTTAATATACCTCATATGCATTGCTATAACCTCAAAAGCCAGCTTACCTGAACAAGAGCATTGCCATACAGGGATCGGAAGATATGTACGCTCGATTTTGCCTATTAAAGTCTACCAAATGAGTTCTGCGGAGTCTCAAAATCGGAAGAAGTGAGCTTACGCTTCTGATACCCAACAACAGTTTCCTTCCTCCAGTATCTTTCTGCTCCCAGACAGTCCATCCAATACCAGGTCTGCACAGAGCTAGAACCTCGATGATCTTCTTACATTGTCTAATCAGAGTCTCCCCATTCATGCTTGACAACTCCTCTCTTCTCACGGGGATATTATGGAATATTTCCTTAACATTGATTATTGTTCCGCTAGATAAAGAGACAATTCGAGAAGGATCGATACCCATATAAAGTGTTTTGGACGATTTGACAATCTTCGTATATGATGTCTCGGATGAAGTAGGACGGGTGGTTATCGTGAATAAAGATAATGCGGATATGGATGACAGTGCTATTAGAGAAAATGAACTTGTTGGCATTCACCCCATCCTAGAAGTTAAAAATCTCACCTTCTCCACGATATCCATATGAGTCTACTGAGCCCAAATTGGATTCGTTGAGAGTTTTGCTTGTCCCTGCATCTCGATATTAGCTAAATCCGTGAGGGATATCGGACAATATTTCACCCATTGTATGATGAAGGGGAAACTTACTAAACCTTTTTCCAATCTTCCTCAAACCAGCCTGCGTGATCCCACAGCCATCATCCTCCACCCTCATACTCTCCTCACCTTTAGTCAGGCAAAGTGCTATATCTATATATCTCGCATTCGCATCCAAAGAATTTTGGACTAATTCTGAGAGGATTTGAGGAAATGTAGGTATGATCAGCGAAGAGCGGATCGTCGTCGTTGTAGGGGTGGGGAGAGGAGTTATCCGGTCCATCGTTCAAATGGTGGCTACCATGTCATCGAGAATACGATTGGTCATATCATTGATGGTTGATGTGGAGTTCATCACGAGAGAAAGAGGAAGAAATGAGGATAGATAATTCACTCCTCACACTATGTTTTTCGCCGCTGGATGACCTCCACTTGTCACCATGGGACAATGTTGATATCATCAACATCCAGATGAATACGACTCTTTCTTGGGTATCTGCAATCCACATTTTCAGCGTTTTCATACGACCATGAGCTATATGACAAGTGACAGCTCAGCGACATCATCAGCTATGAAGCTCGATACTCCACTGCATATAAAGTATATCCAAAATCTAGACAAGGTGAGCGACGGCACATCATCCCCAGACATTCTCATGCTTCTGCTATCCCAAGACACTTCTCATCTCATGCTGGACTTGCCTGCTGACGTTATCATTGACGGACAGAGACAAGACTTGGCGTATCACTTGACATCCCACCTTCGACTAAATGGTATATATTGGGGATTGACGGCTTCGCATATCATGGGAGAACCGAGCGCGTTGGATAGAGAAGGTGTGATTGAATATGTGTTATCATGCTGGGACCACGAGTCTGGTGAGTGTGAAATGTCGGTCCCAGTTTGATATTCTTGTAAAGAAATGGTCGATTTACCTGTGAAATGAAATGCTGCTCGATCTATAGGGTCATTTGGGCCACATCCGGGACACGATGGACATATATTAGCTACTTTGTCAGGTATACAAATTATGTTAATGCAAGATGTAGTCGATTGTATAGACATTGAAGGTGTTACTAAATGTATGTTTGATTTTGACTATGTCATGATTCCCACAAGGCCATTTGAAATGCGGGATGGGTCAAGCTAATGCATTGATAGTCCTACTAGAACGCATAAATCCCGATGGATCAGTATCTGGCGATTCATGGGGTGAGATAGATACTAGATTTACTTATATCTGTTTGTCATCCTTATCACTTCTTGGAAGGTTAAATTACATACCCACAAAGAAGAGAGAAGCTATAGTGGATTATATAAGTAGATGTAGGAATTTCGATGGCGGATTCGGTAGAGTTCCAGGAGCAGAAAGTCATTCTGGACAAGGTGAGTAAACTGTTTTGTTGAGACTGTCTCATTCAACTTGAGTGCTTATGCTGATGTTCTGCTTCAAACGTAGTATGGGTTTGTACAGCGGCATTATCTATATTGGACAGACAAGACTTGATAGATGTACCATTATTGGGAGCATGGTTATCTGAAAGGCAATTACCTAATGGAGGCTTGAATGGACGTCCAGAAAAGCTAGAAGATGTCTGTTACTCATGGTGGTGTCTGGCTTCAATATCAATAATAGGTAAATTGGATTGGATCAATAAGGATAAATTGATAAAATTCATTCTCGGTGCTCAAGTAAGTCATCAACTTCTAATTCCTATCTCAGACCCCTTGCTCGTTAACTCAGTAACATGCTAATTCTGTGATTCTGTAGGATCTAGAAGACGGTGGAATAGCAGATAGACCAGGAGATTGGGTCGATGTCTTTCATACCATTTTCGGAGTAGCAGGTGAATATCAATCTCCGACTCTGACGATAGAACAGGAGAGCTGACGCTGACTGTAACACGTTGTTGACAGGACTATCATTACTTGGTTATCCAGGATTACAAGATATAGATCCAGTTTATTGTATGCCAGCTACATTAATCGACAAATTGAATCTGAGGAAACCTTACGAAACTCTTAAGCGGATGGATTCTTATCCCTAATCAAGAGCGCATATTTCTCATATTGTATTTACATGCATTGATGACATTTCCATGTTGTTCTATCATCTTTCGATTTTGCGTCGAACCTTACTCAGAACATTTACAGATATCATTCAAATTCTATTGAATACCACTCTCCTCACCTGGAGCAGATGCGTGACCCTCTCCACCTGCACCTGTGTCTGCGCTTGCACCGGCGGTAGGAGTTTGATTGCCAGATAAAGCTCGTGAACCCATTGCCATACTTGCTTGACCTGCCTGAATAGCCGCGAGTCTTTGTCTTTTGCGTTCAGCATCTGCTTCTTTCTCAGATTCAATGGTGGCTACAATTTTCTCGATTTCTGATTGTTCGAGGTTCTATATGGATGTCCACTTTGATTAGTACTTGAAAAGCTAGGCGTGAAACAGACAAAGGGGTGAAACAATGTCGCAACAGGAAAGAGCAGTAGCTGGCAAGGTACACCATACAGAAAGAGCAGATGTGCCGGAAGACATCGTGGAGAAGGGACGTTACTTACAGTGATGACACCATACTTCTCCATCACACTAATTTCGATATTCTTCGCTCCAGTCTGTACTACTTCAAGTAATGATTTGACCGTAAGTTTGATAGCGTCATCACGAGCCAATTCTTCTGTATAGTTCTTTTCCAGGAACTCTCGGACAGTCTTTGACGCTCGACCGATCGCACATGCCTATACATCAGAGAACTCGTTCAGTCCGCAAGATCCATTGTATGAGATCCCCAGCCACATTTCGAGAGGAGTAAAAGGAAAAAGATAGACTGACCTTCCATGCTGAATAGATACCACTGGGTTCAGTTTGATATAACCTTGGTATGGTGTCATGAGGGTCAAAACCAACTACTAATGTTGATATTCCGAAAGGTCTAACACCACCTGATTGTGTATATTTCTATGCCACACCAAAACATAGTCAGTCTTGAGAACTTCAGTGATACAACCAGACTGAAATCACTGACCTGTTGGATACCTGCAATATGTTTCGTAATATATTCTATGCTGACCGGATCTTCCACTGTTAATCTATGAGATTGACATTCGACTCTTGCTTTGTCAATCAGAATTCGACCATCTGCTGTCAAACCTATGTTACGTTCCAAAACACGTCAGCCTCCAGTCAGTTCGATGTATCATGAAATATGAGAATGAGTGGGATACTTACCTGCGAAAGCAACACAAACATGATCATCTAACATGGCCACCTTTCTAACCGTTCTAGGATCTTGCAATTGCAGTGTGGACTTCTTCTCTACTCCAAGTACAACACATGATGATCCTCTCACTCCGACCTACAAATGATTGATCAGCGTCCACACTTAGCACTCATAGGTTATCGATCCAGTGGATGCCGATGGAATGGGACGTTGAAGTCGGGGAATGACGGTCAAACTCACAGCACATGTTCCTCTTTTCACAGCTTCTAGGGCGTATTCGACTTGGAAAAGCTAGCAGGCAACTGTCAGTAAGAGGGTATAGATGTGGGACAAACTGTCCAGCTCAACTCACATGTCCATCGGGAGAGAAGACGGTCAACGCTGAACGTAGCAAGAGTCGTTAGCGGACTCTTCGGGTTTCAACTGCAGATAGCTCTTCTGACATCAAGATAGATGGAGCTCACCTCGGTCATATGATCTTGACATGATGAGTTGATGATATAAGAGATGAAATGGACTGAGATTGAAGATGCTTTTGTCTGTATAACATCATGAAATGTAAGAATTGTCCTCATTGTTGTACGGTGGACGCGCGTCTGAAGCGATGATGATGCGGAGAAAGCTAGCATATGTTCAAATTAGGCTCGTTGAAGAGCAAGAGACTCGAAGGCGCCCTGACTTCTCCTTGAACCAGTTTCCCATGCCTAACTATTTTCGCTTACGTTGTGTTTGGTTCGAATTTGGTGAAAATGACCTATTACTTGACTGCTGTTCAACTCTGATCAATGATCCAGAATTCCCACAAAGCAATATCTTCAAAGTAGGTGAAAGATGTCCAAGCATGTAAGGCAACGTACTAAGGCTCAACGAAATGCTCAAATCGAGGAGGAAGAGCCTTTAGTCCCAAGTAAGCGGGTTTCAGATTTCCATAATATAGCCATGATCGCTGACTCAACGGGCTCAGGTCAGGTACTAGACGAACAAAGTAAGCTGACATAGCAAGATCTCTGAAATTCGCTGATCGCTGACGTGCTCTTTCGATCGCCTAGCTCAAAGTGAGGAGATTCGTTTGCTGCGACAAAAGAACTCAATGGACAACAAACAAGCTCAAATGGTTTTGGATGTAGGGGTATTAATCGCTACAATCATGTGAGATAGCATCCCGTTCATGGATTTGGGACCGTCCCCATACTTATGCCTCATATCCTGCGTCTCATAGATCGATAATGCAGTTCTTTGAACATACGCCATCCCCAAACCCTATATTCTGTATTCTAGCAGTCATCCAACTTTTATTACTCCCATTTTCAATAACTCCACGTTGGTTACCCATCGAGCCGATTTCACCTGATATTCATCTTTATACGCTTTCGGTTGAACTTACCGTATCTGTCTGTGCCATCTACATCCGATATAACCTATCGTTACCATCATCAGGAGCAGGCATGGAACCTATGGAAGTTGGTGAGATGGCTAGGTGGATTATGCCTGCTCTGGTTTCAGGTGCAGTGAATATGCAAAGAAGAGCAGAGAGGCAATCAGAAATGAAACTGGATATGTTGGAAGAACTGAAGTATGATTTGAAGGGCGCATGAGTAGGTTTGATCTAATCATAGGAATATGGATGTATAACAATCAATGATCAGAATACCAAACTGATCCCGCTGCCAGATACAGAAGAAGACTTTCTATTCCTCATATCGTCTGTTCTCCTTGTCATTCCCATCTGATGTACACATACGAGCTATGTGCATGATCTGAAGAATGTGAGGGACACCGAGACATTCGGGTATCTTATGGTTTCGTACTATGCTGACGAGTGACGCAAAGTGTGACAAGCCAAGTATCCCAGTCTAGATCATAATATTCCTTGCTCCAGTCATGGTCAAGGTGGCTGATAACCATGGAATATGACAAGCCTCAAATGATATCGTCTATCCGAGTGAAAGATTATCGGGATGCAAACAGCTGTTTATATCACTTTGGATCCACTCTTTCATCTCCCTATCCTTGATTGATCCACCCCTTTCCTTTTCTATATCACCCTAACAGAAATCTGGATCACCACTCTTCGTATCATCAGGCTCCAAATCCACAATTGACAACTTATAAGTGTCCTCATCATCCTGGGAACCAACATAGAGCTTCGACCTCATCTGAAACCCCTGACCAATACTTCAAAATGTCGCAACCACCCCGTCCGGCGCTCAAGCCAGGGGACAGGAAAGATTCCAAAGTCCGGTTCTCTCGCGAAGAATTAGCTCCTATTCGATCCGATCCATCTGATTTCCTCCCTGCTCATAATCACGATGCTGTCCCTGCTAGATCATCGATCGTATCTACCTATTCGGATGCTCAAGAAGGGGAATACTGCGATTCAAACGTTTATTCATTCCATTCTGAACCTATAGAATTAAGCGAATCGATTGATGATCCAACTCCTGTTCAGCCAGGCTACTATCGACAGATTCCGGAGGTGGAGGAGATACAACAATATCATGATGAGCAGTATCAACAACATCTCCAGCAAGAACAGTTACAACAAAGACAACAACAACTGCAGCAGCAGCAACAACAGCAACAGGCTGCACACGATGGATATACATCTACTCCACCTAAGGTTGTTGGGAGTAGAAGATGGTCATCTGCTCAACATCGACCTACACTGGATACACTTCATTCCACCGAAGAAGAATATCATCAACAAATTTCTGCTTCTCCCAGAGACTCGATTACTCAACCATACCGTGAAGATGCACCATCACCTTACAGACCACCCTCATCAGCTTTGAGGTCTTCCTTGGTCCAACGAGATCATCTACCCGGTAATAATAATGAGACTTCAGGAGCAGGATATTACGTTGAACAAGAACCGCCTTTCACTCCTAACAGAACAGCTAGATCCTCAGCTCCTAATATAGGTTATACTCCACCCAGAAGATTGCTAGAACAACATAGGTTCTCTGTACCAGCCCAATCCCCTAAAGGAAACTCACCTCGTCCGCAAACTCCAGGTAATAAGGACAATGACTTATATTCACCGGGGAATAGAGGTACGTTCGGTGAAAGAAGGTATTCACCTGTACCTCCTTATTTGGAGGAGTACCCTCCTCCTGATCGAAGAGATTCCAGGTTCCAAGAAAGAAGAAACGACCATTATGATGTTGGTAAAGATAGGTTATGGGCTGAAGGTGGATATCAAAAGGAAAGAAGTGATTCAGAAGGCACATTGTATGATGAAAAAGTCAAATCGAAATACGTCAATTCCCCAGGACCTGAACCTCTCCCAAGAAGACAAAGAAGCTTAAGCGACTCTTCGAAACTCAATATTCCTAACGCAAGTGGAGGAATGAGAAGAAGAACTACAAGACAGTTAGAGGAGGACGATGATGATGACACTTCATCCTACCACGTAAAAGGGGGAGTGTTTTCACAGTTATTGAGATTGACTGGAAGAACCAATACGATGCAAAGAAAAGCTTCATCAAAATCAGCTTTCGGAGCCTCTTCTGGACCAGGAATGTTGCCTACAATGAAATCTTTAGGTTTAAGAAGACTGGGCAGTTCAGCTTCAACTGTCTATGGTCAAGATGAACTGGATCCCGATGACCCAAGGGTTACTGGGCAAAAGAAGAAGAAACATAGAAGAAACAGTTTATCGGATTTACCATTCATGAGGACCAACACGGATGATAGTCTTTACCCTGGAGGCAAGAAGAAAAGAAGAGCTAGTATTCAACTACATGTTGCGGGTGCGTACTTCTCCTGACTTTTGTGTACCCGAACGGATGATTGATAGTCATTCTCACTCAATAGATATCCTTACAAGACAACAGTTCGTTCTGAAATTAGCCAAAGCCTTGATGACGTTTGGGGCACCTTCCCATCGAATCGAATCACAATTGTCGGCCACTGCATTGGTTCTTGAAATTGACGCCCAATTCATTCACTTCCCTTCGATCGTAATTGCAAGTTTTGGTGATATGGACACCAGAACATCTGAGACCCACTTCGTTAAAGTTCACGGAGGTGGATTGGAATTAGGGAAACTCCATAAAGTCCACAATATCTACAAGAGCGTTGTTCACGATGAGATGGACGCTTCAGAAGGTACCAGACTAATTCATGCTCTGATAAAAGCCCCAATGGAGTATAATCTTTGGCAAAGGATGATACTTGCTTTCTTGTGTTCCGGTTTGATCGCTCCAGTTGGTTTTGGCGGAAGTTTTGTGGACGGATTGGCCAGTGGTGCTTTGGGTATCCTGTTGAGTTTCATGCAATTGCATGTAGCAAGCAAGAGTGCTATGTACTCCAACATCTTCGAGTGAGTGATTCATCTTTAATCGTATCGAGCAACACTGAAGACTCATACCATATAGAATCTCCATTGCAACTATCGTCTCATTCACGGCGCGAGGGTTATCAACGACCGGTATTTTCTGCTATCAAGCTGTAGTATCGGCCGGTGTGGTGCTGATTTTGCCCGGATATACTATTCGTGAGTTCCAGAACTGAGCGGACTGGATTATAAAATTGTCCTTGACGCTGATTCTACCCTACTTTCGACGCTTAACATCAGTATGTGGATCGCTCGAACTTGCTTCGAAAAATATCATGTCAGGTTCCGTTCGAATGGTTTACGCGATCATCTACTCCCTGTTCTTGGTGAGCTATTCATCCCTCTACTATACTCGGTCGAGCTGTGCAATCTGAACTCGCTGCTGTACAGGGTTTCGGTATCACGATTGGATCTGATCTGTTCTACGTATTTGACAAATCCGCTCGAACGGCCTCGCAGGTTGCTGCTCGAGCAGCACAGTCTTACGTGACTATCCATGGATCATTTTTATCCGATACGATGCTGAATATGACATCGGATACTACCGGTCTACCAATGCCTTTGTTCAATGGAACCTTCACATTCTCAAATGCGACAACGGATCAAATCACTTCTAACCTCAACCAAGGAGCGGTCATATGTGTACGGGATCCAGATTGGCCTTGGTGGAGACAAGGAATGCCGCAGATCTATTTGATCTTGTTCATTCCCATATTCAGTGTCCTGCTAAGTATGTGGAATATGCAGCCACTAAGAAGTAGGCAGTTACCTGTCATGTGCTTTATATGTTGTATTGGATATTTGACCAACGCCTTGGCAAATCACTATATCTTCGATAGAAGTGATGTTGTTTCTGCACTAGGTGCTTTCGTTATCGGGTGAGTTTAATCACAAACCCATCTCTTCTCTGTCGCATATACACCTCAGGAAAGGGCTGACTTGATGCAATTATAGTATTATGGGTAACATCTATTCGAGAGTATTTGGAGGAACAGCATTTACTTCGATGGTACCCGGTGTTTTGTTCTTGGTTCCCGTGAGTGTCTTTCCACCAGGCTGATTTAGATGCTTCCACAACATCCAGCTGAACAGTACACTCCTTTCTTTGACAGTCCGGTATAGCAGCTGCCGGTGGTTTAGCAATGACGACCAATCCCCATCATAGTGATTCGTATTCACAAGGTTTGATCATCGGTTTCAGAATGGTTCAAGTCGCAATTGGTATCACCGTAAGATACAACCTTCTCCATCGAGCGTGGTAGCAGCTGTAGACTAATGTGATCATTCGCGCAGGTTGGTCTATTTGGTTCAGGTCTATTGATTTACTCTTTCGGACGAAAGAAAGGGGCGGCTTTGTTCGCCTTCTAAGGGATCACTGGATACCAGCCTTGAAATGCCGCTCTTTGTCCCTTTCTTTTTCTGTGTGATGTTCATATCAACGATACGCCCCTAGTTCTGCCCCTGCAATTTACCCCTGATTACACTTTGATTCTGTACGATAAACGGACAATGTATTTTTTCTGTACGATGTGAAAGTCTTCATTTGATGCATGTATTCGCACTGTGGTTTTTGGAATCGGCGGAATCAGATCCCACGTGGTCCGCTTGAGTTAGTGATCCCATTTGCCGAAGTTAGCTTGAAAGACAGAAGCGAGACACAAACGATGTTGATGTCTTCAATTTGCATATTCCATACTTACAAGAGCATGTCAATTTGATTAATCCCAGACACCTTGAAGTCCTGAATAGGAGGGAACCGGTCAAAGTGCTATTCTACCCTACATAATGGCTCGGAAAGCAGCGGTAAAATACCGCTCTTTACGGTCAAACCTCGTTCATCTACCCCTTTCGCTATTCGCTCAATTGGCTCAACAACAAGCGGTAAGTCCGTCTACTCGTCATCACTGTCTTGTCGTGGAACTCTGTTAGAATCCGCTGAATTAGAGGAGGACCCTAAACGAACAAGCGCTGACAATCTAAGCCCTATGACGACAGCGCCCCCAATCTCTGATCCTGCACCTATTACCCCTCTCACCTTCATCATCCTCCTCACGTCAACCTAAACCAGCTTATCTAGGATGGTCAGGTCTAGCAGCTTCTTCATCTCTCTCGCAAGCTGGCAACGGACTTGAAAGTATCGAGATTGACCCGGAGGTAGCTTTGTCACTTGGATGGACAGAAGGTACTCTGGTGAGCTTCTCTCCTGCACGTCATATGCGAACAGATACTTATGGGTACTGGGTGTAGGTCGAAATTAGTGTGATACATAATCCGACGAAAGCACTTTCGGTTTCGGTCACCCCGCTGACATCAGATGACTGGGAAATACTCGTGCGTTGCGTGTGTCATGATGTTACTACATCAACTAAACCATTTGGTCCACATAGGAACAACACGCTTCTTTTCTAGAGACTCATCTTCTGTCTCAGCTGCGAGCCGCTCAAAAAGGTCAAGAAATCGATGTTTGGGTCGCGGGGAAGACAAAGATTAGGATTAGAGTCGGTAAGTGTCCCACTCTACTCCGCACAAAAGTTTGTCTGGAACTTCCTTGCCGGTTCTCAACGCTAACGACTGATGATCATAGACGAGACCAGTCCTTCCCCATCAATCAAAGATGCTGTATTGGTCAATATTGACACGGAGGTTTATGTCGCTCCCAGACCAAGAGGAATGGCTCACACAAAGACTGTTAATTCAGATAACACTGTGATACAGAATGAGAAAGTCAACGGCATAAAAAAGACGGATAAGGGAATGAAAATAAGATTGATTCCACCTCGTATAGCTTCTGGATGGGGTGCCTTAAGCCTTCCTCCCAAAGTCGCAGGTGATAAAGTAGTCTTATGTTCTCCTGGCACACTGAAGACGATCAAGCGCAGACTGAAACTCGACAGTGACGTACTCGATGTCATAGTTACCTCGATCGGTGAGAACGATAGAGGAGAGAAGGCGGATAGGTCTATCCCTGTCCCTGTTGGAGACGGTCCAGACCAAGAAAATACTGTCAGAGAATCACATGCTCAGCTTGTCGGATGGCAGGAAATGCCGGATGGATGTATGACTGTTCTTGGTGGAACAGAAGAGTGGGAGAGCAATTGGGGAAAAGTCAGAGTAAAAGTTGGCCAAGGAAAGAGAAAAGGCGGGAAAAGTAAAGTAGCCTCGGCTTTGTGAGTGACATCGCGTCAACAAAACATATTGGTGCAAACATCATGAGACATTCTATTGACTTCGTATTTCAGGCCTGAAACTTTGCCCACCTCAGTCTTACCTGGCACAAAGCAAACTATCGACGATGCTGTCACTTTTCTTTCTCGACCCAAGTCATCTGGATCGAACAGACCGCTTTTAATCTTAGGAAATAAGGGGTCGGGAAAAACAACCGTAGTTAAACAGATAGCCGAGCAGCTTGAAAGAGAAAGGACGACATTGACTGGTAAGCGTCTGCGATCATTTCTGTATGTGACTAAGCTCATAAGATCAACAGAAACTTTGTATGAAGACGTTGGAAAACTAGATCCTGGAGGTCGATTGGGGACTATCAAGGAGACCATATCAGGGTGGATAGAGAATGCTCAGTCGAGAGCACCGTGTTGTCTGATTTTGGATGGATTGGATATCCTACTGGGACCAGAATCAGAGGTAAGCGAGACACTCGAAGACTGGCTTCGAAGAGCTCATTAAATTTTTTGATCTTAGCTGAACTCCTCTTCCAATCCTGCCATACTGGTCGATCACTTCTGCCGCCTTTTCTCTGGCTGCAATCTACCTTCAGGTGTACTGGTGCTCATCACATCAACGAGCAGCACTTCCCTTCATCCAATCTTGAATTCGAAACATCTGTTCGGAGGAACGATGAAGATACCGCCGTTAACAAAGGAAGTCAGACAAGACGTCATACGTTTTATAGTTGAGACGCGGAATCCTTTGGGTTATCCGCAGGTTGTGGACGGATATAGTGAAGAGCGACTAGATTACGTCTCATTGGGAGGCAGCACAGAGGGATACTCTATCGCCGACTTAGTGGATTTAGTTGGAAATGCGACTCAACAAAGCATAATACGGTCTACGAAATCTGAAAACACAGCGCAGCTCGTAATGGAAGATTTCGTTCTTGCTCAAGAATCTTTCACACCCCTCAGTCTGAGAGGTGTGAGTTTACAGAAGAGCGATACTCAATGGAGCGATATCGGCGGTGAGTGTACATCATCCTTCGTGCAACGTTCAGCTGATGTGTCTCGCTATTAGGGCTGCATGAACCCCGTTCAGTGCTTAGAGAAACGCTTGAATGGCCAACGAAATATGCGCAAATATTCGCTAGTTGCCCGTTAAGGTTGAGGTCAGGGTGCGTAAACTTCCTCGTCCACTTTCGAGCGCGGCAAACTGAAACCTTTGTCAGCTTACTGCTGTACGGATATCCTGGATGTGGTAAAACACTTCTTGCCTCCGCTGTTGCTCGAGAATGTGGTCTCAATTTTATATCCGTGAAAGGTCCGGAAATCCTCAACAAGTATATCGGGGCAAGTGAGAAAGCCGTCAGAGATCTGTTTGAGAGAGCCACTGGAGCGAAACCTTGTGTTCTGTTTTTTGATGAGTTTGATAGTGTCGCACCGAAAAGGTAAGCCATACCTTGAATTACTCGCCCCGCTACAGCCAGCGGAATAATCTTACGGACCAGGACTGATCGGAGATTGGTCCAACAGAGGCCACGATTCGACAGGTGTGACAGATAGAGTAGTTAACCAGCTTCTTACGGAGATGGATGGTGCACAAGGACTAAGCGGTGTATATGTATTGGCGGCCACGTCAAGACCGGACTTGATCGACCCTGCTCTACTTCGTCCTGGAAGGCTAGATAAATCGATACTTTGTGATATGCCTTCAAGCAACGATCGAAGAGAAATACTCCAATCAATCGCCAAGAATTTGAATCTTTCAGCAAATGTGAACTGGGAAGAATTAGCTGAAAAAACTGAGGGAATGTCAGGTGCAGATCTTCAAGCTGTGGTCTACAATGCTCATCTGGAGGTCATCCACTCGACACTGGACGATCGAAAACCCGATAATCAGGAAACAGGAAAAGCCATGGCAAATGGCGTGGAAACGCAAGCTAAAGACAAGTATAAACAGCTTGTACCTGACGGCGAGCCTGGCTCCGCAGCTATCAGAGCAGAAATGTCAGACAGAGTGAGTTCATCCTTCTTCTATCAAGACGTATCAAGTTGACAGTCGAACAGATCGAGGTTATGACAAAGAATAACTCACGCAGAATCACGGATTCCATTGAGGATAACCGGAGAAAAGAGACTGTCAAGGTATATTGATCTTCCAAGCACCGAGCTCAAATAAAGCTGACGATTTGGCGTAGCCACTCATCACGCACGAGCACCTCATGCGGTCGCTTACTAGCACAAGACCTTCAGTCCCTATTGCCGATAGAAGGCGTTTACAATCGATGTAAGTGGGATATCGGATCATAAATCAGTCGAGCCTGCCACTGACTGTCATTTGACAGTTATCGATCTTTTGTGAATGAACGGGATGGAAAGATGGGCAATGGAGATCTTGGAAGAGGGACCGGGACACGGGTCAGCTTGATGTAGAACTATGCATGCGCTTAGTGATGAGTCCTACCAGCCCATGCGCCGACTTTGTGCGATCTGTATGTCAGTCCAATGTGCTCGCGTCAAACTCCTATTCTGCATTGCGTTGTAGAGCAGCAAGTCCGCAGAGACCAGTTGCTTCTGGTTGTGATCATGAGATAATCCATGGAAGGTCTGCTGCGTTCCTTCATACCGCATGCCGCAATGTTGACCTATCACAGCAGAGTTCTGCTCTGCGATTCAAGGATTTCGGAGAAGACCGTGACGTATTGTCTCGTCCTCCTTTCTTCAGTCCGAGCGACCATCGGCCTTTCTTTCGCTTCATCTTGTGCCCTTCTCACAAATGTGGTTAGACTAAACGGACTTCTGTCGCCCGGACCGGTGTCAAGTAAGAGCATCCAGCTAGCGGCATACGAGAGGAGTTTAAGTTCCCGTCTTTACGGGCACAACATTTCCGTCATTTCTTGCCGGGAACCGTTCTCCGACATAACTTACAGATGCTATCGTCATATATCAGCTTGAGAAGCGTTGTCAAAACTGTATTATTCTCTACTCATACCATACGTTGCAACGTCAATAAAGACGTTTGACATCATGCCAGCACCAGTCAGTGACAAAGTTAAAATCTGTATTGATAGAGGAGGTACTTTCTGTGTAAGTACCGCTTGTCCGTACAGAGGGGAAGAGGTAATCGCTGATAACAAGATTAGGATGTGATCGCAATAAGTGAAACGAAAGGTGACCATCTGGTCAAGCTTCTGAGTGTGGATCCTGACAAGTAAGTCCATTCAGATATTTACTTTCTCGACTTTTGGCTCACATTTGGCTTCATCTTCAGCTACCCAGATGCACCTGCTGAGGGTGTGCGGCGTGTCCTGGAGTGGTTCACCGGAGAGAAAATCCCTCGAAATCAACCTATAGATACAGAAAAAATTGAATTTCTGCGTATGGGTACAACGGTAGCAACGAATGCTTTGCTAGAGCGAAAGGGAGAGAGATGTGCCTTGCTCATTGTAGGTTTTACCATTGGTTCTATTATTACTATTTCTGCCGACAAGAGCTGATTTCTCATCCAGAACAAAGGTCATGCCGATGCGCTGGAAATCGCATTTCAAACTCGTCCTTTCCTTTTCCAACTTGCTGTGAAGAAGGTGAGCCGCGTGAAGCAGCCCGATATATCCGCGAATTGACAACCTGTCTAGCCTGATGTGCTGTACTCCAAAGTAGTGGAGATCGATGAAAGGATTATTCCTGAATGGCACGAATTCGTTGAAGAAGGCAAAACTGTTGCGGATAACGGTGATAGACTGATCAAGACGAATAGTGGTGTCACAATCCGAGAACTTAAACCCCTTGGTGAGATTCCGTTGTGCAGAAGTGTATTCGCTCGTGCTGATGGAGCTTAGATATCGGCGAGGTCACCGCGTCTCTTAAGGGTCTATATGAGGAAGGATACCGTTCTTTGGCCATTGTACTAGCCCATTCTTACCTATGGCCTGAGGACGAGCAACATGTTGCCAAAATTGCCCAAGACATGGGCTTCGAAAACGTCAGCGTGTCCGCTGAAATCGAAGCCAAAATTGGTTTCATCGCTCGTGGACAGTCAGCCACAGCCGACTCATATCTCACTCCCGAGGTCAAACGATACCTAAACGGTTTTGCCAAGGGGTTCAAGGGAAAACTTGAGGATGGCAACTGTAGAGTATCCTTCATGCAATCTGATGGTGCGTTGGCAGACTTCAAGAAGTTCTCTGGTTTGAGAGCCATATTGTGTAAGTTCGCATCCACTGAGAATTTCAATTGAACAAGGCTGACAAACAGGCATAGCTGGACCCGCTGGTGGTGTCGTTGGTTTCGCAAGGACATCATATGACCCTCTGGACGGATCTCCGGTGGTTGGTTTCGATATGGGTGGTACAGTAAGTCTTTTACGAATTTCGCTAGGAACCTCGCCGACTGATTCGTACTTAGTCTACCGATGTATCTCGATTCAACGGGACTTATGAGCATGTCTTTGAAACGACAACTGCCGGTATCTCCATTCAGGTCCCCCAACTTGATATCAATACTGTCGCAGCAGGGGGCGGTTCTATCCTTACATATCGAAACCAGATTTTCAACGTTGGACCCGAGTCCGCTGGTGCCCACCCCGGTCCTGCTTGTTACCGAAAAGGTGGTCCTTTGACTGTCACCGACGCCAATTTGTTCCTAGGCAGACTCCACCTAGACTCTTTCCCCAAGAGTAAGCCCGCTATCGCTTGAAACAATCACTACTCGGCTAATATCTTGCAGTCTTCGGTCCGAGCGAGGACATGCCTCTTGATTATGACATCGTCAAAGAGAAATTCGAAGCTCTCACCAACGAGATCAATAAGGAGAATGGATCAAACCTTTCTGCTGCCGAAGTAGCCTCTGGTTTCATCAATGTTGCCAATTCCTCGATGGCCCGACCGATCCGAGCTTTGACAGAACAGCGGGGTTTCCGAACGAGTTCCCACAATTTAAGTTGTTTTGGCGGAGCTGGTGGTCAACATGCAACTGCCATTGCTCAGTTGTTAGGTATGCATAACGTCATCGTCCACAAGTGAGTTGCGTCATGACTATGTGGAGAGATACATGCTGACCTGATCCCAGATACTCATCGATCCTTTCCGCGTATGGTATGGCATTAGCAGATGTAGCTGTTGATGTCTCTGAGCCATATGTCCAAGAGTTCTCTCAAAACTCCATCCCAACGATCGAAGGTCGATTTGATGGTCTCAAAGCGAAAGCTACTCGTCGACTGGTAGAGCAAGGAGAATCTGCAGACTTAGTTGTGTATGACTGCTATCTTAGCATGCAATACGCAGGCTCGGACACGACTCTCATGATTCTTCGTCCGGAAGGCAACGACTTCACTAGAGCTTTCATCGAAGAACACAGACGAGAATTCGCCTTTGTGCTTGATGCTCCCATAATGGTAGCAGCAGTACGAGTCAGAGCGACCGCCAAATCCCCTTCTAGTGATTTGAGCGAGAGATCTCCTTGGGTCGAAGAGCTTCAACAGCTCGAATCAAGCGAACTCCAAATTCCGGAGCCCAAATCATTTGCCTCCAACTCGATCTACTTTGAAGAATTAGGCGAATTCACAGATGTTCCCCTGTACAAGCTCCACGATTTACGACCGGGCATGAAAGTCCCTGGTCCGGCTGTCATCCTGGACAACACCCAAACTATCGTTCTCCATCCGCAAAATAATGCCAGAATCCTGAAATCACATGTCTTGTAAGTATCGCCTGCAAGAGATGTCGGACATTTAGCTCATAGGCGATATTAGCATCGATGTTGGCCTGGGACCAAGAAAGGCAATTGATTTGTCGTCTGTTGATCCGATTCAGCTTTCCATTTTCAACCATCGATTTGCCAGTGTGGCAGAGATGATGTGTCGAGCCTTACAGAAAACTGCTGTATCAGTTTCCATCAAAGAGAGACTTGAGTGAGTACAGCATTAGCATCAGATTTCTAGGGATGACAGCATCTGACTTCTTTGGTAGTTTCTCGTGTGCCCTTTTCGACGCCGAAGGTGAACTCGTAGCAAATGCCCCTAACGTCCCTGCGCATCTTGGATCCATGCAATACGCCGTCACTTACCAGAAAAACAGAAGAAAGGGAGAACTTCGTCCTGGTGACTTCCTTTTGTCCAATAGTCCTGAAGCAGGTGGTGGACATTTGCCTGATATCACCGTGAGTTTTGTGTACAATGGTATAATTAAATTCTGATAATTGACATAGGTCATTCAACCGGTCTTTGACGATGCAGGCGAAGAAATTGTCTTCTGGGTCGCAGCCCGCGGACACCATACTGATATAGGAGGTCTGGAGGGTAATTCGCATCATCCTAATCAAATTGATCGAAGGGAGGAAGGTGTTTCGTTCGAATCCATGTTTATCGTCCGTGACGGTGTCTTCAACGAGAAAGAGATTGTTGACACATTCATGAAAGCCGGTGATTTCCCCAACTGCAAAGCTACTAAGCGACTTGACCACAACTTATCCGATCTCAAAGCTCAATGCTCAGCTTGTGCTGTCGGCACTTCCCAATTACATGCCTTGTTCGAAGAATACGGAAAGGATGTTGTACACTTCTATATGAAGGGTAAGTCAGTCTATGGTGAACATTTGTTGTGCAGTCGACTGACGTGCACCTTGTCTGTAAAGCTATTCGAAACAATGCGGAAGCTTGCACCAGAGATGCTCTTAGACCATACGCTGGTAAAAGCTACACCGCGACCGATTATTTCGACGATGGTACCGAGGTCAAGGTCAAAATTGACGTCAACGAAGACGGTAGTGCCACCTTCGACTTTACTGGTACTGGTCCAGAGGTTTTGGCCAACTTCAATGCCCCTCCCGCCATTACTCGGTCTGGTCTATTGTATTGTCTTCGAACCATGTCAGGTACCGACATTCCCATGAATGCAGGTGTCCTTGCTCCACTCAACATCATAATCCCCGAAGCATCCGTCCTCTCCGCCTCAGAAGACGCTGCGGTATCGCAAGGGTAAGTAACACCTGTCAATCTCACTGGTATGACATACAGCTGACAATACTATAGAAATGGTGAGGTTGCACAAAGAGTAGCTGATATTGTTTTCACCGCTTTCAACGTTATGTCTGGATCTCACGGGTCCATGAACGGTACACATCTCATGTACAAGAAACACACTTGGGCCGAAACCAGTGAGTAGCAGTTTTCTCTTTTAACATATTACTCAATACTGATCGACGCCTTCAGCTTGTGGCGGTGCTTCTGCCGGACCCACATGGGACGGTCAATCCGCTGTACATACCAATATGACCAACACTAGAATTGGTGACCTGGAACTGTTAGAAAGCCGGTTCCCTGCCATCTTACGGGAATTCAGTATCCGACGTGGATCCGGCGGAGCTGGTCTACACAGAGGAGGTGACGGTATCGTGCGTATTTACGAAGCTCGAGTAGACATGGACGCAAGTCATGATGGTCAACGAAGGGTCATCGCACCCCACGGAACAGAAGGTGGAGAGGAAGGAATTAGAGGAGCTTCATATCTCGTCAAGAGAAGAAGAGCCGGAGGATTCCGAACAGTCAAGCTAAAGCCCGCTCATCAGATCCAGTAAGTTCACTTCTAGAATTGATCAAAGATAACATGCGCTAATCTGAGCATAGGATGCTTGCCGGCGAGAAGCTCATCGTGCATACAGCAGGAGCTGGAGGATGGGGTACTCCCCCCAATAAGGTGAATGGACTACAAGGTACATCGTTTCCTTATGTGTCTTCAAAACCATCAAGTCGACCCCCTCCATTCACAAGGGCAAATGGGAGTGTTTCGCAATGGGGACAAACTCAGGCTGAGTGTGATTGATATGACGTGTGTTTTAGACAATGGACATTAGGTGTATGATACGTGTGATGCATTTTAGAATTTTTCACAGTTGAACATCCAAATTTGCGAGCTAGGCGGAAACAACCATCTGCGATAGTCGTGTTTCTCGCCTCTGTGTCTGTGTTCAACACCGACTACTCTTTTTTAGACGTACGTATGAATCGAAACAACGAGACGAGTCGTTCCGCAATGCCTCTTCGACATATCAATTTGTCTCATCCGAGTGGACTCCCGGCGAGCGGGACTGTGGTCCTAGAACTTGAGTGATCTCGAGAGAACAGATGCTGAGGTCAGTAACTGAGTGTGAGATCAACTTCAACGTTCCGAGAAGATATAAGCAATATTTACATAGCACAGAGGTCTGCATAAGAACCGATCTACAATATTGAAAGACATTCAACAAACTGCCTACTTTCCCATGAATAACCATTTTCACAACGCTACTATATACCACAAGCCGTAGTAAGCCTAATTTTGTTCAAGCTGTGCATAATGCTGTTGAAAGCGTCAAGCAGTCAAGATTCGTCAGGGAAACAAGACTTCGGGATTTGACTGATACCTTTCAGTAGGTGTATCTGAATTTGGGATTCTGCAGGAACTATTAGTCGTGAAACTAAGTAGCGTTCAGTCTTATCGACATACCTCTTTATCAGACAAGTCTTTCCACTCCTCGCCAACATCCTGCTCTTGACCAGCGATTGAAGCCCGCCACTGTTCTTCTTGAGTCACCTTTCTCTTGTTGTCCCTCCAGCACAAGAAACCATACAGAGCCATCAACCCTAAAGTAACACAGTACCCCGCCATCATGACAGTATAAGCTGTAGGGTAACTAGGATCTTCTTTGGCACGGAATGATTGCGGTCCAATCAGATTGCCGACGGTGTATCCAAGATAAGATATACCAAAGACAGCGACTTTCTTACTCGTTCCACCGACGTTGGCGTACATAATCAATTGGCCAAATACCATGTAAGGCGCCCAGTACATGTAAACGATATATAATCCAGCCAAGGATCCTCCAATGTTCGAGTGTGGAACCACTTTGAGGACAATCGTACCGACGAGACACACGATCACGGAGCCCATCGCACACAAGAGTGGCTGTCGCGTATATCTAGCGAGGGTAATCCAGAACATCGCCGCCACCCAGCCGAAAACACCAGTTGGCATGTTGAGGAGAGTCAACTGTTTGACGTTGAAGTGTAACCCAGCCACAACGATGGAATAGAAACCACCTAATCCACCGTTAGGAATGTTGAGGGTGATAGAAATGAGGAAATACAACCAAGTCCGAATATCGAGAAGAGCTTCCTTGACTTGATACATTTTAGTTTGATGATTAACCATACCTTGGTTGGTGGCAAGTCGAGAGACAGCGATGAACTTCTGTCGGTCATTTAACCACCAAGCTTTGGTAGGGTTCGCGGGAAAGAAAATCCAATCCAAGACACCGAAGAGACAGGAGACGCAACTAAAAAGGGATCGTAGTTAGTAGGATTATTTTCCCTCCAAAACGGTATGACTTACGCTACCACGAGATATAAGAGTTGCCATTTGTGCAAAGCCCCGGTAGCAGGATAAAACTGTACAGCGTAACTACAGGTTATGTATCGTCAGCGTAGTACGTCAATGCCATCAAATATCACTTACGACAAGAGACCGTTGAATACGGAAGAAAACGTATTGAAAATGAGCACAGTCCTCCAGCCCTGCTCCGACTTTTTCCACCACATCCCAATCTGTGCAGCGTCACATCAGCGATGAGCGCAGTCCTCTCTAGCTACTAAACTTACGACAAGACCGGCACCCGATGTGTTCATACCTTCAAACATACCCAGAATAAATCGGACGGCTTGCAGCTGTCCTGCGTTCTTGACCCCAACGGTAGCGAAACTCATAACACCGAAGAAAAATACATTCGTAGCGAAAACCTAAAAGTGACGGACGTAAACGAAAGTTCTACTCGGAGCGAAATTGGCTCACCTTTCCTGTGGGAAACCTTTGACAGAGCCAACTTTGGGGGAACACGGTAAGCATCGCGCCAAAGAAGACTGTTCATTTACCGGTCAGTATGTCTTCGTTATCCAGGGCATGACATCAGTAACATACTGATAGAACTGCTCCACGAGTACTGCTGTCCTACAAGATGCAGATCGGTTCGAAGACCAAAGGTTGCCGTGGTGCCCAAGATGACCTTGTCCAGCCCACCAAGAAGTAGAGAAACCATAGTCAGAGGTAAAATAATGCAGTCGAGCTTGGATTGCGGTCAGTTTTTGTTTTCCAAGAAAAGCCAAATGTCGTCTCACCTTTCGAACGATGGCTTTTTCTTCGGCTTCAGTCCAAGGAGCCATCAGATCGTCCGCATCTGGACGGCTGGCAAGCTCGGCGAAGAATTGAGCACCTGCGTCATACTTTCGACTCACATGTAAGCCGGTGCTCAAGATCACGTGTCGCCAGATCACTTACCGCCTTTTCGTTCTTGATCTCGTCCAGATGTTTGGTATTAATGATAGGCTCGTCGGGGACGTGGCTGATCGCATGTTGATGAGCGAGGACATCGCCCTTCTCTTGGTCATGTAAAGTTGCCATGACTTCCAGTGTCTCGATGATTATGTGAACTTTGAAAGGGAACAGATAACAATCAATGCTGTCCTGGGTCATTTATAACATTCTACTTGAGATCAATGACCAGGAATAATCGGAATGCACTTCCCGTGTCATTGCCACCTCTCTCCTAAAACCATCAGGGAAATGAACACGGACCGAAAGTTAGAAAACCCTAATTAAAAACGAGACGAGGAACCGGGAAAAGGTTTTGACCTTGACGTCTGGGGTTCTAGTTCCAGTTCGGCAATCGGCCCAATACTTCTTGTCGCGATAAGCAATGTTTCGTCCGATAAGAAGGATTTTGCATTACCATGAGATGGATCCCTTTCTTCATCACTTCGTCTCAGCGTTCCGACGTCTCATCGCCGTTATAAGGATAAAATGTGGTTATAGCAGCTTGTGTGGAGTTGATCTGGAAGTCCTACTACATGAAATGTTGTAGAGAACGTAATCATCAGTCTATTTATCCGTGGGATCGGAAACGATGTCACGAATGAATGGAGCCAATTGGTTGGATAACGTATCGAAACATGTGGTCTTCTGACAATAAAGCGCGCCCAGTTGAACAACACATTAAAATGTCCTTTCTGAGCGCCGTGCTGGATTGAAGTCCGCGACTTCATCGTTGACCTATAATTTCAAAGTCTCCGAGTCCGCTGTGTCGGGCTCTTCTCTTGCAACTTGTCGATATATATATATATATATATATGATGATCATTCAGCTGCATTGATATATCGTGTCACAAATCAGTCATATTTCCTCTCTGTTAAGTGTGCCAAATATAATTTAACTTGCAGAAAGATGGTCGCGAAGGATGCCAAGATCATCGTTGTCGGGGGTGCTGGTACAATGGGGTCCTCAACTGCGCTTCACCTCTCGCGAAGAGGCTATACCGATATAAGAATATTGGACATGTTTCAGCCGCCATCTAGCAACTCAGCCGGTAATGATATGAACAAAGTGAGCCATAACCCAATCTATATTGGAAATTGATGCATTTAAGAATTCGCGTTCATTGACCAACTTCTCAGATGATTAGTACTCATTATATGGATGGTATATGGGGTCGACTGGCTTTGGAAACTTTTGATGCATGGATGAGCGATTCTCTTTTCACTCCGTTCATACATCCAGTCGGACGGGTAGGTTGGGTTTTTCTCGGCAAAATTTGCAATCATGCTGACCCAGCGCGTGTAGCTGGATTTGGCAAACCATGACAAGGAACGAATCAAGACCCTTAAACATCAATACGGATTGAGTGTAACAGCAGGGCGAGGAGATAAAGTTGAATGGTTGGAAACAAAGGAAGATATACTGAAAAGGGGTCCACATATGAAAGATGCTGATATAGAGGTGAGTACTCACACAGCTACGTGATCGTTGTTCTGACCTTCGTCTGTTGCAAGGGCTGGACAGGGTTATGGGCCAAAGATGCTGGATGGCTTGCTGCTCGAGACGCTTTAACAGCTGTTGGAGCGGAGTTGAGAAAGATCGGTGTGAAGAGCGCGTTCGGTACATCGGGAACCTTCAAGTCGTTAATTCTGCACGATGACGGTAAAACAGTACTGGGAGTCAAAACCATCGATGGTACCGAATGGACAGCAGATCTTGTCATCCTCGCTACAGGGGCTTGGTCACCTACATTGATAGACCTAGAAGATCAATGTGTGTCCAAGGTATGTCAACGGTTTAGCCCAAGGGATTGTATATACCGACTGACGGGTGTATTGCAGTGCTGGCAATTTGGTCATATCCAACTTACTCCGGAGGAGACCAAGGCTTTACAAGGCACACCTTCTATGTATACTGGCGAGCTAGTAAGTCTTCAACTCTGTCTCAGTGCTATGTAGCTGATAAGATAATCAGGGCTTCTTCATGGAACCATCCCCACACGGAGTTATGAAATTCGTCAACGAGTTCGAAGGTTACACTAGAATGGCTACATGTCGTCCTTTCGGTTCAGATAAAGACATCAGAATGTCTGTACCCCGATCGCACGCTTTACACCCGACGGATACAATCCCAAAGGAGGGAGAATTGGCTATTCGAAAGCTCATGAAGACATGCTTCCCTCAGTTCGCCGACAGACCTCTGTTTGACACAGCTATCTGTTGGTGTACTGATTCATACGATGGCAACTGGTTACTCTGTGACGATCCGAGATACAAGGGTTTGATCTTGGCAACTGGCGATTGTGGACATACCTTCAAGATGCTTCCAATTGTTGGTAAATATGTAGCCGATCTGATCGAAGGCAAGGTACGTTTAGCGTCAACCCAATTTGCACATAGATACATTCAATCGACTGACAAGAGCATGTACAGCTTTCGGAAGAGGACGAGAAACGATGGAAATGGAGACCAGAAGGCAGAAACCCGGATGATACAGGACGAGAGGGGTTGAAGCCCCAAGATCTTTCAGATAAAGAAGGCTGGTGCCACGATGGTGACATCAACGGAGATGCCATAGTGGCTGACTTGGCTGGAAGGATGGATAACTCTAGATTGTAGACAACTGCTCAGAGAACCGATAGCTAGAATTATGCAATACTTCGCATAGGAAACTACGGTTTGATAGCCGCGATGACCACCCGCTCGCGCTTGGACCCCTTTTTTTGTGTTACCGTATCTGGCAACTTAGGCGTTCCCAGGGTAAGAGCTCTTATGTCATCCTGTCATCCTGTCACACTGGTTCAAGCGGAGCATCGTTTCCGATCTGCTAGAGATTCATTCTTCATTGGAGAAGCTAGACGCAAGGACTTGCTTCGGCTGACCGTTTTCCACCCTGGTCCACAAGCACAAAACGTGAAAAAGCCTTATCTCAATTGAAACGGTCCATGATTCCCGACTCAATCACTCTAATTGATGTTCTTTTTCCTCCTTTCCGTTTGAAGAACACAGATAGGAATGACTGCTAACAAGCGGAAAGCGACGGAGTCCGAGACCAGTGCGGGTTCCATTCAGCCTCCAGCTAAGAGGTCGGTGAACCACACGTCAAGAGCATGCGATAGCTGCAGACGGCGGTGCGTATGCGTCATCGCAGTCGTCACGAGATAGTCTGTTTATATCTCTGATATCACCCTTAGGAAAATCCGATGTGATGGATCGTATCCACAGTGCACAGTGTGCAAGGAAAGAGGTTGCGCCTGCGAGTACAAAGACGAGGACAAACGCAAGTAAGCACGTTATTCAACAACGCTGAGTGAAACACTGCTCAATTGGGATTCCTTTCGATAAAGGACTCACACCGAGCATATGGAAGACCTCAACACTCGGATGGACAATTTCGAACGTCTTATCAAGGAGTTATTACATGCTCAGACAGTTGGCCAAAATGTACCACCTCCCATGCCATCGTCCGCCAATGAGAGCACGAATGCTCGTGATCATACCATCGTAGTCCCTACTGTAGAACAGAGTGGACCTGATTCGAGTACACGTATATCCGTGCCTGATTGGACTATCGATACTAGTCTGGATCAGCATGCTCCCAATTTACCGTCCTCTAGCACGTACATCTACCCCGAAACCAGCTTATCACCCGTCGCTTCTACGCGTCTGAAGAATCTTGGCGGAACACACGACTATGAGCGATTTCAGGTATATATAGTCCTTGTTTGAACACGATGAGAGCTTACGTATAAGTTTAGAGGGTCGGGACTGCCGCCGGAGCTCTTCTGCAGTACGGCCCGACTTCACTATGGACTGTCACAAGCCCTCGGCAAAACCAATCAGATTTACCTTCTGCTAATGATTTGCAAAGTGGAGATTGGATCGATTGGTCGCACAGTCTTCCCCCAACGCTCAACATCAGTCGAACCACTCACGATCAAGTAATGAGCTACGTTGATGCTTTCTACGCACCTTGGGGATTGACAGTCGATATTCCTGCTTTCCTCTACGACCTGAACACATGCAACCTGGTCAGAGCTGCCACTCAAAGTAAACCCAATCAAACCCGCACGGCGAGTTATTCGCCACTCCTGCACTGTTGCGTGCTTTACCTTGGACTTCGGCTGGTCAGACATGAACATCCTGTCTTGATGAGTCAGTACGAGTCAATCTTTGTCTCACATTGCTTGACGCTGCTACTCGAGGAATGCGATCACACTGCTCTGAGCTCATTACGTGCTTATGGATTGTTTTCAACGTAAGTCGAGTATCAGATCACCTATGTACTGATCATTTTGTAGATGCATCCACTTCGTAAGAATGTCGAAAAACGAAGCCCAAGTAGACTTAGGCCAACGGCAGTTTTCCACTGGTTACCTCTACAGTGGCATGGCAATCGCTGGCGTGCACGCAGTAAGTACACCGTAACTCTCGTTCCTGATCCTGGTTGATGGTTGACAATGTCTTTTAGCTGGGACTGAACATCAATGTACGTTTTTCCCATTCTACTCTATATTTCGCGTGTTGATGATGTTTAACAGTGTCAAGATTACGTCAGTAGAGGTTTGATTAGTGAAAAAGAACGTAACCTACGAGAATATGCTTTCTGGTCAACATATATACATGATACTGTAAATTTATTCAGCTAAATGACTTTTGACCAGCCGGAAACGTGAGGCTGACCGCATCTTGCTACTTGTAGCTACGAGCTTTGGCCGCTGGACGACAGCCTATGCTGGTTGATCAATCGGGAGTCCCTTTTCCCACAATCGACCATAAGATGGACGATGTCCCATGGATAAATCCCAACAACCCGAACTCAACGATATCTCATGCTCCTGCTGGAATCGTCGCTGTGGGAGTCAGATCGATGAGATCCACAACATTTCATTGGTCGGCACGATTAGCTTACGTATGTCGAGTCGTATTGGAGACGTTGTGAGTCCTGTAGAAATATCCGTAATATCTGTTATGGCTGATCCGTAAGCGAATAGGTACTCCCCCGCCGCAAGAGGAAGCAGGCAAGACGAAGCTGTAACCAACGTTTCGCGTAATTTGGATGAATGGTATCGACAATTCCCCTTTCGATCTGCGGAACTGACTCCACTTCCCCACATTTTGATACTACATATGTATTACAACATGACGATGATATTTGTACATCGACCGTTATACAGATCGAATAGACGTGAATCAGCCGAAAAATGCAATCAAGCGGCAAAATCTATCCTTGGTACATTACAAGTAAGTCAGTTCTCTGTCATAAAGGTCTTGAGGCTTATTATAAGGCCGCAGATTTTCGAGCGAACCCATGGTCTGCGCTATGCCCATCACAATCTGAGTGAGTTGTGTGCGCCTTTTATGTGTCATTCAGATGTCAGAGTGGAACTCATCCATTGATTGAAGTCAATGTCATCTTCGGAGCTGCTACAATATTCCTTCTTCAAGCTGCAGAGCCCTCTTTGGCCAATTCGACCGATGAAAGCAAAGGAAACTTTGAACAATGTGTGGGTTTCTTCCACATGATTTCTGCTCTTGCGGGCTGCTAACGGGATCCCGATTTGACAGGTCGATTTTATGGGTCAATTGAGTCTAACATGGGTCGAAGCTAGTATCGCCAGAAATATCTTGCTCACCCTTCAATCAGATTACGAGATCCCAAGAAGCAATCCTCCATCTCACATAGATACTACAACCGTCGCTGTCCCTTGGATTGATCCCTTCAACGACATGCAAGATATATGGGGGATGATGTTTAGCGGAGAACAAAGTGGACAATGGCAGGATTTTGGGAATTCGTATTCATCGTCTGGAGCATGATAAGAAGGTTTCGCAACTGTAGTGCCTCTTACAAATGTATGACCTCGATTGTATCAGATGCTGTGTTTCCAGTACCTTCTTACAATGCAATCTTAGTGTGTTAAATGCCGGGTGAAAGATGCGAAAATAACTGGCTCATTTTACAGACACAAGTGCAGGTCACTGGAGAAAGGAGCAAAGATATGTCTTTCCATCACTCCTCAGTAGGTTTTCCATTGTCAATCTACTGTCTGGCGTCTCCTCTCAGCATAAGAGTATAATAGACAACCGTAAGAAAGCGCTCACCTCATCATCCTAAGGGTGGTCGTGAAGATGAGCAGCGTAATTGACCGGTTATTCAGGTTGCTGAAGTAACCGTGCGAGGAGTAGAATGGAAAAACATCTTCGTTCTAGCGAGATACATACGAGTACAATCCTCTTCTCTTTCACACTTGCACCCGTCTACAGGTTTCAGCCACCACAGTCTGCTAGATCGTACTGCACAGTCTGCTAGATCGTACTGCAACATGGATCTCAACAATCTTTTCGATGTGAAAGGGAAGGTGAGGGTAGATGTGCGGTGAATTTTTGTCTGTTTAGTACTGACCGTGACCTTCGTTGTAGGTTGTTCTCGTGACCGGCGGGGGAAGGGGTGTTGGGGAGATGGTTAGTAAAAGTCCAAGATTTGGCTATACAAGGCTACAAGGCTTACAAGGTGGATGAAATAGATTGCAGCTGGATATGTGCTGAATGGAGCTAAGGCAAGTCCTGAAGATTAGGTCTTCCTCAGCTCTTCATATACTTACCTCGATTACTCTACAATAGGTTTATATCTCCTCTCGAGATGTCAAGGCTTGTGAATCAACTGCTCAGCGTTTGACGAAAGACGGACCAGGAAAATGTATAGCGATACCCGCAGATCTGTCTACTTACGAGGAGTGTGAGAGGCTAGTGAAGGAATTAGAGAAGAGAGAAGAGGGTGAGTTGAGGCCGAAATCTTCAACTTGCACATAACTCGTGTATATGATCACTGATCATACGTCTCTAGTCTTACATGTCTTGGTATGTGATCGTCAATTAGCACCTCAGATATCAACGACGCTGAAGAGTGAGATTCAAATAGGTGAACAATTCGGGCGTGACATGGGGAGAAGAACTGTCCACATATCCTGATTCGGCATTTACCAAACTTCTCACGCTGAATATACAGAGAGTATTCACCTTGACTCAGAAATTGATTCCCTTACTGAATAATGCGAAAGAACAAGGTCATGTGGGAAGAATCATCAATGTGAGCAGGCTGTCTTTGATCTCACTCGTCCTCATCCATTGCCCACTCTCGGACCCACCTTTACCACCCCTCTCCTCTGGTCATGATGCTGCATAAATTGACGCTGATCACCTGTCGCAGATTGGATCAATCAACGGTATCAAGCCACCTGGATTGGAGACATACGCATATTCAGCTTCCAAAGCTGCCCTTCATCAGTCAGTATACCTCTCCTGTCAAGTTACCACATTCTTCGCTGCCATGAGCGAACAATAATTGCTGCGTACAATCGTTATAATAGAGGAGAACATGTGCTAAAGCCCTTCTCACTGTAATGCACGATTGGTAGATTATCAAAACATCTTTCGACACGACTGGGACCTTCGATCACTGTGAACACTTTAGCATTAGGACCGTTCAGGAGTAAAATGATGAAGTTCACTTTAGATAATTTTGAATCTGAGTTAGCGGATTCGTTACCTATGAAAAGAATCGGTGCTCCGGAAGATGTAGCAGCTGCTTGTTTATGGTTATCTGGCAAAGGAGGGCAGTGGGTCACAGGGTAAGCACACACTCCTAAGACATCCTGAGCAACATGGTCTTTCGCATCAGTGTTCATACGATCGTGGCATACTGACTTATAGTTCGATGCAGAACCGTTATTCCCATTGATGGAGGATCTTTAGTAGCTACTCAAGCCAAATTGTAGGAACACGCCTGTTTGTAGATTTGTAAATCGAGATGTTTCGTCTGGAATGTACCAAATCATTTCATAATATGCCATTCTATCCTAAAGTATATACAACATATTGAAAAAAAGCAATAAAAAAATGGAATTGAAACCAATATGAGTCGAATCAAAGTCGAAAGAGAAAAAGTATAAAAAATGCAAGTATATAATCCAAATCAATCGCAAACGCAATTAATCACACCTAGAACCATCCCAGTCCAACATGCGACAGCAATAAAGATCCTGATCTCCTTCCGCTTCCCTCTGGACATTGCCATCGGAACACAGCTACAGTCTATCCTTCGATCGATTATGGATTAGACCTAAAGAAGTGCTTGATTGATGAAGCATTCTCTCGATCGACCCCCCTCTAGATTTCGATCTGGCGAGCTACATGACGCACATCAGTTTGAGTTTTACATTGAATAGAGTGAGACTGATCAATTGTGACATTGTACCAGAATACTAACCTCATCTGTTTCACGTCCGTTGCTATTACCATTCCCATTTGAATCGTGCTTATTGTTCCCATGTTTAGCCTTCAATTTGCCCAAGAAATCCTTCAGTTTGCTGCTACTTCCGCTTACACTTGCTTTCTCTTCATCATTCTCAGAATCGTGCTCTGATTTAGTACTTGATGTATTTAGCGTCGAGATTGAAGAAGGTGAAGTCATCAAGTTACCATTGCCATTTCCGTTATCGATTGTATCCCTGATAATCACTTGTGGGCTCAAGGCTTGTTGAGGTGAGCCAATATCAGAAGATCGACTGCGACTGTTATTGTGATTATGACTATGGTTATGACCGCCAGAAATCACCCTTTCTATATCATTAATGGGTTGGAATTCGTCTTTATGCGCGGTGGCCGCTGCCACTGTTGAGGAATGAGTGGTTATATGCCTTAAAGGTGAAGGCAGACTCTGGGCGGCAACTTTGGTCAAAGTCTTTCTCGATTTGAACAAGGAAGTTTTGCCCCATAGTTGAGATATGATATCTCTCCATTGAGAAACAGCAGCCGTTCTGAGATCTAAGACATTTCAGAATTATCAATACGTAAGTTTTATCACAACCCTAATTGACTACTCGGTTGACTTACCTTTCTTGACATGCTCAAAGATCTCTTCTACTACCCAATACTCGCCAGTATATACTAAATTAGGCGTTTTGAACTTGAAGTCTACACAGTCCGGCATACTCAGCGTTCCGTGTTTTCTCGTGTCGTCCGCCTACAAAGGAATATGTATCAGCATACCATGATTCTCTATGTTACTTATCGAATTTGATTTAACTCACGGTATAAGTCAGAACAAAGGTCATCTGGTGTAGTCGGATCTCCCCAAAGTACCTATTGGTAGCAGCTCTTAATCTCATTTCAAGCGTGTCCCCATTGTTTCGGATTGACAACGGATCAGGTTCCGTATGGGAAACAAGTGAGACTTGTGATTTCGATCTCGACAATGGGAACAGATCTCCCCTTGAAGGTGGCAATTGGAGATCCTCAGTCGAGGTTGATGGACCGGTTTGAGCGGTACCTCGAAATGTTGAAGAAGTAGGAGTCATAGATCGAGATTCGGTGTTGTTTGTCTTGGTAATACTATGCCCATTTGTAGTCTGTTGTTTCTTGACTTTATCTTTTCGACGTCTGATTCTGTCCGAGAAGATATAATCAACGACTTGATGTCCAAACTTCTCTTCAATTTTGAATCGGACATCGGCAAATGCAATATCGACTTTTGGGAATACCGGTATACCTCCGATAGGGGGATAAGATGACCAATAGAGTTGTGCAAAAGGTGGTTTCTGTATTTTGGGTTTAGTCAATATGTACAGCCTTCAATGATCAGGATTTGACTTACCACTTTTCGCTTCCCCGTCGCACTCATTGTCTCTTTGCTGATACTACTAACGATTTCCGGATATGAAGCGTTTGGATCCAGGTTGTTAGCAAGAACATTACCAAGGACGACAGCTACATCATTTGAACCGTTTCTATTCATATTGTAGGAGAATAGCGCGTTTTGAATCTCGATTTGGGCAAGGGAAGACACAGCATCTTCTTTGAGCATTTTCCAAGCGACACCACGAACTCGGATATCCACTTTCAAGGCGTTCTTCAAGGCGGCTCTGGCGTCATCTTTAGCTAATGCGTTTGATATAAGGGCGTTGATCGTGTAGAGACTCTCGTAACCTTCTGCTAAATCAGCACGGATCTTGAACAGTTCATCTTTTCCGGCTTCTTCCAGACGCTCGAGATTGGTTTCGTAGCCTCGTTGCAGTTCCATCAGGTGTCTCATGGTCTGTTGGAGAGTGTGAATATCGACGATGAATCGATTGGGATCACGATCGGCAGTATCAAATTGTCGACTAAAGTCTTTGACCGCTTGATTTCGATGACTATGATCTGGATCGACATATACAAGCAGATCCGTCACCACTGTGTATAACGCATCATAATGCTTGGAAGTCGCAATCAGATTGATTTGGGGAGTTATCAATGTCATCAAGTCCTAACGTTTTGCAAGGTGTATCAGCTAAGTCACAGCGCCTCTTATATAGCACCGCTTATCACTGACCTGATGAATCTTGAGATGCTCGATAGGCTGTCCATTTTCGTTTACAGCATTCATAGGCCAATTGACACCTTGAGGAATTCTGATACGATTGAATTTGTCAAAAGAGCCGGACAGGTTGGACTTAAGAAGGATTCGATCATAATCCGTTGCCTGACTCTTTTCATCGAGGAAGATCTCCAGAGGTACAAAGTCTAGACCGCGAGTTGTATGACGCGATCGTTCTCGATTGAGTGCTTCTGTTGTGGGGTAGAATGCTTGAACTTCTTTCATCTGCGCGTAGTTTCTATAATTGAATAATGAGCACCACATGTTTATCACAGAACTGCTAGAAGTGGGCTCACCTGGTCAGAATTGCTGCGGTTACACTGTCGACCGGATTAGTGTCTTCTGCCGAGAAGACCTTGACAGAAGCTTCTTGAACCGCAAGTAGCACTATCGCATTTTCTGTGGCATCACTTCGTAAGGCGATTTGAGGTTTGTAGACAAGAATCTGCATTGAGGGTCTGACTGTACATTCAGGGGGAAGACCAAGATTAGCTCTCTTGAAAGCTGTATCTTCATTGTCGAGATCAATGAACCGGAAGAGGGATGCAGGTGTTTGTTCCGTGAGTGATTTGACTAATTCTCCGACCATGTTTTTGGGTACAGTATCGTTATCTGGTGAATTACTGTGATCCCCGGGATGAGGTAATAGTCGCCTCATACGCTCTTGGAATGTTTTGCGATACTGCCGAAGATATCTAAGTACCAACTATGAATCAGCAAAGTCTCCGCGTTTAGGGCAAGTCGGAAGACTGACTTGTGAGAAGTATAATACTCCTCCTTTCTTCGATCAGATACTGAATACACGTAAGTCCAGAAAATCTCCCTATTCAAGGTGTTATAGGATAATCTGGGATCATGAATTTCGATTGTGGTTTCAAAGGGCTTTTCTGCTCCTTTCGCTGCTGCACCTTGAGCACCATGTTGGGATAAGTTATCTTTATCCAATTGTTGACTCTCCTCCCTATCGATGTCCGCAAGATGACGTTGTAGACGCTTGATTCCACTTTGAGTGGCCGCCATATCGTTCTGCGGTACGTCTGATTAGCAAATATGGGCTCCTTGATATGCACGATCAGAAGCTTACCTGATATTCCCCTGTTTGTGAAACTGGATAACACTCTAATCTTGCTTGAAGTTCATCAATCCTTTTTTGAACAATTCTTTTTTCAACTTGCTGCCTAGTTTCCGCTTCATCAAGATAACAATGATGTGTTTTCTCATACCCGAATTTAGTAGTTTCTATGCCGACTAAATTATCATTACCTTTCTTGTCTTGTAAATTGGTATTCGCCGCTATCACTTTAGCTTTTTTCCTGATACAAAAGTAAACATGGGGACAATCTCCAAAATCGACAATCTCAATTTGAGGATCTTCATCTAATGGTTTTCGATCTGCATCTATATAATCCATCAGATCAAACCAAACTTTCAATTCTTGTGGAAGTTCCGAAGCGCGAGGCGATTTATCACGACACTGAGCATCAAGTCTAACTCTTTCAGCGAAATGAGCTCTGAGACCTTTGATCGTTAAATCGTCTGCAACAATGTCGGCAGCGTAAAGTGTTTTATGTGCAACAATCTTGCTTGTGTTGTATCCTTCGTGGAATTGTACCCGTTCTTGCAATCGTTGATGGGCATCGAATAACAACCGACCTGCTCGTACTTTGATACCCAAGGATTCAGATTTGCCTTGAGCCCATAATTCCTTGGTTACTTGTGGATACACATGAGACACATATAGCGGTGCCAGGTTGAAATGATACTAACATCGTATCAGCTATTGCTCGTATTTATCCTTTACTCACCTTGATGGTAGCAAGTGGCTTGCTTTCCTGTTTGGTTTTTCGCTTGGATCCAGGATACAAACTACCATACTGACCACCTTCACGCGTGGGCAGCCATGTGGCGTGGTTGAATAGTTTTATCCATCTGAGGAAATGATACATTGCCTTTGGTGCACAATGGAGACTGCTAACATGTTCTGAAATCTCGTTTTCCGGTCGAGTTGGTGGTACATGTTGAGTTGGGCTAATCAGCGAAACCGAGAAATGGCTAAAGTCACTCCGGAACCCTTCGTAAGAGTCGACTTTCTGTGAGCAGTTATGATCAGATAGTCAGCATCTGAAAAGGATGGACAACAGAACCATGATGTTGACTCACTCTGCCTAATTTATCTGACTCTTTCTTGAGAGCTTGAGCGGATCTGAGAATGACTTTTTGATGTGGTAAGAAATCGAAGAAACGACATTTCCGATGTAAGTGATTTTCCGTATCTCCACACCCTTCTTGACAATTCCATGGTCTGCAAGTTCGCTCAAAAGCAAAACCGAATCCTACCCTCGTACCGTTGACGAACTTGGCGCATGGTTTGGTATATCGACGACTGATCATAGAAGAATCTGACTCGTCGAGCTCGTTACCTGGCGTTCCAGCTTCTTCCGAACGAGTGGGTGAACCAGTAGCCGCACCATCACTCAATGATGTCAAGCTGATCAAGGCTATTTAGCTGGTGTGTACAAGAAGAAGCCACTATCACTCACTCTGGTATGACCACAAGCAGTTCGTCCGCAACAATCTGTATCACTTGACGGTGTTCATTAGGTTGATTGATCAAGAACTTGGTATTGCCTTTCCAAGCAAGAGCAAATCCCGCCCCGAGGCCAGTGATTGAATAAGGATCAAATGTACCTATACAGGGTATCAAGTCAATTACAATCATTCACGGGAGTGGGACTCTGACTGACCTTTCAAGTGAAGATGTACAGGTCCTTCAAATTCTACGATAGGCTTCAGATGACAAACTAATCGCATCTTATCGAAGAAAGCAAGTTTGGGACTTGGATCTCTTGGAGCGTGACCAAACGTTTCTACTACTTTGGCGAAATCTTGAATAGCGAACTGATAAGCCATACCCCAAGCAAACTCTGTTGTCTTTTTGGAATAAATCTTGAATCTTGGTTCACCGTACATTTTCACGGGCATGATAGTCTTGGCAACTTCCACTGTGAATGCGGGATAATCTGACCCACCACATCCTTTGGGCAATACTTCAACAGGTATGAAAGCTGTTGAGTCGTCGTCTGCGTATTCCTCAGCGATGATGAATCGCGTTGACATGTGGAAAGCAGGAATCACATTGTCGGTAGGCTGAACTCGGAGTAAGGGCAATGGATAATCTCGTAGAGAACATTTCGCTTCCGACATTGTCCATTCGATCTTGAGAGGTACCATAAGTGAGAACTCCACTCCGTCGTCAAAAGGCGATGAAACCTTGCCCATATAATCGATGATTTCGGTACGATTCAAGCCGGGATCAGAGATGGTGAGATCAACATTTTGTAGAGTAAACCGGAAGAGAGGAGCAGTCTGACTCGATGGTAAAATGTTGATTGGTAGTTTGATGTTGGGACCGCAACCATGCATCGGTCGAAGCGTAGCGGCTTCTCTTCTCTTTTGCTCATGTATTGCCAAGCGCATTCGCTTGATCCAAACACCCGATATATACCTATCTAGTCTATCACGGGCGTCTTCCAGATCTACTGTGGCTCGTTTGGTTAGTTTAGGATCCGGTCTCGTTCCATTGACATGTAAGCTTTCTTCAGAGGAGGTGTTGGAATTATCTAAAAGAGCTGTTTTCTTAGCAAAAGTATCTTCCAGAGCGTTCCTCTTGGCCTGCTCGTGGTATCCAGCTCGCCAAATGAGATTCAAGTTTGTGTCAGCTGGATCATCTTTGGCCTCGAGGGACACTGAACCAATTTCGAAACGAAATTTAGGGATTCTTTTAGGCGCTTCAGCTGCTGAATTATGTCGAACCACAAATTCACGATACCCGAAGAAGTTTCGGAATAAAAGTTTCAGCGTTTTGATTGTGACACTGACATCCAGGACAAGGCTATTCATCTCGTACTTGTAAGGGATCCTTACTCTGATGGCTTCGACTTTGGGGTTGATTTCAAGGGGCATACCAGGCTCAGAGAGAGAAACAGATGATCGCTTAATACGACCGAGTTCCTCCCAGTCTCCAAGCTTAGTAAAGCTGGGGACGTAAACCAGGGCTTGATCGGCAGAGAATGATAGACCCGTCGATGGGGGCATATTGATCGATACATTTGATGAGTAAAAATACAGTTGTTCCTTCAGTGGGAACGCCATGTGGATAGTAAGATTGGGAATCAAGATGCCGATACTGAGGTTGTGTTCTCGCCGAGGTGCATCTGCAGGTTTATTGGACTTCTTCCAGGCGTCCATGAGTTTCTTGACAGTGAGACCAGCGTGAAGGTTGGAGTAGAGATGAGGGTAATTGCTCAGCAAGGCCACGTTATCGAGTCTACTAGTGATCTTGAATTCCGTGTCGGAATCGGCTCTGGTCTGTTGGACTGTCAGATGTACTCTGGAGTTGCGTATTCTAAGCCAAGGTCGTTGAGCTTGCTCCATAATGCCCACTTCAAGTGGAGGTACGGGATATTCAAGCTTGGGGATATAACTTTCGAGTGAGGGACGCTTTTTGTTATGCTTCAACTCTTCTTCCGTGTATGGGAATTCCTTGTCTCTCAGCGTTTTGAGGCGCGTGCGAAGGATCTGAGAAGCACCACAATGAGTGTCATCAAAGTGTTTGGCAGGCTGTAAAGGGCTGAACATCATCTTTCGTTTCGTGCCACCGTTGGCTACAAAAGTATTACCGTTGTAGATGGGTCTGACGATAAAGTCCTCTACTACAAGGGAAGTGAGAGCTGCGGTACCTCCATCTGATCTGTATTTGGTAGCGAAAGCCAATGCTTGAACAGTGATATCTTCAGGAAGTTGAAGTTTCGCTCTTTGCGGCGCTGTGAGATGGTGTCTCCATGGGAAAGCTTGGGCTTGGTGTCTGTATAGTGCATACTCGAATATAGCGGAAGTCTGGATCCACGTACCTCGTACAGGTGGACTGTGTTTGCCTTTCATTGCGGGATTGATATCTTCATGACCAATGAACAAGTTAATGGTACCGAGTGAGAAACGAGCTGATACACCGGATGGCAAGCGGTTGAAAGTCTTCTTATCGTCAGATCGGGAAGATCGGGGATTTTGAGGTGAGCTGGATTGGTGCGCTTCCCCCATTACTATAAGTGCTTCAATAACTTCCTTTTTCCAAAGTTCTATGTTGATACCCTCATCGATACCCATGTCAAAGTTAGACGATAGAGAAGTCCAATCAAAGAAAGCGGTCTCTGTCTTGCTGTCGGTCACTTCATGTCGACCCAAGACATCTCCTGATACTGTACCATGTATACGACCAACATTTGCCAAGTCGTGAAAGTTGTCATCGGACAATTTTATCTTGATCCTCAGCGGTTCGATATTCATCTGGGCATCACCTTTCAATGATATGGAAAAATCGTCCGAGAGGGTTGCGCACGGTCGATTTTCAGAGCGTCTGACATGACGAGGAAGCATGACAGGAGGAAGAGCGTAATCCAAGTTTGACATCTTGGCGCGTTGCTCTCGTATCTTGTCTTCGTCTTCAAATGCCTTCCGACTTGTAGGTTTATCTCTTCTTCGGCCAGAAAGCTCTGTGAATCCAGTAAAACATCCACAATGTACACCATCTGAATCGAAAGTCAGGGTTGTCTTATTGTCTGACAAACGGTCTGCCAATTGAGCAGATATATGCCCAATGTCAAATACCACACGCGATCGAGGCGGAAGACCGTACATCTTCCTCATATTGGCGGAAGCAACACCGTCCTCCTGGTTTTTCCGCTTCGGGTGAGTGATCCGCCAAGCTGCCCCGAGTTCATGAAGTAGTTGAAGATCGATAGCAGTATTGATGGAACCAATCTCACCTCTGAACACTATTAAAGCTAGATTGGGATCAGAAGAGAACAACAACTCTTCTCTCTTCCACCCAGCTGGTCGCCAAGAAGAGAATCCGTCAAAGGATCCATTTCGAACAACCAGCAATTGGCTCTTCTCGTCAACCTTTTCTCGAGGAGCGAGACAATCTAAACTGATTGCTTCCCATTTGATCTCAAATCCTATACCGCGGATTTTCGATTCCGGAGCCGAGTTGGTACCAAAGGCATTTCTCGCTCGATCATTATTGGAAGCATCGGCAGCAGCGATCGTGAGCTGAACACTCTTCAGGTCAAGCGAGACGGTGTATTTCTCGTCCGTGGATGAAGTGAAAGTAGTCGGAAATGGTTGAGTAGCTGGTCCGAAAACTGAGGATAGACGATGGGCAATGCTGAAGTTACGGACATTGACATCGACAGATTTGAAGGCTCGAAGACCGATCTAGCAGTAAGGTCAGCACGGGTAAAGCACTACAAGATAACAACTAACCCTTTGCCATCCTCGAGCACTCCAAGGAGCTTTGACTGTTCTGACGACTGCTGAAGGGCGTTTTTCTTGTCGCCGGGTAAGTCTTTTTGCCATTTCTTGCAGCTGCTCTACTGCTTCAACACTACTACTGAGTTCTCCTAACTCCAATTCAGCATCTAGGGTGTCCTCCCCAAATAAACCCCGCTTAGGTCCGAAGGTGAGACTGATAGAAGCTCTCGTGCGACCACCTAGGTTGATAAGGCTTTCGTAATCTATACTAGATCGTGTCGGAAGGACATAGGAGGTACTCGATCGTAGAAGAGTATGTATCGAGCGTATGGAAGTGGGAGTGATGGTTGAATGAGTTGGACTGACCGAGGATGGGCTAGTCGATGATGGGGCATTTGCTGATTTGCGTTGAACTACACGGGGATTCACTAGATATCCAGTGGCTGTGAGAGATCCGTACAATCGACCGGTACCTCTACTCCATATGTAAGCGGCTGTTGTCCTGGTACTGGTACCCAAGACAGAAGCCCTTCTTCGAGCATCGGCCAAACGAGATGATGATCTTTCACCTCGCATAGGTGACATAGGTGAAGGAGACATGAATGGGTGATCAGGAGGAGCTAATGATCCGAATGTGGGTGATAAGGGTGGAGAGGTAGTGGGCGAAAAGTTTGGAGAGGTTGGAGGAGAGTTGGGTGGGGAAAAGTTTGATCGACCTCTTTCCACAATTGGTGAAGTACAAAGTGGATTTTCTCGCATGAAAGCTTCAAATGCTGGATTGGGTGAAGAGGATGGAGTAGGGACTTGTACGATTTGATCCGATTCGACTTCACCTTGAAAATTAATCATTGCACCTAACCCAAATTCGTCAAATACAAGCTCCATGTTATCTAAATCTTGAAAGATGACACGACAATTCTTCATTTCTAATGACACTATTCTAGCGAGCCATGGGATGTAATGAATGTTCACTTGAGTAATCCATATTACTGATCTGGCAAAGTATCCATTAGGATTTGTCATGGACCGAGTCAAACGAGACCTTGACCGCTTGAGATAAGTCTGAACATTGTTGAGTGGACATCTAACGATCCAAGGTAAAGAAGAAGACTACCATGAAGAGATGAGATTATGGCATTTTTCGATAATTCCGGAAACAGAGGACTTACAGAAGATTGATGTGTGTGCTTTGTGGGTTGATTCAAATCATTCTTTCTAAGTCTTATGGTGACATCTTCAATACGATAGATAAAGACACCAGTACCATCACCTTTCAACCCTCCCCATCTCCAAGCACCGCTTTCTATATAGATAGTAGGTTGGTCATCCGCACCTCCGATTGAAGATCTCCATTCCAATCCTCTGAAAGCTCCAATGACGCTGAAGCGAGAAGCGCGAAGTCGGGGAACACGTCGAATGATCCATGGCCATAGAAAGTAATATTGCGGTATAAGAGACGGGATGGCAAGGTAAACGAACCATTTGACGTTGAAACAAATGATGCTCCATGTTATATGAACGATCTGATTGATGAGAGCGAAAGGGAATTTGATGATTTGGGAGAGACTATATGTCCACGAGAAAACAAACAAGGCCAGTATTGGTAAGAGGTATATCCGTGACGGAGTAATTTCGGATATCATCATGATGTGAAGTCCCTTATGATGAGCCTTTTCAGCACATCAGAGTAGAGGATAAAATGGGCGAGCTAAGAGCATGAGTATCAATCAGCAGTAATCTCAAGCAAGACGATTGGAGTTACAGGAAATAACAGGAAATAGCAGGAAGAGATGAGAAAGGTAAAGAGAGAAGTAACGTTGATATATCCTCCTCCGCTGATGAACCAAATGATCCACTCGTCATATATGGTAAAAGAGGAGTAAGAGATTGGCTAAGACAGACTTACCAGATGAAACAAGGTTAATATGATATACTCATCTAAGGTTCGCTGAGCGACACACCTTAATTCTTATAGACATGATACCCTTCAATAGCTAGTATCGCTAATCCTCCACTTTGGCCAATTGAGCCTCTAAGAAAGAAGGTTCGGCAAGAACCTGGGTAGTCAACACTCCGCCGATAGCTGTCGTACTTCAGTATAGATACAAGATGTTCTCAAGCAACCCTGACTGCGGATAAGTTGTAGCTTTTGGTTTCCTACAATAATCGGTCTCAGTTCGTGAATAGAATAAAAGTTGACGATATGGCTCGATAATCATTCTCCATGTCACACCAATTGTACATAATTCGGTCAACTAACTGATAAATATCAACGCAAAGGTCCGGGAAACTTGCGGTCGACGTCACCGATTTTAATCATGAGCAAGTAAGTTAATCAGTTTTGTAATGAGGATTTGCTATTTGTAGTGATGATGAATAGGAGGTGAATATCTGCTTTTGTAATTGGGCATTACAAATCCTTATCCGTTGTACTTGAGTATAGGATGATTAGCGGCAACTTCCGCCTCGGTGTAGAATTTGATCCCGTCAACGATGGAAAACTCAAGGATGAAGACATGAGAAAACAGAAAGTCGAACCAAGTCCCATATAATCATATAGAAAACAACCACTAATCACATACTCCAAGTCAGACATAACACTCTCAAGAGATTATCACGCAGACTGGAACGTATTGAGGATTTGGAGAGTAGTTATTGCGCTAGATAGTGATCCGTCGTCGTAACACAAGTACACTTGAAAAGTCATCTTCAACACTACCAGATTGAATTTGGCATATTTCAGGTGCAATAGACAACCTCTGCATTGGTGAGTATCGTATACCTTCCTCTCTACCGGGTATCCACCATGTCTATCTTATGACCTGTCGTATCTCTCAACATAATATCAAGCTGATACGTATGGTATCTATAGTCGATAAAAATCCAAGAATATAGAATTACGATGCCGCGATATATCCCACTCTCAACCCTGCCTTCCCCACTCGTACCTCACTTACGGCCCTTATCTGCATTCCCAATAACGAAGCCCTTGTCACAACTACCTTCACCATCCGATCACCTCCTTGTACATCCCAATAAACCATCGAATTTGAGGGTACAAGAATGGGTAGATGGGAGAGGCAGATGGAATGGAGTTTCACAAAGAGATAGAATAGGTGGGAAGAAGAGTGTTAATTTTGGTGTGGAAAGAGATGGAAGAAGGTTTGGTGGATTGAAGTGGGCTTTAAGGGAGAGATAATTTGGTTCTTTGCTGGAGGATCATAGGGGAATCACGGACACACATTCATCACGACTAGGAAACCATCATACCATCCCTTATGGTTGTAACGTGTTTGTTGCTTTATTTGGTACATATGCATTTATCTATTTCATATCATGTATATCCACCATCTCATACCTTGATGAGATATAGCATTACGTCCTATCTATATATCGCAAGTCATTCATTGTGTATCACCAAATATCGCTTTTCCACGTTTCGATGGGATCATAAAAGCCATATTTGCGTTTTGATCGTTTATGCTCCTATCAGGTCACTCAACCGGTCAGTATGCGAACTAATCTAGGTTGGATGTGATCGGAGGGTTTGTGGGTCATCCTACGTGATGATCCTGGCACGATTGTCGGACTCACCGTTTGGCTAGTTCTCCTCGGTACGTTACGTCTTCTAATTTTTCTGAAGATAAAGCTATTCCAGGTATAAACAATCCTAACGAAACCAAGGCCTCTACGATGATCTGTCACGATCCCTATTGTTTCAGTAGCTCTTCTTGTCGTGACTAGAAGGAATGTGGGAAATGTTGAGACTCACAGAGGCGGGTAACGAAGTAGCTGGTCTAGACAAAGCTTTCAGAGTCGACAGATCTGGATCATCTCAATTCATCAGTCCAATCTTCATGTACGCGATCAGAAAGTATAGCCAATCGCATGGATGATCATTCACTTACATTCATACGTCGAGAATGCAGCTATGGCCTCGCATCAGTCCATCGTACTTTGATCCTTTCAAGAAGGGTTGGTGAACTTACCATGAACCAAAGTTAAAACAGCCACCACTACCAGTACTTGGCCAACGACTTTTGTCATCCTGGGTCGAACTTCTTTTGCTGTGTGCAGCAGTGGTTGTACTCAGCGGGAAGTACTCAGCTTGTGCAATAATGTCCTATAATGCAGCATCTAATCTATCGACCACTTCCTTCCTAAGAAATGGTCCTAACGGGATCAAATGTCGTACATCCTCGGTCTCAGGTACAGATGATCTCGGTCATTGACCAAACTACATCGTTGTATTGACGACGCGTAATTTCATCATCGACTGTTCATTACAAGCTGAACATCAAAACCTACCTACATTAGTCAGCATGCAAAGTATCGTCCACAGAATATACCGTTCAGCCTCGATTCTCTGAACAGGTCTTTTCAGAGCTTTGTTTGGTGTCATTGTTGATCACAAACTTTGAGGAAATCGATCAGTGATACCATATTGCAAAATGGTAAATACAGATACGATCCCGTTGATAGGTCGATTCGAACATCTTCCTGGGCGACCTAAGTCTGATGAAGCGAGGTAAGTGCACTTATTTCTCGTAAGGCGTTGCAGTGATTGTATAACATACCTCACCAAATGATACAATGATGCGCATCCACTACAAGTCAAGCTACACGAAGCTGACATAGCTCACTTTGTCCACTCTCTCAAGACCCTTGTTGGAAAAAATAGCGAGTCAAGTCAAACCTATAATGAAAAAGAGAGGATGGAAAGTTGGTACTTTATCAGAAGTGGGTAATTTAGCTTGCATTTTCCCTCTGACCAGTTCCTATCATCGCTTAAATGTTCCTTTGATTCACTAATGTATATCCTCATTTTGCGAACAGTTCTTACCTTCCAATCCATCATTGCTAGGATTAAATCAAGACTCGGGGCACAGAATCAATTTACGTTTAAGACCACCCGGAGCGGAAAATTCTTTTTATGAATATGATCAACTGGTTTTAGTGATGTTGCATGAGGTGAGTGTAGGGGAAACTAACTCTTCCCAGTTATCATACTAAAATGGCAAGATGCATTTCGAGTCGAGCTTACATGAACTTTCTCATAGCTCACTCATAATACGCATGGACCACACGATGCTAAATTCTACAAACTGTTAGGGGAGCTGGAAGAAGAGTATTATGATCTAAAGAGAAAAGGTTATTCAGGTATGTTGACTACTTCTCATAATACGCCTTTCCGGTCTGGTTTTGCTCTTTTACTCGCTCGACGATGTCTTTCCCCAAATATAAACCATATACAAGACGGATTCGCTAATCCCTATCATGACAATATCCATAGGTGAAGGTTTCCACAGCGAAGGAAACCATCTATCAGGTTTGAGAGTATCAGAATACGAAGGAAAGGCAAAAGGTTTAGCTGCAGCTCAGAAGAGGTTGAATCAACAGCGATTGATAGGTAGAGGTGGGGTTTTAGGTGGACAGGCAGTTCAAGGGAAAAGTATGAAAGAATTGATTGTAGAGGTATGTGCGATCATACTCCTTCTGTTTTTAATCGTATGAGTGTTGGACAGGCGCTGAACTTCGCCCGTGTGACCAGGCAGCGGAAAGAAGATTGAAAGATGATAAATCATGTGTTGCAGGGCACGGTGTCGAAGTGGAAGAAGAGATCCAAAAAGCCCAAAAAGAAAGTATAGGTATAAACGCCTCCGATCTCTCCAGTAATACAAATATGGTCCAAGAAGAAGAAAGCACAACATCACATCATCAGCAACAAAGCAAACAGCGGCAGGATCCTGTAATTGATCTGACTGGAGATAGTGACGATGATTTTCCTGCTTCAGGAAGTAAAGATACACCCAGTTCAGCTGACAGAGTGAAAAATGAAGATGTCATCCCGTCGATAGGAACAGCTGCAAATTCACCTTCTTCCCGAACGTTACAACCACAATCTCATAAAGACACCTCATCCTCAAATTCTTATGGACAATCTCGTTCTTCTTTGTCTCGCTCACTGAACAGAATCACCCCTGTTCCGCATTCGACAACAATCGAGTGGACCTGCTCCGCATGCACACTGATCAATTCATCTACTTCGATGACTTGCGGAGCGTGCCTCACTCCTCGTCCAATTCCGACAGGCAAGATTGCAGGCGAGGGAATCAAAACTGATCAAGGATGGTTCTGCGGGTTCTGTCAAGGTGGTCCGATGGAACCGGAGAGATGGAGTTGTGAGGTCTGCGGGGAGGTCAGAAAATGGGGATGAGTAGAAGTATCATCGATATTAGTGGTTTGTGTCATTGTAGCACCTTTTAGTATGTAGCATAGCATAGCATTGATGCAGTATCTTGAGTAGCAGGGCTACGCGCTTGTCAAAGGATCAGACAATGCGAACTTTAAGCGAACAGAGGACAGCATATTTTCAATCAAGGCAAGGACGACAACATTGGTCTCGTGAGATGTCATCAGCTCATTCAATTCACTGATTCAATGCCGATCTTCTCCAACAGAGTATCGGCACGCTGAGATGCGTACCTTTTCGACAGGATGAGATTGATATGAGATTAACAGGGCTATTGAGAGGAGATTTCCCCGTACAGTGAGACACCGGCCGCGGATGGATCGAGCTCTGGTTTTAGCATCTCCGCATAAAGTGCCACAAACATGATAATGCCGAGCGGTGTGAGCATAATAAGAGATATTTCCGAATGTGGTGGATTTGAATCAACCCATTCAATGGGGGGCTCACCCAAATCTTTTTTCTTTTTTTTTTTTCAAACTTTTTTTTTTTCTGATTTTCGCCGCTATCAGATTTTTTTGGATCCCAACCGACGTATCACACAGTCCACTGGTATTGCATTGCCAGTTTCACGTTCGTCCTACTATCTCCATCTATTTATCATCCACAATCTCACAATCTCATTCCATCTTTTCCCTCTTTCTCTTTTCTCCCTATCCCTCATACAAGCCTTCAGGCTATCACTTCCTTACGACTCATTTGTATCATCGTAAAGCAAACGCTCGTTGCTTTTAGACCTGCCGTTGACTCATTCTAGACGTCACAACGATCTAGAAATAAAAGACAAAAAAGACATAAAATAGAATTCTTATAGTCTTCTTCCCCGTTTCAATTCAATAGATAGATTTCCGATAGTGAGTTTTCATTTCTGATCCTCTTGATACCACAATCTGCGTTGTTCGTAGCCATGAGCTTGGTGCTGACAATCATCATCTTGTAGTGGCTCCCGCTGCTGCCGCTGCTGCTCCTTCTTCCAAGGCCGGTGCTTTCGACCTCGCCACCCTTTTCGTCGCCGACAAAGCTGCCCGAGATGAGGCTGCTGTCGATCTCGCCACCGCCGCTAAGAAGAACGGTGTTGAATTCTTCGGTCAAATCGGTCTCAATGATGCCCTCGTAAAGGTGAGTTTGGAAACTATTCCTTTTTTTCCAGTGGCGACGCGCGAATGAAATTTTGCACCGACCTATGCTGTGTAGATGACATGGCGGCTGACTTGTATTCCTTTGATCTTTCATAGGCTCTTACCGACAAAAAATCCGCTGCTGCCCGAGAAGGTGCTGCTAGTGCCATCTCCACTCTTCTCGAGAACGGTGCCGCTCCTTTACTTGAGCCATACATCGTTTCTTCAGCTGCCAACACTCCTTTCCCCGTCCTCCTTGAGGCCTTCGCCGACAAGGCTAAAGAGGTTCAAGCCGCGTCTCTCGCAGCTGTAAAAGCTCTTGTACAAAGCATGAACCCATGGGCCACTTTTGTCATCCTCCCTGCTTTGCTTAACCAAATCAAGACCGCCGGTAAATGGCAAGTCAAAGCTGGTTCATTGGACGTCCTTCAACAACTCATCTCTTCAGCTCACGACCAAATGGCTCAAGCGATGCCTGACCTTATCCCTGTCCTTGCCGAAGCTGTTTGGGACACCAAGGCCGAAGTCAAGAAGGCTGCCAAGACCACCCTCACAAAAGCTTGTGCTTTATGTGAGAACAAAGATGTGAGTTTCTTGCCTTCGTTCATCATCGTTGAATTATCGCTGACTACGTTTATCAGATTGAAAAATTCATTCCCGCTTTGATCAAGTCGCTCCTTAACCCCATCGAAGAGGTCCCCAAGACCATCACACTCCTTTCTGCTACCACCTTCGTTTCCGAGGTCACTGCTCCCACAATCTCCCTTATCGCTCCTCTTCTTATCAGAGGTCTCGATGAACGACCCACTGCCACCAAGCGAAAGGTCTGTGTTATCGCCGATAACATGTCCAAATTGGTCGACTCTGAGTACACTGTCCGACCTTTCCTTCCTCGATTGCTCCCTGGTCTTATCAAATGTTCTGAGACCATCGCCGACCCCGAAGCTCGATCTGTTGCTAACCGAGCTATCGCTACCCTTCGACGAATCGGTAAAGTCCCCGAGACTTCCGACGGTTCCGATCTTCCCCCTCTCAAAATCGCCGAAGGTCCCAACCTTGCCACCAACTTTGTTGCTTTGATCAAGAAATTCGGTGGTGTCTCCGTTGAGCAAGCCAACCCTGGTATTGCTTACGCTGGTGTCCTTGCTGCTTCTCTCGTCAACGCACACAACTATCAACAACAAATTTGGGAAGCCACTCTTCCTCAATACATCAAACTTGCTCTCCCTACCTACGATGCTCTTCCCGCCGTTCGAGAACTCCTCCAAAAGAAGGCTGACGAGGAGGAGACCGATGATATCAAATTCGCCGATGAGGAAGAGGGCGAGGATCTCTGTAACATTGAGCAATTCAACTTGGCTTACGGTGCCAAGATCTTGCTCCACCACGCCTCTATGCGACTCAAGCGAGGTCACCGATACGGTCTTTGTGGTCGAAACGGTACCGGTAAATCTACCCTCATGAACGCCATCATCAACAACCAAGTCGATGGTTTCCCCCCTCCCACTGAAGTCCGAACTTTCTACGTACAACACGATATCGACGGTTCCGAGGCTGAGATCTCCATTATCGACTGGGTCCTCGCTGATAAGCGATTACTTGCTTCCGAGGAAGAGATCCGATCTACCCTTGAGTCTGTCGGTTTCGACCCCGTTAAACAAAAGCACTCTATCGGTTCCCTTTCCGGTGGTTGGAAGATGAAGCTCGCTCTTGCCCGAGCCATTCTCTTCAAGGCCGATATTCTTTTGCTTGATGAGCCTACCAATCACTTGGATGTCCTTAACGTCGACTGGTTGATTAACTACCTCACTTCCCTTACCCAATGTACCTCCATCATCGTATCTCACGATTCCGACTTCTTGAACAGATCTATCACCGATGTGCTCCACTTGAACAACTTCAAGCTTAAGAGATATCCCGGTAACCTCGAAGCCTTCGTTAAGATGGTTCCCGAGGCTAAGGCATACTTCCAACTTGATGTTGCGGAGGAATACCAATTCAAGCTTCCTGCTCCTCCTCTTCTTGACGGTGTCAAGACTAAAGAGAAATCTTTGCTCAAAATGCGAAACGTCAACTTCCAGTATGTCGGTTCTCCCGTTCAACAACTTTACGACATCAATCTCCAAGTCTCCCTCTCTTCTCGAGTCGCCATTCTCGGTCCTAACGGTTCCGGTAAATCCACATTGGTCAAACTTTTGACCGGTGAGACCGAACCTAACAAGGGTGGTCAAGTATGGAAGCACCCCAATTTGGTCATTGGTTACGTTGCTCAACACGCTTTCCACCACATCGACAACCATCTCGACTCTACCCCTCTCGAGTACATGCTTTGGCGATACCAAACCGGTGAGGATCTGGAAGAGATGCACAAAGCCAACAGAGTCATGACCGAGGAGGAATTACAAAAGATGAAGGAAGGTGCTACTTTCATCAAAGAAGGTGTCAAGAGGATCATCGACGAAGTTCTTGCCCGAAAGAAGCTTAAGCAGTCTTACGAATACGAGGTCTCTTTCAAGGGTCTCTCTTCCGCCGAGAACATCTGGTTGTCTCGAGACGAACTTGTTACCCGAGGTTTCGAGAAGAAGGTCATCGAGCTCGATACCCGAGAAGCTCAACGATTGGGTCTCATGAGACCTTTGGTCAGACGAGAAATCGAGAAGCACTTCGAAGATTTCGGTCTCGAGTCCGAGTTCGTATCTCACAACTCTATGAGAGGTCTTTCAGGTGGACAAAAAGTCAAGGTTGTCCTCGGTGCCGCTACATGGCGACGACCTCACATCATCTGTTTGGATGAGCCTACCAACTACTTGGACCGAGAGTCACTTGCTGCTCTTATCGCTGCCTTGAAGAACTTTGAAGGTGGTGTCTTGATCATCACCCACAACCGAGAATTCTCTGAATCTATCTGTTCAGAAGTGTGGGCAATGAGAGATGGTTACCTTGAAGCTTCCGGACACAACTGGGTCGAGGGACAAGGTTCCGGTGAGAGAATTGACAAGAAGAAGGATGATGATGACGAAGTAGAATACGATGCTCTTGGTAACCCAATTGCCAAAGCTAAGAAGGTCGCGAAAGTATCAGCTGCTGATAAACGAAAAGCCAAGAAAGATCGAATGGCTAGAAGAAAGAGAGGAGAAGAAGTTTTCACGGATGAAGAATTATAGTCATAGTCAAATATGTCTTTGTTTTATCTCTTTCTTCGTTTCAATAGACATTTCTCTTTTCTTTCTCTAGGTTTGATTTTATTTATACAGCGGATACAATCATGTAGATTTCCTTTATACACTTTGGACACGGCTGCTCCAACTCATCATAGCTTTTAATGCTTTCGTCATGTATACCCAACCTTCAGGGACGGTGTCCTTTTCTGATATCTTATGTTGCAAGCTGCACCGCTAATTCAAGGTCGCTCTCGATCGATGCCACAAGGAACAACTTCCAGTTAAAAGTGGATCTGCACATATTTTCAGTCAGCGTGTCTCGTGCGAGACGAGCGCTTCTATACCTAGTCAATTTATCGATTGCTTTGGAATTGAAGGAATAAACGAGCGAGCGGGTTAATACTTGTTCACTTGACCGTAGAGGCTCCGTCACCTGGTATACGACAGCTGGTTGTAGCAAGTACTTTCAAAAAAACATGACTCATGTGAGAATGAAAAGGTATTGGACAGGGGGACATCTTATTACTGGCAGAAGTTCAAGCGAGGGTTTTACATGTCTGAATAGACGATCTTTACATTCCGACTCGTGAGATGCAAGTCAGTTTTCTGGCTCAGAAGTCAAACATAAAATGCGAAGTGGTAATCGTTCTTTAACGAGCACGAAGCCACAGAAGAGCAGACTGCTAAGATCGGACCGCTGGCGACGCGGTCGAATGAGACTTGAATTGTAACAGAGAGAAGACGCCACCTAAATAATATAGCATGATTCCGAGCAAGATTCCAATTCAAGCTGTTTGTTTCCTCGCTCGTAAGACCGATATCCTTGATGACACTCTTAACCACTTTGTTTGACTATGGCTCACGATCACTGGATCAAACCCCGAACGAAGTACGCATATTCGATACCTCATTCAAGAAATTAGCTTTAAGATCCTCTTCAGAAGCTGTGCCGATCCCATCAATATAATTCTGGGTGATCACCTCGAAGCGAGAGATATCCTCGGGCGCCTGAGCATGCTGGTTAAGTGTCCAACTCTTCTTGTTCCTCACCCAACCGAGAATTGACTGCTTGATGTAAGTGGCTGTCACAGAAGAAGTCACAGCGTTATCACCGATCTGCAATAAACCACGGATGACCGTGGCGAATCAACGGTAAAGCGGATCAAAGAGAACCCGGAAACCCACCATCTGCGGCTTTATCCCACTGTCCATTTGTGAGCGTCGTGCTGGGAACATTACAAGCGAGTGAGCTGGTTTTTCTGGATGTCTTGTATAACCTTTCAGCTTTGTCGACGGCGTCACGATTTCGATTGTTTGCTGACATCAGCTTAGTCATTTCTCCGGCTAAGATGTCGAGCTGGCTGGCTGCTTCTTTCGAACTGTATTCGCCTATTGCTGTAGATATTTCCTGATGACCATCAAGGTCTACATGGTAGTCACAGTTCAAGGCTCGCCATTTATCGTTCTCTGTCGAGGGGCGAAGAGAAGGTGCCAAATGAAAGGGGACTCACTAGATATCAACCTATTTCGCTCATGACAGGTCATTTTATCGAAGTCTATCTCGCTGGGATCAAACTCCGAGGACATCTTGGCTACGTTGGTTTATGGTTTACTTCAAGATAGCTAGCTGAAAGTCTGAATGATTGGGGGCTTGTAATGTGTGGAGTGTTGGCGGCGATGAAGGCAAAGTAGACTTCAGACGCAGGGGTTCGACTGCTTATACCTCGAAGCTAGGATTTGAAAGGCATTTTTGCCATTCGAGTCTTCTGGAGATGTAAGAATGTATCGAAGGCATAGCTTGATACTCTGCTTCGAGATGATCCGGCCGGCGGTCCTCTTTTCAGATATTGTATTTCTCAGACTCGCTCTTGCTCAAATTCACTGGCCGACACAGCTTTGAGCCTTCTCTATGAGTTCTGTTCCACTTGCGTGTACTTCTTTAGCATTGAAAGGTGTTCCGAATGGGGCTCGTGAGCGATGACGACGGGCAGAATTGGGAGAATTTTACTTGTCTCATTGCATGGAGATTTACACAGCTTACCGAAGTAAAGCCGACCGACTCGGTCTTTTAAGCCTAGACTTTATGCACTTTATTTATATCAAGCACTCATCTCTTTATTTGACACTGATGAAGTATTGTAGAAATGCAAATCTCCATGATCTGATATTTGTGAAGCGGGCTAGCGTCCATCCTGTCGCTTCGCAGGATTGTGTACGAATAAATTGTTTCTTACGGACAGCTTATCATAAGTATATAAACTTTTCTTCAACATGCAAAAGGAACGGGGAACAACGCACTCGTGGCAGAATTGCAAGCGGGTTGACTAGTACGATGCCAGGGAGACCGACACATAATCGAGGATTTGAAGACAAACATATTTGCCACCTGTGTACAATCTGCATAATTCCTTGATTTCAGACCCCCTCTGACATATGTACGCCTCAATACTTGTAGCAATTCTAATCCTTCGCTGAGATCTATCTGACTCCAACGTCCGCTATGATAACATGGCTCACTGGGAGATCATCTAAAGATCGTGTTGCCTTGCTAGCTCTCCTGCCATGCTCATAAAGGTGTTTGTGAGGTCTTTTTCCATTTCTGAGCCAATTGCTTGCTTACATGTCTCACCAGCCTCACAGAAAGCCTTGAAATCGTCCCGTTCCATGATTTCTTTTGTGGTGTGATTTCGTAGCATCCTCTCCATCGATGTCTGAACGTCCTGACGACTCTCATCGACTGATACAGACGATGTACTTAGCTCCGTTAGAAATCTATCGCTCCAAACTGGTAGGCTTGCATGACCTGAAGAACAGAACGGGAGGTCTGACTCACTGAAAGACGTTATGGCTGTTTTTTCCTTTGATGGGGCTGCTTCGCCACAGTACTTGTGCCGAAGCTGTTTCCTATGTAATTAGTACGAACGCTTGGCAGTATCGGTAGACATTCTTTCACCGGTGCTAAGCGCTTTCAGATATCTTACAGATGCGTTAGTGAATTTGACAGAGTCTCTCAGCATTTCCGAATGGTTGTTCAGCTGCTCAGGGTCGGCCTCCAAGGTGTGGTTAAGCTCGGACGTGGCAGTGAGGACTAAACACATTTTGTGGCAATACAATAAGTACTGAGCTTACTGTAAAGACTCTCCCTTCTGCCGGACGACTTGCAGACCAGGGGCTTGGAGATGAGAGATAAGCTGATGATTACTCACCAGAAATCAATTCATCTCGCACATGTGGGGCAAGACTTTTCAAGTCTACCTCACTTAGTTCAAAATTTTCGGACATTTTGGCCGTGCTAGTTTATAGTATAGTTTAGAAATGTCAAGGTGTGGTTGCTAAGGATTGAATATATCTGTGAAAGAGATGGAAAAATCAGAATTGTGCGCTCTAGAGTCTAGCTCTTTATACCTTGAAATGCGGAATGGATTGGTCTAATTCACACACACCGTCAATCAGAGTAAGGGATTTCAAATGAAATCGACGAGAAGGCATCGTTTCTAAATCCGATAGATACATATATGCCGGCGGCCGGTCTCCCTTGAAAAAACGCACTATGACCTATTCCGAGCCGATTGTCGGAAGCATACGTGACAAAGGTCCATTAAGCACTTGAATATAGCCCTTGAAAGGATGGGAGCCTTCTCTTTAGTAGACATATCTCAACCTCATTCCCTTATCAACCTCCGGCTTGCTTACCTTTAACACGCCAGCACAGCTTGTCGATCAAAGAGAGTCGTCCTTTCTTCTTGAAATTGTACGAGAGCTGAGAATGAATGATGAAATGTTCCGGTACTGAGAAGTCCAATTTCTCTAATTGCATCAGAAGCTACACTGCTTTGGAAATGAAGTAGGGCTAATATTCGATCTTTATCAATCCTTTATACCGATGATCTAGATTCTTGAGGTCTAGGGTTGAAGCCTTATCAGAATAAAAAGGATGGACCTGTCATGTCACTACTTTCAGACGTTAAAATGTGTGGAGGTATTGTGATTGAGGCCAAAATAGTTAGCTGGAAAGGTCTGTCTGCATGAGAAGCTGATAATTCAATCGAGTCGGTCAGTCCTTCGTATACTGCTTTTTCAAGAAAGCCAAATAGTCGACCTGCATCAGAGGGAAACCCGCGGACAGGCATGCGAAACATTGGTCACTGTGTATCATCCAGGAATCCAGATCTCCAATTTTGCTATTCCACGTAGAAACGTGTTGTAGTCTCTCCCTTGATCGGCTTTCTACTATCGCTCTTTTAAGACATTGTAGTTCGCAGACTCGCTCTTGCTCAAATTCACAGGCCGACACAGCCTTCTCTGAAAATTCTGTTCGACTTCAGTGAAAGGCGCTCTGGTCGGGGCTTATAAGCAATGACGAGGGGCAAAATTAGGAAAAATTTTACTAATCTTATTCGCGAGATTCATACAGCTTATCGAAGTCAAAGTGACCCGCCCAATATTTCAAGCTTATCCTTCATACGGACTCATTTTAGACCAAGCATTGATCGCTGTTCAAGGCGATGAGGATGTACTGTGGTATTCCATATTCTGCAATTTATGAAGTCACGCGTGTACCCACCTTTGCACGATTGAGTCCCTACAAATATCTTCTGATGGTCTGAGCATCAAATGTATCTGCACTTTTCACCATACAGACACACGGAGAAAGAGAGTTACAACTATCACACGTGTCGAGATCATGATCAGGATAGCATACTTTGACGACTTGCGCGCAAGACTGACAAGGTGCAGCTACTGTTTACATATACTCCAGACGATACGATACTACGCACAGTATAAGCGTTCCATCACAATGTGATTTTACGGAAGTTTACAGTCTAATGTATGACCAAAGTTACTGATAAGCAAGTCTTCGTCCTTTTCTTCTTCTTCTTTTCTAGTTCTCCATCCAAACGTGATATTGCTTTCTGACTCTAGGGCACGGACCTCTTTGTCAAAATTGTCCCTGTTTTTTCTTTCGTTATCGGTACCCATTTCTGTGGTATATGTAGTGCACATCTCTTCCAAACGATCCATTCTGTCGTAGACTTCATCCTTCTCTTTGATGGTTGTTACGCCGCTGAGCATTTTCTTTCTGACATCGTCCATGAACTGCAAGGCTTAAAATGCCCCCATCGTCTCAAGGCGATCAATACAAAGCAATGAAAGTTGGCCGACTGAAGACGTACTCACCTGTGATAGTGCGTTCTAAGGTGGCTTTCTCCTGCACACTTTCTTCAACAGTAGGCGATCTTGAAATGGATACCAAAGTACTTCCAGGTGACTGAGACATGTTAGATAATTGCGATGAAGGTAGAAATAGCTATTTGGGAATATTTGTGTGAATGAATTCGTATTGATTCGATTGAGCTGGCAAGTGCTTTATATACCTCTCGAAAAAGCTGTAGCTATCAGACATTAGCAGTGATAGTCTGATGAACAGGCTAATCGGAACGCTATACTATCGAAGGTCAAGACATCCTTTCTCATTCCTACGCAAATTGTGGTGTTGGTCATGACTACTCCTTTGATCGGCTTTCTACTATCGCTTGCGCTCCTATGCGTTATCAATGACGTTACTTAGCGGGTTGTATTTTCAGATACGAAGTGATATCATAATTCAGCTCCTTGCATCGAATAAATGGGACAAAAGACTGTTTCATCAGAAGCAGGTATGTCAAAAGGAGATGGGCCATGTCTGACATCGAATTAGTATGGAGCGACGAAGACAGCCAGATTGTGCGATATTGAAATGGATGAAATTACCAATCATCCAGTGATAACAGACAAATGCATTGGGAAAAAATCTGCTTCAAGCCTAAGCGACACTGAATAAGGTAGTTTTAATCTTTTCTAATCGTTCTCTAGCCAAATCTCTCTCTTCACTCAATCCAACACATCTAGCTTGTTCTAACGCTAACGCTACTTGTAATTTACTGATTTCCAATTTCTTTTCACTTTCAGCTCTTGAATACTTAGCTTCTAAAACCAATATCCTTTCAGCTTGTTTCCTTGTATTCAACCTTGAATTTTCCAATCCTGCTAAAGAAGTTGACAGTTGAGATTGTAAATCGCTTATCTCCTTATTTAGACTGTTGTAATTGACGATTGAGCCTGAATTTGATGTTGGTAAAGTCGAGGATGAAGGTGTTGAAGTGATAGTTATTTCAGGTGGTGTACCATCTTTATCTACTATCACTGTTGAAGGAGTAGCGTTTGGATGACTAGGACATATGCATCCATTTATACCAATCGGTCCAGGTAAAGGTGAAGATAAAGTTGCTCTTTGTAGCTTTTCATCCATTTCCAATAATGTGTGTCGAAGTAAAGCCAGTTCTCTCGCATCGCGTTCTATTTGCTTGTCTTTAGATACAAGAAGATCATGGAGTGATCCAAGGACTGTTGTGATCTGAGGATTGACACTTGAGTGGACTATGGCAAATGTCACTACAATTAGCTCAAGCCAATCAGTTTTGAGAGCAACCGAAAGAGACTTACCACTATCCCTATCATCGCTAATGGATCTCGTAGCTATTTGAGGCGAATCAATGTTAAATTGAGCACTTTATCACCAAGAATATCATATGCGAAGAAAGCAACTCACGCATCGGGTGAGAATGTTTACCGTCTTTGCCAACTTTCTTCACCAAACTACTTAAGCTAGTGAAACTAGCACTTCGCTTAGGACCTTTGCTGGGCACATCTCCTTGAGCTTGACTGGAGATTGACATTGAACTGAAAGCTCTTGCAAATAATCCTCCGGATGATGGGGAAGACTTCATTCCCGGTCCTACAGTTCCTGAAGAAGGAGACGATCTCAATGCCGAGGAAGAATGCGAGGTTTTAAGGGTATGTGAAGAAGTAGATTTACGTAGACCCATCTGAATATGTGTATGTGGAGTTTGAATTACGGGTGAAATAGGTGATATTGGTTCAGAAGATGGAGTTGAACCTCTAGAGATAGATAGTCGGACTGGACTATCCTCATTTTTAGTGGCTACTGTCTTTGAATCAGGTTTTCTAGCTTTCATTCCGTCGTTTGAACCTCTTAAATCGATCGGACTAAGTAACCTAGGATCAATTATTAACTTTTCTTTCTTCATTTTCTTCTCTTTCTCTCTTTCGGTTATAGCCACATCTTCAAAGCCATGTATAGCTGAGATTGGATTTGCTGAAAAAGAGTCATCTTCTTCCAAAACTTTCTCACTTATTCCACTCCAGTTTCTTAGTAACCAGCCTAGGACAGACTGTGATTTTGATACCAAGTCCGATACTTGATCAGGATCAAACCCATCTTTTCTTGAAGACTGTCCTGATACAGTTGGACCCAATCCTGAAATACCTTTACCTCTAGCTGCGCACATGGCAGGTCCAAAAATGATCGATATCGATTCTATGTTTAATCGATTATCAGGGAATAAAGGTAATTGACCTAAAAAGGCTAAGAGGTATATGAATAAACTAAATTGTAAAGGTGGCAACAGCTTTAACAGGATTTGAGCAGCTAATATCCTGGTTTCTAGTGGTAATTTCGTTAGGTCTTCCATGATCGAGGTCGATACATTCTTCTCTTCTTCTTTGCTTTCGTTGATTGTGGTGTTATTGCTGTCACTAAGGTCACCAATTTTCGTTCCATCATGGAGGTTGTCTTCATCGTTCTCAACGCAAAAAGCCAAAAAAGCAGGAAAGAGACTTTCGTCCAAGATGGGTTCTGGTAAATCCCTGACGTATCTTTTGACTAACCCTGTTAGGTTATGAATCGGTTCTTGATTGATAGCTAATGAGTCACCATATAAAGGTGGAAGATTGAACACTTTTGTCAAATGAGAAATGCGAATTCCATCACCTGCTAATCGGAATATACCAGGTTGCGACATTCCTAATTGCATCAGGCAGTCAGCGTTGAGCTACTGATCTTTGATTGAAAAGTGATAATTGTTTCTCTAGACGAACAACGCAGATTCGATCACGCACCTCTTCTGTAAATCTCTTCGACAACTGTGAAGACTACCAAAGGTAATTCATGTTTCTGACCGCCTATAAGGGAAGTACACCAACTTCCTGGTGGAGCTTCCGAAAGCGGTACACCGAATGCTGGACCTGTAGTAAGTCAATTAGTATGGAACAAGCAGGAGGTTCCCACCTGGCGTGTGAGAGTGTTGAAAACATACCTTCTTGAGGCGAGATCGTATTTCCTATTGATCCTATTTCATCTGATTTCCTCATATTTCCACCACCTAGTCTTTTGAACATTCCTAAAACACCTCTATTTTGACCATGCCCATTTCCACTCAATTGTGCTTTCAAACTTGTAATCTCATTCCCGTGTGAAGGAGTAGCGTTAATATTGGCTCCTGTAGCTGTTGATAATCCTCTATCATGAGCCTGGTCTACTCTAGCTAATAAACCTGGAATATCAATTTTAGCCGAAATCCCAATTGCGTCGATACCTAGTACTACTCCTAATTGATGAATTAATCTTAATCGTACTCTTATATGAGGTGGTACAGGAGGTTCACGACTTTCCAAAAAAGAAGATTCGAATAACTTTTGTGAAGGTAATGATCGCATTCCCGCTCCAGTGCTATTTCCATTGGTATTGGTGTTGATATTGGGAGAGATGTCAATCTCCTGCGATGGAGTAATATTTCTATGTACTATGACAGGTTTGGAAACGGTTGTGGATGATAATGCTCTTGGTCGACTTTGTGTGATGGGCGATGATCTATTCGAGACTAATGCTGGTGTAGAAGGTTGTCTTAAAATTGATCGATGTCCCATTCCAGGTCCAGGTCCAGGTCCAGGATTAGATGGTAGTCTAGGTTTTATTTCACCATTTGGAAGTGCTCTTCGCGGCCCTCCTGTACCTCCTGTACCTCTAGTATGATCAGGTGATCCAGACACTGATCCATCATCTAAATCAGGTGAAGGTGGTTTGGGTCTTCTTCTACTTGGTAATGTCTGATTCTTATTGTTGGTCTGACCATTCAAATTACCTGATCCATTAGAAGGAGTCGGTGATCCATGACCTGGTGGTTGACTTTGAGCTTGCGCCTGTGCTTGGGTATGTTTATTGTGCAATTGAGCGAAAGGGTTCTTACTCGTATGAACTAATGTACCTAATGCAGGTCTAGTGGTCTGAGAAAGGGGTGAAGATGTTATTGTTGGTGACCCAAATGCGGATCCACCAGGTCGAGGAATACGACTTGGACTCATCTTATCTATCTGACACAGAGAGTGCAGTGCGACTACCGATACTTTGTGGGTCAAACAGTTATCTAAGAACGTAGGAGGAAAGAAAAAAAAACCCAATAAGATTACATGACATTAAACATATCCATTGTCACAAGTGAAGGAAATATTTGCGCACTCGTCCAGTAAATGCCGATGTACGTTCGTGAAGTTTAGACGTGCAAAGCCCCTCAAGCATCAAGCAAGATTGCAAAATCGACCAAGCGAGTATACTTGTCATATTCACAAGCCTCAGCGTAATTCTTCTTCACGCGCGGTATTGTAGTCAGTACGATAGTCCGCACAACCAGCGGATTAGTCAGTCGACATTGAAATGACGCGTATTCAGTTTCCAGTATTCTTGCGCTTGTCGACGAGAATCCCTGCAGATGACGTACATCATGCATACTAGTGTAAGCATTCACGGTCATTTATATCAACCTTGCCTGGATCTGCTACTGTTCGTCTTCCTCGCCCAAGGTGGCGAAGCTGAGTGGAGTGAAAGGCTAGCGGAAAGAATGTCAGATTGGTGCGAATTGGATATAATCAGTTTTGTACTCACATATCCTCCGGCCATGTAGTGTTTACCATTTGCCTCAACCCAATGTAATCGAAGAGCGTGAAGGAAGGCGGAAAGACCCTAACAAAACGATATGTCAGCCCGGAACTGTGAGTTGTGCACATTGAATATGACAAAGCTTACCTCCATCACACAGAGGATACAGATGGTACCCGCGAACCACACAGCAAACATGACAAACAAGAATAAGCCCCCAGCGATCACGCCACCTTCATATTGTAACGCCAGATCAAGAGTCATTTGCCACAGCACTTCCGACAGTTGAGCGTGTGCAAGCGAAAGAGCCCAGAGACGAAGATAGGATGCACTGAAATCGAAAAATGTGGTAAGTTTAGGTAAACATCCCCCAGATATCGATTTAAGATAACTTACGTATTGGAAATACATCCAAGACAGAACTCGATAGTGTGGATAACTTGATGGACGACGATATCACTCATCTCAAATGGCTGATAAATGCGATCATCAGCTTGATTACTCACTTCAGAGGCACGGCAGCTGACTTACGTGGTCTTCATCTGTGGACTCCGCGACGGCCATCCCAACTTCCTCTTCCTCCTCATCAAGATGTTCGGTAGTAGAGTGTCCTTCTCCATTCTCCTGTCCGGTCAGACCGTGGTATCCTTGACCTTTGATCCTGTTATGCTCCTTCCAAAGCAAGTAAGGCTTGAGAGCTAACATCCATGGAACACATACTAAAGCGATTAAGAGCAAGACAACTTGAATGAAAGCCTGACCGGCGAAAAGTTGTGTTCCAGGTTCGATAGTACCAGGGGAAAGGAACATGTAGATCAACATATTCAGGAGACCAGGAGGTGAGGTGGAGGATTGAGACCAGTCAATGGACCATTTGTAAATAATGCAAATGACCAAGTAACCAAAGATACTGTGGAAGAATAGCATTTGAGGGATGAATTCGGCATAAATGTTCATGTACTTCTTGAAATGGATATGATTGGGTACTTGCAGCGATATAGCAAAGGTCATCTGAAGACGCATGCTCGTGAGCGTTCATAACGTTGACTTGAGATGAGACTACTTACGTGAATAACACCTAAGATGATTGACAATTTCATCTTGTAAGAATTGTTGAAAATCAAGGCATTATCGGCCCCATGCCATCCGGGATCCATACCCATGGCGTAACGATGGCCGGTGGGTATGGCTTCGACAAGACCGGTAGCATTGTGAGGCCATTCCCAAGCTGAATTAAAGATGTGAAGGGATTTTGAGAAGATATCATTGTACATGAATCCAGTGTAAATGGAAAATGTACCCATGAGGACGATGAGGTATCGACCACTGGAAGCCAATTGATCAGTCGGTGACCAAGAAACGAATAAACGCGTGCTTACAAGAAGAAAGTCTCTAAATTCTCATTGACACCGTTTTTTGCGATTTGTTTCTCCCAGAAGATCATGGCAGCGGCAGTCAGGAACATGAGGATACCATGTCCAATATCACCGAACATGACGGCAAACAAGAAGGGGAAGGTGATTACGGCAAACAAACCAGGATTGACTTCTTGGTAAGTGGCTATACCGTATGAATCAATTAAGGTCTGGAAACCTTCGGTGAACTTGTTAGTTCGATGGAAGGTTGGAGGTGTTTGATGAGTTCTCAATTCGGACAGGATAGCGGGCACTGAGGTTCCGGCTGTGTCCATGGCCCTTCGTAGTCCGAGTTGGATCGCGGTGATATCTCTGGATGGACACCATCCTTCGGCAACGAGAGTTTTCCTAGTTTGATCGTAACTGAGAAGATTGAGAGATTTGAATATTTCTTCTTCTCGTCTAACAGCATCTGACCAAGCTTCTAGCTGTTCCGCAATCTTGCTCAACTCCACTCTTCGGGTTTGACCCATGTTGTACAGTACAGTGTCAACGTCTTCAAGTCGAGCGGAGACTTCTCGCAAAGCATCTGATCGTTTATCTTGGGATGAATCGATGTTGTACAAAGTGCCACCCATGGACTCGGCCACTTTTCTGATCTTTGCCAGAAGGTCTTCGCCGTGCGCGAAGATGATGAAAACGTCTTTATGGGTCTCTTTGCCTGAAGTAGGGTCGACGAAAGGTTCCTCAATTTCTGTAGCACAGGTTGCTGTCAGTAATAAGACCCCTACTTCGACTAATGAATGGAAATTTACCAGAGTAGTTCATGTAAAGATTTCCTCTCAGGACTCGCCACAGGATTCTCTCAAAGGTTGGCATTCGACTCCTCTCAATTGTACCGGATACGAATTCGAGATCGAAGCCTGACAGACCAGTCTCACCAGGTAGATTACCATACTCTGCGGCGTGTTCGAGAAGAGGTGCATTGTCACCCTCGTCGAAAGAAGTTCTGATTTCAGTGTGGCGATGTTCGGCCTGATCCGATCTTAATCAGTGTTGCCATCAACCATTTCTTATTGAGAGTTGACTCACCTCGTTGAAGAATCCTGCAGTTTCTCTGAGTACCCATCGCTTCTCCTCTAATTCTGACTTTCTCTTTCCTAATTCCTCCCATGACTTGTTCATATCGGTCAATCGTCTTTCGTGCTCCTTTAGCTTATCCTCCAACTCGTCATACGCATTCTGAGCTCGAGGGCCAACAGTGGTGAAAGGTGGGACAGCAGCGAGGGGGGGGATGCCAAGTGTAGGTGAGAGACCAGTGATCTGAGATCGGAAGAGCCGAAGTCTTCGTGAAGACTCTGCAAGACGACGGAGACGTGGTGTGAATGGCCGTTGGAAAGAGGTCAAAGACGGGTTGAGCTATGAAGATGCGGGTCGGTTAATCTGCTACAGTGGAAGAGGAGAAGTCTACTGACATCCTTAAATTGGAAATTCCCCATTTCCGCTAGTTCTGAGATGGTATCATGAGCTACTTCAGAAGGGATATATAGCTGAACAAGGGACATCTCCTCCGAGCCTATGATAGATTGTCATGTCAGTTATACACCGTAAATCGGGAACACCAAGACTTACGGAAGAGAGAAGGGTAGTTGCTAGACATCTTGCCGGTGCCCACAGTGATGAGATAGAGCCTCCGAGGGGATGCAACGCAGGTTATACTTTGGCAGCAAGAGGATGATAAAGGGAGATGAAATGAGAGATGGGATCGAATAACGGTGCTGTCAGTGACGATGACATGCAATGCAATGCATTGGACAGTGGCACGGACCCCCATTCACAGCCATGTGGCATCGGTTCATGCTACCGGGATTATCATTGATGCTGTGAGTCATATTGCCGAGTGTGGCATTTATATGACAACGTCATCAGACGAAGTTGGTCGATATATCCGTGCAATTTCACTGTTACCCCTCGACATTTGTTATTGAACTCTTGAAATATCCGTGCTCTACTACATCTCAAATATACTTGTGCTCAACGCAAAAATAATGGCTCAATAGCCCAGTAACACTTCTCGAGAAGATCACACTCCTTTTATCTGACCCAAATCTCATTCACCCCTACATCGTCACTCCTTCAAAATGGCCATCGTTTATAGGCTACGCCTGGCACTTTACACAATCCTTCTTCTCGCCGTATCCTTCTTCGCTATCCTGATAGGTCTGGTATGCACCTTGACAGGTCGGCGACTCAATACCAACTACTACGTGGCGAGAGTATTCTATGGTGTAGCTGGGCCTGCAATAGGATGGAAGTTCGATGTCGAAGGCGAAGAGTACCTATGGAAGTTGGAAGGAGAAGGTGGTGGTCAAGCGGGGAAAAAGGGAAGAAGTATGGTGATGGTTGGAAACCATCAAAGGTGAGTGGCAAGAGGTGTCGCATGTATAGCTGTCGCATATTCTTGCAACCAAAAGTATGAGAGCTGATCAAATCGCTTTATCACATTAGTATGATCGATATCCTTTACCTCGGTCGGATATTCCCTAAACACGCTGCTATTATGGCGAAAAAAAGTATCAAGTGGATACCTGGGTTAGGATGGTGGAGTAAGTGTGAACACCAAATGTCTCATGATCGCAGCTGATGTTGGGATCGCGATTAGTGATGATGTCAGGGACAGTGTTCATAAATCGAGGAAACAACAAATCAGCTGTAGCAAGTATGACTCAAGCGGGAGATGACATGAAGAGGAAGAGGGTGAATATCGTTTGAGCACATACATGAATGTGAAGCTGACGTCTTGATGCTCAGATATCATTGTGGATATTCCCGGAAGGTACAAGACATATGTCTCCCGAGCCCGAATTACTGTCATTTAAAAAAGGAGCTTTCTACCTTGCTGTACAATGTGCGTTCGGCTGTGGGCTTTCTTGGATAGGACGAGAGCTGATGAGAAGCGCTTCATCTATAGCTGGAGTACCTGTGGTACCTGTTGTGTGCGAGAACTACCACCGGCTGTTTGACGGAAAGACTCGTTTCAAGCGAGGTAATCTGAAAATCAAAGGTTAGTATCACGTTGGCCGTATCTTTTCTCTTCGCTTTAGCTGATCAGTGTTTGTGCTAGTGCTCCCACCTATACCTACCACCGGACTTACGGCTGCTGATGTTCCCGATCTGATGGAGAAAACACGTGAAATGATGCTACAAACGCTTCGGGAAATATCGTCTTCTTCCGCTCCATCACCAACGTCGGTGTTAGCATCACCCGCCCCGTTGTTAGCACACCAGGAGAACAGATCGAGTTATTTCGCTGTAGAGGATGAGCAAGCAGTAGAAGCTGCTGTAGGTGAAGAAGAAGCAGATTCAGGAAGATCAAAGGTATCTTTGAAAAAGGATGGAAGTAAAGTGTCATTAAGATCTGAATCAGAAGTTTCTTCAGACAGTAATTCAAAACCGAAAAGAGGGAAGAAGGAAGGAAATAAAAAGAAGCTCTCCATAGCGTAAGCTCAGTCGTATTTTTATAGTGATTTTCATATTATAGGTTATCATGCATCACACAGGCTTATAATGTATTTTCCATTTTTCTATTTGGATTAGTATGATATCCGACTTCTTCTTACCTGTTGTTGGTGGTGTTGAGGGTCATATCTATTCACTAGGCGTTGAGATGATGAAAAGGGGACATAAGGTGGGTTGAGTGGGAAGCGTTATCGAATTAGTCGGAACGAGGTCGGAATAATATGTTGCGGCATCGAAAGTTGTGTTCTACTTACAATTGAGAAGCTAATTTATCGCTTCGTGATGTCTAGGTTATAGTGATAACACATTCACATCCACATCGAACTGGAATCCGATATATATCACCTGGATTGAAAGTATATTACTTGCCTTACATACCAATAGCATCTTCAGCAACATTACCAAATTACTTATTATTCTTACCTTATTTTCGACATATAATATTGAGTGAAGGGATTAATCTGGTTCATGGACATGGATCTTTAAGTTCTTTAGCTCATGAAGCTATGTTTCATAAAGATCTTTTGGGTGTAAAAGGTGTATTTACAGATCATAGTTTATTTGGATTTGGAGATGCCGTTGGGGTACTTACCAATAAATTATTGGTCGGTGCACTTCGATCTGCTGAAGGTATAATCTGCGTTAGTAATACTGGGTAAGTAACCTTTCTCTCTCACCGATGAAATATCTGGGCTAAATGACATGGCTTTCGGGTGTCTTAGTCGGGAGAATACAGTATTGAGAGCACAATTAGATCCTCGATTAGTATCTGTTATACCGAATGCTTTAGTAGCAGAAGATTTCACTCCTGATCCATCTAATGTAGATCCAAAGTACAGTGAGTCGACTAATTCATGGCATGCCAGTGACAAGTGCTAAAGAAAACATCGCATCGACACGTTGATAGTAACAATCGTGGTCATATCCCGACTTGCTTATCGAAAAGGTATCGATCTACTCATAGCTTCCTGTCCACATGTTTGCGCTCTTTTCCCAGAAGTCAGGTTCGTTGTTGGTGGAGATGGACCCAAGATGGTTGAGATTGAACAGATGAGAGAGAAATATCAATTACAGGATAAAGTGGAATTATTAGGTACCATCCGCCCAGGTGACGTTAGAGATGTAAGTGTTTTATCATCGTGAGATTGAGGTATCATCTCTCCACCTCGACTTATCTTCCGATGTAAGATGAAATTGGAGCGATATTAACAATGCTTCTTGATCCTGCTCAGGTACTGACTCGAGGCCAAATATATCTGAACAATTCATTGACTGAAGCCTTCGGTATAAGTATAATCGAAGCTGCATGTGCAGGATTATTCGTGGTAGCAACTAAAGTTGGAGGTGTACCTGAGATCTTACCTGAGGATATGATCGAATTTGCTCGAGCAGATGAGGAGGGTGAGTGATTACTGTGACTTTTACAACAATTTTTCTAACCACTCAGTAGCTGATAATTATGAGTGTAGATGTGATACGAGCTTTAACACATGCTATACATACTATAAAAGCAGGTCGACATGATCCATTAAAAGCTCATGAGAGGGTTAAAACGATGTATTCATGGTTTAAAGTAGCTGAAAGAACTCAATTGGTCTACGACAGAGTTACGAAGACGGAATCGAAGTCTCTCTCAGATAGATTATCTAGGTTAGCCAGCGATTACTTCAACAGCACCTCCGTGTCTTGTTATAGCAAAGAGAAAGGGAAGAATGGGAGCTGATCAACAGCTTTTTTTTACAGATACCTATCGTTGGGACCTATTTTCGGTCCGATATTATGTTGTATAATAGCTGTTCAACATTATTTCTTTTGGTTCTTGGAATGGTATGATCCAAGAGATCGTATAGAAGTAGTTGAAGACGAATTGCGGTTTAGCAAAAGTTCGAATAGGTATGTAAAATTGATGATCATAATGGATAGGAATATATCCGCTGATAATACTTCTTCACTTGGAATTAGGTCATAAATAAAGAGAGAATGCACAAATCTTATCGATATTTTTGGTTTCACTTATTCTTATATGACAGGTTAACGAATGCAGCTCACGAATGGTATATCAACCATGACCATAAATGTAGAAGTATCAATTTTATACTCATCACATCATACATATTGTGTTTTCTTGTATCAGCACATATCACCATCCAGCATGTATATATACCTTGAATCATGCTATGCATCTTCGTTCAAATCCGTCTTTGTACTTCCGACACATGCGACCTTCATATCTTTTAGCTCCAAACCATAACACGTAAAGTCACCGTTTTAGTCCAAAATATGCATGCAGTTTCATCCTTGACCTGATATGAGGCACCTTTGATCCCTCTAAGCAGTTGTTATCAAAGTGGTACGGATACTTGACCGAATATCTCAGTACCTTCCCAGGATAATAATTCGCAATCTCGTTCATCTGAATCATGTAATCCTGTAGCGATTTGAGTTTCGATACATGCCAAATCGATCGTCGAGTCAAGTATCAAAACGGGGTGATCTGAGAGGCAATCGTTGAAATCAGCGTTGTTGATCAATCCAAGAGATGGGATCTTTAGTTCCGTATCCGAAAGTGATATTGGAAAAATGGGACACTCACGCCATATACCTGGTGCATAACATAATCCCATATTAGGAGGTAAGATGAATGATTTTACGGTTTCGGGATCCGGTTTACCATCTGTATCCGAGTTCGTCGTCAGCAAGTGTTAGAATTCAGGCGGGACTGTACTGTCGATGTGGCTCACCTGGTGCATCTTCAGCTACTATAACTAAGAATTCACCGCCTGTCTCCAGGGTTTCTTCACTCTTTCCTGCCCACTGTTGATTCATGGATATCAGCAACAACGTCATTATCTACAGAACAATATAAACCACTCACTTCAGCTTTGCCCATGGGCAAGAAAGTTTGACTTGTAAATGGATGCCTTTCCAAATATCTGATATCGAATACTTTTCCTCTTTCCAAACCTACTTTTTTCGTAGCTCTGAAAACGGAGATGCCGGTGATGGCTCCAGTTTCTTCAGGATAAGTTGAGATAACAGGTGCTAAACAATTGTTTTTGGTGGTTTTACCATCTGGAGATGACTCGGAATCTTTGTGAGTAGAAGAAGGTGAAGTGGTGATGATGTGACCGAAAGTAGAGAAGTTTTCAGGAGTGATCAAGACTGGCTCAGATACCGAGATTGACCCATTCGTAAGCGATCTTTGAGACTGAGGAGGTTTTGATGATAAGACACCGTTGGCTTGAATGATTACTTCAGGTGAGACCAGAGTAGCGTTCAAATGAGCAGTAGCAGGGTGGGGGACTAGTGCCGTCAATGTCGTTTGTGAAGGGACGGTTTTGGGTGGGAACGGCGGAATCTGTATGTAAGTAGAAATCGATGGTGCGACTTTCTCAACATAGGCTAAACTAGATGGATCGGGTGTACCGCGCTCAACGATAGCGTATTCAAGATCCTAAATTTCAAACGTTAGCGCTCAGACCTCGGATTCAGAATAGGAAGAGTGGAGTGCATATGTCAGCAACTGAAAAGATAACTTACACCACCAACAGTGAAGAGCGAGTGATCTATGTGCATTGACGCCAGTCAGTTCCTCTTTCATGTCACACTTATTGGAACAGGATTGTATGGATTGTATCACTCACGCCATGTACCGGCATCGAAGGAAACTCCTTGAGCAGCGGTAGCCAAGAATGCTCTAACAGTTTTTAGATCGGGTTTATCATCTGTACCATTCAGTGCGACTACGACGATATAAGATCCTGGAGGTGGTGAATTCGCAGATCGGCCCAGTGGGATGAAAGCTTGAGTTGTGTAAGGGTGTCTATATTATTCGAGTCAGCTTAACAGTATCTAGGACGGCGTGGAAAAAGGATATCTACCTTTCCAAGAGATCGATTTTGAACTTAACCCCCTCAGAGATATCTAACCTGTTTGCAGTTTTGACACTACCCACAAATACACCTCCTGGTTTTCCTACTCCATCAGGATATGATTCGTTGATTTTACCCATTCGATGGAATTTAAACGCTGTACCTTGATTGGCCATAGTTACAGGGATACCTTTTGGTGCTGAAGTAGGTAATGAGAATCCTTGTATCACCTGTCCGAACGATTTGAATGCTTCTACTGTTAATGGCAGGACTGGTAAGGCAAGTTCATCTTTAGGCGTGATGGTTGCTGAAGGTGATAATGGATATCCAAAGATTCGTACTCTTTTACTGCCTCCATCGGGATAAATCGTGTATCGGATATGACTCCATACGCTACCTTCTTTCACGCTTCGCTCAATATCGAAATAATGTTGTCTGTGAGGACCAAGAGGTTTCTTCTCGACTATAGTCGTCCATTCTGCATTCAGTATATCTGTGTCGTTGGTGATGTATGTAGCTTCGATTGCACATGCCTTTTAGGGTGATCCATCAGCTAAATCTGAACATTGCGATTTCGGGGTTAGAGGATATGGACATGATAACGCAGAGTTCGCCTATAATGAGGTTGTTCTATAACGAGGTGCTCGACTCACAACAGGATAGTTTCCAGGATGGAAAGCAGTATCAACTTCAACATAACTGATCAAACCTTCCACACCTAATTTAGCTATAACCCATTCTTTCCTTTCTTGGTTCGCCAATGGACCAGAGGAAGAGTATTTTCCACGTTGATGTTGTGATCTTCTAGTCTCCCATCCATCAGACATATCGATTCCTCTACCGGGTAATAACAAATTTTGAGGTGGAGAGAAATTCGCGTCTGAACACGAAATTATCCTCCCTCCTATCAAAGGAGACAATAAATCGATAGCTTCAGTTGATTTGTAGTTTTCAGGTAGGGTAGTTGGTATTTCAAGTGAAGTTGGAATTCCAAATGCTCTGAACCTAGCCTAAAAAAGCGTTTCGCAAGAATGAAGAGTCAGTGGGTTTCAGTTCTTGTTCGTATCACATATCATCATCAAAATGGAGTGATCCGAACTGACCATACCTCCATCAGGCATCATTCTAACCATCAATACACTCCATTGACCTTTTTTGCCTTCTTGATCAAGTTCGAATATGTGTCTACTGTTAGGTCCCAGATCTACGACCGGTAAGATCTCTTCCCAGCCTTCAGTAAAAGGTGTAATCTTCCCCGGCTTGTTCTTTGATTTCAAGGAAGAGATAGTAGAAGACGATAGAGCGAAGATCTGAGATTGAGGTGCTTCATTCCCGCTGAAATGGGATGTATCAATATCCACATATGAGATTGAACTTGAAGGTGTAGCGAGACGAATAATGACCCTATGAATTCATGTCAGGTAAGCTACTACTGTTGCGCATACACAAAGAGGTCATCATTGGTGTCGAGAAGGCAGAAAGAGTTGAGGTCGGCATATTGATTGTAGGGCTAGAAAGAGAAATGGCTACACGTACCAGTCAAATTCAGGATTATGTCTTCTAGATTCCCATCCATCGTATAGAGCCCCATTGGGTCCAAATTGACCTTTGAGAGAGATTGATGGCTATAGCATAAGGGATCAGCAACTTACTCAAATATAGACATGCCTCATCTTTCAACCAGTATATAATATTCTTATATATATCTCCTCTGCTTAGCCTGTTTACAATGAAAATCACTCACGCCGGGTTTGATCAAATTCTCCTTTGCAGCGAAGAAATCATCAGAGCACGCAATGACTTCACCTCCCAGCGCAGCTGAGGATACCTCTAACAAGTTAATGCACATACAGCAATCAGCCAACCACCTCCGGTCCACGAAGTTTCGGATAGACAGAGCAAATAGGTTAGAGGCACTCACCGACGTAGTTTGATCTAACGGTAGAATCAAATTCTTCTAATGGAATTTGTTTTGGTGTATATGACATTGTGGATGTTTGTTTTGTCGACGGTAAGATGTCGTTTTCCTGTGCTTCGGTGTCACAATGTGCTTTAGTTGGTTGATATGCGTACTCCTACGTGTACTGGTATGCGTTTTCGAATGACTTTGCAATGACTCGCTTCAGTTCGAGGATACGTTGCAACGATGGTAAGAGTGGTATCTTATCGCGCCGAATGGGAGAAGGAACCGATCAAACCGGAATTATCTCGTATCATCGGTTAGATGCGGTCCGAAAAATGACATGTTAGATGTATTCAATTCAATTGGCAGACTGCACAAAGTAGATTGCTGGCACAGTATAGTGCTCAGCTCATGAGAATATGATCTGTGAAACTGGGCCACGTCTAGAGGAAGGTGCAAGCTGGGCATGTATTGTCGTGTCCTTGTGGGTGATAGGTTCCGGTTAAGGCGACCTGTGATAGATTCTGAGCCTTTGTCGGGCGTATGTGCTATCTGGACGGAACTCATCATAGTAACGTGTCCGTGAACAATGCATAAGAAAGTTTCAAATCCGATCGTCAACGTTCGACGTGAACATTTCATTGATAAACTATAGAACATCTAAGGGAAAGTCCGTAATTTCAAAGCACTTTTTAGGCTCATCACCTAGGTAAAAAGGTGAGAAGAGGATTAAGCGAATATGCCAAGTAATCCAGCTACGAAAAGGAGAGCACCAGACGGGATAGTAACGAGTTGACCTGCGGAAGTAGATCCAGAAGATGCAGCGGCCTACGTTTCGGGGCATATTAGCTGAAGCTGCAGACGGGACATAGAAGAGACAATAATACAATAATCAAGCAGGTATGAGAAACTCACAGAACTAGCAGCTGCTGAAGTTTGAGATCCTGATCCAGCAGCAGTGGTTGATGCACCTCCAGTTGGGGAAGCTGTAGTGACAGCTGTAGTGGTGAGTGAAGCGGTTGAAGTGGCACTGAGAGTACTGTATGGTTGAAGATCAAAATCAGCTAAGCGAACCGTTTTATGATTACCACAAGTATCAAGACAGGGAAAGGGAAGGTACATGATCTTTGATTTTGAGAATTGGACCGTACGAAAGTGACTGAATAACTCACGATTGTCCTTCCTTGACTTCAAATTGATTACTCTGAGCTAAAATACCATTATCTGAAGAACCCAAGAAAGAGATTTGATATCCTTGTCCAGGCGAGATATCTTTAGAAGGAGTGTAGATGAACGACTTTTCAGAAGTCATGACATCTTTTTGAATGACTTGTTTGGCTGACGAGCCAGGTTGTGAGATGTAAATTGAGAAGTTTCCAGGGTCAGTGGAAACGGACTAACACGGGAACAGTGTGGGTGATAGGTTGGCAGATGGTTGATGGTTGATTCATGAGGAGATGTTTTGATCAGAAGCAGTCCAGGATGCGGACAGGAGGGGTAATCATGAGCATCGCATAGTGAGACGGCGCAAAAGAATGGTAGGCAAGTGTGTTCAAGCGGGTTGTCATGCGGATATGTCATATCGGTAGGAAATAGAAAAGGGGATAAAGCAATATCAGTATCATGGACAGCTTCCATATCATCGATAGAAGTTCACTTACGTCCCACTCGATCATTTGAGAACCGGAGCTTGACCATCCTGTCGAGTTGTTTGGTGTGGTGATTTGGATAGCTTGAGCTGCAATAGCGAGAAGAGCGAAAGGAAGTAAAATTTTGGAAAGCATGATTGTTATTGTCTTTTTCGTGGGAAGTCGATTAGATGATCGTGCAGGTCGTCAGAGTGTGTCGTGTGGAAAGACTGAGTATTATGAATGAGAGTGAAGAGATATGAGAAAAAGAGAGACAGAGATGAAATGAAAGGGAATGTAATTATTTGAATGTTTGTTTATAATGGGATTTCTGAATGTCGTAAGAGAGAAAGAATAGTTGAGCACCGCCTATTGACCGGGTCATTGGCTCGTTTCAAAGGAACAGCATTGGTGCATATTCTCACTGCATTTTTTTGTGGTCTATGCATGGATCTCATCTCCTCGCGAACGCCCCTTCGTACAAGTGGACTGACATGGCATGAAATCGTATGCATGTGTCAGGAAGATGGAGATCCCGCATACAAGATGACAGAAGCGATGACACAGCCTCACTCGGGCATGTTGGATGGTTAATATACAAGGGATTATGGGTTTTTGATAGGACAGATGACATCGCTTTCAATCCTACGACGGCTATGCAGATGATACCTGTCTCTGTATTGTCTATCATTATCATGGCAACCATATCATTCCACTTTGAATCTCAATTGATATGAATATGAATGATTAGTGAGGAAACCATAAACGCGCTACGGTCAAGGATGAAATGGGAGTGCGACTGGTATGAAATTGCCATTTGCGGTAATTTTCAGTGTCCACTGTGATCTATTTTTGTTTGTGATGAGATGTGATGTGAAAAAGAAAAGGGGGGAGAGAGTTGAACCTACGCGGGTCATTCATTTCCATTCGTTTGAGAAACACTTTATTCAACATCATATCACTTCATCGACACAAGTCTCCTTGTATCAGATCAAACTATTATTGGCAGGACAACGAGTGAAGATACACAAAATGAAGCTTTTATCGCTTCTTCTACCTTTCTTACCCATAGGTACGCGTTATTCCCTTCTCTCCCTCCTATCTTCTGAGCGTAGACATCCTTTCTTGCTGACTTTCTGTTCTCTCTGTAGCATTCTCACTCTCTACGATCTACTGGCCGGTGACCAATCCATCAGCGACGAATCCATGGGTGATAGGAAATAACAATTTAGTAGCATGGACAACAGGAGGTGGAACAGGGATTGAATCATTCGATATTCAATTACATAATTCCAATCGATCAATAATGGTCGGTTTCTTGCCTATCGCATTGAGAGTACCGATGGAGAAATTACCTGGGAAGAAAATTTACGGTGGTGAAATCGAAGTTGATTTAGTCAATGGTTTACCTACTGGAGAAGGTTTTTTCTTGATTTTCATGAACACCTATCACGGTGAAGTTTATGCTAAAGTAAGTCGCTTTGTCATTCGCGAGATCTGGATTGACGAAATGGCAAACTGACTCTGTTCGTTTTAGTCACCTAGATTTACAATCTACGACGCTCAACCTGCCAATTACACTGCACCTGGTAAGTTCCATTGTCAACCCATTATTACATTATAATCCTTTTTCGATCAAGCGTTGTTGCGCATTTTACTAACCCGCACTTCTTAGATCTACCAACGGCGACAGTTACAGCATCGCTCACTACCGTTCCTAACCCAACTCAACAATGGGCAATCACACTTAATGGTATTGATCCCGATGCGACTGGCACAGCCACCAACTTGGCAGGCAACGCAGGAAGTGGTACATAATCTGGTTATATTGTTATCTTCAAGTGTATTGTGTACCATCAGCAAGGAGAGCGAAATATCGACTGTGTGCGTAACATATCGGAATGTTGGATGTCGAGAAAGGATGTGAAAGGAAGGGGATGTTTTACGGACAATTTTACCATTTTTGCCATACCCATATCAACATACATTTTCAAATTATAGAGGACATGCTCTGCGTTATATCTATAACAAGAAATACTACGATTCACTTCTTATGATCACATGATGAAAGCTATCTACACTACACATAGGACCTCTTCACTTGTCGAACTCTTTTACCGAAGTCCTTCGGGTTGTGCGTTACTCCAAGAGCGATCGCTGGTCATTGTCACGCACCGGGTTGTGCTTGATTATACCAAGTAGCACATTTCACACCTAAGTCTCACTAACAAGATCCTAGCAATATAAGAAGGGTCAGTTTGTCCGCTGACTCGATAGGTAGGAGTTGCTGCTTGTCGTGAAACTTAATCGAAAGTGTCCTAAGAGACTGCTTTAGGGATGAGTGGGGGGCGGAAGGAGCAGGGGGAAGGTAGGAGCAGGAGCAGGGGGGATGAAAGAGGAATTGTAAAAAGGGGGAGATGGGGAAGTGAGAAGATGTAAGGGCGTAAGCAGGTAAAGTGTCGGCTGTTGCAATCTTGTAGAGTGATACAGATCTATGATCTCTGTCGTGGGAGAAGGATTCCTCGGGACGTAAACAGACACTCTTGACCGATGATCGTATATGCCTGGACATGCAGTACAGATACGCACATATACTAAGTACGTCCGCGGTTCTCCTTAGCCCACGACGATCATTATGGTCTAGTATTTTTTCAAATGTTTCAAAAACCCTTGCGATAATGGATAACGTATTTCCTGATAACGAATATACAATTGAGCAGGCTACGTAGGATGACAAAGTCGATTTAAAACGATAGGTAACAATGCATGGATCAAACACTCCAACTAGGCAATTTGCTTACATGTTCAATTCTATTACCATTATCCTTTTCCGACTACAAACATGAGGCTATAACGAGACATATGTGATTATACTGAATTGTTTATTAACCATCAACCCCCATGAGATGACGAGCCCTAAATCTTCTCATCGACAGATCCCACGGCGGTCTTCTCTCCCTCGGAAGGTTGGAGGACACCAGCTTGTCTAGCGGGATCGGCGAACACTCGAGTAGGTTCATTGAGATGTCTGAAGCATACTGGGAGAATAATAGCACAGATGAAACAAGCCACAGCGAGGGCGACGTAAGGCCAGATAAGGTAAGGGTCTTGAATAGCGTTCGCGCAAGCTAAACCGATAGCGGCTGAAATGGCAGAGGAGAAAAGACAAAGGGCATAAACCAATCCCTTCATCCTTGCTGGAGCACGAGTATAAGCCAACTCGTATCCTGTTACCATGACGAAGATTTCACCGATACCAGGAACGATTTGAAGTGGTGCCAGAGCCCAAATGGATATAGATGAAACACCATCTTCACATGTCGAAGCTGCGTAACCACAGGGAGAAGTGTTGTATACTCTCCATTGAATAACGGCACCGTAAATCATGTTGATACAGCCGAGCATGAAACCGATCGATAATCGAGTCATGGGTTTTAATGGATATCCAATCTTCTCAAAGAATGGGTAGAAGAAATAAGTGATGATTGGAGTGAAGACGATAATGGATAGAGGGTTCAAGTTATCGATGAGATCGTTGGGAGCATTGTTGAGTGTGACTGACGAAGACAAGTTGTTCTCTTGAGCACCGATACCACCGTCGGCCATGATGAAAATAGGTGTGAGGAGGAAAACGACACATGCAGATAATGATTGTCTCATTTCATCAACGAATAAATCGTCCCAACTGATTCTGGATTTATCGATTGAACCGTTTTTAGCGATGAGGTTTGAAGGTTTAGCTCGATTCCAAAATTTGTCACCTCCCCAAATATGTTTCCAACCTCCGTCGGCCAAACAAGTTTTGATGACTCGGAAAGCTTCGAGCGTGACTGAACCTTGAGGAGGAGCTTTATAAAGTCGTTTGTAACAGATGAAGAGGACAAGAGGCATGACCATGTAGACGAGACCTGGTACCAAGAAAGCTAGCCAGAAACCGACGAAACGAGACGAGTATGATGAAGCGATGGCGAAGAAACCACCAACGTTGATACAGAAGTAAAAGACAAGGAGGTATCGCTGAACGGTAGTTTGAGGATCGACAATAACTTTTTCACCTGAAGGTAATGTTTTGAGAGTAGGCTTTTTGACTGGGATTTGATCACACATCAATGTCGCCAAACAAGGCTTGATGAATCCAGAGGCGAATGATAAAATGTATAATCCTAAAAGGAATGGACCGATGGCGTGACCACCGTGGATGACATTGGGGATGGCACCAATGACCAATAACAAGTGGGCGGCGATACCGACACCAGTTCCAACAGCGATGGTCTTGAATCGACCCCATTTGGTGTCGGCGACAATACCACCCAAGATAGGGATGACATAGGCGAGGAAAGTGAAAGCGTTGTAAACAGCTGTTGTAGTGACGGAACCTTTACCCAAAGCACCAGCGGTTTGATTTTCACCGGCTTCTCCTGGAGCGACAGCTCCAGCACCGTTACCTCCTTTAGGAAGTGGTCGGTTGACGAAATTCTTGGTAATAGTTGAACAACCGATGTATGAAGCCTAGATTACAGGTCAGCGACGCAACCACACTACAGGCATCTTCTCCACTCACCCGCTCGGCCAATTCCACGGCACACAACAAGACACTAACCCACTTCATCTTGGCGGGAATCCTACATATTCGTCAGCGCATATACGTACCACACTGAGCAGACTCACTTTCTCAAGGTAGAGAACTCCTCATCTGTGGGCTCAACGTCATCAGTGACGTAGTCGAGAGCACCAGTAGCAGCGACAGCGATCTCAGGATCGAGCGAAGTCTTGTCCTTGTGCATATCGTTGGGAGTAGTGGTACTGGCGGGAAGACCAGTGGGTGGGATAGGAGCTGACTCCATGTCAAGGATAGGTTGTTGGGAAGCTGTATTTACGAGTTCAGCAACGACATGATTAGGTACGAAGGTACGAAAGAAGCTTAAAATCCTTACCCATTTTGCATTCAAGGCTTTTGTTTCGTCAAGTGGCAAAACGATTATTGAGGGAAGATTAGAGATCAGTAAATTTCAAGTGGTCTTTGTCTTGATCTTTATGTAGAAAGCAGGCATCTATCTCGGTCAGATTGATTTACGAGTCAATCCGTTATCAGCACGACATCGTTGGCTCCACCTGGTAATATCCGACAGCATCCGCATGGTTCGCCATTTGGACTGTCTCTGATAGGCTACCTCATTCAAAGACAGCGTCTTCCGAGTCGATTCATCTACTTTACCATTCAGAACTTCACCCCATATGCCGTATCCAGAACCTCATGGCGACAAAAGTCAATTCCCTTGAATGGGCCCATGTGTAAGGCTTTTTTGTTGTCGGTCGGGTGGAGTCGTCTAGGTCAAGATGTATTTTTTACGCTGAAGTTGTACTTGTAAAGCGAATTTGGTTTAGTCGAAACGAAATATTTCCGAGTGATGAAATAGGGTCATATAAGGGTTTCAAGCGAAACGAGCTGAAACCGCATGGTCTTGACAATCACCATAGCTAATAATTCCTTTTACGTTTCTGCATGTGCTCTGTGATCTTCTGGGTTTGACGCCTTGCCATTTCATTCCAGCTGGACACTTGGTGCCAAGGACTGTGTGATTCCAAATATAGCGTCAACTTTATATTTCAGCATGCCGAAGAAGTTTCGCTCAGCGCTCGTCCACTCGAATCTCGTCGTAGTGCAATCCAATCAACTTCGCCTCAAGCGATGGGCGCGGGCGAGGAGGAATATACCAAAGCATAGTCCTAGTAAGCAGGACACGCCGTGCCATGAATACTCAGTGAGAGATGCAACATTTTTCCGAAGAGATCAGTAGAAAAAATGGGTGGCAAATGCTTGAAAAAAGCTAAAACTTTCAGGTCGCGTAGCTTAACTGCCTTAAACGTAAAGTCCGGACAACAAAAAGTCCGGGACAACAAAGCAAAATACAGGGGTGAAACCTTTAACATAATCCCGACCGCATGGGTCATCAGCGCATGCGGACTTGTAATGTTAACGTTATTTCCTCTCGGGTGGCGCCCAAATCTGATCGAGTGGCACTCGGACATACTGTGATGCATATGTTCCTCTGGCACCTCAGTATGTTCGAGTCACCATATGGTAATTTATGCTAAATTCACATTACATGTGTATTCTTATTGAAATATATATTTATCTGCAACAGCTGATTCGTTGAGGTTGCTTAAAATAGATATGGATATCCATCTTGGTACTGATTATGATAACATGACTGATTGCGCGATCAAACATCATTCGCCAGATTGACTTCACATGCTTGCGACCCACATTGAAATTCGACCCACATTGAAAGAGCACGAGGTGCATTGATACCGCATGTACACTAGGTGACGTCAACGGAATCACCTGATGATCCCTGCCCATGTAAACAATACCGAGTCCTGTCATACGATATGCAATCGGTAGCTCGGTCTGGAGATAAAAGCAAACTCAGATGTTTCGGGGATTCCTCCATTCTATTCATAACTTGCAACTAACTCGGGAATAGCTTCTGATGCTTGTTTGTGCCTTATTGCAACCCCTTCATCTGAGTAAGCTGATCTTGAAGTTTGGTTAAGAGAGATTAGCCCGTCGTGAATGCCTGATTGGACCAAGTTTTAGGTTGAACCTATGAGAGGATCCACTTTGGGCATCCTGGAAAAGCCAGACAAAGCGATTGTCAGTGTAGATCATGGAGAGGTCAAAACAGCAAATTATGTCTAAGTCGGTGCATAAGCATTAAAAGTGATAAACAACCTATATGTATATATATATATGGTACTTTTTGTAACAAACTCCTCATCCGCACCATCCAATGCAAGTCAACTAGGTCACAACCCAGTCTCTACATAATAGAAGCCCAGATCTTTCCTACAATAGTCTTGGGAGGCTCTTCCTCGTATGACTCAGCTTCGATGACATCCAAACCAGATACAAAGTCCATTTCGGTTGATCGAACGAATCGAGTCTTCTTGATGAACTTGTAACCAACCCACAAAATAGGGAAGAGCCACAAAGGAAGGTAGTTGGTGATGAATGTGGCGGCGTCAAATCCGGTATCTGATTTGAGGAATACGTTCCAAGCTGAGAAGAAGAGGATGATACTGATCAAAACAATGGCGTACTTTGCGGCGAAAGCGTGGTAATTGAGTCTGGCAGTGTAAGGAAGAGATGATTTGGGAATTCCTTGATCTCTAAGACCCTTTTCGAATCTGATGTAGGTGAAACAGATACCCCACCATGTCATAAGACCAGCGGCAGCTGTCAAGTTGGCAAAGTAACCGAACACTTTACCGGCGGTAGATTGAAGGGACATGTAGGCAAGAGCACCGAACATGGCACAGAAGATGATGGCGACATAAGGAAGACCATTCTTGGTGGTTCGTGCAAAGATCTTGGGGGCTTTTCGGGAGATGGCAAGACCGTAGATAGCTCGGGAAGAGGTGAAAAGATCGGAAGAAGCAGCGGACCAAGCGGAAGTCAAAAGACAAGCGTTGATGATACTGGGGAGAGCGGGGATACCGGCTTTTCTGATAGCGATGACGAAAGGAGAGGCAAGAGCGGTACCAGAGTTAAGAGCGAGACCTTCTTCGTTGGAGGGAACAAGGATACCAATGATGAAAGTACCACCAAGGTAGAAGACCAAGATTCGGATGTAAACTTTCTTGATTGATCGGGGAAGATTTCGTCTGGGGTTCTTGGCTTCACCGGCAGCGATGGCAACGATTTCAGTACCGATATAAGAGAAAGCGGCTTGGGTGAGAACTGCCCAGAAACCGAGGAATTTACCGAGAGATCCTTGGATACCAGAGTATTGAACAAAAGGTCCAGGGTCTCTCCAGTATCGGAAACCGGTGGTCTCGTGGTTGGGACCACCACCAGCGGAGATGATGATACCGAGGATGATTAAACCGACAATGGTGAGGACTTTGATAGAAGCGAACCAGAATTCAGCCTCTCCGTAAGCACCGGCACCAAGAAGGTTGATGACAACGACAACGATAAGACAAATGGAGATCCAAAGAGCGTTGTTGATTGTTTTGTTCCAAAGATTGATCAAGACGGCAGCGGCGGAAAGTTCGGCGGGAAGAATGATAACCCAGTTGTACTAGTAAAGGGGTTAGCAAATAATCGATCGACAACTCGATCGAGTGACTCACCCAATAGTTCCATCCCATTGTGAAAGAAAGAGCGGGATCGACGAATCGCTCAGCGAGTTTGATGTGACCACCGGGGATAGGAAGGAAAGAGATCATCTCTCCGAGGGAAATCTATGAAACGATCAGTGAATGCAGCCAGGAGCCAAAACGTGGTGGCACTCACCATGACTGAATAACAGATACTACCCATCAAGGCGTAACCCAAGAAAAGACCAAGAGGACCACCGTGGGCTAATGCAGAACCGGTACCCAAGAAAAGACCCGTTCCGATGACACCACCGATGGAAATCATTGCCAAATGTCTAGCTTTGAGCGATCGTTGAAGACCCTGGTGGGCGACAACCTCCTCCTCATACACAGGTGGCACATGGGTGCCGTCGACCTGCTGGTTGTAAACATCCCCATGCTTCTTGTCGTCGTATTCGGGCTCGAGATTCATGATGAAGGCGTGGAGGATGGAAGGGGATAAAGGATTGATGGGAGATGGAAAAGAGAGGATAAATTGAATATTATATGGGTTATATATAGCAAAACGATCAGTGAAAGGAGGGGGGGGGGGGCTTTTGGGATACAAGGGGAGTGAAAAAGATAAGCCGTAAACGAAGTGTAACAACGGGAGATAAGAGGTGATTGACGACCCCACAACAGGCAATATGCCAGAAGGAAAAGAGCAGGCTAAGACCGGTAAAGGCCAGAACAACAATCGAAGGGAGGAAGACAAGCAGAGGGCTGATTGTGATCCAACCTATTTCGCTTATTTCACTATTTCATTGGATCAGACAGAGAAACGAGAGAAACAGGCACGATTTACATAAATGATATCCCTGAATGACAAGAGAACGGAGTTCTAAATATAATGGGAAAATACAGGCCACAGAAGGGGAGGCTCATGAGGCGAGAGTCTAATTCATCCCATACGATAAGAAGGGAGGCCAGTAGGTTTGACTAGTGTTTTCATACTGATGGTCTGTGATACCATTGTGTGGATTCACTTCTTTCTGCATTTCACGATGGCGCAGTGTCCCATTATCGATTGCTGAGAACGGTTCCTCAACAATCTGAATCATTCATCGCAGCTAGCTATCTGACTGCACAATGAAACAGGTTCCTTCAAGGAAATGTCTCAATCAGAGGTACAACTTCAGGACCACGGCAAACCCGATTGATGATCTTCTGTTCAGGATTTTTGCTAAGCGAATTTGCGGGGATCTCAAGTCGTGAAAGGTTTCCATTGGATATTCGGTAAAAACGTCGATGATTGATGCCGGCAACTTATGAGATACCAGAAGAAAGACTAGAGAGGTTTTGTATTGCCTGGTCTCCCACAGCATGCATTAGGAGCTCGCTTCGCTGCTGCTGATGCGATCGCTCGGACCGAATCTTACACGGTAACAAAAGCATGAACAGTTTTTTCTTTTCGTTTGTTCTTGTTTGATAGCGATCATCCCGCTCAATCCGGATTTCGCCAAATTATCAATTCGCTCCACATGCTACCATTTTTTTCCTCTCTTAATTATCGTTTCAGGACGCAAATGGAGAGAAGCGGCAAAACAAGTTTCTTTTACTCCTAACGGAATAAACCGTATCACGCGCTGGGAAAATCGGGGGAATCTATACTGCCCATTAAGGGAATTTCCTTCCGGTCAGAAACTGTCAACTTGACGTAACGAGCACATCATCCCCCCTTATCACGATATTCAGAGTCAAGATCTGGGAGCAGACAGGTTCTTGCAGATAACCGGCTTTTGCCTCTTTGGATTACCTGAAAAACACTCGGTAATACCGAAATCATCGATTCCTGCAAGCGAGCCTGTGGTTCTCCATGGGGAATAAAGTGATTCACACTCTTTTGGAGGTGTTTCTATTAAGCGAGATGTCATCGGAACGATACGACCTCGACCCTATCCTCAGGACGGAAACTCCATGCCTGAAATATCGTTACCAAGACACCTGGTTTCGATCAACAGGACTCGCTAGAGCACGAAAGACACTTGCTTATCATCCAATCTTGAGTCTCGACGACGGCAATACCGACGACACCAGACGTCATCTTGCTATCATATCTCATATCAGTTTGATTTCGCGCTTGAAAGCTCATTTACATCGTCATCATCGTTCTCAGGGGTACTTTCGCAAGACGATCTCAGTGCGGCACAGCCGCTATCATGATTGAGGACGGACAAAATGACATACTATCGATAACAATGCTTTGCTACCCCAATGTGGCTTTTGGCTATGAGTAGTACTGATTGACCGGAACGAAGAATCTCTTTGGTCATTTGCACCAAAATGGCGCACGCTGAACTCTATGTATATGCATATTCATTGATGAACCGTCATATATACTTTTTAAATAGGTTCCATCGTCAAGCACTTGATGTCATATCATTACTGTGTCTCCGCCTAGGAAGAGGAAACACTTTTTTTTCAAACGTAATCTATGGCGAAATTCCTACTAATACACATTCCAGAGAAACCGACTAAACTGCAAGATCAAAGTTCTCTCATGCAGGTCCAATGAAACCTTTAACCTGACCTACTCTTTTTAGGTAATCCCTAACTGATAATCTCATTTCCTGAGCTACTTCCTTTGTTAAGATGTCCGTTACCAGAGGATAAAACGTTGGTATGTGTGTTTCGAACTATTTTGTCAGATTTGATCAGTACCAGGCTTTAGTGATGTATTTAGGAGTGTAATACTCACAGCTTCGCTCTCGAACCCATAACATCCCTTCAAAATATCAGTCACAACTGGTGTCCAAGCTGTTATATTCCTAGGTTGAGTTTCAGGATCTAAAGCAACGAAATCCTTGATGACTTCAGTTGCCAATCTACATTTATTCAAATCGCATCGAGTCAGCTTCCACCTCATATACGCATCCATCCAAGCCAGCTCACGGTACTAGTCTTTCCAAGACACCATTCCTTGTTGCTCGATGGGCATCTCTTGGATCTCGGTACATCCTCAGCAGTACATTGATTAATGTGGCCGCTGAACTTGATTCTTGTTTTAACAAGTTTGGCAATTGTTTCATGAACCCTAAAGAGTCGAAGGTGGTTTAGCGTCTTACTTGACCTCGACCAGATATCCATGAGGCGAATTGATACTCACCAACTTTCCAAAGTTTCATCCTCAATTCCTTGTTTGCGTTGAATTTCCTAGCGAATCTCCAACTATCATCTAATACACCCATGAACCTGAGTAAATGTTCCGCAGGGATCGTGTTATACACTTCATCATTTTGGAGTAACTCATGAGTAGTTTCGATCAATAGTAGTTGTAGCACACATTTCACTATGATCTGTTTGAATATCCTTCGTTGTTCACCGTACGTTATCGTTTGTAGTGAAGGCGGGTTATCTGTTGCTGGTTCAAGAGGTGCAGGAGCAACAAACTTTTGGAACGGTGCTATAGCATTGGTGATTAGTAAATTGTCAGAAGATTGGAGCATAGTCGACTCACCATCCGCATCATCGAGTGTACCGCTAGGTTCCACTTCAGAATGTAGAATAGGATCGAATAATTGGAAAGCTGTGGTCGTTTTGAATAGCTGCACAAACGCCGAAACGATCGACATCCACTTTTCAGGTGAGAGTTTTCGTACGTTACTTTCTAGCAATTGTTGGAAGCATGATGTACCGATTCTGGCGAGCGTATCGTTCTCTGCCAAATTAGTGAGAAATAAGTAAGCTATCAACTCACTCCCTTGAAGAGGGCGATGGCAACTCACCTTGACAGATACAAGCTACCAAAATATCCAACAGACCGTCTAAATATCGTTGCAGTACTTCAAAGTAGACGGTATACAAATTGATTAAATCTCTCAAAGCAGATATCAAAGTTGTGGACAACCACACACTCATATCCTCTGCAGATTTGAATCTGACATCTGATTTCGCGCGTAAAATGGCGAATATGGGGAACAAGACCTGTTGACAGACTGTATTCCAGAATTCCACGGAAAATCCAGTACCATGCGTTTTCAACGTGTCGAACAGACAATCTAGAGCGCTACATGATTCACAAGACATCAGCATCACATTAAACGAGTCCAACGAGGTTAACCTACAGTCGTCTAACCTCTAAATCTTCACCGGTCATTATAATCTCGTAGAAGGAATGTAAGACGGGTAACCAATATTTGATCATTGGATCATCTGCTGGTAAGAGATTTTGACTTGGAGCAGGTATCGTTTTACCGTCTTCATCCGTTGTCGGTTGAGGTAACAAACATTCAGGACACTGAAGCATCTTAGGTACCAATCCTCTGACCATTTCGATAGCCTGTAAAGATATCTTTTGGAATTTTGAAACTTTACAGAAATCAGTTATACAGGTTGTGAGATCTGAGAAACTTCCATATTTCACCACCAGGGAGAAATGTTCTTTGTAAACCAACTGTACTAGTTCAAAAGCATAATTCGCTACTCGTTCTGTCAAGACTTTTGATGCTGCTGAAAATACTCCAAACATTGTTCGCCAACCAGATCGCAGGTTTTGTACCCTAGCTTGGAGCATTTGTTGAAGACATTGTAGTACCTGAGAAGGAATAAGCGAAAAGTCTCATCTTAGTGAAAATGGTTGACCTACCATTTCTCTAGCATCAGAGTTCTTGTTGTTCACGATGGTATACTCAAACGGTCTCAAGAAATCTTTTTGGAATCGGAAATGTGAAAGTTCCTCCTTCTCCAAGAAGTTCATGGCTAGCTGCCGCAATGCGTCCAATGCGAAGAAACTGACATTGGGGTTGTTATGACAGCAAACCTATCCGATATCTCGTCAGTATTCATTGTCAACCCAAGAAAATGTAGCCAGCTTACCTGATTGAAATGCTCCCCTAGAATTGACCATATGTGTGACCATTCCAATCTGATTCTGCCCATATTATAATACGAAATCTCCACAAGCTTCTGTAAACTGAACATTCGAGGTCTGGCAGAAGAGCCGGAAGATTGTATTTCCTCCCATGAAACTTCACTCAATGCCTGGACGAAATCGACGATTGCGGACTAAGTCGGTGAGAATATTAGTTGCTTCCACCTTTCGTGACCCGCAAGTTCACTCACACCTGACAAGTTCTTACTCATCGAAAATACCATGTCTGCCGCTACAGTCACTTGAGATGATCTCGACTCTTCGGCCACCTCATCCGCGGGAGCTCTCTTCTTTGTCGAGACGCTTGATTTTCTCTTATCTGCGGCGCTACTACGGTCAAATTGATCAGCTTTCCGCGGTGTTAATGGTAACTTCCAACTCACGTGGTTCGGTTGAGATCAGGAACATCCATTCCACTTGAAATCAATTGCATTCTCTCTAATTGACTGACACATACCAAGACATCTTTCCATGATGCTTTTAGGTTATTCCCATCTGTAACAGCCACATCCAATAGACTCTTGATTGCTTCCACATTTTTAGGTTTCATTTCACCCAGGTTGTTCAAGAAAGTGAATTTTGCTAAAGTCGTCACGAAGGCATTCCTTTCTAATTCCATATCGAACAGACATACTATTCGAATAGCACATCTCAATCCCTCCAAACAGAGATTCACCATATCTAAATCATCTGTTTCTTGTAAAGGTGCTGATATTCCAGCTAAAAAAGGCATCCATGCAACTTCAAACATGAATTGAACATGTTCCAATTTTGAAGCAGTGTGAAATTGATCTGTGGGTCTGACCAATCCTCTCCGTTGCTGTCGGACCATCGCTTTCAATATAGATTCTGTCTTTGATGCCATATTTTCAGACTGAGCTACATATGCTTCTTTCTGCAGATCCCTTCCGACACTTGATAAACCTCCTCCAGTATTAGTGGGAGCCGCTTCGATTTCATCCTTCATCTTGATCTCGTTGTTTTGGATTTCGTCGTAGGTTTCTTCCAAGTAATCTTGAGGTAAATCCTTTCCATCGTTTATACCTCGATTGTTCTTGACAAATTCCGCTTTTGTCATTCTATTCTTCTTCATGTTGGGATTGTGTGCATCGGTATTCAGCATGATGACAGCAAACGCATGAATATAAGCGGCATCGGCATTGGCGAAGAATGTCTCCGGGTTACCGTGAATATACCTTTCGGCGAACTTCAACATGAACCTGTCAATCTTTTGAGCTTCACCAGGTAGTCTGAATGATTGGAGATACATTCGCAGAGCGTCGGAGAAGTTCATATTGGAGAAATCGAGCATGTCCACAAACGCATGCATCGTAGCAATATGGTCTTCATCACCTTCACCGAGGTATTCTCCAATCATCGTTTTGCTCAGGCCCTCATTTGAATGCAGGAATCTAGCGATGTCTTGAGGGGACTTAGATCGGATGAAGCCATGTTCGATGAGAGAAGCGATACCACGTTTAGGCTTAAAATTAAACTTCTTTATACCATCCTGCAGAGTGTTTTTGCGCTGCTTAGCGGATTCGAATCGACCGACATCATCTTCACCAATGTCTGGAGTGTTCAAGCCGTTAGACGCGATTCCAGAGACGGAATTCCTTCCAGAGGGGTCGGTAGGCCAAGTAGGTGTCGGAGCAGCGAGTTGGGAGGTTGAGCCTGACATCGACTCGGAAGCATGATGTCGTCCTACTCCATCTTCACTGGCTCTAGGTTGGTCTTCCTGTATTGCCTTTGTCGTCGGATTGGTGGTGGACCACGCAACGAGTGATTTGAGGGCAGACACCAAACACTCGAGTGATTGTCGACGAAGCTTCATCTCAGGTGATAATCCGGCGTAATGAGGGGCGTTGTGCCCTTGATCTCCAGCTAAAGCAGACGTACTCAGTGACGGAGGGATAGCTGGTCCATTCGATCCGGATGCTTGTTTAGAAGATCCACCTTGACCTAGCTCTTCTTTGCTCGGCGGGGCAAAATGGGTTTGACCGATCTTTGAAACGATATTCATCAATTTCTCATATATATTATCCAAGGCCGCTCTATCACAATCGTAATTGATGTATATTTCGACCAACGCTTGAGGATCTTGACATAGTCGAATGAACACACCTAGTATGATCGATTTCTGTCTTATTGTGGAGTGTCGCATTTCCAGTATCGGGATGAAAATCTCATTGAGAAGGACTTCGATTTCTTTCTGCGGGGAACATTCCTATCAGCGCGTTCCCAGCTAAAAAGTGAAGATCCTCACCTTCATCTGCGCTCTCATATGCTTCAACATACACCAGAAGATCTCCACACTGAGCTCAAATACCTGGTTGACAGAACTGACAGCATTTCTAGACAGACTCAAACATAGATACTGTTTCGTGGCTTGTAGGAAAGGTGTCATCTCCACAGAGGTGTTCGAAGGAATGCAAACAAGGGGATTGACAAAGAGATCCGCATGAGATTTCAAGATTGTCAAGACGAGATGCAAGGACAACAATTTAGATCGCATGGCGTGAGATCGTAGATCCTTCTCACTGTACAACGGGTCAGCCCAAGTTCACAAGAAATAACTATTATGCTCACCTTTCCGAGACCAAAGGTTTCATGGTCAACTTGCACAAAGCTCTGAACACCAAAAAAGCGTCCTTGACAAATAGCTCTTCGGTAGGGATGGGTCGACCCAGAGAATCTAAAGTGCCTTCTTGTTCGTCCATAGCAGTGGTCTGGCCATTTTGCATTGGGGCGGATTGTGCAGCATCGGTTGGTTCAGGAATATCTAGAGCGTCACCATTGGGCACGGGAATCGATACTGTGTTTTGTGGTAGCTGAGGAGGAGAGGATGGCGTTGACATGGAGGGTTCTGCATCAGACGCTATGACAGCTGGGGCAGTAGGTATATCATCGTTAGGGTTTGGTTCAGCGAAAGATTCACTAGAACGAGCGTGTCAGCGCCAACGAGAGGGCAAAGACCTTCGGAAATACTTACAGAGTCAACTTTGTTTCAGGTTCTCCATTCTCTTTGAACGATTCTTGACCTGGGGCAGAAGTACTCGGTTGAGATCCCGAATCTTCCCTATTTAACAGTCCCAACCTTCTAGCTTCATTCTCTCCCATTGTACTTCTTCTTCCCGATAAACCAGCACTTTTAGCTTCTGGTCTTATTACCCTTCCAAAGACGTGATGTACCATCTGAGTCAAACCACCTTGTGCTACGACTTGGTTCGCACCATCATTGGACAGCAAGAAGACGTTGTATACTGTTCTGACTGCCTTCAATAGCGAAGACTGATGTACTAACATTCCTTTATCGGTTGAAAGAACAATTGCCATCAAAGCTTTCACCACTTGTAAAGCTACTTGAGGAGGTGAAGTTTCAGAATATGAAAGTGTGATGGTGTGAGTGATCAGATCCGGTAAAGGTGACATTCCTCTTGGAGGACCATTTGGTTCGGAAAAGAAGGAATGTGAAATCAGCTTTGACAACAGATCCAATGAAGTGATCAATACTGGTACGGATGTAGTTTGAGGATTTGATATTGCCAATCTTAGAGGTTCGAAGATGTCTCTTGGGTGTAAATACGCTGTATTTGAACTTCCTTCACCTGCTTGACACAGATCTAATGCTTTTTGAGCTGCTGCCCTGAACGATGCTGATTTCTTCGCTTCTTTAGAATCAACCAGTAATTGTAAAGGAGGCATAATGATCACCGTCGATAACTGATGTGTTCCAGGTGTATTAGGTGGCAATGATATATTATGACTCATGGCGAATGTTGCTGTACTCGTTCTACGTGAATGTGAAGCTTCACTCATTCCTGTTGTAGGTCTCGTGGAGCGTGGTCTGGATGAAGGAGTTGAGGTGATGGATTGTAATGACGTTACTGATGTTGAAGCTGGATTCGAAACTCTTCTAGAGGTCGATGTCGATGGATCAGAAATGGGTCCTTCACTATCCCTTCCTACCGATGAAGGCACTTGTGAAGATACAACACTGGCAGATCTGACTGGAGTTCTATTTCTACTCAAATCGATATTTTCCAATGTGTCCTTACTATTTGTTCGTACAGGAATACCTCGTCCTGGTTTAGGCGGTGGGGGTGGAGGTGGTGACAAAGGGATCTCTGACGAATTGATGTGCGATTCTGCCGAATCCTTAGGAGGAATGGATGGGGAAGGAGCAGGAGGTAGCTCTTTTACAGGTGTAGGTGGTCCATTTTGTATTCCTAAACCTACATGTAAATCTCTTGCTGGTGTCTCCATCAAACCGGGGGAAGAATCCCCAACATCAACTACCTCTGCTGATCCGGGAGGTGGAGTATGTGTTGAGCCATTTTCTATTGGATGCGCGTCGCCCATCGTGTGGTAGCAGAGAGCGATAGTAGAGATAGACTAGTGATACATATGTTGATGATAATAAGCTACTATCACATTTGTTGTCGAAATAACCTAAAGATGTTGAACCGTGGACGTGTCCGAACAACTCCCCCTCGTCTGTCGCGCTGATGCACATCCGATGTCGGCGGTTTCATCAAAGTGGCACTCTGCAATCTCAGGCGTCCTCTCATCAGATATCAATCTGTGTGACATATGTTCCATGCATCGCTACATGAGCTCTTCACGATATCTCACTGAAGAGATGCATATGAGCCGACCTATTGGAAAGCTTTCAACGCATTCCGGTGGAAGGAAACTCCGCTCGTGAATGATCCCTTCCATCTACGCCCTAATCATATATAATGGAAATCAATTTCGATCCATACTTGACCCAAATCTGATGTACTACAATTATGTGTCAGCCTCTGTTCTCGGACTGAAGCAGCTATCTTGCCGGTTTGACTAAAGTCGAATGTATACCGAACTTCCAATTCGGTGCAGATAGGAGTCAGTTGGATTTCGTGATTATCACGACTGCTGACGTTGATATAGGCAGCGAAGATGAACAACAATGGGTCTGAAGATGAACTATGACCAGTTGAGTACTGGATGAACTGTATATAGCAAGCTTTGCTCAGCCAATTCGCTTTCTGCTGTCGAATGTTCATACGTTAGTTTGAGATATACTAACAAGCAAAGGCTGATTTACAGATCAGATGCCGCTCATCACCCTGACGAACGTTGGAACCCCTCTTGACAGGATTCATGGTGCTGAGGATACAAATGGACGCATCGTTGACATCGTTGACAAAAGAGATGTCGATGAATGTTAGCAAGCACGAATGCATTCTCATATAGCGGATGAAGGTGCAAAATATGATGAACGTGGATATACCCCATCCAGTTGATTATGTAATGATGAAAATCAACTGCGGGACTATCTATCATGGCGGGCGAATCTCGGACATCCTGGAGTAATCAACGTTAGATCCCGTAAAACCCGTTTTAGAATCCAGAGAGCAATCACTAGTACTCTGTTTTGAAAGTATCAAAGAAACGCATTCACCTACTGCAGTTAGACGTGGACTGATCTTTGTTAGACAGAGAGTGAGCAGATGTTCTTCCTGCATATCTAAGCACAAGAAAACGGCAGTGGAGACTGGCGAACATTTACCAAGAAAACGCCCCCATGGTCAACTACGTACGGTGATTTTGTCCGAAAAGCTTCTATTTCCTGAATCCGGGTATATCGAATTCTCTATCATTTTTTATTGTGACATACCTTTGAGTATCTCATGAACGCCATCTATAAATAAAGGCTACATGGCTACAGCGACCGCCCTTGCGACCAAATTCCTGCAATCGGTTCATACTTATATCACAAAACATGGCATTCGAACGCACACAATCTTCTCTATTCCCATTCGCGTTAGACGATACCCTGAGTATCTCATGTATTCTTCTACGGATATGGGAACAAAGAAGGATGAAATCAACATGTTTTATTTTTGCCGTCAAGGGAATTTGTGGACGGACGGACTAGGAACGGTGAATTTTGACGTCAGAGAGAGAGGATCGCATAGGGTAAAAAAGAAGAAGGAGGTATAGGAAGCCATATGTAAACCCCCTCGTTCCTGCACGTTTGCTATTTACAAGCACTCGTATGATAATCATGATGTATCAGAATTCTATTCTCGGTGTGAATCTTCCTTGAATGGAATGGCAGATGTAGAGAAAACCTACTGGAATGTGACATTGGAATCGTAATGAAGGGATTATGTCTACTGAATTATGCAATCCTACGTAGTCTATTTGATATACACACCAATTGAATCTGCTGACTGTTCCTATAACGTGCTAAATTCGATATCAATCCTATTATATCTATTTGCTGCCAAATACTATCATCTTTAGCACAGCCATTCATCTCTCTTTGCTACTATTTCAGTGTCAAATTGTGTTACCGCAGTTCGCATTCACCGAGACACAATCCCTCCAACCATCAAATCAATAACCTTTTACCAAATCACATCTCACTAGTAGTTGTTCATCCATTACAATTTTCCCATTCCTCGGTACCAAGGAAGTGCCAAGCACATCAATATTATTATTATCATAATATTTTATATCTCTCATTCACATTCACCCTTATCGGTTGAGAATCACCACCAGCCTTTTTTTTCCCCTTCCTTGTTTCCCCTTCCTTCTGTTTTGCAGCACTTCGGCATCTTCCTGCATCGCCCTCCTTCGATATCATCCCTGGGTTACTACAGATCAGCATCATTTCATCATCGATCATTTATTCTAATCATTCACATCAGTGTCTATACGTTACGCTCATAACCACTGATAATAATATTCTCATACATTTCGTTTCGCCATTTCATTTCCACATTCGAACACAGCTCGTTTATCGACATTAATTGCATATGCATGTTCAAACTTGGTCTTCCCTTATACAAAACACCTTTCCTCTGCATACGCCCTTGTTTTTGGACCTTTTGACCTTTCCGCTTCTCAGGGTAAAACAGCATCGTCCTTACCGTCAAAGTAACGAGAGGAAAAACCTTTTTACCCTCGATAAAACGAACAACACAAACCGTATTCCAAGTACTTCGGAAAGATCAAACGCCAAACGACATACGGACTAGGAGTGGGACTGTATAGCGAGGACAGCGCAACATTCATCTATTAGATCAACTTTTGGGTTTTGAGATATCATCATGTCAAATATATATGGAAGTCAACTGGAACCGTTCGAGGAGGTGAGTGAATCCTTTTCTGTCGTCATTGCCCTTTGATTTTTTGGAAGCAGTAGATCAGGTCGATGTTCTCAGGAAGGAAAGTTTTATTTCAGTCGAGGTTCATGAGATGTAAGGAAGACGGTCGAGGAGTGGTGTATACCTCTTGATGGCGCAGACTGTCTATCCCAATCCAAGTGGTCTTAGCGGGAGACACGTTCCTCTAAATGAAGTTTCTCCCTTTTGCTTGGACACATTTTCCAGCTCTGTGGTACTCTAGGTCTCTCATTGCCGTTTCCCTACCTGCTGCGATCTTCTCATTCCTTGGGTCCCGCTATATCTCCCCTTATCATCTTCGTGGTGATGTGGCCTCACGGGGTCTCTTTCATTCTCAAATGGTTTATAAAAAGCAACCCCGTCCAAGCTAAATCTCTATTAACCCCTTCGCATCTCTAAATTTTCATCATTCTTTGACATAGTATTGATTCATTTCGTCTGCTATCTACTCTCACATACACTGTTGCTGTTGGGGTGCACAGCGCTTGTTTGCATCGCTCCGCAGTTCGTGTACACCTGTCAGATGTGTTTTCAATCTCCACCTCTCGCATACATTTACCATCGCTGAAGGCTGACTATCCTCCTTATTCACAGCATCAATCACCCTCGCCTACAGAAACCACCGACAATCCTTACGAAACAACGTTAGCTTCTCGTTCTTCATCTTCCCCGCGTCGAAGGGGATCAGGTCCACCTTCACCAGTGAATACAGTCAATACACTTCATCGCCAACTTTCTGGAGATCCTGAATCGCCTCCTCCAGCTTGGAAACGTCGACCAACCGTATCAACTAGACAATCTAGAAGTCCAAACCAAAACAGTAATATCAATACAAACGTAGAAAATAAACCTTACTCACCTGTGGATGTTGATTCCGCATCGATTTCAAGAAGTCCAAGATCACCTTCTGAAACATCTGTAAAATCTCGTCATTCCATAAACAGTAATAATCGTAGATATCCACCGTCCAATCTAACAATGACAACTACCGCAGCTATGCGGAACCCAGTGGGTCTACCGAATGGCATGTTCTTACATGAATCACCAAATGGCTCTTCGACCTCTTTGCACGATGGCGAACTGGTTTTGCCGAACCCTGCATTCCGTAGACGAAATGTGAATGGAAACGGCTCAAGCTCAAATAGATCTTCGATAGCTTTGAATCAAGATTTAAGTAGTTTGACAAGTGAAGAATTATGGGCGTTAGGTCAAGATCAAGATATCCCAGATATGAGTAATCCCATGCGTCAAGCTGCTGAAACTCCTTTGGACACAGTAAAAAGAATGAGCAGAATGGTTGATAAATCAGATCAGACTTATCACGGTGGATTACCAGGAGATGTAATCTGTGAGTTTGCGTTATCAACTCGAGTAAAAAGTCTATCAGCTAACGGAAGTGGACTTTAATATCAACCTTTATAGGGCCTATGGCACCACCTGTACAAGAGATCTCACCGTCTATCAAATCCAAATCTTTCACAAATGTTGCTTCGTTGGGTATGTCAAATAGAAGGATGTCGCGTCGATCTAAATCACGTCAATCTTCCATCGATATGACCTCGCCCAAAGATATCGATGGACCTTACAACAATGGAGGACCGATGCCCAATTCGCCGGGAGTCAACGGAATGGGTGTCTTATCTTCGGCTCATTCGTCTTCTACCTCTTTGACTTCTCAAGCCTTACCACCTAATAAATCGTTTTCTAGTATCGGAAATCGACCTCCCTCGACCTACTACTCGAGAGACTTCTTAAGCAGTTTAGCGCCCAGAGAGGGTGGATATGCCATTGCTGCACAGATGGGTGGTGGTCTAGGTGCAGCAGGTACGATGAGCGTGGAAGAGAAGAGGAGAAGTACAATAGTAGATGATGGTAGATCGAGGACAATGGGTTCAAGAGCGCCACCTTCAAAATCTGCAGGTATGGGTAGATGGAGTTTGGATGGAGGCGAGGTAAGTAACTTCGATGTAGGTAACCATGACGAAAAATATTGACCAGTCTGTTCAGAACTTTGGTCGACCTTATGCTACTGCTTCGGCTGCGACTACCTCATCCAACTTATCCGCACCACCAATCAATTCGGCTGAACCTTCACCCACGGCGGAAGAACGTACTCGTTATCTCCCTGAAGGTGCTTCGCCAGCTTACACTGCCCCTTCAACATCTTCCGGACCATCTATACCCATCTCTACCACACCTCCCAGTCGGTCTCCTTTAGTTCAACAAGCACCAACAGCAGAGGAACTCCCTTCACGATCTGCAATTCCCCCTCCTCCTCCAATCCCCGTCAGCAACATCGCTCCTCCACCTGCTTTGACAACCAAGAAGTCCAAGAAACAACTGGCGAAAGATGCGAAAGCAGCTGAAAAAGCAGAGGCGGTGAAAGTTGCCAGGCAAAGAGCTGAAACCGCTCGAGCAGAGGCGTTAAGGAAACAATCCGAAAGGGAAGAAGCAAAGAGGAAAGAGAAGGAAGATAAGGCTAGATTGAAAGCAGAGAAGAAAGCTGCTAAAAAGGGAAAAGGTATTTTTGGTCTTTCCAGTAGTTCTTCAACTTCAGCTACGGCTGCGCCACCGAAAACTCAACCTATTCAACCAAAGCAGACTGCTCCACCAGTATCTCAGCAAATATCTTCTCGTAACCCACCTGCTCCTACTCCGATTCCTATTCCCCAGGCAACCACTGACGCTACCGATTCAGCTCAAAGCATCACTGGCACGCCTTTCCCTCAGCCAGCGCAATCGTCTCAAAGCGCTTACAAAATCCCTCTCCGCGATACGGTTGAAACACCTCGAGCAACACATCATTCGATGCCGCTCAATGCCACTGCTCCCGCAAACAAGCCTCCTACCCCATCCTCCTCGACCCGACCGCCTATAGAACCAAAACGTTCATTATTCGGTACCATGAAAAAGAGATTCTCCTTTGTTGGTGGATCCGACTACAAAGGAGCTCAATCCAATAGCAGTGCTCCACCTGTGCCAAAGCTTCCACCCACCCCTTCTTCCCCGGTGGTGTCAAAGGAGCGAACTGACATAGTGACATCACCTGCCTCATCGAATGCGACTGCTCTTCCACCTCGAGGTGAATCATTAACAGCATCGACTTCGATTAGTCAAGCCATCAGACCTGAAGATAATGGTTCTATCTCTGACCCAAACGTACAATCACCCTCATCACCCAATTTCAACCTCGCCAAAACCATTTCTCGTGAACAAGCATCGTCATCACCTTCTCGCAAGAGAAACTCGCTACACGGACCTAGACCAATGCCTGACAACAAATCAAGGCCCACATCGGTGATGACTCATTCGTCAGAACTTGCTGGACATGGTCAAAATCAAACTCAAGAGAATTTCGGACCTGTGACACCTTCAACCTCAGGTGATTCAGGTTCATACATCCAATCTTACGGTTCGCATATGACTTCAATCACCCCAATCACTTCACCTGAAGATGACAATTCATTCAACAATAACAGTACCAACGAAGATTTCGAACAAGATCCTAAAAGATTAGGAAGTGGTGATTCAAATAAAACCATTCATGCTGGAACTACAAATCCAGTCCAACCAATTCTGGCTTAACACTAAGCACACAAGGTTACTGTATATCATTCTTTCGACATAGAACTCGAGATGTGAAGAAAACAAGGAGGACTCTAATTTGACGGAATAGGGACAATATATTTCATTAGTTTCGCCGAATCTTCATGTTTTTCGTGTTTTCCCTTATATCAATTATAATCAATTTCAAAGATACCTAATTCCATGGACAATCATTTTCTGTTTCTGTCTTTCCATAAACACGATTCGGAAAAAAGGGACAATAAAAACGGTATCATGTTTTCTCTTCTCTGTTATTGGAAGACCCAATAATCGATTATAGCTTCCCAACCATAGGTAGCTTATTTAACTTGGCATTTTACATTTGATATCTGTAGAAAATTAATAGAAGGGATGTTACTTGTTATAAGTGTATTCTGCTGCAACTAGATCCACGTCGTCACATTTTGACGTTATGCTGACGTAGGCAGGATCATCTGCACTCTGCACAAATGATGAGTGGTTTCTTAATCATTTGACAGGTATCGTTGAAATCACAGAGGCGTGAGATGCTAATGGTACCAATACATTGTAATCGTACAACAAATGATCCACTTATATCCTGAGAGTATCGAAGTCTGCGGAAAATCGCCTTGACTGAGATGACGAGGACATTCCGAAGTAAGGTATTTTGGCTAAATTTACACTTGCCATTCCAATGCACCTTCACCCCAACTCAGTTCTTCTTGACCTTCTTGAGTTCCATCTATAGCTTGACAAACTGCACCAGCGAATAATCTAACCAATTTCTTCTCTTCTTCGCCAATCCAGACCCTTCCCCCTCCTGATTCTCGAGATGGGTAATTCAACCACCAACCATTTTCACCTTCCACCACGACGTGTTGATCTTCCTTTGAACCTGAAAGGGTAGATAGCAAATCTTCCAAAGGTGGAGGTGAATCTCTCCCTGTTATGAATGATTTTGAACTTCCATCCGTATTCGAAAGTGATTTAGTATCTAATCCGAGTAATCTCGATAATGTTGTATGTCGATTATGACTTGGGAGCGAATCTAACGCTTGGAGAATGGGGGGTAAGGAAGGTTGATTAAGCAGGACTCGAAGTGAAGGAGAAGTAGCTGTCATGACATGCCGACCGATTAGCTCACGCTTATTTGGCTCAATACCGATGACATATCACTTGGAACGAAGCGAGTACGGCGCTCAATAAATGCAAGTGTGAGTACGTTACTCACCGATTCTCAGTAGTTCCTCCCGCCGTAGTGGCTTTGGATCTTCCTTCTTTAAGGGATCAGTGAATATCGACGGATCAGGTTCTGGCGGCCATAGTAGCGATGTCAATGAACGTAGTGACTGTGACTGTTCGTCGTCCTCGTTTGCTAAGATTGGAGGTTGAGGATCTTCTACAGTTGGTGTGGCCGGAAGTGTTAACGGTAAGGCTTCGGATGGAGCTTGATCGTTTTGAGCAGAAGGCTCTTCATGGGATACTACGTCATTACATCAGTCCATTCTTGTCTAACATCTGGATGAAGCTAGTCAACTAACCTTTATGGGATTTATAACATGCTACGGAACAGCTATATCAATAATCGTCAGCTAGTCCATGGTAATCATCTGCAAAAAGGAGCTTACTAGCGTACTGGACAAGATGGGCATTTGTACTTCGATGGCTGGGTCATGCATATTTGACACACAGGCGCTTCATTGCCTCTCTTCGGACCCATACTATCGCGATACGATGCTCAGATGATAGAAAGAATCAGATGAAAAAGGCAGAACAACAATTATCGTTGTCGAAGAGATTGATTTTCAAAATAGAAATTGAAGAAAGATGGAATGTACGCGGGGCCCCTGTAAACAAGAAAAAAGTTGGAAAAGTTCGAATTCGCAGGACGAATTTGGAGATGAGATGTGGGTTGAAAGTGTTTCAACATGGGATCCAACAGCTATTCTTGAGCAAGAACATCGATATAGGGGCCGATATCAGAGGAACGACAATGTCCTCTCCAAAACTTGACACACTGATAAATCGACTGGCCGACTTGAAGAATCTCGACGACTTGGATCGGTCAAGTGGGACATCGACACCTGGTGCGGAAGTAGGAGTAGGATTAACGAAATCAAGTTATCCCAAAGGCATGAATCCGAAATTGAGATATATAAAGCCTTATTGGTGGCCTTATAGGACTTTTGTAAAGCAACGGTATGTAACAGCTTCGCCTCTCCCATATCATTATATCTTGGATTCCTTCTCAAATGGAAAAACTGATATGGTACGTTGTGGGTGAATCCAGATGGTTGGGTCGACAATTATTGGAAGTTATTACTACCGAGTTCAGAGATAGGTCGATGGAATATTATGTGAGCCTTGGCAATAGAAGGCTCCGCGGTCGTACTCGAGCTTATGGGTGATATAATCCTATAGAAACACGCTTTAGATTCTGGAGTCACAAGAGTAAATGGAGTTATTGCAAAACCTGATTTTGTATTGAGAAATGGAGACAGAATAGAGTGAGTCATAGCTCGACATATAACCAGAACTACACTGTACCCTGCGAATATGGAAACTGAAGCTTGGGACGTTATAGTAATACTGTACATCGTCATGAACCGCCCATAACGAATGATCCTATATTGGTACTTCATATCGATAGGAAGAAGGAATTTATCGTAATTTCAAAACCCGGGAGTGTGGTATGTATCCATCTCCTGTTGGCATCCTGGGTGAGGATCTAGTTGACAGTAATCATATCGTAGCCTGTACATGCTACTGGACGTTATTTCAGACATTCGATATTGGAAATGATGATACTGGATTATGGAATAAAATGTTTTTGCAAGTCTTCCAGGATTTTAAATTAGATGTGGACGCTTTCGTCGAAGTCCTAACCTTGATTCTTTGGATAGCTGTCAATCGACTTGACCGTCTCACTTCAGGACTTATGATTCTCGCTCTATCAGGGAAAAAAGCTGGACTTATATCGAAAGAATTTGCGGAAGGATCAGTGAAGAAAGAATATGTTGCTAGAGTGAAAGGAAGGTTCCCGGAGTGAGTGCTACTTTCCTCGTCGTTCTCTATACTTTGTTACAGGTTTGGGAGTGAAACACGAGTTTGACTGGGACCTGACTATAATACGCAGAGAGGAAGTCACAGTGGATCAGCCACTCTTAACCGTCGACAGGCAAATGGGTTTAGTGATCATCACTCCGGAAGGAAAGGTAAGCTGCAATATAGTGAATGACATGTCGCGATAAACATTGAACAATCCAATTCATAGGACGCTGTGACTATATTCAAGAGAATGTCGTATGATGCAGAAAGGGATCAAAGTGTCGTTAGGTGTGAGTGGCATCCGCTATCGTCATAGCAACTCTTCGCTGATGCTGTACGATATTTACTGCAGGTCGACCACAGACAGGAAGGAGTGAGTCATAGTCGTATTTCCTAGTATCCCTGTGGCCAATGTTAAAACCTTTTCCTTAAATTTAGCTCACCAGATTCGAGTACATCTTCAATACCTCGGACATCCCATAGCGAATGATCCATTGTATTCCACCTCTGATATATGGGGTCCACACCTGGGTAGAGGTGGTGTAGATCTTACCCCTTCTTCAGTTGGAACATCTCGAGCAGAAGCATTACAGGCTCGAGTAGGAACGTCTACTCCACAATCTAAATCTGTGGATAGGGAACATGACGATATAGATTTGACTAGTCCTATTTTATTGAGTGAACAAGCGAGAGGTATAATAGGGAGGTTAAGAAAACAAAAAGATGAGGCTGAAGATTGGATAAAGTGAGTTATCCATCTCTATTAAAGGATTTTTGAGCGATCCCAACCAGGTTGATGCTGATGATCAAATCACAGATGGAAAGAAGTGATATTTTCAGTGAAACAAGCTCGAGATGATCTTGAAATCGAGACCGAAAGCAAAATTGAACTGGACGACTCAACATCAAAATATATACCACCAAACAGAGGTCCTTCAGAGATATATACAGCTAAACCACCTCTACCTGATCCTCACGCTCCTTCGCCATTGAAAGCACCAGCATACCTACCACCTGGATTCTGTCCAGAATGTTTCGTACCATTACCCGATGATCCTGATCCCGAAACTCTCTTCATATACCTACACGCTCTAAGGTATACCACACCTTCTTTAGGAACATGGGAGACTCCTTTACCACGTTGGGCAGGAGATGATTGGGACGGGGATTGGAGAGGCTGGTCTAAAGATGCCGAAATCAAAGATGTCCTAAAAGAAGATCGAGAAATGCAATTAAAGGAAAAAGAAGGACAAGCGTAAATCAAGAATAGACCTCGTAGGACGATTAGTCCATTATGGTTGGTCGGTATAAAAACAAAAGCTTGATGTAGATTAAAGTCCAATGTGGACTTCATTCATCCAGGTAGATTAAAGAGAGGGGAGATCCATCAGCCGATCAGATAACAATTGCAAGATTCTGGCCGCACAGCAAACAGGACGATGGCATACATCATCTTACCTGGACAACGATCAACGATGCTCATTGATCAACGGAGTCATGTCGGGTGTGAGAAAGTTGCATCAATTATCATCTTCTACGACATGCATCATCAGCTTTGATACCTTTAAGTGGGATTGTTCTCACACGCTTTCACTCAATTTGACGATAATTACATTGGTATTAGTATACCAAAGTGTCCTTTGAGCCCTTTCTAACATTACTTGCAAACCAAAAGTGCCAAAGGATCAATCAGCCATTTTACCCCTGGCTTGGTTGGTTATCCTTTGTTCTACTTACCGACTAAAGCTATAGGTCATAAGATACAAAATGTATCATGAATGATCAATAACTCATCCTCATCATTTCTGGCTAGTAAATTACGTTCATACGCAAAAGTACTGGTATACTTACCTCTAGCAGTCGATCATTTATTTCTTTATCGATTATTGCAATTCGCTCTTTATCTTCTCTCTCTGATTTATATCCGCGGACAATTGTTCTCCTTCCTTCTCGAACCTTTCCCTCATCGACATTCCTCTTCTTTGTATGATTGACTTATAATACCTATGCAGCGAACAACAATGAAAGGTCTTCTCACAATTCTACTAGGGATACTTCCGATCCTCATCGCAAGCGGTAAGTCTCACCCACCATGCCCTGAACACAAACGTTCCCCGGGTGTCAGCTTATATGTACACACATAGTGTCCTCCGCACCGATATCTGAGTCAGAAACTCTTGAGAAAAGAGGTGTTGCACCCATATGGTATGAAACTGGACCGCGAGTACAAGATGTCATACAGCGTGAGTAACGCCAGGATTGAGTCAAAGAATCGAGCTAATCATCGCACGCTCTCTTCAATGCAAAACAGTCAAGGTACTCAATTGTTGGTGGGCCGCTTGTTCACTTGCCGTACTCATGTCATCTCAAAAATGGATAGAACAATTGGTTCGAACAGGTAATGGGACTTCCATAATCGGTATTGCGTCGCCTAGTGATTCCACTTCACAAGTCACGGTATGGAACCCCAATTCAGGTCAACAAGAAACTTTCACCGCTGACCATAATCTGATTTCACAAACTGAAGATCATCCAGATGGGAATTGGTGGCATGATGCATTAGGCCAAGGCGCCAAAGCATTAGGCAAAACAGATTCAGTAAATGGTATTTTAAGTGGAGAAAACCCAGATTTCGATCCTAATTCAGGTTCAGCTAAAACCGGTTTAAAGATTTTGACTGGTCATGACACTGCTTTCAAATTAAAAGAAGAAATTGATATTGGTACATTCTTTTGGTATTGTCAACAAGCGGGAGAACGTCACACACCTGTGATATTCAACACTGTTCCAAAGGAAGATATGGGTACAACAGAACCTCAATTAGGTCATGATCATGATTACGCAGTTTACAACGGAACTGAAAATAGTGATGGTACCAAAACTATCTGGGCAAGAAATAGTTGGGGTTATACAGATGGGTTCACGTTAGAAGAGGTTTATCAGAACAGTCATCAGCTTATATTCTTGCAAGGTCTAGTCAGTCTAGGAGATGGCCCATTTGATGTCGGAAATCATACTGGTGGTTCTGGTAATACAACGACGGGTACCAATTCTACCAGCACAGCGAGTTCAACATCACCTTCAAGTTCGTCAGCAAGTACCAATGGAACAGATTCTACATCAAGTGGAGCTACACCTTCAACAAGCTCCACATCGCCAGGTAGCTCATCTGCCATTACCACTCCTCTAAGCAATCCGTTGCGATCCACTGAGACCACATCTACGGCAGCTACTTCTGTATCTGCACAATCAAGCGCTACCCAGGATCCATCGGCAAGTGCTACTGCTGCACCCGGTAGCAGTTCAGGACCAGGTAACGGGGGGACCACGTCACCTTGGTCTTGGACTTCCCTTCTACCGGGTTGGAGTACCACGTACCCAGCAACCAAAGTCTCCAGAGCGACGAATGTGTAGAGGTAGGACGAAGAGCGATAAGCGAAACACCGATCTGGTCAGAAATAGAGTTTTATATATATACACTGACGTTGAGGAATACCCAAGCTAGTTAGTAATTGGTGATTAGTTCAGAAAACGATATCTTTGATCTCGGTTCTTATCGTCTTTGATACGTGGACAATGTGTTATATGGTTATGGTCATCTCGTCTATATATGTAAAAACGATTAAAATAGTATATGCTAGGTATATCTGATTGACCTTTGAAGGAAAATCAACATTGTCCGTTGTTTGTTGAAGTGCATGACGGGAAGGCTGAGAGACTGTTTTGTCGTGAATGTCCATGTGAATGAGATCGTTATGAATGCGTTGAAATGTAGATACAGGTTTGATGCTGTCCATCACAGAAAGAATGGGAAAAAGAGAACGGGTAACTTGTGTGAAGAATGTCGATTTAATGGTTGCCGAAGTGTAGCATTCCGGTTATATCGTACCATTCTGATGAGAGCGATGTTACTGCGTCATTGATACCAAGAATACTGCGAGGTAAAATCGATTAGCCAATCATGCCTATATAGCCGAACCTCTGGTCAAGAGAAACGCATGAATGCTGAAATCAAGACTCACAAAGTGGTACCTTTTGGGTAAGCGTCCTTTTTAGGTGTATGCCAAGTGAAATGATTTGCTGTAGTTCCAGCTATGATTTCGACAGGCTATAATGTCATCACCACCAATCAGCATTGAACGAACCTGACGTAGCGATACGGCCATTATTCGAGGAGCCTGTGCACTGACACTCACGAAGTAATCAGTCTGTTCAGGCCATTGTGGGATATAATACACGTCAACTCCTTGTCCACTTCCACCTTCCCATTGTAAATCCACTGTAGAGTCTGCAGGTATGTTTGCACCAAAGCGTGTCAACCAGCGTAAAGGTTCGAAGGTCGTTGATTGTGCCGAGTGTCGTCTGGGAGATTCTGATATAGGTGCAGCAGTAACGAATAGGGACAACAATAGGATACTGAGTGAGTATAAAAATAACATTCTGAGTGATTGATTGATTGAAATTGCACAGGCGGATTATAGACTTGGTTCTATTGATTGATAGATACAGTTATGGAAAGCTTCTTACTTTTGATGTCAGAAGGGAAGAAGATCAACAACTCATCAACAAATGCTATGTATATATCTGCGAAACTTCGGTCATCGTCTACGTTACCTCAGTTTCGGGTCTAGATTCTGTTTTCTTCCCATGAAAAACGGTCGATGAGCGAATAGATGTGCAGCCTTTACCCCGCACAGACCCTCTCTCCTAAAAAAGCAACAATAGAAAGGTCTATTCAATAAGCTCAAACACACCACCGTTCATAACCCCTGGAAAGGTTTTTATTTTATGGGTAAAATTTGAATAAGGGTTAGAAATGAGGGTGAGGGGTGACAATACATGTGGTCTAATATGCTTCCTGATGCTTTAAAAAGCGGATCGCATCGCAATGGAGTATAAAGGCACTGTTCAGTACCTTACCTTGATGATACGCCCTCAGCATTGTTCGTTTGGGAGCTTCGGCGTGAACCAGAAGTAAGGATGAAAGAACGTTGATGTATCAAGATGTCTCGGGTGTTAATACATACAGTCAACAACTGTAAAAGCGGGACTCTAACAGAAAAGACCCCATATGTACCGCAGATGACTGGGCAATAGCAATGACGTTTAGGGTCGGTATGATATCGTTTCGGAGAACAAAAAAGCGGGAAGTGTTTGATATTTTTGAATATCCCAGATAGCGGTGCGGACGGTAATCTTAGGAAAGCTGAGAGAAATTTTTATAGGTGGAGGCGTTTTTGTTTGGTTTTCAGGGTGAGAGAGATACTCGAGCAATGAGTAAATTTATTGTCTCTCGGCACAGGTACGTGAGTCCCCTTAAATCCCTTACTTTGTCTTTATTATTGTCCAGTTCACCGAGAAGATATAATCGAACACAGCATCATGGTCATCATCATGGGGTGCTGTCTGAGGTAAGCGCTTCCAAGTCCGAGACCGAGAGCTTGTGTGTCTCTGTCCGATCAATCAATTGACCTTGTCGCTACGTTTCAAAGCTTGAGTGCCTACACTCATCAAACCTGAATGTGGATGTTAGGTACAGGCTGAGCTGATCGAAGCCACGAAGACTAGATTCCTGCCTAAACGGCACTGTGAGTGGCCGATACATTCTGCCCCAATTTTGATTGTTTATTATACTGTAGCAAGACTATAGACTCTTTTCATGTATTTTACATGTCCTAGTTCACGCTTTCCTTCTTCACCTTTTCCCCTGATATACTGATTTTTTACTATGTGGAAATCAAAGTACCGTTGGTACAGACGATACCAAGATTGGGATTACTGCCTTGATCAAGGTTTGTGCAGTTGATTTTGGTATCAGCGTAAGACTGTGAAGTCGAAATGAATATCAGCATCTCATGTTCTCATAGGTAAACGCAAGTAGTCCTTGACGAATCGTAATGGGTCAGAATGATCGTGTCCACTGACCTGAGGAATAACTTGGATATTCTGGAATTCAAAGTTTGAACAAGCAGTAGAATTGGAACAACCAATTACGATAGCCTGAGTACCATCGGCTCCTGGAACATTGTACCAACACTTGTGAAGGAAAGATTAAGAAGTCAGCTCGATCCTGTTACTCAGATATTCAGAAAATATGGGAAATTTACAGGATCGGTAACACAAGACCCATCACCTGGGTGGTAACTATCCAAAGTGTTCAGTGCGACTCTCAAACGGATTTTACAAGTACCAGCTTACGTATTAATATCGCCAATCCAATCTTTGTAGGTAACATCATCGATGAGGACTGAAGAGTTATCAACCCTTCCTCCGAAATTACCTCCTTCTTGGACACCTGCACCATTTTGAGTTTGGGCACTTCCTTGACTAAACGAGATAACGATATAAGTTCTCGTCATGTTTATTGGTAAATACACACAGAAACTCACTTGAAGTAGTTTTGAGTGAGGTAAATGGGGAAAGTAGTATTGGATACATCATAATTGGCGAAGGTAACATTTTGAACCTGGGGATCGATCAGCTGACAATCTTGTTGCGGCGCTGAGCTATTACACTTACGATACCTTGACCACCAAGGTAGGTCTTGATTCTGGACCCGTAGACACAACCATGCACCTTGATGTTCTCAAACCAGACTGACCGGTTGTGCACATTAGCTTCTACTTTCAAATTGGTGCAGGTGCAAATATAACTCACTGTTCCTGACGGTCTGGTATACACCTTGAGCTTGACCTAAGCTTCCAATACTGGTTCCATGACAGCCGGGACCACCAATGAAGCCATTGGTCACGGTAACATTCTCACCACCGTTGTTGATGGTCACCGCATCATCACCGTTGACTAAAATCGGATCAGCGATGAATCAAGATGTTGTCGAGTAAGACCTACAAATGGTAAAGTCATTGATTCGAACATTCTTAGCACTATAAACATATTTGATCAGTCCTTTCGATATGGCGGGTATGACACGCGGTCCATGTAACTTACGCTACATCGAAACCATCACTGAAGTGTGAATCAGCAGATGTTTTCAAGTATTTGGCGTGAAGTCTCAGGATACATACGTGTTGAAAGGGAAACCGCCATTTGGAGTGGTAGAAGCATCGATGAATACGTTTTCCACATCAATATTCTTCCCGTTCAAGGTAGTTACCCTAATACAACAAAGCGAGTCAGTCAATCATAACCTAGAATTGAATCGACCACATACTGTACTCACCATGCAATAGGCTTCCTGATCTTGATATTTTTCAGGTAACTATTGGTGACATTGAATCTCCACAAATGCGGTCGAGAAGCGATACCAGATCCGTTTTTGGGATTAGCATCCCACCATTGTTGACCGTAGCCTTCCACGTCTATCAGCATCACCTCAAGAAGGAAGGCTATAATGCTACATACCATGAACCCATCCAGTGGACAGATTGTTTGTACCTGTGAAATTCAGGTTATCACCGGTCAAGTTGATCCACCAGACATTGCCACCAGTTGATCCGTTCACTAACGCACAAATTTAGCTCATGGCCTCACACCTGAGAATGGCAGGATTGTAGCTTACCGATACCTTGTACATAAGTGATGTTTTGAGGAAGATGGATGTTTCCGTTAAGTTGAATATTGACATTATTGAGTGTAGCATTTACAGGTGTATTGAAATAGCTATTAAGAAAAGTAAGATCGTCAGTTGATGGGACCAAGCAGGGATTGATATTGATAGAATATAATCTCACTAATCTACTCCTTGCTTGAACACAAGTTGACCACCATTGGCGCATTGTTTGGCGGCATCCCGGAAACTTGCAGAGTCATCTGTAGAATTTGAACCTCCGGATTGTACGGTACATGTCTGTCCACCGTCAGCTCTGTTGACTAGAGGTTCGGATGATCTACCATGAGGGGCATAGGCAGCCAAAGTGGCGATGGGACAAAGTAGGGTTAAAAGAGCACCGGTCAACATGTTGATTCAGTATCAATGTGACGCCTGTTTTGTATTTTAAAATCTCATCGACAAAGCGAATGAATAGAGGGGAGTAGCTCTGGTTTTATAGGTGCGATTCAAGGACTTTTTTGGCTCTCCAGACTTCCCAATGCTCATGAGCTAATTTTCGTCAACGAAATGGACAACCTCCACACATGAAGCCCCACAAGGCCCCGGGCAACGGTCCGTTAGCGGTCCGTCTCTGGGAATACAACAGGTCACGAGGTCAAAATCGCTGTCATGATGCATAGGGGTATGAACGCCTCTTGTGTCACTCCTGTGTTCCTTGACATCACTCAGATATCGTTCCAAAATTAGCGTGCGCTTTACGCTTGGCATCAAAGCCTTGCAGGATTGACCGGGTAAACTCCATGAACAAAGAGAATACCATGAAAGTAGGGAACTTTAATGAACGATAAAGTGAGGTACCAGCCTAATTCATCTTGTTGTACCCTGTCATGAGGAAGACCTCACTGCTTGCGGGACGTCCTCAATCGCATGTTCACGGTCACTGTCCGATTGTTGAAGGGTAGAGCTGGAGTCGATGCTTTCACGAAGAATAGACGCTTAACGGTCCGCGTTGCCTCACGATCGGCCCGACAAGAAATTGAGCTTGCTCACATCTTCTACTTCCTAATTGCCGAATATTGCGCCGAGACATGACATCAACTGTGTCCACTCAGCAGCATGGAGTAATCCTTCGTTCAGCTCACCTGTCAGCCTACAAACTGCACGACTGTCGGGCTTGAATCTCTTTGTCACGAGCGTTGATCGTTTCATTACCGATGTCGCAGATCACCGAAGACGATCACGTAATATGCCTTCGCGGGCAGGCTGTCATAACAGGCCTGAACATCTACTACAATTTTATGTTCAGATCCTTCTCCCAAATCTCGTTTCATCTGAGTGATTTTCGATAACGCCTCACGATGTTTGGCTTGCTGTCCATGTGAGATTATACACTATGCGTTATAGAGAAAAATCATTGAACAGGGCTGCGCTGAACAGGATCTAGCTTTACAGGAATTCCAATAATATACCTGACCTTTCATCTATCCGTGCCGCCTGTGAACGCCATACAAATCCAGCTTCCATTGTCATCATTACTAAAGACGGATCAAGTCTCAAGCGCACTCGCTGGGCACTCTCTGTTTCCACCGAGGGTAGACTACCAAAAATGCGATCCCGATGATGAGTCGCATCCCACTCCCCCTCCGGAAGGGATGATCACTCAAGCTGTCCACATTTCAGGTGATAAGGACAAGCGAGTCAACTTGATGTTTTTTGCCGACGGATGTGAGCTTTATAAAATCTCACTACCCACGCTAGGCAGGAGCATTGACTGAGTAGAGAAACAGATACCATGCAGGAATTGGGTAAATTCGAATCAGATGTAAACAAGTTGAAAGACGATATCATCTCACCTCATGGTGCTATGGGACACGTAGCGGATTTATTGAATATCTGGGCGACTTTCGTCCCTTCCGAACATGTGAGTTGATATGAGACATCAATAGAATTCAATTTAAGCAGTATCGTAAGCCGTGTTTATCTAGGGAGGATTGCTGATTGCTGATTGCTTCTGATCTAGTCAGGTATAGGAACTCATGATCAACCCCTTCCAGGTGCAGCATTAGGGTTATATCGTCCTGGGCCGGAACTCAGAGCTGTATATGTGAAACACCCCGAAATAGCGAGAGCAGCTTGCAAGTGGTTCAGAGAGGGTGGTGCGGGTGATGGAGATTGTGACCAGGCTATTCTATTGGGTTAGTCCGCCCGCATCACGTTAGAGCCAATACTCCTACAGCTGCAGCGGATTGGCTGACCGAGTGATGATATGTCGCTCAGGAAATGATCCCTTATATGGAGGTCTAGGAGGCGAATTTACGTGAGTGCTATTGCCTTTATTGGTCTCGAGGTGCGAGCTAGAGCTGAATTACGTGATGATGGTAGTATCATCACAGCATCTGAGCTCAACGGTCCCCTTGTACTTCGTCATGAACTGGGACATAGCTTGATACCAGTAGGGGAGGAATATGATGGGGGTGAGTGATGTGACTGCGAGACAGACGATCGAGCTGACAACGGAATCGAATCTGGAAACAGGATATGCATACTCCGGTGTCAATTCAGATAAGATAACGTATCTAAATGATCTGAAGTGGAAAAATTACTTAGCAAATCCTGGTGAGACAAGAATAGAGGATTCTCGAATGGCTGTTCAGGCTTATCCGTGAGCTCTCTCTTCTCTTTAACTTTATGATCATGCCGGATGTGATTGACGCGAATCGTATAGATGGCACGATCTTGATATAGGAGATTATAATTCAACCTTTATGTCTTTCAATGATTTCGCAAGCCATACAAAGTCATATCCTACTGCTCTACTCCGTACATCATTATCTTCTATTCCTCATCCTTCGCACGTAAATCTGACACTCAACGGCAGACCACTTGATCTGAAGAACTATTTCCCAACGGAATGGCAAAACTCTCTAGATAGAAGATGGCTAGACATATCTCTTCTCGATGGGCTGGAACTAGGAGAGAATGTTATAAGGGTATCGTTGACGGAAGAAGGCAGAAAAGAGAAAGCTGGACAAGGAGGCAAGATGATCACCAGTTTGGAAGTAATAGAATACGGCGGACAAGGAAGGTTAGTCATCTGTTTTGTTTCTTTGAAAAAAGGAACAATGGGAAGTCAACTGATATGTCTGTCGACCATAGGTTTAACCACACCTTAGGACACATAGGAGCATATCGTACTTTTTCAATGAATGGAAAAGTGACCTTGAGACCAGTAAGTCTTACTTGCCACTCACCTCCATTCTTCAATAAGGAGACTATGAGGTGACAAAATCCATAAGACGAATGAAGAATGTTTAATGAGGAACGTCACCTATCCACGTAAGTAATAAATCCTTTCTGCTTTTTTTCGGCTAGATACTGACTCGACTTTGATATAGGATTCTGTCCGGTTTGTGCGGATGCATTGCGGCATAACTTACTCAAGAAGATTTCTCGGAAGCGAGTGACCATGCGATGACGTAGAATAAAATAAAACTACCTTGCTTCGTAAAAGAGCATCATCGCATAGAAAGGAAATCAGAATTTGGGTGGTTAATGAGTTTTGTATGAAGCCAATAGCACAATACGGTTCGATGAAGGGAGTAGCAGAGTGAACCAATAATCCCCCTCATCGTACTGTATGGTACTCCAGGGAATGACGAGTATACAAAACTATCCTTGCATATCAATGCATCAGATCTTACACGCACATAAAGCCTCGATCAATTGAACCGCGTCCATATATGTTTTTTTGGTAAGTCATTGACAGGCTCCATTTTCCATACTGCATATCCACTTGATTTAGCATTGAGCATTATGGTCGAAAGAAAATTGACCAAGGGCCACAGTCATTATTTTGTGAGTAAAGTAAAATCCACATCCGACCCGGCGAATAAAAGGCTCATCGATCAAATGGTAGAGTGCCTCGTTGAGCAGTCGAGTATCAGAGGTGCAAACCAAAGAAGGCAGCACATATAGCAATGGCGAGCGCTCTTGCGCTTCTCGAAGTGGGAACAATTTTTCACAGTCGAAGTGTTCTGCTGATCCACTTGACTTAGCCGATGCGCCGACTTCGACCTGTGGAGCGACCATTAATGGCGAAGAGGCAACTGCGACTGAGTGTACCGATAACTCCCAAGTTGACACACAGCAGGAAAGCCATGAGGGACCAGGGAATTCGTGCTCAAGAGATCTCGGAAGTACAGCATGATGTTGTCTTACGTATAACAATTTACAGCAATACTAATGTATATCAATATCATTCGCAGGGAATGTCGAAACCACTTTCAGTATACATTATATGACCAAATATAGCAGGACTGTCAAAAACAGAGAAGCTAAGAGAATCGAAAGCGAATGGGTCAGGATATTCTTCTGCCATGATTGGTGAGAGCTCCAATGCTCGAAGTGTACATAGTATTCTGATCATGAGTACTTTCTACAGAGGAGCCTGTTCTAGACCGAAACTGACATGCAATTTGAGCTCTGTTTTTACGCTCCTTTGACGGATGATCTTCGCAATGATGTGTAAACCGAGGTGACACATTCGAGAGCTATCAGCATTGCATATTCTGACAATGATGACACGAATGTGCTTTCAGATCTGAAAGGTGTTGTCAAATTATTTGGAATGTCCCCTATGTATGAGCGATGAACGGAACGTTTGTATAAAGGAGAGCCTCGCTGCTACGATATAGAAGGCGTCTTGAAAGGAGGGACAGTATGAACATGAACAGCATTGCATATTCTGACAATGATGACACGAATGTGCTTCAGATTTTGAAAGGTGTTGTCAAATTATTTGAAATGTCCCCCAGGAGCGATGAACGGAAGGTTTGTATAAAGGAGAGCCTCGCTGCTACAGTATAGAAGGCGTCTTGAAAGGAGGGACAGTATGAACATGAAGTCCACTGTCGCCAATTCATCGATCTTTTTGCGTATATAAAGGGTGACTGTCCTGTCTAATTCCCTGTAATTTTGTATACCATTCCATATTTCCTTATTACCACCAATCACACTTTTTCATTCACTTGATCAGACAGCTCACATCATGTCATCTAACGCGAACGCCACCGAGACTGCAGCCAGTACCAAAATGGCACTCGACTCCAGAGCTGGAACAGAAACCGATGCCTCCAAATCTCTTAATACTTGTGATGAGACTAAATTGACGAAATGCTACAATAAGAATGGTAAGTTCTTTTACGTGTCGCGATTCACCTGATTGAATAATGCTTCAGACGAGGAAATTTCTGCGAGTCTACATTTCGTAAACAGCAATGGGGAGACAAAGGATTACACTAATCTCCCAAAACAGTATGTTCAATTTGACTACCCTGCCGGGAAATATGGCTTACTGTGACTAAACTCATTTGTTCTTACGTACAGAGTCTGGAAAGCTCCACCCAAAGGTAAGGCTTACAGTGGGCACTCTTTTTCAGGTACTTCGCGAGTGCCGGAAGGTCTTGTGGATACCTACCATGACGAAAACGGAAGAGGGTGGATGTATTTCAGAGAAAAATGAAGCGCAACCGCTCCTCTCGTGTTTGAGCGATGAAATCAACCAGCAGCGGGAGGAATAGGCGGAGGGATTTCCGCAGATCGATTTTATGCAGTAATGTTGAGTAACATCGTGCTGCATGTTTTCTACTGCACAGAAGGTCGATATCGTTCTACCCAAGGTCACATACCACCGTATACCGAATATTGACCTTAAATCATACATATTCATATTACTTGGATGAGTTGCAAGTACAAAATTAGTTGCCTTCGGACTTCCAAGCGGTCTCCACTTGCTGCAATTGACTGAAAGCATCTTGCCATTCTGGAGAGGATGAAATCGATTCTTCAGGTCGAAGGGCGTTCTATTTCACACGACGATAGCGAGCAGTCATCAGTTTTATCTTGGGTACAACCTGTGAGAAACAGCCTTCATGGATAAATGCGTTCGAGGTCTTAGAGAGGTATCTCGACAGGGCTATGAGAGGGGTCGCGGTGATCTTGCTCATTAGGAACTCACTACCAAGTCCTCAAGAGTCTGAAATGCCTCTTCCAGCTGCTTCCTAGTTCTAGGAACCATCATTTCCGAATCTCTTAAAACTCTCTCCTATTGATCAATATATTTTGTAAGCTTTCTACCCGGTGAGAGAGATTCGGTAAGCTTACCGCTGCTCTTATATCAGCTCCATCTTTACCTTCATCCTTGTATTTCTGTACCACCTTCTTCTGATCTACCACTTCTTGGATATAAGTAGATTCTTCTTTATGTAAGCTGAGAGAGAACAATTAAGCAAACATTAGTAAGATTGCGAGTAGAGGGTGAAGGTGACAGCAGACTTACCGTTTGACAACTCCTGTTTTGATCTTGAGTTGTCTGATAGATTGAGCTGTAGAGTCTGACATGGTTGATGAACTTGATTTTGTAAATTGGTCAAGAGTATGCGAAGAAGAAGTCGAAATAACAAGCTCGAATGGGAATTGAGTTTGTAAGTGGGTGAGTGAGAAAGTGGAGGTCAAAACGCGTTCAACAGCTCAATATCACGTGTGAGAAACAATCACGTAGACTTCCTGTTGCTTCTGCTTCCTCTTGTGGATGCATGATACCTTATGCTTGCTCTGCGAAAGATGGAATGAATAACATGTAGTTACATCTTATCGTTAATTGGGATGCGTATCGGAGAGCTTAAGGTGTCTGCACTGCCTCACTGAACCTGACCTTACAAATGGTCATTTCTGATCTTATCGATGAGATCAAGTCATCACTTCCTCACCCGCCTGTTGATAGAACACTGAAGAGTCCTACTGTCAGCTGGGGTGAGATAGCTTTGGGCTGGTCTGTTCAAGCTGGTACTTCTATCGATAACGTGCCAAAGACGATTAGGATAGCAGCGAAGTATAGTCCCTATCACAGTCCTCTTGCATGTCTCGTGACCTTGACCCGGACCAGACACGAGGTCGGACCTATAACATCCGTACGATGGTATCGCGATACATTATTGGTCCAGTGAGGAGGTATTGCATGTGCAAAGACCATCAGCATCGCTTTCATGAAGAACATAAACAGAGTTTTTGGGTAGCACTTTGCCAAGAACAGCATTTTGGCGAAATTCGAGGTTTTGAAGGTTTCATTCAGGAAACAGGAACAGGGCTTCTGTTACGATAACCTTAAGGGAGGAGAATTACGATTGACTCCATAATTTGTAATGGTTTATTAGCGGTATCAATTTATCGTTCATTACCAATGATTACGAAATTATCCTAATCATTTCTGAACAAAGACCCCTCCCGACGCTCGTCCCTTATTTTGTCAGGAATATCATATCACTACTACTGTTATGTTGTTCGTACACACCTTTCCTTATTGAACCCATTTTCATCTCGTAATTCCGATGAAGGACCACAAATCCTTTTCTCATTGTATACATCATCTTTGACCTACTTTACGATTTGCTACTACTCTGTCTGGAATGGTTGCAGAGACACCCACCAAGATTCTTTTCTAATTTGAAACGAAAGATTCACACAAATCCGTGGTGTGCTCATCGGTCGTCAACTTCAGGAGAAAAGGTTAAAAACGCTCTGGGCACCGAGATCAGCTCATAACCAAAGTGATTAGAAGTGAAGGGGAAGAAACACGAAACCCCTCATCTGGACACTTCAGATATTATCAAAAAGCACTTGAAACCTCACAAATCTCGAAGCTAATGCGCCTACCTATTGTACCAGATTATTTACCATCAAGAGGTTAACAGTACTGTTCGACAAAATCATAATACACCCCTGACCTTGGAGTCCTATCGATCTCTCTTCTATTGTATACCTTCTTCATGATACCTCATTGTCCGCTCTCTCATCTTTCTCAATATGACATCCTCGCATCCAGCTAAAGCATATCCATTGAGTCGACCATCCATCCAACGTTATTTCACTTCCCCACAATTACTCTTACGGCCTTCAATACGATTGAAAACATCGCTCTACACATTATCAATAACAATAATACTACTTGTCATTTTAGCTTTGAATGCCACGATAACACCGTCGACGACGCCTCCAACAGATGTGAATACTGTTCCATCACATGATTCACCGGCGGATTCAGGAGAAGGAAAAGATGTAGCAAAAGGGAAAGACGCACATCTGGTCGATCAAGAAATACAGAGAAGTTTCGAAGAACCAGATTTCGCTCTTTTGAGTGGGAAACAACCTCATGAAATAGGATGTGATGTTCCTCTAGAAGGTGAAGATAAAGGTGTATTCATGTTTTTGGGTATATTCTCCGCCGCTGATAAAAGGGAAAGACGAGATTTGTGAGTCATCCATTTTCGCTTAAAACCATGAGGAGGTTTAGCCCATCCCGATACTGAAGTGCTAAATAAAATTACGATTGATTAGATATCGTCGAGTGATAATACCTGATTTCCCTCCAGATCTGTTCACCGTGAAATTCATCTTAGGAATACCGGCTTATCCAGAAAATCCCTTGGGTCCAGAAGCTGTTTCAAGAAGTATGTTGATGAACAAAATAGAGGCTGAAATGGATCGTTATGGTGATATGGTTATGTTACCGGTAAGTAATAACGTTTCAGATCCACTTTGTCTAACCAGCCAACCAGTCCACTCAATCCTCTATCATACCGGGAAAAATCATTGCTAACGAGTACATGCAAATGTGTAAATAGATGTTAGACAATATCGATTTAGGTAAAACTCATGAATATTTCAAATGGGTAGCTAAAGAATACAGTGGAGAAGGAAGAGTGAAGGGACGTCCTAAATTCATAATGTAAGTCGCAACTCCTGTTGAGTGCACTTCCTTTCTGCGAGAGTTCTTTCACTGACAGAACATGAATCCACTAACAGGAAAGCAGACGATGATGTGAGCATCACATTCCTTATCGACGGGGCAGAAACTCCACTCCGTAAAGAATATCGCTGATCGCCCGTTTCTGTTGACAATAGACGATATTGGTACTGCCAAATGTGATATCTGGATTCAAAGATCTGAATTGCGCGCACAATATCTATTGGGGTACATCAGCCGGAAGATCTCATTATTTCGGTGACTACTTTAGAGGATTAGCGTATGCAATGAGTTGGCCATTGGTGAGTGAGATCCCTTGTGCTACCTAGACACCATCGGGATAAATTTTTCGAATATTCGAGTATGCCAGCCTAGTCCGAGGCTCTCACCTTCAGATTAGGATCGGGCATCCTGCTGGAACCCATTTGCGTCGTACTTCAGTATACCTGGCTAACAATCATTACAGGTCTCTTGGATAGGTAGCGCCGACATGCCTTTAGCACATATAATGAAAATTGAAGACGCTCGTACCGGTCAATGGTTGAGACATTTGGATCCTGTAACAGATCCAGTGAAAAGGATAGATATGGGTTGGACTATGGGTGATTGGAATCAATTGGATGTTGGCATAGAAACCGTTGCTCTGCGTGAGTTGAGCCTTTTTTCCCTATCCCTTCCCCGAAGTGAACTATCCGTCGATTGTCATATCATATCAGCTGGAAGGGTAATCTGGGATCAACTGTAATGTCATCGACGATGGAAGCTGATCATGACATTGGATGATAGATTGGTTAAAGTTAGATGAATGGGTAGAACAACAACATGATAGGTTGCTTCAAATATGGTCAAATGCAAGCAAACCATACGACGTTGACAATGGAATATCACCTAGATTGAGTATTGAAAAAGGTAAACAAACACCTGAAAGAGCTCAAAAAGAACACCAGAGACAAAAAGAATTAGGTTGGGATGTAGGTGGTAATTTGGATTAATCACATACCATCGAAATCAAGGGTTTGAGAAAGGATGCACGCAAACAAAGCGAGAAATCCAATTATTTTCCAGAAGAAGATGCCCAGAGTTGATATGGGCCCAATCGGTTGATCGTATGGGCTTCCTCACATTGGCATAGAAACAATAATCAGACTCAATAATGTACTATATACGATTTAATGAATAATGATCATTTTCATATAATTGGGGTTTCTCATGGATGATATATGTTTAGTTGGTGTCCTAAGTATTCACAGGATTCAAAAGTAGTGAACGATTTGAATATACTTGGAACGCCGAATTGTTCCAAGGAAAGTATCAATACAACATGCATTTTCCAAATATACCAAAGATCAGAGATCATAATCAAATTCTATAGGTTTAGGACATTTTCATTCCATCTTCCAGAACAGTTGTTTAGGTCTGACCCGTTCTTGTCCTGAAAGTATGTTTTGCTCTTGTCCGTTTGATGGAAGAAAGTAGTGGAATGGGATTATAATGGTTTACTGGGGAGTTGAGTGGGGAGGATACCGAATCTGATAGAGCGAGGTATGGGTTAGTGATTCCAGTTGATGCAAGAGGAAGGGGAAGAATTCGCTCTCAATTGACGAAGGATGGTCTCCCTTGAGGATGCTGAACGAGTGTATGATTGCGGGGAAACAAGAGGGATTGCGCATCACATACCTCTTTTTGATCGTTACTCTGTGTCTTGAGAATTTATCATCAGGTGAGAAACGGGCTGTTTTGGAGTAAAGAACGTCATGATCAGTACGAGGTATATTTTGGGCATAATCACTTTTCGTAAAAACGATTAATGGGTATATTTCCAGGTGAAAATAACGATGTGAGTTGAAAATGGACTAAAGACTGACCTGGATGCGCTGATTTGGTAGGTTTTCCAGCTGATGTCACTTTCTATTTTCCACAAGATATACAAAGTCAGTTCTGAATACCTTACCCCTCGAGCATGACTTCATCTCGACAGGATCGAAGTATTCAACGTTGTTCGTAATGCAAACTATGAGAACTTACTTTGAGGGTATAGAGTCTATGACATACATCAAATGTCAGTAAATGACATTCCAAACAATATGTCCCGAAAGGGATTGGCGGACTTACCGGTTTCCCCGCTCGTCAAGGGTGTACATCAAATGCATCTTGCTTTTTTGTGATTATTTGCTGTTAGGTGGATGGGTGATAGAGTCTATATGGGTTCTTGCTTGTCTTAATTGAAGATCTATTGATCATACAGGAAGGTCTCCAAAGTTTAGATAGCAAACCTCAAAAAACGAGAAAATCGCAAAATCTCTAAAATGAGCGGAATCAATTATTCCATCTGATGATAATATCTCGTTTCAAAGGGGTTTCAACAGAAAATGCCACGTCACTGCATGCAAGTATATAGCATCTGTCTGTTGAACTCATTCATGGCATCTATAGAAGCGTACTGTATATCGTATATAAGAATTTCACTAAAAGCAAGAATATCGTCGTACAAAAAGAGCGTGTGTAGGAGGAGGATATCACCCAGAATAACAAAATAACAATATATCAAATGAACATGTTTATCTATGGACTAATTTCGTCAATTTACCTGAAATATCCGAATACCACAACGATACAAAAAATATGAAAAATAATTGATAAAACGAGCGTGTCTAATGTCCCATCTTGTCAACTCTCACTGTCCTACCAAGACGAAAAGTGAAGTCATCTTAAAACATTGAGATCCTCAATAGGAGTAGAATCATCACTAATGACCTGGTTTTCTTAATGCTGACCAAATGTTATTCCTACATGGTCCACCACATTTATTCTTTCCATCCGCACACTATTCCGGTTGACTCACTTGTCAGCTAACGCTCATCATCGTAGGTACAGATAAATGCCCGAGGTTACAGCAGACTCACTTTGTGATCACACTCATCTGGTTTGGCAGGTTCTCCAGCTAATGAATCTCCACAATAACACTCTTTACCCTATCAACGATGAAACGGGGATTTTGTCAGCATACTTGAGACAGTGATTGACCGGAGTAGGTGGATAACGATTAGGATCAAGTTGGAATTGGGAAGTGACTTGTGAGCTGTGAATTAAACGTACCCATTGTAATCCAGCATACTTGTGTCCGTGATCAAGACAATATTGAACACACATATCTGGATTATTGTTGGGGTCTACATATGCAAGTATTGGTAATCTACGATTCATCCCGTTGTAGCAATCTACCATGGTGAAAAATGGGCATCAGGATCTGTCACCCAAATTCCAATCCGATTTACACATATATATGCCGTTGCGATGGATAATAGAACATCCCATCACTCACCAAAATAACATCCGTAAGCATACCATCCTTGACTAGATTGAGTGGCTCTGGATTCTAATTGATGTGAATGAGGTTCACTTCGTTCTTCTAGTGGAGTAGAGAATGCTGGTAAAGCGCTTAAGAAGATGATGGAGAGAGTTGAAAATTTCATTATGTATGTTAAAAGAGTGTGAATGGAAATAACGAAAAACTAGAACGATTCGGGACGAGGATGATCAAGATGGGAATAAACCTTCTATACAATAGATACTTTGCAGCAACGTATATATATATATCCTCTGAATACTCATTCATGGTCAAGAGCCCACTTTATCACTCTGCCAGAGCTTCCAAGGCGATCCGAGACTATTCAGTCACATCTTTTTGTCCTTGGGCATTCCCCTTTTTCCAATTTATAGCACCATCAACTGTATATCGGTCCCTCTCATTCCTCCTGGCTCTGGAACGAAAGGAGAAGAGCGCCACTCCATCATTGTCCTTTTTTAACGCCTCTCCATCAGGTAATCAACTGAATAGTTGGAATTCAGAGACATTCAACTCTTGTAATATTTCACTTGGTTTCCTAGGCAGAACCCAGAACAACGGAATGATCCGATCTAGATTCCAAGGTACTGACAAGATCCCTGGAATCCTGATCGACGATACTGATGGTTTATTCGCATTCAGTAAATTACGGAGATTAACTCTTGTATTCATTCACGGTTTGATAGATAACACCTTGATGTACAATCTCTGAGGCGAAATGACAGGATACCCATTCGATCTACTGTAGAGTGGTATCAGAATGACGTTTGAACTGATCAACTCTTTCTCTGGCTGATTTTCGTGGCATCGTACGAAATAAGCATACATGAATATACTCGATCCGGTAGACTTTAAAAGAAATGAAGGTTTCGAAAAAAGATGGAAAAAATAAGATCTGAGACATCTTGAATCGACTAGACTGAATTCAGCACTTTGTACCGGTACATTTTGATGTTACACGCGTCGATCACATGTCGGAGACGTCCAAGCGGAATCCCAAGTTCACGCGTCGCTATTTGCTTTCCATAAGATACGGATTTATAGAAACTACGACTATTGTGCATGACCTAGCTTGTCTCATCCTGTTTGTTGTATACATCCATCACTCTGAGAATCACGTTTTCATCACACGTATGACTCTACCATCATGGTGAGGATGACTGATCTATGACATCAGAGTGATGGTCGCTTTGACGCTTTTGATGGTGACAATGTATCACTGCAGAAAGATCCTTTGGGTGTGGACGTGCTGATAATCGCTTATTGATCTCTTATCGACTTCTGGCCTCTTCTCCCACAAAGGCTCTCAGTCATCTTGATATGAAGAATGATCCCGAATGAACCTCGAGCATAAGGATGAGTCGCAATGCTGTTTATGCTAGTAAGACGAACAACATGTCTCATAGCTGATCCATCCAATCAAACGACTCACTCGACGCACTGATCCCCCTTTTATTACTTTCCCCCCTCCTTTCGCCAAGAATCGATTCATCAAAATTCCCCTATCAACTGAAATCAAGTCACGAATAACGCACTGACCTTCGTGTGTAGTCTAAACATACTTTGATGGGAAGAATCAGGACAAAGTGGATCTTGAGAATGATAACAGAATGATTGGCATGTATACTAAATCTACCTGATACGGTTGACTCAACTCACTATCCATCTGTTCACCATGTGGATTTCCCCATCAACAGAAAAGCCCATTTCGTTCCTACTTCTTGTCTTCTGTATCTTCATCTTCATCCTTTCATCGATCCATCTCTTTCTATCTGGTCAATATTCTATCCCTTTCATCTTCAACTCATCTGCTTCCTCACATCCCCTCAGCCTTAAACACTCGACTTGGAAAAAAAGAACGCGCGATCATAAATGTCCGGCAATTACCCTCCCATCCAATTTGGTGGTAACGGCCCTCATCCTAGAGCTCACTCTCGTACCCAAGCCTTCCCACATCAACCTAACGCTGGCGTTGGAAACCAATCTCAACGGCCTCTCTCCGCTAATCAAGCAGGTCATAACCATCAACAAAACTGGAACGGTCATCAAGCTGATGAAAAGGTCAGTTCCCACTCTTTTGGTCAACACAATATATGGATTAAAAGCTGACGAGATTTTTTCATATCCAGCTGAACTGGAGCGAGATCGATGATCCTGTCGAGGCAAGAGTGAGCTTTTTCTTTCACTTTTCGTCGGCGCCACTATTTCGCAAGACTTGTTTTTCTTCTGGATCCTCTGCTTGAACTTGGTCCTTCAGCATCAAGTGTAACGTACGACTGACTCGCCATCACTTCGATTAGCTTACCTCGAGCTTGTCCCAAGAAAAATCACGATTGCCATCTGACACAGGCCTTCCTGTGAGCTGTTGTCCCATCCATCTCTCTTGTCCTTATGCTACTCATTCCTGGCGCCTTTGTATTCGGGCTGATACAATACTCCTTCGTGGCTCAGGTTCCTCCTTCCTTGTCAACCAATAACGGTGCACAAGGCGAGATCCATCGATCAATCGATGCTAATGACGATGGTGGATGGGTGTCTGGATACAAGGAGGCCATATCATCACCTCCTTCCCAACCATTCCACCAAGTCAATGTGAGTAGCATTTCTCCCTTCCAACGTTGCTCACATCAGCTGACAAAGGTCTGCAAATAGATGTCTCAACCTGATTCGACCTTCTCAACCAACAGAGGATCATCAATGTCATTTTCCTCTCAATTCGATTCTCACACAATTATTCCATCCGACTCACAAAATGTTTCTCAGATAAACCCCCAATCAAACAGCGATGCAAATGAACATTCTCCTCCTTTCCCTTCCAGACCGTATGAACAATCGGACACTCACCGAGAGAAAGATGTCGGGAAAGCTCGTCAGAGGCCTCTACCTATACAATTGGGTGACTCTCGCAGCTTTCAGAGAGCATTTTCAAGTGTTATCCACAATCAAGCTCGAAACTCTGAATTACCGACTCAAGCTCGTACTTCTGCTCATACCATTTCACCCAATCATGGTCCTCTTCGATCAGAAGAGGTCAGTTCTTTTCAAGCTCCTACATATACCGGTCCAATCGTTGGCGGTCCCCGAAATCAAGCTGCTGTTTTGATTGATGCCAATAGAATCCCTGTTGCGCATACCAAGCAATGGGGCAACCAAGCTAACCCCCATCCAGAAGGTCAATTTAACCCGCCCGTGGAACACGTTAATGCTGTCTCTCATCATCGACAAGCTCCGATGTGGAGTGACATTGGCAGTCCTTCTCAGGCTGCCTGGGATCAAGATCTCCATGTCGAGCGCTGGGTGAATTCTGTTGATCCTTCAGCACCTAGCGATCCCATAGCTTCTCAGATTCTATCTGCCCCTCACTCACCTCATGTAAACTTTTCCGAAGGCAATAATACAACAACGCGACCGGGCAGTGCAGGAAAGCTGTCAGATCCTGAAAAGTCCAACAATGAACACGGAGAAGCCACACCTCCTCTTTCCCCAAATCGTTCCCCCTCTCCGCCCCAGCAGAGTGAAGTCAACGACCCTGCATCCTTTTCTACCAGAATCAAGGTAGAGAAGGCTCCGAACATTCTGACAGTGGACGCTAAAGGGAATAAACTCCCATCGAGTCCTACGAGCGAGCCTCAACAACCAAGAGCTCTTGGTCAAAGGACCAGCAAAGACAAGTCCTGGGATACTCGTCGATCACACTGGTGGAAGAGACCTCCGCATCCGATGTACAGCCCCTCATTAGCCTCTCAAAGGATATACATAAAGTGAAGTCGCTTGCCTTCTTCATACCTTGCATATGAATGCGCTTACCTGTCGTATCAGATTTCCTTGTTCTATTCGCATAGAGCACGTGAAGCCAACTTTGACCGATCACTTCTCGAAATATGGCGAAATCAGGGCAGTGTAAGTGACCCCATCATCTCACAATCCACTTCGAATATTAATGAACAAAAGGTAGATATCACTTCGAAGCCGTCGGCAATTCTTGCGAGAAGGGCGTAGTGATCTTCCAAGTAAGCGAGACATCAGGAGTATTTTTCTCTTACCCCAATGACTTTGGCCATCTCCATGACATCAGCTTGAAGACAAGACCGAATTCTCGCTATCTCTTTGATCGGTTCCTTTCATCTTGTCCTGTAAGCATTTCAGAACTGACAGACTGCCTTGTCATCTTGCTCAGGAGGCACATAGCGTAGTTACAGTCCTCAGGGATCCCAATTCACGTCAATGCACTTTTCAAGCAACGCCTAGAGCTGCCCCAACCTTCCTTGAATTGGACATCAAGCCTTCTTCGGCTCTCAACCTGAGCCGAACTGTTTTGATCCGCATGACTGGGCCTCGAGTTGATGATCAATCAGGCTCAGCGTCCCCTGCCATTGACCCACGTTACCAGCCACAAACATTGACCTCTGTTGAAAGTGGCGACCGTCTCTTTCCGAATCACACGGCGACGCTGCCAGCTTCTCTTCTGCTGGATGCTGTACCCCGCTTCGCTAGAGGCGGCTTGAAGCTGGTATGGTCGGCTAAGATCCGATCACCCAATTCCAGACAACACGACGCTTATGTGAGAAAGGTAAAGGCAGAGACAGGTCAAGAACCCAAATTCATTGGGGAGATCGATCTTAGTAGGAGGTTCCCGGAGAAGGATGTGAGTTTAGGATATACCATCTTCTATCGAGTTACCGAGACCCCCATGCTAACGGTTGTCTCCTAGATCATACCTCGATTGTGTGACTACTTTGTCGAAGTGTGCGAAATATATCCTCCGACATTGAAAGGCCAAGGCTGGCGGGTGACAGTCAGTGGATTTATTGATGCTCGAAACTTGATGAGCGTGAGTGATATATCAGCATTTATCGTCTGAATTGAGGTAAACTAAAGATGTTCATAGGAGCTGCAAAAGATCCCTGGCTTCTTCGTTCGTTGGGCTGATGAGGCCGATGGTGTTTATCCGATTGAAGGTCCTGAAGTTGCCCCTTCCACTGTCGCGGATGAGTTCATCTCTCCCATCCGACGCATGCACAACGATATGAAGGGTCTGTCATCAAAGCATACTCTCCAACACCAACATAATATGGCCGATACCAGCTTTCCCACCCGAATCGAGACTTCCATTGAGACTTTACCATCGCACGTTGCTGAAGACAAGGACACAGTGCTTGGAAACTCAGGTCCTACCCCAAACTCTCACACTCCAATCCCAAATCAACAGTATGGCTATGCGCCCAGCGGTTACAGTCCAAATCACCCACACCTTCGACGATCGTTGGTTCATACTTACAAAGGTCGACCTCTTATAGAAGATATAACCTCAAGCGAACCTAAGTATATCGACGAACGAGCAGTCTTTGTAGGCAAACTAGTCAAGACCTCTGAAACAGGATCAACACTCTTCAATAGATTTGAAAAGTATGGAAAGATTGTAAGCCCGCCTTTCTATTAGGTGTGATGAACATGGAGTAGCTAACAGCAAATACAGGCAACGATTGAGTACAACCCACAAGCGAGTCCTTCCGTCTATACGACAGCAAGGATCCTCTACCAAGATAAGGATTCTGCAGACCGAGCGATTGCCCACGAGGTGAGCCTATATGACACTACCTGTAAGATGTTTTGCACCCACAGCTGATAAGTTCTGTTTATGTAGAACAACCAAATCTCATTTGGGTCAGCACTTATGGTAGCAGTCCGAAGAGTCCTCCCAATGGACGTACATGTAAGCGAGGATCTTACCAACTATGCATTGTTTCTTGCTAATGTCTTGCTATTCCAGACTAAGGAATTGTACATTGACGATAATGGACGAGCTGTTAGCCCTTCGATGGTATCCCAATATAGTCCCACGATCACTTCTCAACCCCCGCCCTCAACGCTTCCAAATATCCCTCCTGCTCCTCCACCAAATCCTCACCCGGGCATGCATCCGATGTATCCTTCATTGGCGCATCAACCTTTCGGCTTATGGTACCACCCTCCACCTTGGATGCCCACTCCGTACAGCCTCCAATCATTTCCTCAGCATCCTCAACCAGGAGTGACCACTCCTCACCCTCAGACGACATCGGTTCCTACTGGTCCCATTGGTCTTGATCAAATGGTTTGCTCAGCTTCTCAAATACCTTTGCCAGTAAGTGTCGAACGCTTGTCCAGAGTGTCTTTGTTGCTGACGAGCATTTCAGATGCTATGCGCTGCTTGGGGTATCAGCTACCTGCCTCCAGGCACTGCACCCATGGGCTTTTATCCTCACCCTGCCTATCATACAAATGCTCCAGCAGCTGCCGATGATAATACTGTTCCAGTCGGCGCGACCGGGAACCTTACACCTCCTCGAACTCCAGTACCGCTACCTACGGAGATACCTGATCTAGACTCTCCGCCTTCATTCGATATCCCGGATGGGCTGTCATCACGAAGCAAGCTCAAACCAATTGGATTCAAAAATGAAGAAGGAATGCTCAGACCCGTTTATGATCCAGAAGATCTCAGAGAGTATTGCAACGAATACAACATCACTTTACCAGAGACATCTAGCTCTTCATCCAAGATCAAGCAAGAACAAGTAACCTTACTTCCCATCCAGAGTGGAGGACATGATCCAGTGCAGAAACAGGATATCTTTGTGGATACACACGAAGTTCGTTCAGCAGAGCCACGGGAAGCTATCAACATGACTATTGAGCGACACTTAGATAATGCTATCGAGAAATCGATGGGTGTGGCGAGCTCAGTACCACTCTTTACGGAGGCAAGAACGGTGCCCGCACGTATTCCGTTCAGTCCTGCTGAGCGATACCAAGAACTCCCTATGCCAACCGAAGACCTCAATCCTCAACACACAATCCGTCCGTGGTCTCAACAAGGGCAGATCACTTCGCCTCCGGACCCAGTTTATCACCCCATTCCTTACAGCCATACATCGAATCTAACTGTGTTACATGGACATTGGCAATCGAACAAAAATCAACAATCATCAAATGACCGATCCACAGTGACACCACTCGTTACTAGAGCTCTGACAGCCCAAGATCAAGAGCGATGGAACGTCTCTTCAGTTGTCAATGAGAACGATAATCCGGAGATGCCAAGATCTGTGCGATATCAAACAGGAGATGTAGGGATGCAAGGGAACAACCCCCAGAATGCCATGACTGGGGACAAACGAGGTGAGAACAGAAATGGGCATGTTGCAGAAAAAGGAGAGGATGCTGGTGGGTGGTAAGATCAATAAAGGGCTATTTATACTTTTGAAAGCTGGAAGGTGAGGTCGTGAAAGAGGATGTTTCGAGTTTTCATTTTTCAATTTTTCAATTCGGCTGTCTTAATTTGAAGGTGATTCCGCTTCCTTTAAAAACTGTATATAGCGTTGATAGTCGAACAAACAGTAGAGAAAATTAATTAAAACCAATCCATCATCTAACAGAGATCATCTGTAATGTATCGGGGTTTTAGTCGTAGAAAAATTCGAATGAAAGTTTATAAACAAGCAATGTCAGCAGTGTTTGCAATGAGGACATTGTAATACTAGCGTCGACCCGACTTGTCAATAGCTCATCATCGTCCGAGAATTCCTGCATAACACGACCAACAAACTGAAGGCGTCCGTTATGATACCGGCAGTATTGGTGAATCAGTAAGGTAAAAATCGCAAAGGGAGAAAAAGCCCTTCCTGCTTCGACATTCCCCTTGTTGTGGGTGTCATAAATTGAAAGAAGCGACGTGTTTGTGGGTCTTGGGATGCGCCAACTCTCTCGAACCCCATCATACGAGTCTATTGAGTGAGGATTGTCGCCTCATTCTAGGTGTGATGGACGTTACGCGATCAGATCTCGTGAGCCTCCAATTCCAATTCCGAGAATACTGTAGTCCTTATTCGCGATACAGTATACACCAGACTGCTGAGTGTTTTCTGATGAATCGTTTTCGACATTAGTTCTTAATCATCTCGATTGCGTCTCTTACTCCATTCGACTGTAAATCAAGATAAGAAAGGGATCCCATGATATGCATAGAGTATACTACTATATACACAGGCAACGATACCGTACACAAATGACTTGGTTATTTGGATGCCACATAATCGTATTTTCGTTATTTCTAACCCTGAAAACCAAATTCATCGTACGGTAACCCGCATTGACCAAAAAAAGTCATCATTCTTTCGTTTGTTTTGTTTACATTTTCAAGGTATCGATACAATCTTGACATACCACGTTTACTATCTTCACACATATACACAGTCGTACAAGAGGATTTAATTCAATATGTACGAAGCTACAGTCTCCGCTCCAGTCAATATCGCGTGCATCAAGTGAGTCCGACGTGGTCTTCTCCTCTTCCCTCCTGGGCTCAATGACAGACGAAGAGTGCGACTGAATGCTGACTCTTCATGTTGATTAGGTATTGGGGTAAACGCGATACCAAACTGATATTACCGACCAACTCGTCCCTTTCAGTCACGTTAGATCAAGATCATCTCAGATCAACGACCACATCAAGAGCTGACGAGTCATTCGAGAAAGGAGATAGATTATGGTTGAATGGTAAAGAAGAAACTATCAAGCAAGGTGGTAGATTAGGTGTCTGCATTTCAGAGTTGAGAGGATGGAGGAAAATTGAAGAAGACAAAGATTCCAGTTTGCCCAAGGTGAGTGAACTCAATCTTGGTTTTCGTCTTCCTCCCTATCTCGCAATTTTGAATGATGTATTAAACCACGGAGAGAATTATATCAACTGACTTTATGGCTATACATCACATCACTTAGCTCTCACAATGGCCTCTTCGTATCGCATCCTATAACAATTTCCCAACTGCAGCAGGATTGGCTTCGTCCGCATCAGGATTAGCTGCACTGGTGGCATCTTTAGCTAAATTATTCCAATTACCTCAAAACGCATCACAATTATCGATAATCGCGAGACAGGGATCAGGTTCAGCATGTCGATCGCTATTCGGTGGATACGTAGCATGGAGAGAAGGAACTGAAAAAGATGGATCCGATTCATTGGCTGAACAAATCGAAAGTGAAACGCATTGGCCTGAAATTCACGCATTGATTTGTGTAGTGAGTGATGCTAAAAAAGGTACTTCATCAACATCAGGTATGCAAAGAACGGTAGAAACTTCAACTTTATTAAAAGAAAGGTTAAACCTGGTCCCATCAAGAATGAATGATATTTCGCAAGCTATCAGATCTAAAAATTTCGAAAAATTCGCAATCCTAACTATGAAAGACTCAAATTCATTCCATTCAGTTTGTTTGGATACTTTCCCACCCATCTTTTACCTGAATGATGTATCGAAATCGATCATTCAAGTGATAGAAGAACTCAATAGATCGTCGGGAAAAATTATCGCCGCATACACTTTTGATGCTGGACCCAACGCAGTCATTTATTCTCTACAAGAAAATATCGGAAAAGTGATTGGCGCCATAAAGAAATTCTTCCCCACAGAAGAAGATAATCAAGTTGATCCATTCAACACGAAGCCAGAAGAACTACCAGTCGACTTTAACGAAAATGTAGTAAGACAAGGTGGATGGGAAAAAGGCGCTGTCAAAAGTCTGATTCATACAAAAGTAGGAGATGGACCCAGAACTTTAAGTAAGGAGGAAAGTCTGTTGAATGATCAAGGGGAACCTAAAGTCCTGGCTTAAAGAATATGATTCTCGATCCGATCAAGTTGAAGTAATGGGAAATTATAGGAACTTTATTTTGGGATCAAGACGACAAAGTGAGTACGAGTACTGCATATATAAAGGTTTTAGAGGTACAAGGCATCATGCATAACATATATCATTACGATCACAACAACGAAATTCAAAAAGGACAAATCGACATAATACAGGCAAATCATACTGTTACAACGTACACAACATTTTCTTAAAGTACTAATATCATTCTTCAAGAACAAACGACCATTCTCACACCTTTAGAGATTGCAGCAGATGTTCCTATGATCCTAACGTAATCGATATTTGAGGAACGTATATATCAAGCCAAACCATTTCTTCTCAAACCCGAGAGTCTGGCTCTTTCAATCTTATTTCTCAAAACACCTTCGTTGAAGTTGGTATTATGAGAAAAAGACTTAGTGATTAGACAAGGATGATCAAGGATTTCTCTAGTTGATCCAGCTGAAGATAAACCGGGGGACGTGAAGCTGTCACCACGGTCGGAATAGATCGTATTGAGTGAGATCCGGTGTCCGTGTGAGAGTGGAACATGATCAATATGGATGATTGTTGGTCTTTAAATGGAGTGACAGGCAACAGAGACGATAAGGAAAGATCAAAGTATCAACATGTCAGCTCTGGTTCTTTTCGAGATATGTGATCGAATGGGAATGAGTTTATGCAAAATATCGATCCATTGGGATTGGGATTGGGATTGGGATTGGAGTTGCCTTCTCTTTGTTCCTATTTCCATGACCTTGTGATTGAATTCTGGTGGCGGTGGTGGCGGTGGAGCAGGAGCAGGAAGGGAAAGAGGTGAATGTCCTCCTTGATCCCCTTCGTTGGCATCGGGATTCCCATCTGGAAGAGGCCAACCAAACGGCCAAGGGAACTTGAGACCTCCGTGTGTGTTGTGGTGGGTCATCGATTCAGGGTGAGGGAAGGGTGTATGTGTAGCTGATATGGTATAGGCCAAGTGGAGAAGGGTTGTGCGGAGGAGATAAGGGCACAAAAGATGAAACTGATAATGAAGATGATAATGAGGGACTAACCTTTGTCGACATAAAGAAGATAACCTATAGACTGAAAAAGTCCTAGGCGCGTAAGTGATCATTGTCCGACTTGACAAGAGGCGAGTTTGGTTGAGTTAAGTATATTGTAGTATTGTTTGAATGTCTCTTGAAAGTAATTCGAATTGATAGTAAATCGGTGATACTTGAAAGTATATAATGTAAATCAGTCACAGACTGGTTGGAAAATCTATATTCTGAAGATTTCGTCTGTCAGAGTAGATATATATATATATATACCTTATTTTTGACTTGAGGTGGAAGACAATTTTGATCATTGATTGTGGAGATTTACTGTATCCTTTGAGGTGTATACAGTAAGGTATGAAAGGACCATTTGGTTTAGCCCTACGAGTGCTAAACTACTTCCTTGGTGAATATGCTCCGCATCTCCTTATCCCGGAACGCAAAAGGGCAAATCTTGACCCCTCCCCTCAATCCCGCGCATCTCATCTTGAAATGAAAGGTTAGTAGTGATCAATCTACGATGATCCATGAATTTCATAGGAATAGGAGAGCACAGGGAATGGAGACTGATCGTCGTTATTAGGAAGACGTTTTTTCTTTTTTTTCTTTTTTTTTCGCAATGGTTGATCTCGTGAGTAAACTGTACAAGCCCGTAGCTTGATTGGTAGACTGGAGAATACAAGATAGGTAGAGGACTAATCAGTTTGTGTATCAACTTGGACATACTTCATCTATCTATATAGTCTATACAACGTCATCGATTCCTTCTGATTATGTATGATGTACCGTGCCAGTTATGCAATTCCCGTTCAATCTATATCTTTCGTCTTTTTCATGTCATCATAAGATTCTCGTTCATCCTCTCCTCTTCTCCTCATGATCACGCGGTAAATGTAATTCCTCTTGAGCCCTCTTAACTTCCTCCACGTCGCCAGTGAACTGCAAGATCACAAGTCAGCTTCTACATCCTTCTCACACAGTCGAAGATGGAGAGTGTAACTGACTTTCCCCTTATCGTCCGAGAGCTTTACACAGTTCTTCCCATCTATCTGATTGAGCTTGATCACTATATTGAGTGGTTTAGAAGTCTCTGTAGGGTTGGAAGCTTTCTTGAAATCGTTAGTGAGGAAAGTTCCGATACCGAACGAAGCTGCAATTTGCCATCGTAGGTTTGGGTTAGTATTGTAATTCTCCCTCCACTAAGCATACTTCGCCGAGTGACAGATTAGCTCAGATTGGACTCACCCGACATCCCAATTTCATCACAACCTTTTTGTAATTCAATAGCTTTTTGGATATCTAATCCATCGCTAAAAATGACTCTTCTACCTTTAGCCACTACTCCATCTTCCCTCTTTATACCAGATTTGTCTTCTATAACTTTCCAAGCTTCTTTGGCCGATTGGACAAAAGCGAAAGGATCACCTGAATCTTGTCTCAACGTTGACCAGCGTAATGCTCTTTCTGGAGATGAAATGAAATCTACAAAGAAAGCTTGAGCCGTATATGTATCTGTTAACATCGTCAATGGAGCTCCATCGGGTCCAGGTGGATACACTATTTATATTCAACAGAACCGGTCAGCTTAGATTTAGATGTATCGAAACCCCTTCGATCAATCGAGGGTCAGAGTAGAATCTTAACTCACCTTGCTCCCACATGTCCATAGCTCTTCCGTTCGCTCCTTGATATCCATACGTAGCTCCAATAGCCATGATCCATTCATGAGCAATTGTACCTGCAGGTTTCAATCCATACTTCAATGCCAAGTACACCTATAATGAGGATAGCATCAGCTACTTTGATTGCTTCAGATAACTATTCCCAGCTGACAGAGGTGAGAATTTACATTGCTAGTACCAGCTAGCAGACCACCTTGTCCACCATTCGATTTATATTCGTCGAATCCGGCTATCAATCCTCTGATGATGGTATCCTGCGTAAAGAAACTTCTTCTACGTCTGGTACCGAATTCTGAAAATACAAGTGGGTTCGTTGGTTTTGGGGGTGAAAGAAGGTCCGATGCTTTTCGTTTCGCGAGTTCTGTGGAAATACGTATTGTCAGATATATCAACAGATCAGCGGATCCCACAGATCCAAGAGTCTTAATGTATGTTCGAGATGTATGACTTGACTCACCGAATTGACCATTATAATCCCAATCTGTATCTACGAATTTGAAATATCCTTCACTCACTGTTATAATAAAAAGGCGATACAGACATGATCATGGTCAGCCGTATGAATGTCTCTCTCATTATCGGACAAAGAGAGAGAGAGAGGTAATATAGTAATAAGGTAAACTCACATATTGACATAATAGGTACTTCATATAAGATAGTATCTCTCCAAGGACCTTTGATTATACATTCGATTTCACCATATTCTTCATTATCGTTATCTCCAGAATTGTCATCGAGACGAGGTTTAGGATGAAAAGTCAACTTGACTTGATTCTTAGGATCCAACTTCATATTTTGTAAATAATCAAGATATTTATCGTTGAACCATGGATATGCATTTTGGAGTGAAATTCTTTCTTCACGTTGTAATTGGAGTTCACTTAGTCCTGCATTCAATGTTCAATAAGAATGAGCTATCATCTTCTCTAAAACGAACAAGAGATCAAGAGAACAGCTCACTGTTGACATGTTTCACTACCCAATCAAAACATTCCTTGTTGAATAACATGTGAGGCGCACGATTGGTGAACTTGATCACTACTTGAGAATCATAGAAATGGTGTAAAACAGCATTTTGCATTGTCAACTAGTTGGGGCATGCACATTGAGCTGTCAGCTACATTAGTCCACTGCGCTTGGGACTTCAACTTGAAGGGCCTCCTGACAATTGCATGCTCACCTTGTATAAATCAGTATCGAGGATGGAGAATGGTATTTCTACCTCTTCGGCTGGACGCTTCAGTATACTGGACATGTTTTAAGAGGTTTTTGATATTTTGAGGGTCTACTCTGAGTTGAAGAATCAGCTGTGACAGTTCACCCTTCTATGTGTCTGATACAGAGGAAGCACGACTTTCTCTATCACACCAAGAGGCTCGTTGATATATGTTCTTCATCATCATCATCATTGATATCTTTATCATCATCATCATCTTATTTCTTCTACTCGACGACCAAGGTGATCACCCTCCACCCCCCCAGCTGGTACTTTATTTCAGTCACCCATTTTAAAGAATGCCGCACCACTCCGTATTTTGACTTTTTCCGACATGTTCCCCCTCTTTAAAGTTGAAAAATCATCACAGAAAATCAACCCTCTTCATACATCAACGACCAACGATCCATAACAGATAGAAGGTCCCTCAGATCTGGAACAGCACAAGCAAGGTGAAATTGGATTGAAAAGAACGAAGAAAGGACAAATTCACATGATTGGCTATACAAGGTAAAGTTTAAGATGAATTTCATCGTATTTCCCTCCACTTTCATTGGTTCATTGGTTCATCCTTGATATCCATTACACATCTAACATCAGTTTCCCATCTTTCCAACAGAATATAAAAAGACACGATCTCATTCCTCTCCCCCTTTCCTTTTAAATGCTCTCGTCAGCTCGTCAAGCATGTACGAGGCGACTCGTTTCATCCTTGCCTCCAGGTCTCCCTGCTGAATCGTCCAAACAAGCTCTCCTACGCGCCACTGCTTCTTCTGCTAGTGCTAGTGCTAGTGCTACTTCATCCCGCTCAGTGAGATGCGTTCAATCGGATTCAAGGAGGAACATCAGGGACGGTAATCATAATGCACACACCAGTAAGAAATCAAGAGGCATCTCATCAGGCGCCACCTCATCAGCTGCTCTAGCACTGAAATCTCAAGATAATAATCACCATCGAAATGATAATCTGTCTTCAAGATATAGTAATGATAATGATGAGTACGATCGGCTTCATATCAGAGATCAAGATCAAGATCAAGATCAAGATCCAAATTCTGATCAAGATGATTATGGTGTATGGAATGGAAAAGAGAATTCAACGTATTCCGAATCAGACGAATACACATCACAACCACGTTCGAATAGAGATAGTATCAACGACAAACCCTCACCTGAGTGGCTAGATTCATGGTTGTTACACACGTATGATTTATCAAGCTTACCTCCATCACCTTTACCACCGCTAGAAACTTTCCGTGGATTGATACCTTCGCAACCTCTATTAGCATTATTGACGTTAACAAGATTATCACCGTCCGATTATCAATATATCAAGCATGCCGAATTGAAAGGATTAATGCACGGTTGTATCAAAGTATTGAGATCAAGACCTTTTATCATCAATCGATGGAATTCAGATGATATGACAAAATCATTGAGAATATTAAGAGCTATTCTATACGCTTTACCAAGTGCCAAAGCATCAAAAGACCCTTATAAAGGAAATTATCTAAGAGGTAAAATACTGTCTACTTTCTTTGAATTATGTTTAAGATTAAATCAAAATCGTCTATTCAAATCAATCTACCAAGAAAGGCTAAGACATCAGTTATCATCATCATCATCGGCATCATCATCATCACCATCATCCATTCAACATTTGCGAGATGGACATGTAATCAATTTTGATGTATTAGCATTAAATTTAGCGAGGACGTTTCAATGGAAATTATTGATAGAACTATTCGATCCTGAACATTTCCCAGATCAACTGTTTACTTCTGAAATAATAGCGTTCTATATGCAAGCTCATTTTGGTATACATCAAGGATCAAAAATACCACGTATATTCGAATTATATAATAAATTGAAATTGAATCCCACCCCAGAATCATTTAATCATCTCATACAATCTTTTCTTGAAACAGGTAATCTACCTACCGCAAGAGATATAGTTAAGAAAGCCAATATATCTGGTATATCAGATTACTCAACTCAACAATTATCAATATTGAGAGGTTATCGCGCGTTAGGGTTTGATCTAGATTTGGAAAAAAGAGTTTTGAACGATATTGAGACATTGGGTTTACCGTTACAAGGTAGATTGTTAAATGCTTTGATTAGATTAAGGATGGAAAGTGAAGATTATAAAGGTGCTCAAGGATTATTGAAAAAGTTTAATCTAGAAGATTGGTCTACATCTAAATCTACCTCGGAAGCAGAACAAGAAGTAAATGCAACAAAGGGCGTAAAACCAACATCAGCAACTGCGAAATTAGTTTTTCAATTATCAAGTAAAACAGGTGATATCAACACAATGAAACAAGTTTGGACGGGAATGAAAATAACGAATAGAGTAGATGATGACGTTATCAAAATACTTTTAAGATCGCTGGAGTCTCTTGGTCTTCATGAAGAAACTTATTCAATCTTGAAGAAAACAACTACTTCAGACGAGACAGACTCGGAATGGTCACTACCTGAAAATGTCAAACCTGGAATTCAGTCGTTAAACTTCTTACTCGGTTCTTTGGCACGCCAAAATGGTTTAGAAGGATTAGAAGCTGGGTTGCAACTCTTCCATGAAAGAGATGTCAAACCCGATGATCTAACACTGAAAATCGTCGTTGACTATATCAAGAGTTCGACTCAACATCAACCTAAAGAACTCGCTCTTTTGGTTAATACGATTATGAGATCCTCGGATGTCAGACCTACCCAATCATTACTGGATACGATCGTGGCAGATGCTATAGATGCCATTAGTCGGTCGAATACTATGTTTAGGGAACTAGAACCGCCCATTTCAGGAAATACATTTTCATCTACAGCTGGATTGATACCTTCATCCAAATTCCAGAAATTGTTAGAAGATATATTGAAATACCTAGAATCAATTGATTCTCGTTCGTCTTCTAGATCGTTAATCAATCGACTTCGATTCGACGCCATGACATCGGTTAAGATCTCGAATATACCCTCAGCCAGAATCGTATGGAACTCATTGATTCAAAGAGGATTCAAACCTGATCATCGTCATATCGTTGCTCTCATAAGAGGTTACTCAGACGCTGGATTGATGTATCAAGCTCAAGATTTATTGTTACTCGCTAGACAAGTTGGGATACCAATCAACAAATCAATGTTGTTCACTCTATTGGTTGGCTGGGGTAAATTACAGAGATCTAGAGAAGCCAAAATCGTATATGACCAAATCAAATTATTAGATATGGATTTAGACTCGGAATCAGAATCATATCCAGCATTTGGTAGCTCGATTCACAATGATTATACCGTTGGTAATCCGTATTCCTGTGGTAACGGTGACGACAAGAGAAGGAAATTGGAGATCATAACGGCGATGATCCAAGTATACAACAAATGTGGTAAATATTCAGAATCAGTATTACTTTGTTATACGGATTTGAAAGAGTTAGATATCAAGTTAGACCGAAAAGCTATCGTTGTAGTCTCACAAGCATTGAGGGGATTTGGTGATTTCAAGTCATGTCTCGATTTGTTGAAACAACATGGTCCTTCGTTAGATCCCATAACCAGAAGGATCGTTAAAGGTATTAGAAATTATCAACGGAAAGTTCTAGGTCTGAACTTGTCATCTTCTCCTTCTCCTTCTTCTTCCTCTGCCTCATTGATATTGGAAGGAACACTCTCAACGACGAAACCTCAGGATCAATCAGCTCTGTATACATTGATCCAACAAGATGACAGACCTAAAACCATCAAAGAAATTGAAAAATTCAAATCTGATCAAGAAATCTTGAGTTTAGCCGAAAAGCTGCTCGAGGATGACGACCAATCAAGACCTATAGAATTCAGAAGGTGGATAAGATTGAACAAGATGTTGAGAAAGCGAATCAAAGGTGCATTATTAGGGAAACGTGCGAGACATAAAAACGGGGATGAAGTTGGCGATGGTGTTGAAGGGATTATTCACGAGGAAGGAGGAAATCAGCGTGTCAGAAGTAGGGAACGAAGGAGGATTATCAGATCCATTAAAAGGAACAATGGTATCAAGAAATCGTTGATTGGTAATGTTGGAAAACAGGCTTTGATTTTTAGGAAAGAGCGGAGGAGATGGAATCGAGTCACGAAGTCATCCACATCCAATACATCATCATAGTCATCATAGTCATCATAGTATAGTCGTTGATCATCTGGGATGTGATCAGTCAATTTATTGTATTTTCGCCTTCATTGATATTTTAGCATATGCATTGATATAAACGGGATTACATGAATCAAGTGAAGAAACACCTTGAGATACCCTGCTTATGTCAATGCACTCTGAGACCCAAGCGACGTATGGGTATTACAAAGCGATTCGTTCGTTTAAGAGAAGATTGATGACTTGAAAATTAGAACATCAGTCACCGGTATACATTCCGCGGTATAGCCTGAATTGACGGGATAAAGTCAGTCGCAGTTCCACTTCCAGTTGCAGTCATACACATATTCATACACGTATTCTCTATGTCTGTGTCTGTCTCTGTCTCTGTCTCGAGCAGTGAGCAGTGAGCAGTGAGCAGTGAGCAGTGAACAGTGTAGGGTGTAGGGTAGTCCTCACACTGAACATTGAGGAATGCCTCATCATTCATCATTCATTCATTTTAGACGCTACGGAACGGGATTACGTAAATCTCCCACGTATGGGTTTTGTCATTATTTTGGAATGATGACGTCGTTCCGTCCCGCCCTTTTCATTTTACAATTAACAATTATCAACAAGAAAAGATGAAAATTACAGGGTTTACATCGACAAACAACCAAGTTACTCCTTATGGGATCATCAGTGGAGTCTTACTCTCTCTCTCTCTCTCTCTCTCTCTCTCGTTCTGATTCATTCATTCACATTCATTCTTATCACTTCATCACTCTCTACTGCAATCTCATCACTCTCTACTGCAATCTCATCACAAACCTCACTATAAACACAATACAAACAACCGTATAATCTAGCATCAAATATCACATCACAATGGTTGACACTGTAAGTCATATCCCCTGGCCCCCATCCCCCGACCCCCGACCCCAAAATGAATATTGCCACCTAGAGCGAGATCATTCCGCTTACTTTCATATGCAAACCTTCACCTGCGCATCGTACTCGTCCCCGCCTTCCGATCTCCTTGTGACCACAAACACAAATCAACCGCCATAGTCCGCTCACATCAAAAGAGGACATCCCATCTTCTTCGGTTTATTACTCTTCTTCGCTTTCATCGAAGGTTGTATCACCGCTTGGCTTGGTGAGTTATTGATTCTTAATGCTATCGAGGTAGTGTCCGACTATTAGAGATGATTTTATGGCTGATCATCTAAATCTCTTCATTTGCATATACAGTCTCTAAATACAACAAGTGAGTATTCCAGAGCTGATGGCGGTTCGCTCTTTGGGCTGTTACTATTTATCATTTCAAATCCCGATCGACACCTTATGCTCAATCCTATCACTCGCCTTTCCTTTCCTTCTTTACACTTCCTACATCATACGACATGGGCTAATCCTTTTTCGTCTCGCAGCAATGACAGCTACCCCAACCACTCTATCCGAGATAGACTCAAGTTCTTGGTGTTCGTTTCATGGTGGACGGTCTTCTTTTCTGCTGCGTACATTGTAAGTCTCCCTTTGGTCTTGCACCCCAAGTGGCCTTGTCTTGATCGTTAGAGTGGATTAGCTGACTCGTTTTTCCTTTCGATTTCGATAGGCCGCTTTCTTCACTGCTTCCATGAGTTTCGTAGCTTCTATTGCCAGTCATTTAGCTTGGTTGGCGTTAACGTGAGTACTCGTTTCATCCATGAGAGTGAACATTTGGGGGTCAGTGCCATAGTGTCCTGTATCCTCAGTGCCCTCGCTCTATCCTATTCGATCACGATCTATTCATCCATGAGCTGATTGTACCTTTTGGATTATCACAGCTGGTTATTCTGGCTCGCTTCCACAGCATCTTTCACAGCCGCTCTGGGAGGTGGACAAAGATGTGGATCGTCCACTTTAACTTATTGTTCACAAAACGTTTCCGCCGAAGCTTTCGGTTGGATTGAAACCATCTTGATCTCCCTTGGTTTCGGTGCAATCTTGTTCATCGGTATTGGTGCCGTCAGACGAGGTGATAGATTAAGTGGTGAACTGGCTTAATCTATTCAATAGTCTTATTCAATAGCAAAGAAGAGCGCCAGATGGTGTATATAAACCAAAATGAAGGAAGAAAGTTGAAACGGACATTGCTGTGGTAGTTGATAAAGATGAGTTTAGGCGAATCTCCCGAATGTTGTTTATCTATCTCTCGCGATATATAACAAACAATAGGAGGAGGAGGAGGAGGATGACAAGGAGAAAAATGTTACAAATAATCTAAAAGGCATAATATCATTATAATATATATATATATTCAAATAATATATATTCAAATATAGCTATTCCTTTTTCAATAGCTTGCAAATCGAATCGAACCGAACCAGACCAAAGCCTTTTAGATACAGAATCACATGAATACACTTATAATGTTGACCGGATACTGGATGTTGTCATAGCATCTGGTGTTTTTCCCTGTTCCTTGGTCATCTGTCACTTCAGTCTACGTACATATGTATGACTTGTAATGCTTACGTAGAAACGATTCATGGGATTTGTTCGTTATTGTCCGTTGATCTCCATGACCGACGGTTGAAATGATATTCACCAAAGGGTATATAACTTGTGTTTTCAGGATATGATCGTCCATGATATGTTTCCCATATGGAAGGGGGGGGGAGGGGGGGGGGGGGGGGAGGGGGGGGGGGATTTCAAGGCACTTTTGGCGCTCACCTTTTCATTTGATGTTATCCCGGAACCTCGTATTCCCATTCCCAATATCTATTAATTCCCAATTGGCAGACTACGTGGGTGTTATTTTTGTCATTTTCGCGTTAAAAATGTCCAAAATTGTTGGCCGAATAGGAATGGAGGGGACACTTTGTTTTAGTCAGCGTCCAGTACCAATCATATTTATAATGGCATGTTACTACTATTGGACACTCCAACTGTGTATCCTTTCTTTTTAAAACATAAGACCACATATACCCATATCACTCTGTTCTTCTTTGATCTCTTTTCTCCTTCTCCTTCTCCTTCTCCTTCTTCTTCTTCTTCTGTGCACGATACATATTCACCTAACAATAATAGCCATCATCATCTCATCTAAAACTCTTTCTTCGGCTTGGTAAAGGATAATTTTATTGTATATAAATAAACATAAATCATATATCAGAATATCGGATTACGTCATCTCCCATTTACTGGAATTTCAAAGCTTTGACCAAGCACCGAGAACAAAAGAGATATTCAATATAAACTATTAAGGCCTCACACACGGGAAAGAGTGGAAGAAGATTGAACACATAAGATTGAACACATATAGCATTGGTGAAAAGTTGCAAGTCTTCAACGATGGGAGCTTTTGATGGGGCGTTCGATACGCTAAGAGGGGATCAAGTGAATCACGGATGTAAGTCCGTGTTTTCGAATCAGGTGGAGGATAGCTGGGACTGGTGGAATATCTCGAAGAGGGCCGCGGTCTGAGGTGTAGAGAGAGATTGATCTGTTGATGTTGATGTTGATGATGATATTGATGATGGAGCTGATCTTTGTGCTGTTCGTTGTCCAGTCTGGGGTGAACATACCAGTACTATAGATTGGTATGTGTCTTGTCTTTTACTGTATATATTTGTTACAAAATTTTGAATTCACTCACTGATCATATATAACTTTTTTTGTTTAGGTGCGAAAACAACTACGTCCATACACCCTATATAGCAGAAACGATAAATACATTAACGAATCTACCCAGTATACTACTAGGTTTATATGGCTGTTTATCAGTGATCAAAAATGGTTTACCGACAAGATTCGCTTTTTGTTATTTGGGCTTAAGTTTAATTGGGATTGGGAGTTTCGGCTTTCATATGAGTCTGAGGTGGGAATGGCAGTTGATGGACGAGCTGCCCATGGTGAGTTTCTGCCTTTGGGAAGGGGGTGGGCAGGGGGCGGTTTACAACCACCTCATATCTCCTCGACGAATGGACAAGTGCGAATATGGAAAAGAAGACGGTCATATCGATACAGTCGAGCTCGAGCAAATGACGATTCAGATCGGAAGGCTGATGAACCATTAAACCCCCCCGGCAGATATACGTCGTCTCATACGCCGCTTATCTCATATTGGAAACTTCACCAGGAATGGACTGGAGATTCGGGATCATAGGTGCTGCCATAATGATTTCATGGGATATATTCGTTACTATTTCCTAGTGAGTGATTTTCTGTTTTCTGTTTTACATCCTCCAAGTTCCAAATATAAATTAACCCTTCATCGAAATATAGTATATACCTGCCAAATCCAGTATATCATCAAATAGCATTCGCTATAATCCTCATATCAACCACGTTCAGAACGAGTTATCTGATCTATCAATTACCTTCAAACCATCCTTCAAAGGCGAAAATCGGTAACACAATGACATGGGGCGTGATCACTTTTGCCGTCGGTTTCGCCATTTGGAATGTCGATAATTTGTTTTGTACTTATTTGAGGGAAATAAGGAGTTTTTTAGGTCCTCTAGGTATTTTCGTTGAAGGTGAATTATTCGTATCTTGGTATTTAAAGCATAAGTTATGATGACTAATCACTGACCACTGATCACTGATTACCTATATACTCTTTTGTCTTCTATCGAAAAATCGAAAAAAAAAACAAAAAAAAAACCAGGCCACGCATATTGGCATTTGATGACTGGATATGGATCGTTCCTGATTTTCACTGCATCGATATGTGAGTCATCCTTGCTCCATCGTTTCTATCTATTCCAATACCTCTCGCGAGGTATCTACAATACACATGACTGCGACATTGAGCTGACGTTCTTTCTCCACCCCTAACCCTCCATCCAGTACTGCACCTCTGTATAAAAGTATCTCCAGACGCATATACGTTCAACGAAAAAGATATTTTCCCAGTTGTTTATCCCGTATCTTCTGCTCAACAAAAGAAGCTCAAGATCGACTCGAAACATAAACATAAACAGAATGGACATGCTTCTGTTGCTCAATAGGACGTATATTCTCCAGTGACGGTTGTACACAAGACATCACTGAATCAACGGAGATCGTTAATCTCGTTGGGGTCTAGAGGAACAGACAGACAAGGGGATCTCGCTCTTATACGAATCAAATATAATACAACTTCAACTTCCATCTAGCATTATCCTTTTTATAGTCATAATTCAACACCATTTCCAATTAGAGATAGCATCACATCTCATGACTCGTATAGATAGTAGAATGATAATCATCACACATGCATCCATAGAGATACAATCAGTGCTCTCGATATGACTTGAACTGCCACTTCACCGTGTCTGTTCCAAACACGCGTAAATGGACATTTTCATTGATTTTACCTTCTGGCACAAGTTGCCTCATTTCCCACTTGTCATTGCTCATAGCTTCTCCTACTTGCTTCCAAGCAAGTACCCATAGCGGAAAGCGGAACACATAGCCCCAGGATACAACGATAGATAATGACATAGAATTCAATCCGAGAAAGTTAAAACCTGCACGATACTCCCCACGAACACAAGACACAAAACACAAAACACCAAACAGAAAACATAAGACACCAAAAGGTTCTCCTTCATTCGCATATCGCCCTAAAATGTCGTTAATCCAAGCTCAGCCACTACCACAACGAGATTCTACCAATGCACCTTCCAGAACGACATCAGCGCCCGTCTCAGTAAGCTCATTTTCATTTCTGAACCTAATTGTACAAGAGTGTTATCAAAATCAGCTCACAACTCATTGCACACTCTTGATTAGCCTTTGGTGAAGATTGAAAAACAATATAGGGTGAGTCGACTTGCTTTCTGAACTGTCTTTACCGACACCAGGGAGAGTATCATATATACCTATATGAGATACTGTGTCTTTCTTCGAAAAACTCGTAACAGAGAATAGTCATTTAGACATATCGAATCATTGCGACTATATAGCTAATCTGATTCGAATCCGATTGGAAACAAATTACCATTAGGCATTCCTGTCAAAAAGATATATATCATTCGCATGGAGATCAGGAATATGGATAACGTCAATATTATCATCATCTATATTCTTATACACAGGTGAGTTAGAGATTCATTGCAACAAAAAGAATAACACGGTTCACTGTATTATGTATTAGATCTGAAAGATCGCTAATGTGACATGTGCTATGGTTTTATTGTTTTACAGGATCATTTGGTAAAATACCTTTGGCCATTCTGTTTTCATTACCTGTTTTCGTATCTCTAGCTCTATTGCTGAGGGTTAGGAAATCGTATATTACCCGTGAGTGCTCAGAACCATCATTATAGAGTGATCACTACTATCTGGATGGCTCGAATTTGGTATAACATCTCTACGCATCCATCCTTTGATGCCCACCCAATCATTCACTCCCGACTTCATATAGTATCACTCGATAGTCAGTAAAGTACACTGCTTACCCCAAATTCTGTATATGCTATATTAGAACCACCAAAACCTATCCCTCGATCAACGATATCAGGTCTTATCATATCTTCAATATGGAACGAAAGATCCATCACACTCTTATTCACTTATGCAGTTTACAGCTTGACTATTTCGAACGTATGGTGTACCCTAGTCGGCACTGACAAACTAGCTCTTTTCAATCCTACTACGTGAGTGACACCTCATCCTCTGAATCGCTCGGCGGGAACAAGGTTGTTCCCAATTTTCATGAAGAAGACAATACCCGTGTCACTCAGTCACTCAGTCAGCCAGCTGATGCAAAAGATCGTACTCAAATTAGTCGAAATAAACTCGCTTTAAACGAAAGAAGGATCGTCCTATGTTCGTCCAATTTGATCCTCTTCCTTTTCTTGGGAAGCAAAGATATCTTCGGTGTCGGTGATAAATTGAGACCTACTTGGCCGCAAAAGAAGGTTAGTCCATTCAACTCGTAGTACGAAAGCGCATCAAATCATAACGCTGAAACACCGATTGATAATCCTTCTTTTTGGATAGATCCCATTCGCTCGAGCAGTCCAAAATTCCATTTTTGATAATCTCACTTTTGACACTTCCAACTCATTGTCCACAACGCTCATATGGTCAACCCTCGTTCCCTTTGCTTACAAGTTGGTACTAAGAAGCTATGTTTGGAAATGGGTTAATTGGAGAATATGGGCTTTGTTCTTTCGGTACGTCACTTGTCTGCATTCACTTGATAGGAAAAATGGCTTTCTTGATATTCTTCAAAATCATACTGTATCATTCTATATCGTACTATTTGATACTGATTTGACTATGACTGAACAGACCATTCATTGGCTCTTTTGCGAGACCGTCCACGCGAGCTCCTGGTGCATGGTCGTTAGCACCTCAACTACTGGTATTGGATCTAGTAGCTTTGATAATATTACAGTTACCGGTGAAAGCTATGATGCCTTATGTCACTCAAGTCAGTTCTCAGAATCAAAGTTTAGACGATGGACAGCTGACGGAAAAATTATTAGCCTCTCAACTTTGACGCTTTTTACAAGAAATCACCTCTGACACCTGAAAGATACCTGATCACCGCTCTCAAATCTCAAGATCCATATTACCTAGTGAGTTCGAGCTGATAAGCACATATCAACCATGAAGCTATTGGACTGATCGAATTATCACTTAGCAATTTACATTGATGGAACTTTTACGAATCTCTCACATCCCCTCACATCGAAAGGCCTTGTTCTCCGATGTGTCCAAATCTCCCAATCTCATCATCGAATTATGGCAAGAACTTCTACTCCAACTAGGACAAGTTAACGTATCGCTCTCTTCGGCTATTCCATCTCAAGATTCACCACCAACCTCGTCTACTCCATCAAGACCCAATGCGCCAGATCCTAGATCAATCCCGATCAGACAAGCGGATATCTTCAGACCTATAACTAAAAAACAATCTACATACGGGCTGAAAGAAGTATTAGATGGACCTATAAAATCGATACCTCCGGCACCCATAGCAAAAGCGACAGAAGTGACTAATTTAGCCGTATCGAAAATCGAACAAGTACAGTCTCAAGTAGTGGGTAAAATCGAAACTACCCCGATTGGAGAAACCGTTTTAAAAGAAACTAGAGGTTGGAAAAAGGGTTTCTATGAGTGGATAGGTCAAGATTGGGCTAAAAGAGGTCTGAAAAACAATGCCAAAGATTGGTTATTAGCTCAAAGAATAATTGAAAGTAAGTAGTTCATTTGAACTTTTTTTCCCTTCTATTGTTGTTTTGTATGAGCTGATGTTGACCATTTGTGCCAATCGCAGTAATGACCACTCTGGCTATAGCATCAATAGAAGAAGATACGTATGGATATATTCAGCAAGTGCTTCCTGCTTCCCTAGAAGCTATAGTCCGATTACGATCATCGATCATGTCGTTAGAAGCGAGATTGAGCTACCAAGCTGGTATTCTGGGTCAAGGGAGGGAAGGTGCCATTAGAGAAGTAGGAACAGAGTTGAGTATAGCTAGAGGGGGTGAGTTATCGCTCATATCACGTTGCGCATTCCGTCATGATGGCGAATCTGACAGCTGACTCTCGATCCTTGCGCAGCATGCGAAAATGCAATCAGGCGGATAGGAGAGAAATTCGGACCTACGTTAGGTGCATTCCGATTCGCCCCTTCTATAGCTCAAGCTTTGGGAAATATCTGCAAGTCTTGATAGACATTATAGCATGGAGAAAGAACATCATGAACGGAGGGAAATAGCCACATTAGCATGCATTGCAATCATCACTTATCAATCCAAGAACACATCCCTTTTGCATTGAGTGCTCGTAGTATTAATGTGAAGATTTGTTCTTATACGCTCGAATACACGTGAATGCCTTTTTCACGTTTGATTTTTCCATTTGGGACGCGTCGTAGCGTAACATCCCATTCAATGATGTTTCAGCTGTCATTCATCTCTCAACCTCATATTCTAGTCTGCACTCCTGACCATGTCACACCACAACAATTGAGTGCAGTGTAAGCTTGATCGATGGACCTCATGACATGATGCTGTGACATCCGACACATCCAACACATCTCTCATCATCGCATCGCTACTCCTTGGCCCATCATTCATCGCTTCAAACCGCTCGTAATTCGGAGCTCCATCATTCGCACGGTCCTTCATTCCTCCTTCTTCATTCGAGGTCACTCAGTAAAGACGACGAGAAAAGTACTTTTATCACTGCTTACCAGTGTCATCACTTCGACTCTCGACTTGTTCAAATATCACCACTACCTCTTCTCTCATCTGACTTGAGCTCACACCCGACGACTTCGGAGTCTCAGCATGCAACATGGCCGCCGCCGTCGCACTGTCGAATTATCAGCTGGGGGATGTGATAGGCAGAGGAGCCAGTGGATCGGTCTACAGGGCACTCAACTTTCTGACGGGAGAGACAGTAGCCATAAAATCAATCTCACTACTATCTTTATCATCGACATCATCGTCTGATTCACCATCATCACCACTAAATGATATCATGTCAGAGATTGATTTATTGAAGAATCTCAATCATCCCAATATAGTCAAATACAAAGGATTCGCAAGAGATAAAGAAAACCTGTTCATCGTATTGGAATATTGTGAAAACGGTTCACTGCAAAGTATCTTGAAGAAATTCGGTAAATTTCCTGAAAGTCTGATAGCTGTTTACATACATCAGGTGTTGGAAGGATTGATCTATTTACATGAACAAGGTGTCATTCATCGTGATATAAAAGGAGCGAACATATTAACGAACAAAGATGGTTCTGTGAAATTAGCTGATTTTGGCGTTTCTTCAAGATCTTCAATACCCATATCATCAACAAATTCAACTTCAATTTCAACACCAAATGCAACCTCGATTTCAACTTCAAACTCAAACTCAACCTCAAATATAGAGAAAGAAAATGAAAATCAAGTAGTCGGTTCACCATACTGGATGGCACCTGAAGTCATTGAACAAAATGGTGCTTCGACTTCAAGTGATATTTGGTCAGTGGGATGTGTAGTCGTTGAATTATTACAAGGTAAACCTCCTTATGGTGATCTAGCTCCAATGCAAGCTCTGTGGAGAATCGTTCAAGATGAAAGTATGAAGATACCTGATGGTGCAAGTCCGGTGAGTGATTTATATTTTGTTCCTACACGCAGAACGCTCATCTTTCAACAACTTTTTCCCATGTACCCTTCCCCAAACCCCTAGATCGTCAAAGATTTTCTGTATCACTGTTTTCAGAAAGATCCAAATCTTCGAGTATCAGCGAAAAAGCTACTTCGTCATCCATGGATGATGAGCGTCAAGAGATCCACCGAATCAGTCAATCCCCCTTCGCAGCCCAGATCAGTGACTACTGGTAATGGTAATGCTAGTTGTAATGGGAGCAGACCTCACTCCCGCGCTGGATCTCAAAGAATATCATCAGGAGGCAAAGATACCGTTCGATCTAAAGAGGAAAAGAACCGCGACAACGCGGGATCAAGTAATGTATCCAGTTCAGGATCAGGGGGTGGTGGAACGGTTAGAGCCAAGAAACCTATGACTGTATATGATGAGGCTGTTCAAAGAGTTCAAGAATGGAATGAAGCTCTAAATGGTGTGTATCAATCTACTGATACTTTCCCTGAAATGCGATATGTCCATGAGCCGATGCTGACATACAAAATTCTGGTCGTGTAGCCTCGCCAAAAGCCATGGCAACTATGAGGAAATTACCACTGCCTCAACCGCGTAAACAATCGGTATCAAACGTACGTCAAAGAGGTGAATCAAATGGTCCTATTCCCATGGGACAAGGTTTTTTCGCTTTGCCATCAAGATCATCAGGTGAATCAATATCTTCTCAATTCCAATTACCTCAATCCGGGTCAGCATCAGGATCAAACTCAGGTTCAGGATTGAAATCGCAACCTTCTCATCCTCAATCTGGTATGTTGGGCAAAAATTTACATGTCAGCGATGTACTTAATAGAGCGAAAGAAACTGAAAGTAATGGTGAAAGTTGGGATGATGATTTCGCTTCAGATATCACTCTATCCAAAAAATTAGGTCGTAAGTGTATCACTGATCAACGCCATAGAAGGTAATTCCGCTGACTAAGCGATCCATATCATAGACCGCCGAGAAGAATCTACAGTAAACGAAGATATCAATCAAAAGACCTTGAGACCTACTAAATCACCTGTATTACCTATGAAACCCCTTTCTTCATTATCGTTGAAAGGGCAAAATACGATAACAACTACCACAGATTTCACTCAGAAAAGTCATGATGACGATTACTCTGATATCGGTCTGGGAGAGGATGAATCTGGTTTAGAAAGTAAATTGAGAAAGCTGAAAGTTAGTTGAATGTGTATACGGATATGCCGCGTAAGCCCAAAGCTGATCGTGTCCTTGAATAGCTGAGATCTCAAGGAAGGAGAGGATTGATGCATCCTGACGATATACATAAAATACCATTATCACCTCAGCCGTCGTCAGCACACCAAAAAGCCCTTTCAACGCCATCAAAGCACACCACACTGAATGCCACACCCACATCTAAGTCGCAAGTGCGCTCACCGCCTTCCTCAAGACAAAATTCATTGAGAAGCAAGGGTGCGACCACACCTGGAGGCACGGAGATTAGTGAAAATACAGTAGAGTTGAATAAATATATGGAACAAGAAGAGGATTATGAAGATATATTCGAAGGTGTACATCCTTCTCAAGCTAGTGGTGGGTTACTCGCACCACCCAATTCGTAACCTATTTTATACTGATTATAGCGAATGATTGCAGGCTCAAAAGTCCAGCCACATTCACTTCAACTTACTCGAAGATCAAATATCTCATGGGAATCAGACGAATTGGATGACGATCAAGATCCATTTGCCGAGATTGAAGATGATTTCGTCACTGAAGACCTGGAAGCTATCTTACTTAGAGATAAGAGAGCTACACTATGTTCCAATGTAAACAAGCTAGTAGCGGGCTTGACACCGAATACCCCACATATGGTATTGAAACAAGGCTGTGACGAACTCGTGAGTCAGATGGTTTACATCAAGTAGTATGATATTAACGATAAATCCTGAAATGTTAGTTGTCATTACTGGAGAATACACCCCGTGAAATGGGTCTGGAAGCTCATTTTGTAGCTCAGCATGGAATGTTAGCGTGAGTATACTGCAAGACTCTCAAGAAGAATTGTTACATTATGCTCATAACCTTGTGTTGGATAGGATCCTCGAGGTACTTGAGTCGAGACTAAGTAGAGACGTAGCTGTACGATTATTAAAAATCGTCAACTTGGTGAGTATCCCGTAGGCTATGTCTGCAATCGATTTTTTTCGGGCGGGAAGCCAAAAAACTGAAAGCTGACATGATCACAGATCGTCACTTCAGATGTAGAGATGCTAGAATCATTCTGTCTCATTGGTGGGATACCCGTCATCATCGTAAGTATCTCTCTTTTTGAACACCGACTTGTCTCCCCTCATGATCAGCTGCACATCCCTTTGTTGACGATTCCTGCAATCCAATTTAGCCGTTCACATCGAAGAAGCATTCTCTGGAAACGAGGTTAGAAGCTTCAACCTTCATCCAGCAGCTCACTAGCTCAGCATTGACTTTGCAAATGTTCATCTCGTATGTCAAATCTATCTATCCTGGATACTTGCTCACAGCAATCATAATCTGACTGATCTTGTAACATCAATAGCTGTCGAGGACTCCGTATACTTGTTGAGCTTTTAGATGAAGATTACGCTCTGAATAAAACTCTCGTGCTATCTTCTTTAGAAGGTATATCATCAGTGTTCGAATTACAGTCACCTACGCCAAAACCTGATTTCGTAAGGATGTTCGTTAGAGAAGGTATACTGGATCCACTGTCTACAGCTATCCTATCGATCCTCAAAGATGATGACATCGCAGTGAAAGAAGAACATTCTGATGACATGAAAGAAGAATTGGAAATCGCTTCTTCGCGTACTGTTAATACGTTATTACTATTTTGTCAGGTGGCTCAAGGTGATCAGAGAGTAAGAGACAGTTTCGCGAATAGAAGTATAATGTCCCGTGAGTGATCGTTTGCCTATGAAATAAAACCGTTTACTTTACTCCTTGGAATTGCTGGTTTGTAATACCGCGATTTGCTTGATCTGGGGTTGTGCAGAGGTTGCGAGGGAGAAAGGGAGGAACAGCACATGCTGATCACTATCACAATATAGGTCTGCTCAAAGCGTGTGATTTGTTGAGCGGAAAAGCTTTGGTAACAGCTATCAAAGCTATCAAGCATCTTTCCACCTCACCTCAATTGATTGAGATCTTACAAAATTCCAATGCCATGGAAGTCTTAGTGGGAGTCTTAGCTAGGAATATGAAAGGTGTACATTCTTCTGTAAGTAAACTCTCACCGCAAATGCGTTCACGGCGCTGATTGTCCTGACGACATTATTTACAATCCCACTAGGATATAAGTTCAAACCTATTCCAAACAATCTATTCAATGACTAGATTGTCCAAATCACGTCAAGAAGAAGCTGCATCAAGTGGTATAATACCATTATTGAAGAAAGTAGTTCAGTCGAAATCGCAATTAAAAGGATTCGCTCTACCGATATTCTGTGATCTGGCTAATGCGGGTAAGGTCAGTAGGAGATTACTTTGGAAATATGAAGGGATGAATCGTGAGTAAATTTGCAGCCATTTACTAGGTATATGATCTTCACGTGGCGATCTATCTGGTCTCGATAGCACAGGACTGATCCTTGCTTTCCAGTATACCTCGACTTACTTTCAGATCCGTATTGGCAAGTATCTGCCCTGGATGCCATCTTGACTTGGTAAGTTGTTATCTTTCAATCCTCCAAGCTGATTGAGCGCTGACGAGTAGACGTCTTGTGTAAATCAAGGATGCAAGATGAAACAGCTAGAGTTGAAGATGTCTTACTGGAACAGTCAGCCTCGGACAGCCTGGCCAGATGTTTCGTCCAAGCTTCCGGCGTGTCCTTCGAGGGGATTCTGGATCCGTGAGTTCGCAGTTAACGAAGCTTCAAGAATGATGCTCTGGTTGCATACGTCGAGCGTGACCTTAGCTGAAAACTTTCCTTCCTTTTCTCAGATTCCTCAAAATACTTCGATTATCGGCTTCTTTGACGTCTTCCATATCACATCCACCATTTTACGCCCGACTAGCAGAGACACTTGAGAAATCTACAAAAGCAGTGATCAAGTTGAACCTATTACGACTGACTAAAGTGGTTTGTGAAGCTCATCCTGATCGAGCTACTCTGGTCTCCAGATTCGGTTTAGCAGATATAATAGACAGGTTAAGTAGACAGGATACCGCTGTACTTGTTAGAGAATTAGCAAAAGAAGTCCTGCCTGGTCTGTTATTCGGTAACGATTCACCTGATCCATTGGCTTTATCGAGACTTGATAAATCAAGAGAACGAAATGATTCGGGTGTAAAGAGTAGAGCGGGAGAATTGGTTTATGGCAATGGGATAAGTAAGAATATGAGGCGAACGTATTCTGAAAATGGCGTTTCCAGTAATACTACTACTATTTCTACCACTGCGAATGATCCATCGACATCGAATAATGATCGTCAACAACCATCGACAATAAGATCCATATCTTCAATAGATGGTGGGATCGTACAACAGAAATCAACGTTATCTCGATCAGTCTCAATCTCAACTTCTACATCCAAAAATTCAAGATCAGAAATCGATAAACAGAAAATGCCACCTCCTCCCATACCTCTGAATGTTCAACTAGGACTTCCCACCACAGCTACATCTACATCTACCGGTACTTCAGGAGTACCAGGGGCGACAGGTGGACATGGAGAGAGACCAAAACATAAAAGGAAAATATCAAGGAATCAATTACGGTAAGTTTTGACGTGTATTTGACTTTCCCTTATTAAGAAGAGGTGGAACCTCATGTCTGTGATCCCTCAGAGACTTTCAGCTACCTCTCTCAGGTTTGGCGTTCACTCAGAAGCGAATTGACAGCTGATGATGACTTCATGACGTCTTTGACACGTGTAGAGAAGTACAATGGCAGACTGACGAAAATGGGAAAATCAAAAGTGTCAGAACACCAAGTAAACTAGTTGGATATACTGTCGAGTAAGATATCTCACGAGAGACTGGATAGCTCATTACGGCTAGACTACTCTTGGCGATCCAAGGACGGAAGAAAGTAGCTTTTAAGGGGTGGGTCAGTATTCTATTGTATTTTTTCGGAAATCCACATTTTGTACATTATCACATAGTTTTATGGTGCTTTGCTATAGGCTGAACACATACACTCTCATTGACTGATACCTTGCATTTCTGATACGTTTCACAATCATTCGACATCCCTATATTACCTATGCATGTATAGTGTGTTCATAATCCAATTGTGAAACGGTATCAATGCATGAGCCATGATTTTTCTATCTACAAACCCATCGCACTCTCAATGAACAATCCATCCATTTGTCACCTGTGAAAAAATTCTAAGGATTCAATCGTTTAGGATCTCTAGGGAACAAACTTGCTCTTCTGATGTTACCTAATTTCAAGAAAAGCATTACGACTCTTTCTAAACCGATACCACCACCTCCATGTGGAGGGGCACCTAATCTGAATGCATCCAAATAACCAGTCATGGTAGCAGGATCGATCCCTACTGATCTCATCCTTTCAGCTAAGAAAGTAGGATCGTGTACTCTTTGAGCTCCTGATAGAATCTCTTCTCCACGCATGAAGAAATCATACGAATTGGATAAAGTCGGATCAACAGGATCAGGCATAGTGTAGAACGGTCGAATGGCCAAAGGGAATTTATCAAGAATGAAATAATCCGTTTGGTATTTCACACGAACGAGTCGGCCAAGGAATTTCTCATTCTCAGTACTGACCACATGGTATCGAGCGATCAGCCAGTGACGATTATGGGTGCGTCTGTCACTTTACCGAAAACTCACCTCAAATCGTCCAATTCACCCAACTCCTCTCCGTCACTACCTTTAGCTCCTGCCTCTTTCAACATCTTGATACCTTCGCTGAATGGTAATCTGAGAGTCTCATCCAAGAACAGGAAATCTTCATGAGGGAACTGTTTCTTGATCACTTCAATCTCATGTGAGTATTTCTCTTTAAGACCTGAGAAGATGTTTTTGAGCATCGAATCGAGAACATCGAGAACTTCGTGATAATGCTCTTCAATTGCCATCTCGAGATCTAATCCCATGAATTCGGTCATATGTCGATGAGTGTTGGAGTCTTCCGCTCGGAAAACTGGGCAAAGATAGGCATTCAATTAGTATCATTCTCCAAATTTGCCTAATTTCCCCTGAAGGCAGATGATGATGATAGCGACGTTATAAAAGATGTATGACCGCTAAGATCAGATATCACTCACCAGGTCCGATCTCGTATACTCTCTCCATGTCACCAGCAATAGCCATTTGTTTAGCTAATTGAGGAGATTGAGCGAGGAAAGCAGTTGCTATGAATTTCATAGCGATACCGCATTAGCTAAAATTATTCCATGTCAAAGGAAGCCAGGACGCTCAACGAACAGTTGAAATATTGTACTTTGAAAACACTTGCTCCAGATTCGGTAGCGGCACCTTGAAGTTTAGGAGAATGAATTTCGATAAATCCTTGAGAATTAAGATAATCTCGGAATAATTGGCCAACGGCAGATTGGATTCGGAAAATAGCTTGATTGGATGGAGTCTAGCCCTTTGTCAGCTGTTTATTTCTCAAAATGAGGAGCCGACAGCTCACTCTCAAATCCATAACTCGATTATCGAGTCGGGTGACAAGCGATACTCGAGAAAACTGAAGGTTCTCGTCTTTCTCAGCCTATGACGAGAGACAACTTGTCAGCTGAACTATCGTAAGATCAATCTCTTATTCCTACTCACTCTCTCGAAATCAGCTTCAGCTCGAGAAGCGTCGTCAATGGAGAAGGGAAGATCTCCGACTTCGACAGCAGTGAAAAGCTGAGTTTACAAGAGTCAGCTGACCTGAGCTACATTATTGAAGACGGTCCAGCTGATAGTGCTCACTTTGTAAACGCCAACCTCGTAGTTGGTGATGGTACAACTTTTGACTTCAGCGGATTTGATGACTCCCTCAACGAGGACTATGGATTCAGACTGTGCAATTACGTCAGCTAGTCCTTCGCGGATTCGTTAGACAAGAAGCTGTCACTTACGGGAATAAGCTGAGCGTATTTGAGCATTTGTTTGGAAACTTGATTTTCATCCTTTTCACCAGAAACGACAAGTACACCTTGAAGAGTGTGAGTTTGTTGTCGGAAATTGAGGAAGACAATCTTGGCACCTGTTTTCATACAAAGATATCAGCTAGTCAACTTATAGCCCAGATGATAGCTGAGGAAGGGTGACCTACCTTGAGCTCGAGAGTTGTGCATTCTCGCTCGGAACACTACTCGTTGACCAACAGATTCTTCAGAAAGTTCAGAGAATTTGAGGAATTTTCGACCTAAGCATTCAACCAGCAGCTTATTAATTCCTTTTTCCCCGTTGATTGGTCATTCATATCGTATCGCAACGACGCCTTCACTGCTATTGCACATATCCTCCTTCTTTTCGCTCGAATTTCAAGTGAATCAACTTACCGTTCCTTTCTTGACTTTGATGTAACGGTAATTTTCCATAGTTTTGCTTGGCATGATCTTCAGCTTCTTTCGCTTCTCTTTTCCTCTTTTCCTCTTCTTCCCTCGCAGCTCTGTCAGCTGCTTTCTTGGCTTTCTCAGCTTCTTTAGCTCGTCTCTTCAATTCCGCTTTTGATGGACCAGCGGGAGCATCACCTTCTGTAGGAGCTGGAGCGGTTGATTCCTCACCGCTAGCAGCTGGTGGTGCAGCTTGAGTGGAAGCAGCTTGAGCTTCTGTGGGGATTGGCTCCGACATGTTAGATATTTTGTTCTTGTTATAGATGTGACTGACAAGGGGAAACACAAGATAGATAGCACTTAATTCTCTGTAATGTCATTAACGAGTCATTCCCAACTTTGAAACTTCGGCTAACGATGTCAGTGAACTCTATTACGTAAGTGAGCTTGGCCACTCCCAATATCCACGTCATGCTAACCTGTGCGGCGAGATCCGATGATTTCGTTATCACGGGATCAAATTAGAAAGGGGTGATCGACTCGCTTGGTTTACGCACTAATCCGATATAGTTCAGAGTAGTTTGGTCAAAAAAGAAGTGGGTTTTTCCAGGATGTCCAAAGCTATATATTATAGAGTCATCAACTCCCCAGTTCCCTCACTTCGCTTTACAATCAAATCCAAAAATGGCCGCTACCGCCCCCGAACAAGCTGGCACCTCAGCCGAAACCCAACCTAGACAACCCATCTGGTTGAGATGCGAGAAGAAACCTTTCGAACATCGATCAGCTTTGACCCCTACCACCGCTAAGACTCTACTCGACAACAACTTTGAAGTATTTGTCGAGAGAGATCCTCAAAGAATCTTCGACGATGCTGAGTTTGAAGCGTAAGCTACCGTGCTCAATGTCAAGTGATGCAGTGATGCACTTAGCTGATGATGATGTTTCATGTGTGTAGCGTCGGCTGTAAGCTCGTTCCCAATAACGAATGGCCCAGTGCCCCCGTCGAAGTTCCTATCATCGGTTTGAAGGAGCTTCCCGAGTCCACGTTAGTATAAGGCTATTCTATCATATGTCCTCACCTCGTATCACTCATCCGTTCATTACTGTCAATTCCTGTTGTTCACATATACCTACCTCGTGTTAGGAAATCAATACTGACAGTCTATTCATCACAGTGACCCCCTTCCTCACACTCATATCCAATTCGCCCATTGTTACAAGCAACAAGGTGGTTGGACTGATGTTCTTCGAAGATTCCAACAAGGCAAAGGAACATTGTACGATCTTGAATTTCTTGAAGATCCCGAATCCAGAAGACGAGTAGCAGCATTCGGTTTCCATGCAGGTTTCGCTGGTGCTGCCGCAGGTGCATTGGCTCTTGCAGCTCAGCAGAAAGATGGCGGTAAAGGTGTCTTGAAGGGATTGAAGCCCTATAAGAACGAAGACGCTATGGTAGCTGAAGTATCCGAAGCATTAGAAAGCGTAGAAGGTGGAAAGAACAACGTCAAAGTGCTCGTCATAGGTGCTCTTGGTAGATGTGGAAGTGGCGCTGTTGACCTTTTCAGAAAGGCCGGTTTGACTGAGTGAGTGAAATGGCTTTATTTCAGATCACCTGATAGCTGGGTAGCTGATCTGCGTTGATGTCATGTGTAGGGAAAATATCGTTAAATGGGATATGGCTGAAACTGCTAAAGGTGGACCTTTCCAAGAAATTCTTGATGGTAAGCTTCTTGGATATCGGTCTGTATAATCTTTCGCTAATTCTACCTTCGTGTTACAGTCGACATTTTCGTCAACTGTATCTACCTCTCCAAGCCAATTCCTAAATTCATAACTTCTGAATTCATGGCCAAAGCAGGAGACAGTCGAAAGCTCGCTGTCGTCGTTGACGTTTCATGCGATACTACCAACCCTCACAACCCTATCCCAATTTATGATATCAACACCACTTTCCCTGAACCTACCGTTGCGGTTGATACCAAGGGTGTAGGTAGAAGATGTACTGTAGTTTCAATTGACCACTTACCTACTCTTGTAAGTCATCAACTCCATCAATAACAGGCATGATAGTGATCGAGATTGAGTATGGGAGCTGACTTGATGTGTAATGGTGTATGTGTAGTTACCTCGAGAAGCTTCAGAACAATTCTCAGCGGATTTATTACCCTCATTGCTTAAATTCCCTCAAAGAACCTCTGAACCAGTGTGGACCAACGCAGAAAAGCTGTTCAAGCAGAAATTGGAAGAAGCTAGAGTTGATGATGAAAAAAATGGTATCAAAGCTTAAAAACATGATGACGATTAATAACGGAAAATAAGTTTTTCGCATTGACATATAGGTCCACTTGAATACATAGCTGGAAGCGAATTGAATGCATTACAATCAATGGATACATTACTGACTGTACTTTTACTTCAAACTTGGCACGTCCGCTTTCTTTTAGGTGAAAGAAGTCACTGACTGAGAAAGTCGAGAGATCAGATGATAGGAAATATCAGAGGATAGTCCAAGACGGACTACTTAGAATACTCTTCAGCTGATGGACATGAATACTACAGTGAGGGTAGCACTACAATTGCCATAAAAATGCGCGGGAGTAGAACACTTAAATGAAGTCCGGTCGTGGCTGGTCATCGAGTCTGCGAAGACAACAGATTATTCGAAGAAACAATCACTTGAAGAACCGGATCGAATCAAGTAGAAGACGATATATGGTCTGTAATTTGCTGAAAGTCTGGAACAATCAGGATTGCCAACCGAGCCATTTGTCCCTTTTCACTTCGTCATAGTAGGAAGCACCTCGGCTGTCGAGAATGCCCGAAATCCCACAAGAGTTCTTTCATGTTTTGTCGGAGTCAAGAATGTGACGTAGAGGTTAGCATACTGTACTACTCGTATAATCCTGATCAGGTATCTGAACTCCATTTGTGTCGTATTGGATGGTGGCCTTGTGAGCAAAGTCTCGTGCAAGTCCATTCGCCACTCGTTATTCTGTTCGCTTTTTCCAGATTTCGGAAGTCCAGTGAGATAATAGCTTGATGGCATGGGATTATGTGGGTGTCCCACGCTCACTCAGTATATCAATTGATGGTACAGTACGTACAGCACTCTTGACATTGAGCCTTCTCGACGCATCATCAATCAATGTATGGAGGGTTACCAGAAGTACCCAAAGTATGACGTTTGATCGGATCCAAAATTTCCAATTGCCTTCTCATCGATTCTGTCACCAGATCTCAAAGGATACTTACTCGAACCAACTTTGGGGATTGCAAATCATCGAAGGCCGAACTTCCCAAGTCAGGCTGTATCTGCACTTGGCTCTTCCCTTCGGGACTTATAAATACTTGCCGAACTGAAGTCGACCAAATAGATATCTGCCATTTTTCATTGAATCCGCTTATTCTCATCCAGGTTTTTTTTATATAATAAGCAGTATATTTATGCACCCAAGATGGATAATGCTACCACCCAGGATGGTAGAGACACTCAGTTGACTTCCCCCGAGAGTGAAGCACACACGAAGCTCTCGTTTAAGAAACGATTCAGGGACATCATCAATTTGGAAAGAGATGGCGGGTCCAAGGCCTATCGTAGCACAGGTGAGTGAAGAGTGAACACGGCTCCTGCATTCTACCCAATAATCCACTGCTGGCGCTAAACTTTTTGCGGCCTATGTCTTATTTGCTTACTTGGTCCGATTCAGTCAAAGAATCGCTGAAAGAAATCGCTACCAAATTCAAGGAACTGGGACTAAACCCAGACACATCGGCAGAGTATATTGCTCTTAGAGGAGAATGTCGTTCAACTTCTAATTCTACCGATGACCACGGCGTGGACAAGGTCGAATCAACCAAGGATCGAATCGGGTCTCTCAATGCAAGATTAGATAGTTGTCGTTCCAATACCATAGGAATCGACGGGCATGGTCCTACAGGGATGAGTGAAGCCGAATGGAATAAAGCGACACTCAGTTGTAAGTAACTCATCAGCTCTGCCTTCATCCCTTCCCTGTCTGTCGTACAAGAGTCTCATGTTCCAGTGAACCGGACTGCGTCTCGCTGATTGCCGTCGCGATTATGACCGAATTACTCATACGACACTGTGTATAGGCGATACCAGACTTCACGATACCATCGCGGGATTGGAAGAGTTGACGGACGATGGTCTATTTCTCTCTGATCAGATGAGAAATGATGGGGAAGAAATGGAGACAGCTTACTGGGACATCGGCATGACCAAACCAGGTGCAATTGGTTCAATCAAGAGAATAAATGACTTTCATTTGAGAGCTAGTAACTTTGAAAGAAAACATGACTTACCCCGTACTTTCTCTACATATCTTGGCGACAGTGTTTCACCATTATCTGTTGGCGAAATCAGTCATCTGAACGCCACAACGCGTTTATCACCGTACTATTCTCGTCAAGATATGTTGCGACTCACGAAACATTGTAGGTTACTTCAAGAGACCCCAAGTACAAACAGCGTACTGTGGCTGAGCTAACGATGCTTTGAAACCATTATCCAACTCCGGGACGACATGAAATTATCCTCAATGAAAACACAGGCTGTCAACAATATACCAACATTGAAAAGCACCTTGAATCCCAGAAAGTCGATCTTACCAATTCCCAGGAACTCAGCGATTTGTACAAAGCCAAGTATGATGTCAGTTTTAGATCTCGATCGAACATGAGCGGATTTCATGATTATCTCGTCAAGTTCGACAAGAACTTAGTGGGAACCTCGACCAAATATGGCGTGCCTCTCACAGAAGCCGAGGACGGATCTCATCATGTCACACCACTCGCCGGATTACCCCTTGACCTGCAATGGTTGATGTATTAAGTGCGCACTTTGGAGTTCGACCTTAGATTATTGGAAATGGTGTTTGACCTCTATACAGTTGGGAGAAAGGTGATTTTGACGATGAGATGCACAACGCGGGATGATTTCTTATTAATACAGCAAAGGAGTATAGGTCCGATGAAAGCATGTGGCGTTTTTGTTCGTGCCGTATCAGATGAATTTTTCGCACTATACGAGACCTCCAGTCAAATGTTAGTGACTGATGAAATGTCGAAAAGGTCCAGGCCCAAGAAGATCCAGAAATTGTGGACAATATCATCCAGACCACGATAATGTACAGCTCCACTAGGCCTAGTCTTTGAGGTATTTTCAACGTGCAAGGAACTCATGTCTTGGACAGGTTGCTCTATTTTTCCCTAGCAAGTCGAAGACCACTAGAAAGGGCTTCCAAGCGTGACAATGCAAGACGATTAACGGCGAAGACTAAAGGCTTTGCGCTCAGAAGATGAACACAGGTAGAAGAGAGGGTAATAGAAACCCTTTTCAAGACATGACACGAAACAAAGGATCCAAAATGTCCAGAACGCCCCCAGATAAAAAGCAACTTTTCAAGTGGCATTTTTATCAGTGATTACCTCCGTCCTGGAAGAGATATAAACCCCCTCGGTTCTCGATTGTGATTGTCTCTCCACACACCTCATCGTACACCCATTTTGTTCAGTCGCAATCGATCACTTACACAATTACATCAACCATTGAAGACATACTTTCAAACTTAATCGACATGCCTGACACCCACACAAACGCCTCTTCTAGACCTACTACCATGGCAGAGCGTAGTAAGCAAACTTCCTTTCCATCCATGTGTAGGAACGAGCGACTGCCTTGTACATGACTAATGGTATGTCTGATTCACTTTATGCTCTCAGCCAAATTGGGTCTCGAATGGGACTATTTCTTCAGGAACAACCACTTGACTAGCGCTCGAACTGAAAAGTCCATATTCGATAAGTCATTCAAGGAGTACAAATTGTGGGACGAGCTGAAACAGTCAGACGAATCCTCTGGGACCGCTAAAGTGTCTGACATGGCCCAGACAGCTTCATAGACTGAGGTGCTTTGGGATAACGTGGTAGACACAGCAAAAGACACTGCCGACAAGTATCAGCAAAAATTTCTCTCTGAATCGCTTAGAGGACTTTGCCGCAACCCTGCCCAGTATAAGTCTCAGTGAGATACTTCTTCGACAGTACACGTCTTAGCACCTAGTGAGACGTCAATACTTTCAAGTGGGCACACATTACCATGATATTTCACAGCTTCTTGGTATCTCCGAGATGGCAGAAGAAGAGGTAGTCGGCGTGAAATGTAAAGCTAGTCGAAATTTTGATTTCTCTCTGAGTATGCACTTTCTTCGTTCTCCATTCCGTTGTTATCAAACAATTTGTGGCACTGCACTCATTGTGTTGCAAGACATAGTTGCGTCTTCGTATGCCAAGGCCGAGACCAAAACCACAGCGGTTCGGTCGAGATCGAAGTCGTCGAAGGCGAGAATCGAGAATAATGATATCTGAAATCGTTCAAAAACGGCTTCGACGCAGGTCAAGCGTCTTCTCGCTCTTCTCGCCAGTCTGTGCTGAATGCTAGCAGACGTCAATATCACCTTCCGCCGTAATTCTGACTCTGTTTTAAACGACATAGCTTTTCGGAATTGCGAGAGAAAGGATAGAAATAAAGGACAAACAGTCAATGTCAAGCTCCGAGTCAGATGTGGGAGACATTGACTCGACCCTTCAGGCTCAGTGCCCTCTGTTTATAGGTGATCATAAGTACAGTAGGATTCATATGCTGAAAACTCCTCGTAATCATAACAACATCTTGAATCACCCACACTTACATAGCAATCTGATCTGCCACTTACGTGAATCGGCTACAAGCATAACATCAAGGACTGCCGAACATGACATCGCACGCCACGATTACCAACATCACTAAAGGTATGTCGGCTGTCATTTGTCAGAGGCTTTCGCAACATTGCTGAATCTGCTTGACACCCCGGAACGGAACCTTACAGCCATAACCACCACGGGAGACACTTGTAAGCAACTTGAGTCTCTAGCTGCTGATCAAGGTGATACCGGTGCTCAACAGAGTGCTCAAAAGCTTCGAGATGCACGAGCGCGTTGGATTCTAGCTTCTGGAGAACGAGCAGAATCCGAAGCTAGATCAAACTTCCAGACCACCTATTCTGACATTCAAGAAGTTTACGGAAACAGATTCGCAGCGTTAAAGCTTATGAAAATCAGCCAACAGTGACAGGTATCTACTGGCTGATTGCGATACTGTCGATGACGTACTAATTTGACTGTTCAGAAGGATCGAACAGAGGTTCACTGGAAGAATTGGTGGATTAGTTACAGAAGGGGGATTTGGGAACTTGATACATATATACATTACACGTTTTAGTAGATCCAACATTTGATCATTTGGGATCTTTCATCCAGCCTCAGCATCTGTTGACAAATTAGAGATCTCTCACACCAGAGTGAATAGTTCAGACTTAAGCAAGAGGTAAATAACTTTTCCTTCTTAAAAGCTCTTCTTCAGAGAATTTCCACATGAACCATTCCGCTCGATTCTCCATTCCACTCGTCGATACGTCTTGATTTATCACGAATGACGGAAGAGGAGGAGGAGGAGACATTTGTATATCCCCACTTGGATCTGTTACTCCTGAATCACCCATCTCATCTACTGAAGATGATAAAGAATCAGGTTTAGGTTTAGGTTGAAGTTGAGGTTGAGCTATGGGCAGATCATTCGTAGGATCAGGCGGTATTGGTATCCTGTGAATGTTGTAACGATGTTTATGAAGTGCAGAAAGTGATGGATGTAGATGTGGTTTATCTATAATGCAATCCGGTTTTAGCTTTGTAGACTGTACGATGACTGATGTTTAAATCGCGTCCCAGAAAAAGATCAAATGTCGATTTACCATCAAGTAAACAAACATAAATTCCCATTCTACCAGGATCCGATTCTTTACCTTTCATGTTATCCGGTAAAAGCTGTGAAGATTTCGTATAACCTGGTCACAGTCACAGTCACAGTCACAGAGTATCAGCTCAATCGTCGAGGTAGGGGAAAGCCATCTCTGATAGGAGATATGAGTAACAGATATCACTCACGGTCAGGTAATACTTCTACAGGTTCAATGGTATTAGGTAAACTCCAATAGGTCTTTACTTCACCACTTGTCGAATTCCCCACGTTAGAGTCGATGATGATAGGTTGAGCCATAATGCTATCACTAGATTGTATGGGCAGGCAAAGAGAAAGAAGCAAGGCGCAACAACAGCTTAAATGAACTTCTTCTTCAATTCTTCCAATTACGTTGAGGAACGTCACTAATCGAAGTCTGTAACGTTGTCGTTGTTCTTCTTACTATTTGTCGACTGTATACACTGTGATGCCATAGATCCATTGAGGTCGAATGCGAACTGCAAAGCACGAACAAACGTTGGGGCAAGGATATTCGAACATGTATATCGCGCTCAGATTATGCAGTGACATTGCGTGCGAAGACATCTCGGATAACTTTCTATTAAACGCGTAAAAGACGATGTTACACATACTTTTTTGGAAAACCGAGGTAAACAAGCATATGGAATACAATCTGCTATGCAATTATGGAATATCGTTGCTCGTCTTAGAATCGATTGATTGTGCACTTAACGAAAGTGCAACGTCGCCCAATCGCAGATTGAAGCACGCCGGCGAACTTCGTCCTTTTCAGTGCTTCGCTCAGATCACTTCCTGAGATTTTGTCATCCCCTTCAATCCCTATATGCTCTATCCCAAATCCAGACACTCATAATAAGTATGCGAAGCCCAAAATCTCGATTCCGTCTTCAACGTTACGATAAATCCAGATGAATGTGTCAAAAATGTCATCACAGAACCTAGAGAGATTGTACAATCATCCTCTTTTCTCTAGTCCTTTCTTGAGAGAACCTGAAAAAACCACTTTCTGTCTCTAAAAGCATCCCATCTTTCCTCTCCACCAAATCTGCAACGGCGAACCTTTTATCGGAGTCGTCTATGGTGAATGGGATAACAAGTTAGCAATTATCTTGAATGATCCAATTCCACTCTACTCCCATGTGAGATGACGACCAGTCTTTTCACACAAAACCCAGGATCGTATTAAACCTTTTTGAGTACGGGTGATACCTTCTCCCCATATCGGAATCATAAAACTCACCTAGCTTCTCGCTCGGATTCTAAAAGAGCCAAGATGTCATTGACTCTTACGGGACCTTTGACATTTCGGATGATAGATCGGTTAGATTCGTCCATGAATTCTACTCGGACTTGGGTGACACCACCTCGAGATCCAGTTCGGCCGAGGACCTGTTGGTGTAGACGAAGTGAGGACAATGGAAAAGTGATAAAGGGATAGATTGAGCGACGTTGGATAACAGGTATATTTCGAGATGACATTATAGCGAATGAGATCGAGTTGAGGTTTGATGATGAGAGTTGATTCAAGTATAATAAGACGTCAGCATAAGATCCCTTAAAGCAATTCAACAGACTCTTCCATCCAGCAGCAGTATCATTCCCTTTCCTATGAGTTCACATCTCCTCCGCAATGGTGCGAAACAACATCCCTCCGTGACAAATTCAGATTTTCATGAATTATGCAATTCCCACTTCTTTCTCATGCCTTCCAAATCCAATTTGCCTACGAAAGCCAGCTAGGCATTGTCATAATCACCCATGTTTGAGGAAAACATGGGCAATCAGACATAGCTCTCGCCCCTTTTAGTTCCATCAACCCTTTTCTATCCTGTACATCCCTAACCCAAAGTCATTCCATCCTGATAGACCGTATATTCCAGCTCCGTTTCTTCTCTACGTTTATCCATCACTATGATACTGCTGCTGCACGGTTCCTATTCAATCGGAAATATCACTAACCTTGAGAACACGGGCAAGCTTGACGGGTTGCTTGTTGGTAGCTTCCTGTTAATGTCAAAGAGATAACATCAGCGGGTCATTCCTTTCACATCATTTTGATCATTACTGTGATAGCACGGTAAGTATGCAAGAGGTATAGTACTCACCATTTTGTGTGTCTTTGTTGATGGATGAAGTAGAAGGTTATTAAACAATTGAAGGTTTTTGCAGATGATGATTAACGGTGAGCAGCAAAGCCAGCGTGGACGATCCAACCCAACCCAGACGGCAAAACAGCAAAACAGTGAGTATATGGAAGAGTGGAAAACCCTGGATCAAGCTATGGTGGCAAGAGGGCAAGTGATAACGCCACGGTGAAAAGTACAGGATTTAGCCAATGTGGCACTCCAGCGGAATCGACTGTCATGCACGAGTTGTCATCGGCGTTTATTTATCGCCGACAACCTCGTCGCTTTCCGCAGCTGGTTGACATTTTCTGTATGCATGATGACATCTGTAATCGCATGATGACGCCGCCAAATACTGCAGATGCCTGTTTCAAAAGTGTATCATGCTATGGTCAGGTCTCAGAGCTGTTGTCGACACTGTATGCTGACATATATGCCATGCTGTGTACATCCCAGTCAGATTACAAAATGTGCTATATGAACAGAATGCGCGATCGATGTGTATTTACAATCAGAATGAAAATCATACAACTTTCAACGATGTCTCTCACTTTTCCAACATCGAAGTTTGAGCACAATAGTTTCGCGCACACATCAGAATTCTTGTCCAAGGCTTTTGATACCTGGTTCTCCCAAGCCTACCTCCATTGACGTCTTCTGTAGTTTACTTTGATGTTTCCTCTTCTCACCGAATCATTCCCACTCCCTTTCATTCTAGTGCCTCTGCAGACTGTTGAGGTTGACTTTATTTCGGAGCACAAATTACCCCAGAATATCTTTCAATATAACAGCTGGATCTTCGTATTTCCAATGCAGATTATGTTTCTTCTCTTTCTTACCATCACCACCATCAATCTCAGATTGTCTTCCTGCTTTATCCAATTTCAATAAACCACTTTCCATCAATTCGTTCATGACCAGGTCGGATTTCACCTCTCCATTCATCTTTACTTTTGTCATCCCGTTCGCTGTTCCAATCCTACTTGTATCGCGCCTGTTTTTCTGAGAGATTGAAGAAGGTATAGGATCAGATTGCGATTGTGATCGGAGCGGTGTGGTTGTGTACTGTTCATGGAACGTTTGACCATTCATTAATTTGTAGATTGCAGGGGAGACTTGAGGCTGTAAAGATTGGTTTAACAATAACAGATGATGTAAAGTTTGCAAATCTGGTTTAGGTAAATCTGGTCCTCCTTTTGGATCATGGCCGACACCAATATTACGGTCTATACCATTTAAGCCCAGGCTCGAGTGACTGCGATGATCAATTGAAGGCAAAGTCACTTCGTTTACGGTACCTTTGGGTATCCGAACAGTACCTATACCAGGTCTATCACGTCCAGTCAAATGCACAATACCATGTAAGATATCTTCCACATGCGTGTCGAGTCCTACAGCTAGAAAATCTCCTATCTCATCAGAAGTATCTTGTGCCAGCGATAGAGAATGCGTTTGAGCATATTGTGATAGTCGAAGTGATAGTTGATGAGATGAAGGTAGGTGTCTTGAGGGGATGGCGATTGGTGGTATCAGGGAGCCTGAGTAAAGTCCGCAGGTAAGCTAAATAGACTATTCGATATAGTATCGCGATGATACCGAGATGAGGCGAGATATGAACAGCTTAAAGCATGCGATGGATTTGTCCCGTCGAAGCGGTAGAAATACAATGTCCCGACACGGGAACACAAATGGAGGTAGCAAGACTTTTCTGATCCCAGATAAACCCATCGAAAGGTGACAAGGACGGAAAGTCAGACTTACTAGGTGAATAAGTACTCCAAGCACCTAACTTTTTACCAACAATCTCATCATCGACTTCTTCTTCTTCACCATTAGCAGTGGCTTTACCAAAAATAGCTCTTCTGACCCTGGCTCTTTCTCTACCTCCCATACCCATTATCCAAGTTTGAACCCTCGATTTAGGTTCGACCTGTTCATCGTCAATGTCAAACTCGGGATTATCGTATGATACTCTTTTCCTCTTCTTGGCACTGGCAGGAGTCATAGGTGTGTATAGAGTAGGTGGGATCGAGGCATTATTCAGTAGCGAAAGAAGGAGAGTATTATGTAGTTCCACTATAAGACATGTAAATCAGCATTCGTGAGGTGCATTACCTCGGAGAAGAACAAAATGGAGAGTAGGCGATACAGCAGTATGACCCGAGACTTTTTGCCCGAGACTTTTTGTCTAACTCCCTGCTTGTTCAAATAAGATGAAAACAGGAGATATCTTCTGTATAAGGTCATATAACGGGATACATGTATGTTGAGGATACATTGATACGTGATTTGAAAACCTGACTCACACTTGTCACCTTTGAGCCAACTCCGTACCATCGCTTCCAATTCTCCCCTACCAATTTGACCCAATAGATACCCATTGAGAGCTTTCCAGTAAGGAAGACCGTCCTCTCCCAGTGAATCGTGTAGTTGCTGCTTAATCGAGTGAGTATCTATCCTCTCGAATGGAAGATGCTGAGAGACAGGTGGTGGTCTATGACTGTTCGAAGAGGATGCATGGTTCAAAGATGAGTGTTGAATGTGAGGGGAAGGTGGTGGTATAGATGACATTTCCGGAGCAACCAGGTGCCCTCGTGATCTCAACGAAGTCGGAGGTGATAGGCAAGGATCTCCTTATGACCGAAGTGATATTGATGAGAGCGGATGGATCGATCTGATCCTGATATCGCTTGTTATGTCCCTCGGAATGTCTCGTTGGATGATGAAGAACAAGGTGGACTTGACGACCGAGAGTGGTTTTATAGGGTTAGATATCGAATGAAACCACGTGGCGAGTGCCTGAATCCGGTCAAGATAACGCGTTAAAATCAAAGAAAGACAATTCGCGTCATGTTCAACATTGTGATTTCCTCTCATTCTTCACATTCTTCTTCTTCATCTTCTCCAGTGATACCAGCAAGAATCATCTGAACGGCATATACTCTTTGATAGGATATTAGGCCAGTCTCAGAATGCCTTTCGCTTCTTCCTCCAGGAAAAGGCCACAAGCGATCGACTCATCCGAAGACGAAGAAGATCCACGCCCGAATTTATCTGTCTCTCCGAACAAAAAAAGGAAACAAGTCATACAAGACTTTCAAGGGAAAGGGGGAGATTCAGATTTGGATGACCTGAATTCAGACGCAGATGGAGTGCTGGTCGGTGATGAAGCTGATGACATCGCGGTTGATGGGGATGGGAACGAAGTCGAAGGTGAAGTAGTAAGAGGTCAAGTATCTTTCAGACCTGAATATGAGCGGGGCGATGATGGGTAAATCATGATTCCTCTTCCAGCCTCATCGCTTCAGACCGGGAACGATCTCAGCTGACAATCTTGGTCTTCATTGTTTGCAGATATGTCACTGGATCCGTAACAGGGATGAAAATGACTAATTTCATGACTTATGATCATGTCGAATTCCGACCTGGACCTCATCTTAACATGATTTTAGGTCCAAACGGTACTGGTAAAAGTAGTATAGCAGCTGCTATAGCTATTGGACTAGGCTTCCCACCTAAAGTAAGTGCAGTCCTACATATATCGCTGCTCTACTGTGATCTCCGACCCTGGCTGATTGCTACTATCATCCAGGTCATGGGTCGAGCAAACGAACTGAAAGCATATGTAAAACAAGGTGCAGATGAAGCTCAAGTCGAGATTGAACTTAAAGGAAAAAGAGGGAAAAGAAATACCAAAATCTGGAGAAAGTTCAATAGAGAGGATGAAAAGTCAGAGTGGAAGTTGAATGGTATGTTCACCTGTACCAGTCGATTCTCGGATGGCGCTCCCAATGGCAGAAAGCCGCTGTCTTGGAGTCTTGCTGATCCTTGAATCCATTAGGCTCAACTTGCACACGAAAAGAAGTGCTGGAATGTGTTCAAAGGTTTGGTATACAAGCCAATAACTTATGGTAGGTCTCGCTAGTGTTCGACAGGTACCCCGGGAACTAGCAGACATTAGGGAGCTAATAAGGGTTGTTCACAGCTCTTTCTTGCCACAAGACAAAGTAGCGGAATTCGCCAAGATGGCACCTGAGGTAGTGCTGAAAGAAACAATGAGAGCTGCAGGAGATCCTAGGCTGACACAATGGCATGAAACGTTGGTTGAAAAAGGTGTGAACTCAAAGGATCTGTCAATCGTGAGCTCTGCCTTTACAGGTCAGCTCATCATAGCTGAGAACTAGCATAGACTCTGGAGGGTCACGTCAACCAAAGAGACCGATTACAAATCCAAGTGGATGGCCTTGCGCCCGATGTCGAACATGTACAAGAACGGGAGGCAAGGGAAAAAGAGGCAAGTTGGATTGTCTATCTATCCGTGCCGAATGCACCGCTGATCAGTGTACACTCGCAGGCCGAAATAATGCAACACATCGTCTCCGTCGTTCAACATAATCGCATAAGAGAAGAAGTCACAGCCGCTCTCAAAGAGAGAGATCAATGGAAAGCCAAAGTCACGAAATTATCCAACAGAAGACAACCTCTCAAAGAATTGAAAGAGTAAGTATCATTGTCGAAGGCGACTAATGATGTAAAGCTAACGAGACCATTAGGCATTGGGATAAAAAAGCATACAAAGCTGAAATACGACTTCAAACCGTCGAAGGAAAATACAAGGATGGTATGAAAGAGCTTAGGAATAAGATGAATTCTGCTAGAGATGTGGTGCGTAATCTTCTAATATGCTTTCCTACATGCAGCTTGTATATTGATATCTGACAATCTTTCTTGAAGGCGGATCGAAGTGCCCAAGTCAACGATAAACTTGATATGTTAAGAATGGTGTTTCAGCGTAGAGAAGACGATAAGCGTTCTACTTTGGAAAAAATTCAGAAGTGTCAAGAGATTTTGGAGGAACCTCGAGAGGAAGTCGACTCGGAAATGAAAGTCAAAGGAAGGGAGAAGGTGAGTAACTTGCTATCCAGCCGTTAGCGAGAATACCGCTGAAGTTACAACTCTCCTAGGCGGCCCTACAGACGAAATACCGGGAAAAGGGACATCAACTCGAAGAAGTCAAGGATGAATACGAGGACAATAAGAAGATGTTTAATGAGTTGAATCATGAACTTGACGAACTGACGAGAAGGTAGGTCATTCCATAATTCGCGAAGACTTAGAAATGTGCTGACTTGAATGTAGACAAACGATGCTTGAAAACATTGAAATCCAAAAAGAGAATGCTGCCCGAGATCTGGAGCCCTCAATTGGGTTCCTTCTCGACTGGCTGAAAGTTAACGGTCATACTCTTGAGAGCGAAGTGCACAAACCACCTATGATATCAGTCAGTGTTCCCAATAGGACCTATGCGTGGCAAGTAGAGCAAAACACAAGCAGGCAACATAGATCTGTATGTGCGATATCCTAGTACTGTGTGAAAGATCGAGGACTAATCTACTAGTAGACTTTCATCTGTACATCTCAAGCCGATTTCGATCGCTTACTTGAGCTAAATGGTACCCAATATCCTCCTCGGATAAGATCCGATGGAAGGAGAGTAGATGGAGGCAAAGTATCTCTGTTCTTGGCATATCAGGAAGTTTCAGACGCAACAGTCAATCCTCGTCGTCCTTGTGATGCTGAGACGGTGAGTCTCATTTTTAGTGACAAAAGCTCTTGTCATCACGAGCCCGTTGCTGAATTCATTTCTAGCTGAGAGATCTCGGTATGGATGGTTATGCGATTGATTTCGTGGAAGCTGCCCCCGCAGTTATCGCCTACTTGTGTGCCAAAGCACGATTACACTTGACCGTGAGGCATTCATTCTGATCTATGCTTTCTTGCGTACCGGAGGTGCTGATCCGTTGTAATACCAAAGGCTCTTACGCAGAAAACTTCCATGGAGATTGACAGTAAACGCCTCACAAGTCTTGGTATCGCCTCCTGGGCTACGAAAGATGCCAATACCAACGCTATCCAGAGTTCTTACGGAAGAAGGGAGTTCGTTGAAAGGACGAATCCTCCACAACCAGCCAAAGCCTTCAACCTGGCTGGTGAGTAATTTTATACTCCATGTTCCTGGCAAGACTGACGTAAAAGTGCTCACCAATGTTACCCATGTGCAGTCGATCGAGATGCCGTGAAAAGAATAGTAGATGAAATCGCAAAGAAGAAGAAAACGAAAATGGATCGCGAAGCTCCTCATTCTGCTCTCAAAGACAAGATGGACGAGATAGAAAACGAACGAGAGGGAATCCGACGAGCAGGGGTAAGTCCTGCTTACGATCTGAGTTCAAATGCACGGCTTATCGCAATGGATTTCACAGGGAGAAGTCGAAAAACGAATAAAAGACTTACAGGAAAAGCTCAGGAGATATCAAAAGGCCGCTACAGACATCGGTACGTATGACCTGTCACGTTGTTCAAGACGACACCTAGAATTGGATGCTGACAATGTGAATCGCAGAGTCCTTCAGAGAAAGACTTCGAAAAATTGAAGCACAACCTTCTCAAGAAGAGGAGCGTTCAAAGCTAAAGGCCGAGAAACTGAAGTATGCCAAAGCGAGATTGCGACCCCTTGATTCATGCCTTGTGAGTAGAGTCATAAGATTTCACATTTTTCTCGTGTTCGTTTACTAATGATGTGGTAGACCTCCTGCGACGATATTATCAGTCATTGCTCAGACCTCATGACAGCCAATTGTGCTTTTTTGCAAGGATCTGTTAATAAGCAAGCTATCTCCGAAAGACTGAATCAAGGCAATGAGGTTCTGAACGAAGCTCACAGGGAATACACAGCTGGTAAGTTTATCGCCAACTCCATTTTTTACTCCTAAAACATTGTGCAGCCATATCGAATCACTGACAATGGATGTCTTTTTGTTCAGCTGCTGGACGTCACACGGATGCCAAGGCTCGATCAGCGAACAAATGGACCCAAATGACAGCTGCAATTTCCAGTGCACCTCAGGAAATCAAAGAAGAAGTGAGGAACAGGGCTCGTGTAGTAAGTCTGATACTGAAAGTTTTCAAGTAAGAATACAGAATCCGAATTGACGAAGACCAACTCAGGTCGAGGACTTGCCTTCGCTCGAGGAAGCTCAAAACTCTCTTCAAACTTTAAGAGCTCAATTGGAATTAGCGGTCAACATACCTGGTAACGTCGTCGGAAGATACAATGACCTCAAGGATAGAGTAGGTCCATCCCGCTGCAATGAGTATCTTGATTGGTCACCACTGATTAATGGTGTTTTCCTAGCTTGAACTAGCGCAAGGTGTTGTTGACAAAGAGGAAAGTGAATTGAACGGTCTCAAGAGGGACATCAAAAAGACTTTAGTAAGTTGCTGGTCCGAATTGAATGAGCCAATGCTAATGGCATCTCTGCGCATTACAGGACATGTTCGATCCTGCCCTCGAGACTCTCGTGCAAGCTGTTAGCGCAAAGTTCTCAGCCGCTTTTGCTCGTAAGTTTTATCATTCGTATCGCAACATGACCATGATGGCTCACAGTGCTTTCCAGGTGTCAAATGCACGGGTGAAGTAAGGATAAGAAGAGTAGAAGGTGATTTTGCAGCATGGGGAATTGAGATCCTAGTGTCCTACAGAGATGAAGATAACTTGGCTATCCTGACTGGCTCACATCAGTCTGGAGGCGTGAGTTTTCTCCACTTCAGTTGTTAATAGGAAATCAGACTGCACATCGGTTGCAATCCATCTGCAAAAATTAACTATTGACTCTGATCGTATATAGGAACGCTCCCTGGCTACCGTCACTTATCTCATGTCTCTTTCTGAGATGTCAAGAACCCCATTCTCATTAGTGGATGAGATCAATCAGGTTAGTTATTTGATGCGTTATGAGGATTGTAACTGACAACTGACCGTGATAACACAGGGTATGGATCAACGAGCTGAGAGAGCAGTTCATAATCAATTGGTCGAAGTGACGTGTGATGCAGATGCAGGACAGTAAGTTTTTCTCATTGGACGGATGTTCATTCAGAATGGCCCAACGAATAAACTAACGATCAATTCATTTTATTCTCTAGGTACTTCCTGATCACACCTAAATTACTGACCGGATTGACGTACCATCCTAAAATGAAGGTGTTGATAATCAATAATGGAACATGGTGTAAGTGGATTGTTGCACCATACACTTTTTTTCCATTTCGGAACCTCAGCGCCAACAGATAGGGAGATAAGAGTGGTACTTGCTATTGAAATCTGATCCTTGACTAATCATCCCTGTATACGTAGTGCCTGATTCAAGACAAGCTACTAAGAGATATGGGGATCTCTCAGCGTGTTTGAAGACATATTCAAAGAATCATTCCATACCTGCAAATTAGAATGGTAGATGACTACGATGATGTTCACGCCAAGTTTCCGTTTGTGTTTTTATATTTGGGTTTCACGCGCTGTTCTTTCTATCTCATTTTCTGCCCTTTGCACAAAGTGTAATCGTAGCGTAGAAGCAATTTTCGCCTCTCAAGAGTCGTATGAATGACTAATGATGATTCATTTTCGTTAATGACATTAGACGAGTATGTAAATCATGTCATATTATGTATCATATGCTAGGTATATAAATTCAGTTTCTCTACATCAATCAGATTCTATCGTACGTCAACATTCAAAACAGGTGAAAACCATATTTTCTTTTCCACATCAATGTCATCATGACCTTGTATTCCAACCTGTTTGTTGACGGCCTCATCTTGAATTTCTTCTACGGCAGCTCTCAAACCGTATTTACCCAGACACAAGAACGTCAGTCCGATGTTATAGGTGATGGTTTCGTCAGGTTGGAGAAGAGGTAGTGGAGCCGAGGATAGTCCATCGAATAAAACGTTTTTAGGTGTGTTGGCGTTGGTATTCATGCTAGAGGTGTTCATAGCTTGAATCGAGTGTCTTTGATTATATATTGGTTGAGTCCAGGATTGATCAGTTGGAGAAGAAGGTAGTGGTGATACATGTAAATAAGGTCTAAATGGACGTTCTGTTCAATCAAGACAAAACCACAATGCTATCAGCTCCGAAGGGCGCAAGTGTGAAACTTGGAGAATAACGCTCAACATACCTAATTTGTTAGTAACTTCAACCTGCACGTCGATAAATTCCATTGGTCCAACAACACCGCTTTCCTTCAAACCTTTCAAGGCTAATTTGATTTCTATCTGATCCGATCTGATTATGTCCAATAACGATGAAGAGAGATATTGAGTTCTAAGGTTCAATTCACCACTTCTATTTGATCCTGGCTATTTTGTTTCACAAGCATTCACATCAGCTACAAGGATCGTAATGTTGTTTTTGCTAAAGTCTTAAGGTGACTCACTTCAGTCCAGATCGCTTTAATCGAATTCAACAATTCTTCTCTATACCAGAACAATTCTCTTTCCTTCTTTAATCGGTCATCCGATTTCTTCTCTTTATCAACTATGTATTGTTTCGATGAAAGAGAAGGTATGGGACGTGAGAGGAGTGATTGAGATATTGATTTCCTTGGAAGAGGTAAAATCATCCTGGAACAGCCGACCGATCGTTACTATTAGTAGTCCATTTCCCAAGTAATGTTGGGTATCGAAAGACTTACCGTTCTGTTGCGCCAGGAGGGACTAATCTCGTACATTCAACAGCTGTAGAAAAATCATACCTCCTTAATTACGGTCGAACATGAATCAGGTGAGTGAACTTACCTTCATCCCCTTTTCGCTGTAGACTGACTCCGAACGGTACACCATAAACGTTCCTCACGCTCAATGCCAGTAAACAGTGATCATCATCATTCTCATCGTTTAGTATGTTCCGAAGACATTCTTCTGATACCGCTGACGTTGAGGGCAGTCTTTCCAATCTAGGTCGAAGCAACCCGTTGATTTTCACGTTGTTCAGCGCGACCGGTGAAACATCTGACGAGCCCAGTCGTATGAGGTCGAGGGAATGACAATCGATCGTATGGTATACAGTGAATAATACAGGGAAAGTGATTTGACGAGTATAAAACGTCTTTGAAAGATCTCCATCCCCTTCAATCTGGGAAGAACCTGAGTCGTTGATGCTAAGTGACCTGGCTCGTATTCTTTGATTCAGATTTCCATAATCAATCCTGATCATACCGTCCGTACTAACAACCGAGATTGGTCTAGTCGTCAGCTCCGCTTCCCCAATTTCTGAAAAGTCCAACGTGATGAGTTTTACTCACCAACCGACTTTTCCTAAGCATTTAACATTTATGTTCATTCTGCCACCAGGTTGGATATCAATTTGGTCATGATGTTCTTTTTCCCAAGTGAAAACTGGTTTATTCAGTTGGTCAAACTCGATTTCATATGCCTGTTCAGGTGTCAATTCACCCTCTTGGATAATAGCTTGTGAATCGCGCGAGGTGGAATCATCAAAAGTCAATTTGATGAAATCGATTGGCACAGAGGATGAGTTTACTATCGTAATCCGTATGATAGATCTATGAAATCCAAATGGATCAGCTTCGACCCTCCTGATCTATGTCAAAGGCGGCGCACTTACGATTCACCATGGTATAACATTACTGTACCGTGAGTCAAGCTGGTTCTCTTGATCCAAGCAAGTGGTAATTCTTCAACAACTTTACATTCTAACCATTTACCTCCTTCTTCTATGCTATCTCGTTGAGCGTCTTTCGATTTCTCGATCAAGGCATATCGAGCGTCAATACCTTGTCTTTTGATTTTACTCAAATCAGCTTTCAAACGAGATTTCCTCTTATCCCTTTTATCTTTCTCCTTGGAATCGATGATGGGTATAAGAATTTCGGTCGACGATCCATCTGTCAGACGGATGGAAATCCCCTTGACGGACATCGAACCAGGAACAGGAGAATGGCCTGTCACTCGAACTGTCTGAACAGAGGTAGCAGGGAGTGTAAGAGGTAGAGGAGAGGTGATGAACGGTACTCCAGTTGTCCTGTCAATCGACAACGTAAGCTGAACTTGACACTTCCTACCGTCTTGAGACAAACCTACAATATAGATAAATCCTGAACCTCAAGGTCAAAAGCAAAGGGATTTCGAACTGTTACGAAGATATCAACTTGCTCGTTCGCCACAAGTATCGTCTGAACCGTTTATCAGCTGTAACACTTGGGAGTCGGTGATCTAGAAACTCACCTTGCCAGCTTCGGCAGCTTTCAAACGTGGATTATAGAGGAAAGGATCTTTCTTCCCTTCTTTCACTATGATTTCATCCTTTGAATGTTCGATTGGGAACTTGTTCGGCGGGAGACTGAGTCGTGTAATATTGTCAGCTACGGTGATCTCAGAAATGTTATTGAGCAAACCACAGCTCACCTAGCTATCTCAACGCTCAGCACTAATTTTCCACCCACCCACCAAGGTATTTGACCGATGTCGATACCTCTTCTCCTGCATGTTGCCAACGAAGTAGGATACATTCTATTCAACACAGCTTGACTTTGCGGATTCAAATATCCGCTCAGGTTTCTCAATGCCGAGAGACATAGACGTATGATGGAGGGATGATCAGGTAAAGCTTCAGTTATTGCTATTCCCTCTTTTATGAATTCGACTTGTAATTCCGGCCAACCAAATTTCAAATTCTCCCTTATTTCTACTTCTGTACTAAGGTTAATCGCAGATTCAGTGTGTCTATGACCTGACTGATTCCTATCTGCATTGTTCAAGGTCAACAGATCGATTCCCAGTATCCCAGCTACTCTTTCGAACAGAATCTTAATTCCATTGTTTCCTTCTATAGATTCCTTCCTTCTGACAGCAACAGTTTGATTTGGGACTGATAAACCCAATCCTAATCCTACAGCAGCAGAAGCAGAAGCAGCTTCTGCATCACTTCGATTTTCGATTGCTAGAGCTGAATCCAGACTCCCTCGAGGTGGGGACTTCGGCCTTTTTGAATTGAATCCAGCTCCGTTAAGTTTTCTCGTTTCTTCTCTGCCTTCCACAACAAGCATAGCTAATCGTTTCATCACTTCCCTAGTTACTGATGCTTCTTTTCTTGGTAAATTTAGCCATCTAGCTAACCAAATAAACTCATTATGAACGACCAGTTGTTCAGTTTTGGTCATAGCCCTGTGATACGGTGACAGAGCATCTTCAGCATGAGCCAAGATTGATTGTTTTGATATTTGACTTGTGGTGGATAACAGAAGCAGCGATCGATTACGCTTTCTTCGCAACACGGCATCGGGCATTTCGTGTGGCTGGAGTGGAGCGATAAAGCTTCTCGGTAGGTTGTGAATCATGAGTGAGGATAAAGCTATTGAACCCCATCCTCCGGATGCCCATATAAGTAACAGGAAATGACTTATTTTGAGGGACAGACTAGTATGAAGATATGCTAATAGACCTTCCCCTGTTCCTACACTGGAAGGGCTTGTGTTTGATGGGGCGGAAAAAGATATTGATCCCGATACTGCTAGAGGAGAAGGAGAGAGTATGGTCGGCGGATAAGGAAGAGGTGATCTTGCGAGACATGCTTGTGCTGATAGATAATGGGACAGGATCTCAACCGGTATGGGAGATGAGGGGAACGGTTGTACCATATTCTAGAGGGCAGTATTTGTTGATTGAGCTTTCTTACCACGGGGAATACGAAGGATAGCTTACCGAACCATCTCTGCCTTCCCATGCTTCACCGATACCAGCTACAGCTCTGCCTTCTCTTGCCATACCTTCCCATAGAACGTCACCGACACTTCTACATCTCTCCGCTCCTTCTTCATAGCACTTGATTGCATCCCCATAAAGCCCCGCGAGGAGATACATATCTCCTAATAGCTTCATCAATCTCCCGCCGGCTACACCAGATAAGGCTGCATTGGTATATTTCGTTGTAGATAGCTGGGGTACAGAAGTTGATGAGGAGGGAGCAGACGTCGCAGACGAAGTTCGAGTGAATGGTGAGGATATGGCTGTAGACCGTCGAAACGGATTTGAGGAGGCTGCTGGTTGTGACTGAGGTGCAGGCGATATCGAATTAGTCTGAAGGGGAGGTAATGAAGGTGGTTGAATGGATGTGGGCCTTCCTCCAGGTGTCAATGCTCGAGTCAAAGATATACCCATTCCACTGGGTTGTTCGAGAGATGAAACAGATTGAGAGTGTGGTAGGCCAACTGGAGTAGATGAACTTGGTCGAGAAGGATACTCATTAGGTGTAGAAGATCGATGAGAAGAAATCATGTTGTCCAAGCCTGGATGGGGGAGAGTGGACGTGAGAGATGGTAGAAGCGTTGCAGACAATGTACGCATGCCTGCGGGTGTTTCCAAAGCGGTTGCCTAGACATTAATTCAGGCTTTCAGCTCGATCCCTTCGCAACTTAAATATACACTATACTTCCATGCCAAGTTTATCGCGTCCATGAACAATGCCAACTTACGATCTCGCCCAATTCTCCCAGCAATTCTCCAACTACTTCCCCCAATACTCTTCCGATCCAGCTTTCGACTCCATCTTCAGGTGCATACCGCATATAACCTTTGTCCTTCCCTTTACCTCTTCCCTCATACGTGGGTGGACTGTTCTGTTTTCTGGGAGATGAAGGTGATCTCGGTAATTGATTAGGTACGACCAATAATCTCTTTACCAAAGGGAACGGCGAAGTAGGTGGAAAGACTGATGAAATTGATTCATCGAATGACTGTTCAGGATTATGTGATGTTGAAGACGATGAAGCACGATCCGAGTAGAGTGTCGGTATTTGAGATGAAGATGTACTATTACCAATGTCTCCGTTTTCTTCTTCATCTAGATCTAGTTGGTACCCTTCACTTTCACCTGATTGTGATTCTGCGGGGTCAACAGCTATACCTAGAACTATCAAAGGGAAGCCTGCCATACGCAGAAGACTCAGAGGGTAAGTATGCCTTGGTGGTGCATTTCCAGTATATGTCAAATGCAGTTGATTGGTAGTTGATCCTCTTGAAACTGATATACTATTTCCTGTTGATGGAGGGAAGAATCTCAATCTTGGATTAGGAGGTAGATCAGCCGAGCCGGTTGGGGTCCTAGATCGCGATTGTAATGGTCTAGATAAATCATCTCCTCGTAATGTCTGATACCGCTTTATGAAGCTTGAATAGGACGTGTAGATATTTTGTGGGATTGGTGAAGAAGGCTGATGAACGGGTACAAGTAAGATTGTAATTTTAGATAAGGATGCAGGATCAGTGAGGGATGAAAGGGGAGTGGGAGGATTCATCGTCGTCACGATCCCAGTTAACAAAGCGTCAGACCTTGAGGATTGAGGTGATTATGGTGAATTCATCGATACTGAAATGTCGTGGAAAACGGACTGTCGGTGAATCGAATATGGGGCTGATCTTTACTTGAAGAGATCTTATGTCGAGTAAACACGATATCCTTTTTGCCCGCTCTAACTAAGCTGATCGTCTTCTCTCCGCTTTCAGGCTTTGTTCTGGTCTATGAGATGAGATCTTTATGACGAAACCTCTTGCATGTCTCATGATTTCATGGTCGACCTGGAATGGACAACGGCGGATACGGATGACCTCGAGCGCGTCTCTTACGACGTGGCGTGGCAATCACGTGTTTGGATCCCACAAGCGGATCAGTACCAAACAAAGGTCAAATAGTACAGTTATACGGAATCTATGCATGCATATGGAGTACATGCGATGAACGCCTCAGCTGTGAGGTTGACTCCACAGTGTTCTTGAGTGTTTGCTTTGGTTGGAAGACATCACACGCAATATGATTATGACAAAGTGGTAAAGGACGACGTGAATGACTTTCATGTTCATCAAAATCGTCAAATTATGAATTGAGAATACCAAAAATCCTTGGATTTACGTTGACTTATAGTCTATGCTTATTTGGCAATGCAGATTTGTCGATAGCATCCGCCCATGTACACCCCCATTGATGGTATTTCTGATCACTTTGGCCATTCCTGACTTGTCATAGGGGATAAGGATGATACTCTCTACCAAGGGGAAAAAGTCTTTTTCCATTCCTTCAGATCTTCGTCAAATTTCTGTTTCCCATTCGAACGATAATCCTCACTCATCTCCTTTGCTTCATTCCAAAGTTGTTTCTCTTTGGTCTCTTCTCCCTTTAGATTGGGGTCCTCACGAATGTATTGTACTATCTGCGCTAGTTGAGCTAATTTTCTCTTGAAATCTTCTTGCATTGCGGAAGCTATTGTAAGTGATTTGAATCCCTCAGAATTCTGTAACACCTCATGAGCACAAAGTTTCAAGTGCCAAGTAACAGAGATAGAACCGAGTGTCAATTCTCGCATGTCAACGAAATGGAGGGAGCAAAGTCCAACTTACAAATTCATAGACATCGTCTTTGTTATTCTCCACTTTGGCCTTCGCAAGTTTTGGTTTCACCTCTTCGATAGTGTTGATGGCATCATTCCTTCTCTTCTGAACGCTATCAAGATGGTTGATGATCGTCAAGGTCTGTTGCATTGACTGAAGATCCCTTTCAAGGCATGCCAACCAGCTCACTGCCTAATATCCATTAATCTCGTTTCTAATTCAATATTATATCTGTCGTTCGACATCGTGATCCTCGTCTTTTATACAGTTGTTTGAAAAGCTTATGATGTGCAAATGAATTTAAGGAATGAGGACAGGCGAGTCAGTTCGATCATCATCCTGGACATAGACCTTTCTGTGATTGGCATAATAAGGATTGAACACCAATACACATGCTCTTCCCGGATGCTATTCGGATGCATCTGTCGATCAGGGTGATGTCGAGATGATCATCCAATGAATGTGACACGTGAAAATTGTCGCCCTTTCTTCTCATTATGCCTGCGAACGTGATATACTCAGTATACATCTAGTGCTACAACACAATAATGCATTTGCTTCTCGCCTCATCTAAGCAATAACGGGAGCCCCCTCGCCTGCCCAACTCTTTTCGTCCCTCTCGACTTTATTTATGCTCATTAGATTCCCACTTAGGCCTCCTTTCTTCCTCCCCTTGTTCGGTAGCAGAGCTTCTTTCCTTTCTTCGAGCTTTACCAAACGAGCAGAATTCGATCTTGCTTTTCTTTCGATGGCGATACCCACATTAGTCTGTATTGTCTCCTCCACTTGCGCCAACGATAACTGTAATTTCTCTATTTCTTCGATTATCCTCGGAATGTCAATAGCTAATATTGGGTTGGAGGGCGCTTCTGGGAGCTCGCTTTGATCAGCTGGACTGGATAACAGCGACGAAAGAATAACTCGTTCTTGCTCTATTCTTTGCTTGACATCTTGTAATTCCTCTAAGATAATTTTGGAGAATTTGGTTCCTCTCCTACTTGTACTTCTAGTCCATCGCACTATTCTCCAAACAGCTTTGAACCAGTTCTCTTCGATTCTCAATGCAGGTCCATTGGGAATGACCTCACTTCCTTCTTTCAGCGCATACACGAATCTAGACTGCTCAGTATGAGCCGCACGAAGAGCTATTCGTAGAGTGTGTATTGCGATGTCCTTGTATACTGTATCATTCGATGATGTTTTGATTTTCGATTGCCATGCTCTCGATAGCATAGAAAAGATTGAAGAAACTATTGCTCCTTCTCCGTCTACGCCCCAATTAGAGTTTGATGTCGAGCTACTTGATTGTATGTTATGAAGTATGGATGTGTGTAGTGACGAAGAAGATGAAAGGGCGGATGGGTGGATGATTTCATAGGGTGTCGGGATTGGTGGGAGATAATCATTGAATTGACGCGGTTGAGGTCCAGGTTGATCGTCAAGAAGACTTGATGAGATATCTATGGGATTGAGAGAACAAGATAAGTCCTCCGCATTTTTAATAGAATGATCCTTATACAGAACTCACCTGAAGATTCGTCTTCTCTGACAGTTCTTACACCAAACCAACCCCGCTCAGCCCTTTCAGCTTGTTCAGCCGCAATTAACCTTGACAACGTCGGTATTTCTTCTTCTTCTTCTCCTCGTCCTAATATCGAATCATCGGTTGATCTATTTGGTAATCTATCTATGTCACCTGGGAACAAGCTCTCAAAAGCAGCCACCATCTCATATAATTTTCCTTTTCTTCCTAATAAATCGATGATAGCTAATTTGACACTGGGTTTCAACTGTGAGATCTTTTCCTCGGATTCAAACGACAGATTTGCCAAATCTAATGAATAACCATTAGTCAATATTGCTTCTGTGAGATTATCAAAAGATTTAATGCTTTCTTGATCATTGGAAGTGGATGAAACTAATCTGGATATATTCAAAAGATTTTCAGCTGTTGTTGAATTTGGTTTAACGTTTTTCTCTTGCATTGATCTGATTAATCTCTTTGAAGTTTCAGCAGCTTCTTGAATTTCTGATTGATTTGTTCTAAATCGATGTCCATGAATTTTTAACCATTTTGATACGGATCTTAAACCATATCCATACATTATCCTTGATTGTCTAAAAGTCAATTTATCTTCATATCGAATGATGACTTCTCTTATTATACTTTCACATCCTTGTTTATCACCTACCATAGCTAATTTAGATAAACCATTGATGAATATTTGAGGATCGATAGTTTTGGATAGTGGTGATGATAGGATATCAGAGGCGATTGTCCTTAACCTTCTTTCCCATTTACTTCCTAACGATGAATGATGTTTCAACCTTTCTCTCAATACTGAACCTTTGGATATCGATACATCTTTCGGGTTTTCCAGTTCAGGTAATGAGGATAAGTCTTTGACATGTTTTCGATTAGGTATAACATATTGAAACACTTTTTGTAGGAAATCGATGGGTAATGAACGTCTAAAAGAAGGTGAGAGTGATATGTACTTTTGCCATATTTTGGCAGAGCCAATTTCAGTTCTAAAGCTTGGCGGCAGAGCTATCAATCCTTGTAACTCCAATAAAGCATCATTTTCACGTTCACTCGCCTTTGGGGTTGGGAAATTGGGTGGTAAAGAAGAGTTGAAAAAATCTGAATTAGATATTTTAGGTAACGGTTTTGATACTGATTCGGTCGTAGTCAGATGAGGTGTTTGGTCACGGACAAATGTGGATGTGAGGTCTTTGCTCGCTGTTGTCGTTGACGCTGTTGAGGCAGATGTGGAAGTGGATGTAGAAGCATGGCGAGAAACACTCAGGCTAGGCGTGACGCTACGAGGTAGTTGTCAGCATGAGTGAAGTGCTACGAATGTCATTTTGGGGGAAAACCTTTTCACTCACCGAAAAGCTCCCTTGGGCGTAGAAGCCAACTTTTGTATGTGAAGCGACAGCTTCATCTTTCCTGATTTTTCCACCAGATGATACGTCTAGACGTAGGGAGTGTACGAGCAGTATCACGATGTTCAGACAGTTGTTCAGATAAGACAATCGTGTATACCTAATGATGTTTTCGGCCGGATTCATCGACAGGAAAAGGACATGAATATTGGTGATTTTTGTTGAAATAAACCCCTTTTTGAACGGTGAAACTTATTTATGACTACCATTTTAAATTTCATCAAAAGTTGGATTTATTTGTGTCCACCTGAATATTTGGAAAGAGACTTCATCAAAGTCAGCTCGTTACCTCTCAGATCATTCCCATCCCTCACTTGTCTACTACAAAGTATCGCTACGTTGGAAAGAAACGCAAAGATGGGAAATAGACGATTGACTAAGAAAGCTATCAAGGGAAAAGCGGATTTACATCCCTCGTCAAGGAAGGGTGAGTCATGATCATCTCTTTTGACTTCTTAAATCATCAACTGCAGCACGAAGAGATCTGACTTTTCTGTTTGGATCTTCTGTAGCTGCTCAACTTACGAGGGTGAACTTACGTATGGACAAGTTGAAAGGACAGACAAAGGCAAGGAAAGATCATGCTGACGCCAAACGTAAGTATCTCGGAGTCGAATTGCATCTCTATCACAAGTAGCCGAACAATATCTTACTAGAATTCTTTTAAGCTAATATATTGTGTTTTTACAGTTCAAAGACCGCTCTTCTTCCTGCACTCACTATCATCACCCCATCCACTGTCTCTCCCTTCTCTCAAGTCACTAATAACGGAAGTATACCTGGGTAGATACGATGGTAGGATCAATGAGTTGATAGCGGACAGGAGACCTGGTAGGCCAAAGCCAAAGGAATTATTGGAATTAGAGGAGATCAAACACAGAGAGACGAAGGAGTACGAGACGGGAATGGGTGAGTATATCTACTATTGAGCTTCGATAGAGTGGGATAGAGGCTTACTTCATCTATGGCATTTATAGAGGTCCCAGACTTGACGCACGCACCAACCGTACGATTGATGTATACATGGCTTACATCTGATACATCGATGAGCGCATCACATCTTGATCTTCTCAAACATATCAGGATATCACCTCACGGAGAGATAATAGTGACCAAGAAAGGAAGAGCGGAGGAAATGGGCATGGGTGTTCCGTTACCTGGAGAAGTAGAAGGTAAAGGTGAAGATTGGACCGGATTGTCAGAGAAAGAAATGGAAGTTGAGGTGAAATAGATCTTACGTCAGTATGGATTGAATACATCGGGGGCAAGAGATACAACGAGACAAAGATATTTATGTATGTACAATAGATTAATGTATGTATACTTTGATATTAGCATGAACATTGCAGACGCAATCCGCAATTTCAGCGTCTGTATGAAGTCGAGTATAGCCATCCATATATTATCGACAACTCATTCAATCCTATTTCACATGAATATGTGTCTACGTACTCAGATCCGCCTAAAGAAGACATCGTGTATCCCTGTCTGATGCATGTGCACTTACTTACCACAACTACAGCTACAGATTATCCAACCTATTCTAATGGACCCCCGTTGATTCTCCAAGGTTCCTCCACTCTAAGATTTAGCTTCTGCCATTTCGGATATAAATTCAACCATCCCTCAAACTACTCATTTTTCTTGCTTCTGCACTTCGTAAACACCAGGTCGACCTTCTACTGGTACATGGGGACATTGACATCTCTCTTCTTCTGCGACACCTGCTAAAGCCTGTTTGACACGTATATCAGTTTTGGTGGTCAGTTCAGTGCAGACAAATAAAGATGTAATACTGACAATTTCGATATGAGCGCCTATGGCATGACTGTCAGCAACGACTCTTGGACAATCGAGGAAGGGCCCGGGCCTCGAGTGTAACTCACCACATCCCCACCATGTTGGTTTACCGTCGTTAGGACAATCTACTCTTTTACACATTGCACTTGCTTAATGTATATTCCAGATACAGGTGGAAGGAGTGACAAGGGTTGTGATATGATTATGCTGTGGAATGGGTGATAAACAAGATGACAGATAGTACAACAAGCGTACAAAAATCAAATGAATTCAGTTTATCTCGATTGAGATACGATTTATTTTCCGGCAAATGAAATCAAATGATGACCGACGGTTGAGAGATTGGCGAAGGTGGCATAAAAATGGGCATCCTCGGTAGAATGAAATCCTTACCTTGATCAAATGCTTAGTTCCAGAGGACTTCGCTCAGTCCGGAATTCGTTGCGAGAGAAAAGCCGTTCGCTCCTCATCAGAAACAGAGTAAAGGTCACTGCTGAGCCCTGAGTGTACTCGTTCGATGGGGGCATGGACCCTAAATAAGGGGTTTCAATGGTTTCCGCGAGCATCGGCATGGTCCTTCGAGCCTTTCAGATCACCTTAAGCCGTGCTTCCACATTCTACTGATGATACACTATCATACTTTCCTATATAAGCTTTGTATCGTGCGTAGGGTTGTGAAAACGCAGGTGAAGGGTGTAGGGATCCATGGATGTCAAAGGAAAGAGATTACAAAGGAGGATTTTGGCTTCTCGTCCAAGGATCGTCCAAAGATCGTCCAAGGATCGTCCAAGGCAGTATGCTGTCTGCTTGTACCATTTAAGCTACCCTTAATAGTTCTGGATACATATCAGATGAAGTGCTGAACTCTTGCCTTTACCTCTACTTATACATTGCTCTCATTCATAATCACCAGATAAAGACGCGCCACTCCTTTACACAGTCTAAACGTCATTTCACGTTAGTAAACTTGCATACCGAGATGTCGAGTGTCATTCAACCTGGTGAGTAGACTCCTTGCTTCGTATATCAACGGTCCGTTGGGCTAATAAGTATGTTTTGGTTATAAGGTACAAGCTCAGCATTCTCTGAAGAGGAATCAGTGGCGGGGCGGGACGAGCTGAGGAAGAGTAGTGATGTGTCCATGTATAAGATCAGCTCTCTCTACGATATAACCTCGCCTCTCCTACGGCATTACGATTATACGATATCAGATGCGGAATACAAACCCTTATGCAAGTTGGCCCTGGTTACTGATTGCAGAAAGGAAGATACAACAGACGCCTTTAAAGCCCATGCTGCAAGGTTGATGTTTGGTTATCTCACCAAGCCTGATAATCAACAGCCCAAAGCTATGTTATGGAGTAGTATGGTAGATGATTGGGCTAGAACTTCACCAGAAGAACGAACGAATGCATTAGAATCACAAGGAATGTATTTTCCAGAAGATGAAGAAGCACTTCTTGTGTTGAAAACACTTACCACAAGGACCCCGGCCGTCACAGAGCCAGTTTTGACGGACTTAGGTGTCAAAGCACATATACTTTTAAGCATTCGACGGACATTTCAGGATATCTATTCTGGAACAGATCCACATATCTCGATCCCTCACATTTATGGTATGAATACCAGTGAGACCTTGAACTCACCAGATCCTGACGACGCACTCTTGTGGCAATGCAGTGAGCACTGGAAACTGCTCTCTGAGAACCACCGGAACCCACAGCCGGAGGACTCCCTCTTCAGCAACAGTAACCTTTGGTTATCCCGATATCTAATCGATAGTGCTAACCAAGCCTTGGAATCGAACGCTCCTACATGGATCCCATCCGCGACTCCATTCAGTCTTGATGACGAAGAAGACGAGTCGCACAATAGCTCTGCTAATTCCATTGGTTCTCAAACACCACTGATTGATACAGAGAATATCGATGTTGCTCCTGGATTCAAATCTCTATCTGGCTTTATGAGTTGCTGTTGTGGTAAACGTAACAAAGCACGAGCTGGATCAGGTGATTTACTATCTGAGGATCAGGCTTCTGTCTCAGAAGACCCAAGTGCGTGAGGGAAATGGGTGGTCGTTACGCACACTCTCGTAGGGAATAGCAAGCGTGAAAGAAATCTAGCTTCCAGCTAAATACTTAGGAGAGGTCCCTCGTGTTCTTGTGAGATATATTCAGCGAGCCTTCAATTATGAATGTGTATTTTTGTTTAACCACCATGTATTTACTTCTGATAAGACTCATCACCTTGGGACATGGAAGATGACATCACGCGCTAACAGTAAATTGCGGCATTTATACCTGCGCAGAACCCGGTGTGTGTCAAAAAGACACCGCGCAGTTCGAAAAACATTCTTGAATGCTACAAGATTATGTATATATGTTTACACATCATGCAAGAATAGAATTGATGTTTCTGCGCGGTGATTCCACAACATCGAAATCATTAGTGCATTTACAAAGATGATCAACGTGACTATTCACCCTATCTCGGAGCGGACATTTTGGATGCGCGCTTTCCTGGCGGTGCTCCGGCTCTTTCGTGGGAAACTGATCAAACCCCCTCAAGACGATGCGCCGTCGAAGCGGGAATGGCCCAAGCATGAATGGTCCAGCGTCGGGTCCCCTCGTCTAAACATTCCAACTCGTATGGAAGGAGAGCTCTTAATCACAGAACGAAGTGTGGATGATATCTGGTGCTATGATGTAGATCTCAAGTCGAAGTCCAGGGATAATACATCGACATCGAAACAAGTCAAAAGAGTGTTCTAGTGAGTTTCCGTTTTGCTCTATCAGTCAAGCTGACTTTTCTCTGAAGTTTTGCAGGCGGAGCTTTTCAAATGTAAGTGATCACAAAATCATCCTATAGTCTTTGAATGCTAATATGTCCATCATCGTTCAGGGCGGCAGGACCCCCTCACTGGAGTCTGATCGCCGAGATAGTGAGAAAAACGCCCAATTGTCGTCTTACACTCATCTCTTGGCCTCTCGGTAAACATGCGAATCCATCTACAGCTATCCCCAACACAGCAAATGCATACCTTCGATTACTGTCCGAGTCGGCACTAGATGACGAGCATGTCATTCTTATGGGTGACAGTGCTGGAGGTAATATCGCAACTTCTGTGGCTTTATATACCCTCCGTACGACGCCTCCTTCGGAGAAAACTCGTATTGCACCAAACCAGCTGTGTCTTATTTCTCCGGTCATGGATTGCGTAAACGACAACCCAGAAATGGAGGTGGTAGATAAAGTGGATCCCGTAGTGACAGCGGAAACATGTCGTGAAATCGCAGATAAGTGGAGAGCCGATGTACCAGCGACTGATCCCATCGTTTCTCCGGTCCGAGCGGATCTTTCGGTATTAGCGGAACATGGCATCAAGGTCAATGGTATAATCGGGACATGGGACGTCCTTGCTCCGGATGCAATGAAATTTATGAGAAAATGCGATACCTCGGGGGTTTCAGGCGATTGGTATATTGCAGAAGGCCAGATGCACTGCTTCCCCTTGGCATGGTAAGTGAGGTCTAACACGCCCCCATAAAATATGCTCATCTAGTGAAAATCAGGGGACTAAGGTTCAAGAATAGTATAGATGGGAAGAATTGGATTTTACGCACGCTGAGAGAAGAATCAGCTTAAGAAAGGGTCAAAAAGCTATAAATATATATGTAACGCTTCCAGTTTTGTATCTCATCATTGTGCGCCATGACTCGCTAGAACAACTGCTGTAGAGGCGCGGTCTCGATCTCCTCTTGCTATATACTCGTTGCCTGATTGATGGGGATAGATCGAATAGCCTGGATTGATGCACAACTGCTAATTGGCCCCTGTGGATACAATGCTGTGATCCGTGGATCGCAACAAGCTGGCATTAGATCAATCTCATACCCAAAGGGCTATGCACGAGTAAACATGCTGTTGCCATGATTGAAGATAAGTATAATCACCACGTCGGGTAATAGCGATTGGCCTGTAGACTCTGCACCTCATCTGCAGTACCAAATTTTTCAGTGCAAGAATATTTCTCCTAGGCTCACTTCGATGACTATCTCCATTATGCTACTTGCAGCTGCTTCGTTAGAGAACATGTACAGGACTGAAATGACTTGACAGGTTCGAAAATTGCTTCACACAACGGTCAGAAGACATATCAACATTGGTATGTCCGATTGTCTCTATGAACAACTCGGCGCTGATTTGATACTCCAATCAGTTCTACCATCTCATACCATCTCATAACCCGTTATGTCTCGCCCTACTCTCTATCAAGCGTAGACGTCCGACTCCACCGGTGATGTGCGTCATTCAGCTGCTTTGTCGATTCCAGTATAACACATGACGCCATAAATATCATTTGAAAGTCTCGAAGCTTCCTACAAGCTGTCTGGCTCCATCATATGACGGAAATGCCAATCCTTCCAGGCCAATCCTTCATGTCCTCGTCATCTGAATTTGGACTTCACCACTCACCGATCAGATACTCTCTGACTCGTGCATATATAGTGCAGACCAGCTCCACGAAAACTGCTCTCGTTCTTCACTATAAAATCATATCCACTGTGTCCAGTACCCACGATCCGAACTAAAACAGTGAGTGTGGACCAGTTCTTGATGTTGATTGTACATTGACATAATCGCTCAGGCATGTTACAGTTTCTCTCCGACCAAGATGTTGTCATTGCGTGGCGACGCAATGGCTCTTGAGGACATCTCCCAGAATTTTGAAAAAACATACTATAGTATTACAGAGACTCTAGAGATATATGATCCTCTGGACTTACAAGCTGTTCTCAGTAGATACCCATATGTACTGGAGTACAGTATATAAACATCATACTTGTCAGTTGGTATACTGTATATGGATTATGCAACTGGATGCTTCTTTTGCAAGAACTAGAACTAAAGCAAGAAGTCCTACAATACCCTCAATCGTTTCTGAATCAGGAAATAACTGAGGCTTCTGAGGACGAGGTGCAATAAACATGTGGGAGAGGTCTCCTCGACACTTTCAGCTGTTATGCCTTCAGCCCAGCTATTACACCATCAAATGTTCCATTTCATGCTTGACGCTGATCGAGATCGAATCGAAAGAGATGTGAAGGAATAGCGAAGAAGGCGAAAATTTCTGTGAGTTCTTGTTACAGTTTTTCCATCCAAATACATCCTATCCTCGATCACCGCGTTCCTCAGCTTCAAAATCACTCCATAACCTATCATGTCTACTGCTTCCGCACGGCAAATCGAGTCTTTCGTTTCCAATTCCATTCCCAACTGAATTGGATTTCGCGACCAAACTGACTTGTAATTGATGTCGATCATGTATTGACCAATTTTGCCGCATAGTGTCCAAACTCCTCAAATCAGTGTATCGATCGAAAGAGAGAGAAGGAATTCGTAAATCTTGAGGGAAAAGTAAATTTCGACGATTTTTCAATTTTTTGAACAACTACCAAGTAGTGATCCATTCGAACCTGCTGCTTATGACCCATTCGACAAAGAAGCTATCATAGTCATAGTGAAACCCCAGATAACGATTCATCGTACTTCATGTAAGCCGTCGGGTGGAAGACGCAGAGACAGAGTCCTCAACACAGCTTTGGCAGTATTCAAGTCAAACAGGAGCAGTCATGAGGCCATGAGAATATGCATATTTCAACCTTCATTAATCGTGGAGTGAACGGTCAGGTAATGGGCTAAGCATCCTCCTCTCCGTCAGCTTCCACTGCCAATTTCCTGCCCCATGCCAGAGCATTCCAACTGTCTTCTTCCCAAGGAGTGACCATGACACTCTTCTGTAAATTTGTTATACCACTATCATTACCATCCAAGATTTGCGCTGTTCCTCTCAATCTTTCCATCTTGGCTTTACTTTCCACCTCGTCTACTTTCCCGCTGTTTTCCAGTGTAGTAACTGCTTCTTTGGCGTGTCCAGTTTGAATCAGAGCTTCTGCAAGTCTGTTTCTGGCTTTGATATTCGTCGGAGAAGCATGCAGAGCCTTTTCAAGAATTTCATGAGCTTCTTCTGCTCTACCTTCCAGTAAGGCATGAAGGTAGAGTACCAGATCTGACTGTCCGGCTGGATCTTCTCGTATGCGAGATTCGAGAGGTCGTGAAAGAAGTTCCGACATTGCCGCTTCCTCAAGATCAGCATCAGAAGAAACGATCGAAATCGCAGCCAAGGTAGATATGACTTTGAGGGATGGCTTCTCTTGCGATAAACTGCAAAGACAGATACACGATGTCAGCTTTCCTTCCGAACAATTGTCAAATCAAGGTATGAGGAAGACTAACCACTCCATTAGGTTGCTCTTAGCAGTTTCTTTAGCATCTTCACCTCCAAGACCCCATAGTGTCCTACTCAGAAGTACAGCCACTTCTTCTCTTGACTTGATATCTTGCGATGCAGAGGCTTCGTCCAAACTACCTTGAAACGCTTCAAGGGATTCATCAATCTGACCAAGCCAATAATACGTCAAACCTTGTAACAGTTTACATTGTATTTTTAGTGCGGCGATAGTCCCATCCGTAGTCTCAGATATCAATTCCCAGCAATTGTTGAGCGTTTCCAGAGAAGGTTGATATTTTTTAGCAGCGAGTTGTAGCCTTCCAAGATTGCACAGTGCAATTGCGTATTTGGTTTCGATATCATCAGATTCAGTTCTTTCAAACTCTTCTTCGAGCAGTCCAGCGGCTCTTTCAAGCGTTGTAGCAGCTTCATCAGCCAGTCCGAGTCGCTCGCATATCAGCGCGTAAAGGTGAGCGGCAGCGAAATCGTTTGGCCTTTGGTGGCAATAGTGACGAAGAGCAAATGCAGGCTGGTGCAAGAGATGAGTTTCGATTTGGACGCCGGGGATGAGGAATTTTTCGAAAGTTGTTATTGCCAAAGCAAGATCCGCTTCAAGCTGCAGAGTAGTTTTGGTAAATTAGCCTCAACCCCTCATACCGGAGAATTAGACCCTGACTCACCAGAGATCCCGCCGACAGAGTAACCGAGTGAGAGTAGAGTGCTTTTGCGTTATCTTTTTCACCGTTTTTCTCTGCTAACATACCTTGACCAAACCATGCGGGTGCATAATCAGGATCGGTGATTTGGGCTTTGAGGAAACATTGATTGGCTAGTTCGTGATCGTCCAATCGCAGATAGAGATACGCCAGATTGGACCACACGACAGGATCCTAATCGTGACGAATCAGCTTCACATACATAGTTTGAAGGGAGAGGAGAGCAACTCACTTTAGAATACAATTCCAAAGACACAACGAAGGCGTGTTGAGCGATTTGAGGTCCAGCTGTACCGCAAATGACACCTAATGCGTTCCACAGCCTCTCATCTCCAGCGTCTCGTTCCAACGCTAACCTAATAGCAGAAATAGCTGCTTTCAGGCATGATATCTTCGTCTCACCATCGGATAATCTCAGAGCGAGTGAATGAAGGGAGGAAGCCAAGTCGTATAGCGCAGGGTCCGCCACTCGAGGTTCGTTTTTTAGGAGATACGCCCGATAGGCGAAGGCGAATATAGATGTCTTCAGGGTATATTCGAGGTCAGGGGATGTTTGTAGTAGGTTAGCTGCGTGACCTAAACCCACAACTTGGGATCGTCGATCTGTATCATCCTCGACGAGATACTGGAGGACAGGTTGTATCACTTCAGATGAGGCTAAGGCTTCGTCCAGACTTGACTCCTCGTTACTGAGCACGAATGCCGCGTCTCCAATGGTTTTCCATGCCCAGGCTCGATGACTTCGTCCATCCCTAAGCACTTCGGTAGCTAGGTGGATCGCAGAATGTAAAGCATTTCTTGATCGTTGTCTGAACCCTCCTGAAGCAGACTGACGACCCAATGACAGATTTGCCTGAGCAAGAGCGGCAGTAACCCCGACCTCCTTGGTTCCAGTCAATACTATGACCATTTCGTACGCTTCTATGGCCTTATCGAAGACGCCGAGCTGAGCTTGAGTATCACCGATGTTATATAGTGCTCTCCAATTGTCGGGTTGTAGTTCCAAAGCATGCGTCAAAGTCTTCAAACCTGCGACATGTCGACCACTTTTGACGTAGGACTCCCCAAGCATAACCCACATTGAGACGTCATCTGGATCCGCTCGAAGCGCGATCTGATAAGCTTGCGCGGCTTTGGCATAGTTTTTGTAATGCTATTTAATGTAAAGCTTCAGAAACGAGTCGTTGAAAGGTACGAATGACTTACCACCTCTGTCGAACCTAGCGCCTTCCATGCCCAACCGTTTTGAGGCGCAAACCTTCCTTTGGCATTCATGACCTCACCACCTGCCACACCATCTACACCACCTTCACCTTCCATGACCCTGACCGCGATCGTTCTGACCAGTGACCATTCGTCTTCATTGGCGTAGCCGATGGCGAGCTTGTGCGCAGCTTCAGTCTCGGTAGCATCTAATTCGAAAGCTTTTTGGAAACATTTGAGGGCTCGTTCTTCATCTGGAGGAATTGCCGATGAATAGCATATACCGAGCGATGTATACGCGGAGGGAAAGGTGGGTAAAGCCCGAATAGATGCCATGAACCATTCTTCTGCATGCTGACGACTTTCTTGATCTAAGTCCAGCACAATATCAGCGCCAAGCCAATTTTCTCCCCCTAAATTCCCTAAAGGCTTACCTCCTATCATCCATTCGGTTTTACCAAGTCTCCACCATGCTCTCGCTCGTGCAAATGCTTCATCATCTTTGCCTTCTTGCTCCTCCTTCCTTGCATCCCTTATTTCTACTACTTCCTCCAATACCTCACGACCCTTTTCGAGTTCGCCTTCATTCACAAAACACCAACCCAGCTCCTCTTTTGAGGAAACCACATCCTTTTCATCTCCGCCAGAGTCAAGGAGGGTCTGGAACTCTTTTCTCGCATATGCCCATTTGCCAGCAGCTTGGTGGATCTGCGCTCTTGCAAATCGCGCTTCGGCATTGCTCGGATAGCTCTTGAGAACACCATCGAGCAGTCGGATTGCACGAGGATGGTGTTTTGGAGAAAAGTACGGCACGAGCGCCATACCAAGATTGGTTTCAAGTGATGCTCGAACACTGCGGGAGATCGACGTCAGCGACACATCGCAATGAAATTTAATTATGGCATGTACTCACTTTGCCATTGATGTTCCTCGTTCACTTTCGAGCTCTTTGAGTAGTTGTCTACCTTTGTCAGCGAATGCGATTGCATTTGACCAGTCTTCCTCTTGTAAAGAGATTCTTGCCATAACTCGATGAGCAAATATCGAACGAGGCAATTGATCAAGCAGTTTCTGCGCGTTTGCGATCAGCATCATCCGCATCCCTTGAATTATCAATCTGTACTCACCGTCATTCCAGATACTAACTCCTCTCTTTCCTCTTGATCGAGATCTTCCGTCAATAGACCTTCTTTACCGGCGGCTCTACGGGCTTTACGACGCTCCCTTGCGTTCATACCACTTCTTCCCTTTCTGTTCCTAGGCTTTCTGGTTTGCTTGACATTGGAAGGGGCAGATTCTCCATTTGCAGTCGATGCAACTGCCTCCGCTTCCTCCTCTGGGTCCGGTAAAGGCAGTTTGAACCATCTACAATAATCATCGATGAAATCTGTCATCTTCGATTCGGGGAAAGCTTTGGCATATTTATGTAGCAGCTCAATATCATAGACTAACGAGTTGAATCATGTCAGCACACCAACTGTGAAGGCCAGAGCATGTATAATAACTCACAAAGGGTAGGTTCGTCTTTTCCTTCCAACACCCATGACCAGCCTTCTTCAGCTCCTTTTCCGGTAATTTCAAGGAGAACGAATCCGTTAGCGAGATTGTTAGCTCGTGCGAGGGCGTCTTCCTTGTTGAATGGTGGATATGCCTTAGGCTGAAAGAGAGCTGGAGTAGTCAAATCTGTCGACTCTGATTTTGGAGTTGGTGGCTTTTTGGCCGGTTTTGTAGGTGCTGACCTATCGTCTTTTTTATGTCTGCAAACTTTTGTGGTTAGTGAGGAAAAATACTGAAGAAAGCAAGCTCACTTACGGTAAACATGAACCCAATTTTCTCCAGAAATTGAATTCTCTAATTTCAACTTCTCTCCTTACGTCCTCAGCCACATTAGGATGCGATCCCACTTCTTTCAATAATTCCACCATTTTCAGACCCAGTTCACCACCAAGTACTTCAGCTTCCACTTTTCGTCTAACCTCTTTCTCCGTTCCACCACCTATCCTGGATCTTCCTGCTTTGACTTTTGCTTCAACGTTTGTGTATACTGATGATTCGGCTCGAACGAGGAGATTGGTTAAAAGAGGTAATGATGCCACTAGATGTAATGCATGTGGTAAGGGTGTTGGAAGGGATGGAGAGATAGCTGCTGATGCAGGTGGATATATGGGAGCGGGGAAAGGGACATATGAGCCTCCAGGAGGAGGCAAAGATTGTAGAAGAGGTACAAGGGGCGAGGAAGGTAAAAGTTGATCCAATGCTATATACAACTATATGTTAGATCACGGTCAGCAATCGTAGCACCAGTCGATCGGGAAGGCGATTAATCCAGCTTACTTTCTCCGGTGGCCCATGCTTGACTCTCAGCTCCGATAGATCTTGTAATGCCTCGGCACATTTCTCTCCATCACCACTGTACCAAGGGTTTTATGAGCATTGTCTTGTCTGTAGGAATGAACAGATAAACTTACTCGTCATAAGTTGCTTGTACCAGTACTTCCAGGAACGATCCCAGTTTTTCCCAGCTTTCATTCTTTTCGTACAGTTTTCTGAGCCCTACGGATGCTAACGGATTCGTTGGTTGTAATTTGTATGCATGAAGGTACGACTATACACAAGGTGTCAGATCTGAGATGAGCTATGACAGGAGATAGTGATTGTAATGATATCCACCTTTTCAGCTTCTTCCTTGCGTTGCAATTGAGTAAGAGCTAAACCTCTGAATATCAACCTATCACAAGACTATCAGCTTCATCTGACCATTCTCCTCTGGACGAGAAGCTGAATGCTGAACGACAGTCTTCAACACTTACACGCTAGCTGCTTCGGGTGCACTTTCCCCGATCGATTTAAGTAGATTGGTCGCTTCGTATAACGCTGTTTCGGAATCTCTTGCTTCTAAATGTGTTTTGATTGATTTGATCGCTTTCTTGGTGGAAGACATATTAATATCGGGTATCTCTTGCCCACTTGACGAGCCCCTATGCAATGCTGTGAATGTGTATGAGAGATTGTTGAAGGTAGAGACGATTTCAAGGATATATATTTCGCCAGTGGATACGAGTAGTGACGGAATCGAAAGAAGGGCAGAAAGTGATGACGTTGTGATATTATTCCTTGTTTGGTGGATTGTTTATCAGGCTCACCTTGTACGTTTGGATTCTTCGATGTCTTCAGCTGTTCTTCCGTGAATATTCTTGAACATCTGCTAACCTCATTGCATATCTTTCAAAGCGAAAGAAATCAGCAAGTACAATGACCCGATCTCGTGAGTACTCTCTGAACTCGCTCGTGACATTCAGGGATCCCCCAGTTGATTCGGATGATTCACAGACGCAAAGAACAATACGACTCAATCGACATTATCATATTACGAACGTACACTTCTACGTAAAGATGGAGCTGCAAGGAGATTAGGAAGAGATTCATTCAAACCGTTAGATTCATGTTATCTTTGTCTATCAACAGTCGATGATCCAGTCGCGTGTCAATCAGGTCACGTATATTGTAAAGGATGTTGCATATCAGATTTGATCAGTCAAAAAGCTGGAATCGAAATAAAGAAAAGAGAAATGGAACAATGGGATGAAAATGAAAAATTGGAAAAACAAGAAGCAATGTTAAGAGCAAGAGAAAGAGTCATAATTGATTTTGAAAAAGGAATGGGTCTAGGTTTAAATGGTTCTTCTACATCGTCAGGAGGATCAACGATCAAAAGAATACCTATAGGCGAAGAAGAGAAAGGAAAGTCAACCAATGGAAATGGAAATGGAAGTGGAATAGGATTAGGAAAATTCGAATTGAATCAAAATCACGTCGAGACAGCAGCTTCAGAAGCAGAATCGAAAGCTTTAGCTAAAATTGAAATTGAACAGATTGAATCTAGAAAATCAAAACTAGCTGCTTTTTGGTTACCTTCTTTAACACCTGAAGCGAAATTAGGTCCATTGAAAGATGTCAAACTGCAAACGCTTTGTCATATGGGTGGATTACCACATCCTATTTCGTGAGTGAATCGTCCATGATCCATCCATTTTCTCAGAATCCTGACTGCATCTCTGGTCAAAATGTGCATTGATAAGTGATCAAATGTTAATGATCCTTCCTTTCTTCCTCGGTTATAGTCGAAAAACACTCTTACCTGTAATATTCACTTATCCGCCTTTATCATCCAAACCAATCTGCCCAACTTGTACCAAGGAATTGTCAAATTCGACATCATCCATACTCCTTTCATCGCGCGAACCACTATCCTCTTCAACCATCGTCAAGAATGACGAGGAGGAGGATGGAGATGGCGAGGCTAGTAGGAAAAAGAAGAAACAAAAGAAAGATAAAGATGAAAAACCATTCGTTTGTGGTCATGTAATATGTCAAACTTGTTCAGATACAATAGTTAAACCTCAAGGTAGATGTTGTGTTTGTGAAGCTAAAATAAACGATGATGGTAGAATACCTTTAGGTAAAGAAGGTACAGGTTTCGCAGCTGCTGGTGGGGCAGAGGTGAAACGAGAAGGTGTAGCTTTCCGTGTATAGATTCTATGTATGTATATGTATGAGAGTTCGCAATGCCCATCCTGCATCGGTGTTATGTCGCATATTCAGTTTTATTAACACTATGATGTGCAGAAGCAAGTAGACTCGAGCGAATATGAGAGATCCAATGCATGACGTATAAATGTATAACAAAATCGACACCAGTATATCAGGTAAAGAAAACGCAAGTCGAGGAGGAATATGCGATTCCTTCTCTCACATGAGACATAGACAATGACATGATGAATTCGTATTTCATGGAATCTCGATGAAGTAGGTAACAGACAATTTGATTTCAAAGTCAAACAATTTAGTATGAAGGACATGGATTCTGTGATTTATGATGAATTTTCCCGACAAGAAAATGTGTTGGTTTTTGAGAGATTTATTTGAAATGCAGTGTTATTTTGTTTCGGTTGCTGGTTTATCGCGTTTACATGTTCCAGACAAATCAAGTTGTTTGGATTCTAACCTGTGAAGCACTTCTTCACTCCATCTTGCGACGTATTTCTACTCCTCCTCAGTTTACTTCGCCACACCCGCGTTCAACCAACCTTTCTTACCTATCCAACCACCTTTTCCTTTAAGGTATCGATGTTCGCATAGTATTTCCGCTGAGGGTCTTTCGTTGGTATCCAATTCCAAGCATCTTCTTACCCAATCAGATGCCTCAGAAAGTTTACCTCCTTGATCATCTTCTGTACCTTCATTTTGATGACCGTTTCCACACCTTTCTTCTAACACTTCTGAAGCTCTTGATTCTTCCGAAAGACCTTCTAGGACTTCGTCTGGTAGATCTGAGAAAGGTGTTTCACCAACTAATAGAACGTAACCAACTACTCCTAATGCCCATACATCTTGTTCTTTCCCGCCATACATTTCTCCTCGAAGTATCTCAGGTGAAGCATAATGTAACGTTCCAGAAAATGTATCCCATCTTTTACCAGGTCTCCAATGTGCCGCGGAACCGAAATCAATCAGTTGACATCTTCCTTTACCATCTAAAATCACATTTTCATCTTTGATATCTCGATGAACAATTCCATTTGCGTGCAAGAATTTGACCGCGTCAGATAACTGTCCAAGTAATGATCGTATTTCAAATGGTTCCAACCCAGTGGGAGATGATTCGACTCGATCAAACAGATCTAACCCAGTTCCGAATCGAGGCATTACCACTGATAGATATAGTCAGGTCAGCTGTGGCTCGATACCACGAAGCCTATAAAAACGGTGAACAGATGGCACGTACGATAGTAAAACTCCCTGTCCTCAAAGAAATCCAACAATTTTCCGATATTGGGATGGCCTCTTTCCGGACTGGTTTTGATTTCCGCTGCAATGTAATTTTGAGTAGAAACAAACGGATCAACGATTTTATCTGAATGAGCATTGTCCCAGTTGGTCTCGGGAGTCTTGAAAGTTGAACTACCTTGACTTGAAGGGCTATCTGCTGTAGGAAGGGCAGGGGAGAACTCTGAACGAGCTCGAGATGGGTCCCAAGGGAGGGGTTGATTGGGTTTGTTGTAGAGCAGGTGTCGGAGTTGATCCATTACGTGGACTAGAGAACAAGATCAGCAAAGATCCCACACTGATATTTTTAATTGTTGGTATTGCTCACTTTCTACTGGGATGGGTCCAAGCACTTTATGCCTATCCACATGGGTCAGCTTGTGAGAATCAAACACGTCGAAGCTGGACTCACTTTTTCCAGCAGTCCGCCAAGATTCTTGCTTTAATAATGTATTTGATGATGACCTCGTCCTGGGCTCGATCGTCAGTTACTATCGACGCTGATGACTTTGTACAAACTCACCCCTACAGGTTCCCCTTTCGGTCCTTTAACTTTAGCTCTCATGACCAATCCATAAGCACCTTTACCGGCTTCTTTGAGAATAACGTAATCTTCTATTCCTCTTCCTCCGATTCCTCCAGCAGTCTCGTCTGTGGGAGTGGTGTTCCCACTGGGCGCAAAGATGGAGGGAGCGATGGAGATGGTCGAGTCTAAACGAGGGAATTGTGGGATACTAGATGAGCTTGGCGACTTGTTTGAAGGAGATAAAGCTGGTGATCTGAAAGGTGAGAAAGATTGTAAGGATGGTTGCTTGTCCATATGGGTACCTGTAGGCGGAAGGGAAGTTGAAGGCGGTATGGCGAATGGTTGGACGACTCTTCCAGCTACAAGGGATACTCGATTTGTATCTCTTCTTCGAGGGGATCTAGGTGATATAGGTGGAGAAGCGTCTTTGTTGATATGTTTCTCTACAGATGGGTGCCTTGAGCGTGATATGATTCTTGCGTAATCCCTTATAGAAGCTAAAGTTGAAGGGCCAGGCATGGCAGTGGGTGTAGTAGACACGTTATTGGGTGTTTCTGCGGGTGAGGTGTTCGCTGATGATGGTGACTCAAGTCCAAGGGGAGCATTGACGGGTGAAGCTTGTAATGGTGACGGTTTGAATGTTGAAGATGGGACGTTTAGCGGGCCTTTGGGTTTCCCAGGCAACGAAACACTTTTCATTTGGGCAAAAGTACTTTCGAATGGGTTGACGGGTTCTGCTTTACCGTTTAAAATTGGATCGGCCGAATTAGATCGAGTGGTCACATCTGGATCTATCCTGACTTCTGAGTAAGATACAGGTGGTGTTGATCCCAAACCGAGTCCTGAGCCAATCTCGTGGACACCGCCTCCCCATCTATTATTTTCATCGAGCGTCGGCGATTGCTTGTCGGCTTCGAGCTCTTCATCGACCATCGAGAGCAGCTTTTCCCTCTCCAATTCTCGCTTGGTCTTGGTTCGAGGTAAAGGTGGAGGGTCACCAGGCTTTTTGATAGCACGCAAACTATCCCGTCTGCCGATTGAAGCGAATCGGGCTGGGCTATCTGAATCAGGGTTGGCCAAAATGATATCCTCATCATCGATTGCGTGGTTGTCAAAAACATTTCCGTGATCTTTCGGATTTGCGATCAAGGGTGTAACCGGAGCAGATTGTGTACTTTGCTTAGTTGGCGATTCCAGAGCTATGTCTACCTTCTCAGATACGGGCATAATAGGGCTTGGAGCGATGATGATAGGGTTGAAGATAGGTATACCAGCTCGACCAGGCGATCCAGTACCCTCGTCTTCATCCGCTGGGCTCAGGATAGGGGAACCGGGATCAGGTGTATGCTGTTTCTCCGATCCGAGATAATCCACAGATATAGCAGTATGTAAACCTGGACGTCGATTGGACTGCTTTTGAGGCGAATTGTGACTGTCAGGTCGAAAAAGCATACTTGACGATGCAGATCGAGTTCTTCCACTGCCACTCGCACTTCCGCTATCCATTGATCCTTTCCCTTCATCTTCAGAACTTGATCCACTAAAGGAAGGTTCCATCTCTGAGGTTTTGGTGCCAAGTGTATGTATTTCCTGCCATTCAGGTGTGGTCTGCAATTCCCTCCATTCTTGAGTAGTAGGGGTGAAAACCATAGCAGAAGCATGATGGTGGTGTTCTATGATGGAACTTTCGGGACTTGATCCGCTGTGTTGAAAAGTTGGAGGAAGGTGTGTTTGCAAGAAATGTTGATTCGGTGAGAGGGAATTCGACATGCCAGCACCTGGAGCAGGAGGTCCTGGGCCATTCGTAGGTAAAGTCAGATTTCGCCGTACAAAGATGGGAGAAGTCTGAGGGGAAGAGACAGCTCTAGCGTGAAGTGTTGGGGAATGTTCAGGTGATGTAGCTGCTGATCCAGATCTAGAAGGTGGGCGAGAGTGAAGATGGTGATAGTATCGTGCGCTGCGTTATATTTGATTATGAGCTTGGCTCAGAATTTCGATATAAAAGGTCTGTCATCAATAAATTGACTTACGAATTATCCCAGACAGTATCTTCACCACCTTCATCCACGCTAGCCTTTCTATGTGATTGTTGACCGTCGCTGACATGTCTTTTCCATCCATCTCTACTAAAAGTCCTGTACCGTCTTCTTTCATCTTGCGGTTCATCATCTATTTCTTCATTGTTTATACAATCGTAATCATCGTCTTCGGTATCCTTTTCATCATTAAGACTTGTAAATCCACCGAAGGATGCTAGATCTCCGTGACTTTTACTTCCACTTGTATTTGATCCGAATTTGATTGCTGATCCACTCGATGCGGCTCTGACCCTTGACATCAGGATCCCTGATCTGTGTCTTCTAGGATTCGGTGGAGGAGGTATCGCCCTATGTCCATGTGAAGGTCCAGCATGTGGATGTTCATGTTCATGTCCAAGTTCGTGGTGATGATGATGGGTGTGAGCATGTCCATCTCCATGATTATTTTCGTGATGGTGATGGTGATGGTGAGAATTGTGATTTGGTTGACGTAAAGGAGAAGTAGGTGTAGGATAATTATCACCCGCGTTCATTCCAGTATCTATACCTAATTTCGACTGTCCATCATCGATAGGTTGTGAGTGAGTGATTTCGGAATGGCGAGGAGGAGAGTTGAGGAGAGCAGTGTCTAATGTGAAAGGATTCTTATCAGACGTTAGATCAATCACTGGCATCTTTGCAGCCTTCGTGAAACCGCCTTAACACAGCGATTTTCCCTCTATTTCTGATTGATTTTAGATGACGAGAAGAAGTGGTGAAGATATTCGAGAAAGATTGAAAGTGGCCAAATCGTATGCGAGCTTAGGTGGCGTATACCGGCTTGAGATATTAAGGTTGTCGGAAAAGAAGGTTGATGGAATTATGACATGAACATGAACAACGTTTCTTGCTGGTTGTCGAGTGTTGAATGTATTTCTGCGGGAAGATCAAACGATAGGGTTAGTCCTCAGTCTATGGAAGCCAAGAATGTGTATAACCCTAAAAAGAATGTAGTAGGTATTCAGGAATGAAAGATTGAGTGTGTGTATCACGTTGATACTCTGGGTGGAAATGTAACAAGCCACAGGAGGACAGGAATGTTTTTTTTTTGAAAGACGATTTTCTGAATTGAGTGTTTTTTCAACCCTTTCCTTTTCCTCTCTCTCTCTCTCTCTATAAGAATAGCGATGAGATGATCGAACCGAAATGCAAATACCGGTTACCGAATCTGAATATGAAGGTTGGAAGACAAGGAACAACAAGTCATACAAATGAATGAGATGAAAGATGGTTGTAATGAGATTCACCTTTAATCAGACTGAAAAAGATGAAAAGATCTACGCGTCTAGGGGGTAGGAGGATGTAAGGAACGAAGTCCAGATGGAGTGGAATGTATACAGGATATGAAGTGAGGATAGAAAGGAAAGGTGAGGTAAAGTTATGAATATAAAAGGATTCCTCACTCCCAAATTTCAGATTTCGATGATTTCGATTTGGGTCGATTGCAGACTGAAGATTAGAACTTACGATGTGTGATGTAAATACCTATCCCGCTTGAATGTATCGTTTTAATCCTCTTGCTTATACGTGTCGTTCGGGTAGTAGTTTGATGATGGTGGGACTGAGTGATGAGAATGAGAATGAGAATGTGTGATGCTATACACAATACGAGTGAGTGAGTGATGCCCATGAGATCGATATCTAAGATTTAAGCGGGATAGTTGTGAGTGGGGTCAGTACTACGTTCACTCTCCAACCTTGTTAAAAAAGAGTGCAGTATCCGAAAAGGGCAGGATGGACCGAAATACGAGCATCATTTCATTACGAAACGGGGGTATTACACAATCAGGGAGAATTTGTAATGCCAAATACAACTTATTTGTATTACTATCATTACTCGTAGGAAGTAGCTGGTGACACATGATCATGCATCATCATGGCACTGCTTTTCATGCAATTTGATCCGACTATCAAGATGATATATATCCAGTGTTTATTCCAGTCATTACAAGTTCACCGCTTTTCCTATTTCCTTATCCTGTCGCATTGTATGGGAACGTAATCACCAAGAATTGATGGTGTTCGATATGAAACCACTTGTTTCGTCCTTTCTCCGTTTCTGTCCCTCTTGTCATCACTGCTGTTGTGATGAAATCACTTCGTCTCCTGTTCTTCCTTCGTCCATCCAGTCTTCCGAGGTACACCTTCGCTTGTTCAAGACTTCCTCCGACTATCTCTCTTTCAAAGCTCATGCGTAAGAGCTTATACTAGCATTACCATTCATTTGTTCCCAAGTCTGAATCGCTGCTTTCGGTGTAGGACATTTAAACAGTTTGACAGTTCCTGTAGAATCGAATCCTCCTGCTGCGATCATCATTTCGACCTGGAACGATTGTTTCTCATCAGTACGACATTCCTATACCCGCCATCGTTGAATTTTGTGATTGTGATGAAAGCCATACTCACAGGATGGAACACTAGTGATGAAGCAGAAGGCATGAATCCAGTCGTTCTGTGATTGTGATATGGATTGTTATATGAAGGTGATAATGGGATACCTAATTTAGCTAATTTGATTGGATGTAAAGGATCACTGAATCCTGTTATTTCAAGTTCTTGTCTTGTTGAATGTGATGTTATAGCCGTTGTTCTGTATCATGGAGTACAAAAGACGATTAGCACAAATTTTAGTGCTTGATTAGAGATCCGACAGGAAGGTGTTGTTATAGATGACATGGATGATACTCACCTCGCTAAGACTGGCGCACCGGTATGTACAGCTAAAGCCATCAAACCTTTGTCTCTCCTTGGGATTGTATATAATGGTTCGTCGGGTTTTCTCACATCCCATACACGGACTTCACCATCCATACTAAAGTCAATCGTCAGCACACATCATGGCAAATTTCACCTAATACTAATGACAGGAGAGTCAAATCCTCACCTTCCAGTAACCAATTCTCTCATACTACCTCTTTGTAAGTGAACTGATTGTATCCATATTTTATGTTGTCTCCAAGTCCGCAACACGACTTCACCAGCATCTTCTGCACGTTTGTCAAAGAGTCGCACTACACCATCACCGAATCCAGCTACGAATACATTCCCTTCAGGTTCATCGGATGATATAGCAGTCAAATTCGCTCCTGCCTGAGTGGCGATATCCTAGAGATGTTACACGCATTATTGAGGTAAGTATTCACAGATCGATCTACATTTGCGGAGAAATCGTGACTCACCCGTAAATGTCTTTCAACAGTCGCATCCCATAATCTAACCACTTTCATATCACCTCCAACTAGCAAATGACCTTTTTGTTGTTCCCAAGCAGTCAGAACACCACTGCTATGGGCTACAGGATGGATCTCAGAGACGGCTCTGAATGTTGAAGCTAAAGCAGTCTCGTTGGGTGTCTCATAATCACGGAAGATCCGAACGCTTCCTTCAGCTATGACAAGCGAAAAGGACTTAGCCAATCCTCGAATAAACAAAACTCAATGAAGACTAGCGAAGTCCAGCTCGTATAGTAATGGGTACTCACTAGAGGCCGTGAGCATCAGACTACTTGCCATCTCGTTAATGAAATGAACGGAAGATATACTACTTCCGGCTATGTTCTGGTTACTGAATTTGTTCAACCGTTTCTTGGTTTGCCAATCCCAAATACTGCAAAACATGACTCTATCAGTCCTCCATGACAATGCAAAGTAGGATGGAAGAGGCAAGGTAAGACTTACCAGACATTATCAGCATCATCCGTCACAGCCATTACTGGATCGTAAGAATGGAATGCCATTTGAAGAGGCCATGAATCGTTTTGCAAAGTACCGGCTTCGACATTCCAGACATGAGTGGCTGTAGAAAATAAATGTCAGCCGAGTCAATCAAGGTCATCACCCCTCGAGAGGTACAGCCGTTAGCAAAGATTTGCTCACCAGCATAACCTTCTGCTGCTCTACTGCTCTCTACCATCGCCTCATTACGAAGATGTTTCCAAGCTTGTTCATTATACGTTGTCGATCCAGGTTCATCTGCATCAGGTGCCTAATTGAAAGTACGCATATTAGCAATGGATCGAAGGTGAAATAGCGTTCGTTGATACTCACTTTCATTTGAGGTTCTCTGAAATATTCCATGGCCCAATCGAAGAAACCACTTCTTAGAGGTAACACATCATCTTTAACTTCTTTAGCCACTATACCTAAACCTAGATCATTCAATCTTGCTAAACCATTATTTCCAAATCTACCATTTTCATCTTGATTAGCTTCTGAATTCCTTGATCTTCTATAATGAAGTCTTTCCATATCTTCTTGAGTTAAAGCCTCTAATACATTTGAAGCTTTGACTAGAGATTGATCTAATTTAGATAATAAACTTGTTGTACCGTAATTTGACTTTGATCTTATCGAATTATTCAATAAACCTAAATGACCTCTTTGATTTATTCCTGATGCTAATCCTGATGTTCCTGGTCCTGAGGTTGATCCAGGAGTATCAGGTAATATGCGTTCATGTGTTGAATCTGGATAAGGTGATTTATATCCATTTGAATTCGATCCTGGATAAGTAGGCGTGGAAGGTTGAGTTACTTTGAATGAGGTGTCTTGAGAATTTTGTGAATGAGTACTGTTGTTCAGATCTGGTGAATCGGATGGTATAAATCCTGTCATAGTCGCCAGACTTCTTAAAGCGTTTGCAACACTACTATTTCGTTTCAAATTACTTGATCCTGGGTGACTTGGACTTCCATTTCCATTTGTATTTGTAGAAGTATTCCCATTTATCGATTGAGCAGTATTTGATCTTTGCATTTGAGGTGGTATAGGACCATTAGAAGTTATTCTACTTCCTCCTGCATCCGAGAAAGCCGTCGAGATTTGTCTCGATAATGCTTTGGGTCTAGATTGCTTTTTCAACAGATCCCTTATTGCGGATCCTTTCACTCTTGTGAACGCTGAATCGAGTAGTAGAGCCACTATGTAATCTACCACTGTCGATGCCATTAAAGCTACTTCCGTATGTGGATCTACCGATAGATCCAGTAAGGTTTCAAAAAGGACTTTGAAACTGCTCAAGAGCGTTAAATTATGTTGATGTTCGTGAGGTTGTCTATCTGGGTTTTTGGTCCATTCATCTAAAGCCTCTGCCACTACATCTTCAACATTATCTTCTTTCGCAGATTTGTTCCCTGATTCAGCTGATGCTATTGCAACTTCTTGTTCATAGTATGCCCATGCGGCACACACTAACCATCCTCTCCATTCTCTGACCACGCAGCTTATCACCACTACCAATTCTTTTCTCACCATTGGCGAAGCATCTTCTTTCACTGACATCATACAAGCGAATGCTAATCCAGCTTCTATCTCCAATTGTTGTATATCAGATAATCCTAATTGAGCTCCTGTACCTCCACCGCCTTTAGCATCCATCTCAACAGGAGCACTCGATGCACCAAGTAGTGTTCCAAAAGCGTATAATGCCGCTGCTCTAACTTCCACAGCCGTACTCCTTAATGCGGCGAGGAGCTCATTCTGTCTTTGAGATTGCATGAATAACGCCTTTGCTTCATCGTAGTCTGCCCACAATTGTGAAATACAGAGGAGACACCAGGTCTTCAGAAGCCAATCATCTTCAGCTAACCTCGCTACACAAGAATCGAATACTTGTACGCCGAGACAAGCTGTTTGTCCAGGTTTGAAATTTCGACATAAGATCGATAAGATGAAAGCTGACATCGCACGATGCTCATTTGCATTCGGGATGACCAAAGATCCCGCTTGTGGGAAAGGCGCGAGTATTTGCGTGAAATAGGTGAAACCTGAATCTCGAAGTAAGTCAACTTGACACGTTCGATCGATAGCCAGTATTCGAGCCCAGATGTAAATCAAAACAGGTTTCAGTTCAACTGCGGGGGAAGCTAACAGCTTCTGAACATAGGGAAAGATGCCGATTGATAGGGATAGATGTACTGCCCACGGTCCAAGATCGACGAATCTTGATATAAGTATCAATGCTCGAAGACGATGAGATTGTGAAAGTAAGACTTGAAGTACAATGGGCAATTGTTCAGGAGGTGATCGTGGTATCGGTACATCCTTTTTCGGTTTTGGTGCCAGACGGTTAGGAACAGCTCCGCCATGTTGAAGCCATACTTCAAAGGCTTGTAGGTGTTGCGCAAAGAATGTTGAGGGTCTGTAAACGCTCAAAGGCGCTACATTTGATTGTCCAGCTTCTCTAGCCGCTTCGAGATCTAATAATTCCGGTAACTGGGCAAGACAAGCGTCAACTGCTAAATCCCATGAATGCCATAAGGGGTGATTGTGTGCTGATGGTATTTCAGGTATTGACGTAGGTGTACAATGATACGCCGACATGATCCTTTGGGCAAGTAAGAAGTTTCTGAATAATCCAGCGACCAATAGATCTTGTCTAAATAGACGATTGAAGACATCTCTAGGGAAAGACAACCAAGCGATAGTATCCGTGACAGCCGTGAAGATCCAACTTAACTCTCCAAGAGGTGTACGTCTATCTTTCAGATCACCTGGGATTCTCATAACCATATCTACCGTTATTCTAGATCTTGGATCATTGGGATCTAATCCACCATTCCGTCTTAAGGGATCTTGGAGAACGAAATGTCTCAACGCAGTTTCGATTGGAGAGGTGAGACAACATGTAAATAAGTCTGCGGGAAGATCTGGTGACATGGGAAGGATTTGATTTGCTGAACAAGCCGCTAGATGTAATGCTTCGGAGTAAGGCGTTCCTGGTAACCCATCAGTATGTCCAGCTTGAGTTTGCGCTGTTTTAGCCTCATTATCTCGTCTCTCAGCGGATTTGGCGAAATTATTCAGGATATTCCCTGCACCTGAACATTCCCAGACGTATATACACGGCCTACAGTGATCACATCAGCAACAGTTCCAAGTGAGTTTCTTCCCGAACAGCTTGATTAGTTGGAACTCACGATCCAAGCCATTCCTGGAGGTCATACAGACTGACCGGGATATATTGTGTATAATCTTGAAAATTAAATCAGCTTGCGTATCTTAAACAAAGTAAAATTCCATATGACTTACTCTTGTTGAAAACCCATATTTCACCGGAAGGAGTAGGTTTGGGTACACCGTGACCATTATAGTAAAATACTACTCTTTCATCCTTTGATGATCTTCGCATATTTATACTCTGTTTCTTTGTCTCTTCTATTGATGGATCGAGGAACTGCGAGACGATCGCTATATCAACACATGATTTCTCAAAGGGAAAGATTGGAAGTGAACTTACAGCTTTATATTTGACTTTAGGGTTTAGCGTTTCGAATTGTTGATGTAAATCTGGTACATCCTCACCAAAGTCAGCTAAACCTCATGCATGGTTGGAGTTTATAGCTGTAGAGACTCAGCTTACTTCTTCCAATAGCTTCAATTGCTTTATTTGATGGTAATTGAGTAGGATCAATCCAACATTCCGTCTTTGCACATGGATTCGTCTTCACTATATCTGGAGGATCCACACCTATATTCAAACAGATGAATAAACCTGCCGTGACTGTTTTAAGCTTTGATCGAAGTCTCCAAGGTGTTTTCGTTGCTACCGCCATATCAATCAAATTAGCATGAAATGATTGAGATCACTTAGTATGAGAGCTTGTCACGAGCATCTGGGGATAAGGACGTCTTCGTTTCAACTCACATGGATCATCATCTTCTTCTTCTTTAGCTTTTCCTTTCCCTCTATGTCTCTTTGCTGCCCAATACTGTAACGCAGCTGCTACTTCTATATGTTCTTCTTCCACCTCATCTAAGAACCCTTCATGGGGTTCATAGGCTTCTGCTGGATAAGGTGGATAAGCAGAATGTGGCTGAGAAGTGGATCCCTCATCTCGAGCATAGGGCAATGAAGGTGGTTCAGCCATTATTGAAGATTACTGATTATCTGAAAAGGGGCAAGATCGATGTATTTGTCCTTCTGTCTCTGGATGTATTATTGAGGTGCCATGCCAGATGTATTATGGCTAGGATATGAGGAGGAGAGGATGAAGGTGGATGGATCTATATATCAACAGACACAGAGGGGGGGGGGGCAGAGAAGGAGATGATACAGATAGTTACATACACTATGGCGGCATTAAGCGAACCTATCTTTGCCGGATGTACAGGATCTAAATCTAATTATCACCCTCACTTTATAGCTTTGCGTATGATGATTGATGCGTGCCTGAAATGTGAATACCGCTTACCCCGCTCTTTGTATCGTTGAATTGATCTCATTATTCAACATTCCTGATTTCATATCACTATCACCATCACCATATCATCAACAGTTGACGCAAGCAGCTACCGTGCCAACACATCCAGTGTCAGCTCAAATACTGCTCACGATCGGGATATCAAACGAAAATTACTGGACCAGTCATTAAGCAAGCTAGGTAGAAGTAGCAAAAGAGTTCCACAAGGCCACAATGTCAGACGATGAGTTTATGATGGAAGTAGGTTACACTTTCCGCCTCCCCTTCCCTTTCATGGTTACAAGTACCCACTCCATCTAATCTTATTTCTTTGCTCATTGTTACTTCTTACGATCTATGGCTGACAAGAGAGCACTTCTAGGATGCAGCAGATGATGAGGTGAGCTTTGCCGAGGCTATCATTCAGACATAGCTCATTCGTCGTTTAGGAATATGATTTCGATTATGACGATGATGAAGAAGAGGAGGATATGGATGGTTCCGGTGATGCTGAGAACCAGTATTATAAAGCTAAAGGTAAGCTCATGATATCTGCACTTAGCGGTCTGCGGCAGTAAGCTGATAACCCCTTCAACTGGGATATAGCATTGAAAGAAGATGACGCGGAAGGAGCTTTGATTGCTTTCAGACAGATAGTGAAAGACCAATCTGAGAAGGGGGAATGGTCAGTTGGATTGAATGATTCATTCCGATAGCACTGATATTTGTGCTGACAAATACCTATATATCGAGAGTAGGGGGTTTAAAGCATTAAAGCAAATGACCAAGATGAATTACCTACATCTTCATAAACCTGAAAAAGCTTTCGAAACATACAAGGAACTACTAGGCTATACAAAGGTCAGCTTATCTGTTTATTGTCCCTTACCACGATCTAAAGACTTTGAAAGCTGACTATGGCATCTATGCATCAGACTCACGTTACGAGGAATTACGCTGAAAAGTCGATTAACAATATACTTGATTATGTGGGAGGTGAAGGAAAGGTCAGCTTATCGTGCCCACCAATCACGAGCAGTGGATCAAGCTGATCTGTTCACTATAGCATGCTGCCTTAGCACCTCAAGTACCATTAGATACGTTGGAACAGTTTTATGAAGCTACTAGGATTGCTTGTGAAGAAGCTAAAAATGAGGTTCGTCATTTAACACCCACTGATTCGCTCCTGCGGAGGAGCTGACTTTGTGGCATATGATAGAGGTTATCAACCAAATCTAATCTCAAGCTTGCTAAATTATGGTTAGATAGAAAGGAATATGATAGGTTGGCACCAGTGAGCTAAAAGGTAACGAAAGTGCGATTGAATAGCTGACTGTCACCCTAAACAGATATTGAGATCGCTACATGCCACCTGCGCTCCTTCGAGTGGCTCAAGTTCGTCGGATGATCAATCGAAAGGATCTCTTCGTGAGCTACGCTAGGCCGTACGCTTCAAAATGGGGCGCTAATAACTCGTTATAGTGCTCGAGCTTTACGCAATCGAGATTCAGATGTACAGTGATCTGAAAGAGAACCGTAAACTCAAAGTAGGTAGAAAAATCCGTGACTGACTTTCTTTGGGACCCAGTTTACTGACTTGTTGCTCTACAGGAAATATATAATGCAGCAATGCAAGTAAAAAATGCTATTCCTCATCCAAGAGTTATGGGTGCTATCAAAGAATGTGGAGGGAAAATGTGGATGATGGAAAGTGAGTCAGCAGCCATTCAGGAAGCGTCTCTAGTACGGTAAGCTGAGAATATTTTAAACGTACAGAGGCATGGACGAAAGCTTCTACAGATCTATTCGAGTCTTTTAGACAATATGACGAATCAGGCTCTACTCAACGTATACAAGTGCTCAAATACCTAGTGTTGACATATATGTTAATGGGAAGCGAGATCAATCCGTTTGATTCTCAAGAAACAAAACCGTTAGCTGTTTATGAATCGTTCTCGAACTATGAAGCTAATGTACAACTTGATATTAGGTATAAGAATGATCCGCAAATCATAGCCATGACAAGTTTGGTCACTGCTTATCAAAGACGAGACGTCAAAGAAGCTGAGAAGATACTGAAAGGTTAGCACAATGTTCTTTCTTCATGCTTAGTATGTGTCGGAAAACTGAATTTTAACGTCTTGTAGCGAACCGAGCGACTATTACCGGAGATCCATTTATCAATTTCTTTGTGGATGATCTTCTGAAATCGTTGAGAACTCAATACATAATTGATATCATCAAGCCATATACAAGGATGGAATTGGAGTCTTTAGCCAAAGTAAGCTATAATGTGAATGTCCGCCGAATTGCCCAGCTCACAGTTCTTACTTCTTTAGACACTCAACATACCTCGAGGCGATGTCGAATCACTCGTTGTATCGCTCATCTTAGATGGCAAAATCAAAGGAAAGATAGATCAAGTCAACGGACTCCTAATTCTCGATCGATTGTACGTGTTCTTTTGCATTAACCTTTGTATTACTGCCATGGTGTCGGGCTGATTCCATGATTTGTTTTTCCAATGATGATCAGTAATGCCGCATCTAAGAATCGATACAATGCACTCAACGAGATGTCATCTCAGCTCGAATACTTGACTGGCAAGATTGAGTCTGAAAAGCTGAGTAGAGAAGGCGCAAGAGGTGGATGGAGTAGTGGCATGACTGCTTTTTGATAAGCTTGTCTGCATTTGAAGGAGTTGTACCTGTACAATATAAATTTAGGAATTTACGATTTCATGCATCATCATGTAGCATTATCCTGCCTTTTCCCCTTGAAACATGAAACACACAAACACACACTTCAACACGGACCTCCTCTCGACAAGCATGGGCATCATGTCGTCATCGTACGAACCGCATTGACTCAACTTTCACCATCAATACACGTCATCTTCCATCATCACCCATGTTAGGTCTTGCTGGTAGTCCAGTCAACCGGTGGTCACCCTTGAGAGATATTAGTGCACACATATATAACCTTGCATCTTGAATGTTTCTCTCTTCTTCTTCTTTCCTTCTCATCGTATCACTTCGACGAGCAACAAACGGACGACTCAATAGGAACTTTCACACCTGTCTTCGAACACAATGTCTTCAGAACACGAACATCGACAATTGGGTGGCTACAAAGCGTGAGTGATGAGTGATGGTCTTTTGATGTTCTAGGGAATGTAATGTCCTTTCAAAGGAAGTATTTGAAGGAATAGAACCAATACTGATGTTTGAAATTTGGTCTCTTAGTACACTCCATAACCCCAATGTAAGTATTATCTCTCTCGTCAGCTCCTTCTCTCCTCTCTTTCACCATGCTGACAACGATTTATATCCATTGTACTTACTTACTTCCTTCCTTCCTTTCTACGTGCCCCACTCTTTCATTCTGGAGTACTGCAAAGCTCACGAGATGACCGTTTAGGCTTCAACCGAAGCGAAAGCGCATGCCGCCGAGATTCTCGAAGAAAATGGTATCGACGTAAACGATCAATCTACCGAGAAACATCATGATGGTCATGCCCACTCTGGGAACCACCAAGCTCATGATGGTCATGCTCATAAGAACGATCAACTTTCTGAGCATGAACACAGGGTTTTAGGTGGTTATAAAGCGTGAGTTGGGTTGTTCTACTTGTCCTGCTCAATTGTGGCTTCATTGTCTCATTCCCTTTTGGTCTTCCTACTCTTTGTTTCCTTCTCCCTGTTCGTGGTAGCTTAGAAGCTAGCGTACTGGGGATGTCTTTCTGCTGGTGAATATACCCCTTAACACCTGCTTACAAGTCTTCCGCCTCCCTCAGCGCTTTGCACAACCCCAATGTCTCAGAAGAAGCCAAACAACACGCCAAAGAAGTCCTTGGACAAACCGAGGACAAGGACGACGAGCACGAACATAGGGTTCTGGGTGGATACAAGGCGTAAGTTCAGTACTTGCTAGAGATTCCCTGGAAAATCGATGAATATACTGATAAGCTGTTACGGATGGTCACTTTTAGCGCTTTACACAACCCCAACGTGTCCGCCGATGCTAAAGAACACGCTAAAGAAGTCCTTAAAGAGCATCATGCAGATGCTGCCTAGATGCGCACGAAGGTGAATCGTAAGAAGCAGAAATATATCCGTAGCCATATGAAAGTGATGCGAAAGAATGACTCGATATGATTTCCGTCAGTGATCGAGAATCCGTTCTTCTCGGTTCAATTTAATTTCATTACTCCGAAGCTAGAACATGATCCGACCCCTTCACAGGAACGATGGGTTATTGTGGTGGCGTAAAAGTATAAAATATTCCTGGCTGCTTTCTGACGAATCAGATGCTGCCAATAATGTGCCGGGTGGAACATCACTATTGTTCATCGTGAATTGGATAATTGGATCAGGGTTCAGATCAGTAAGGAAAGAAGAAGCCGCAGACGTTGGGAAACCAGAACAGGAAGATGGGAGAGGAACGTCTCAGCTGCTCAAATACGTCATTTAAACGAGAAATCCCACACGCTCAAGAGAGATAAGGATCCAAATAAACGCTTAACCCCGTAAACCAATGGTAGCTTGGCAACTGGCACCCAGAGATAAGAGAGACGACTCCTTCTTTGTCTCGGTAACGGTAACGCCGGCATTGACAAGAGACAGAACCCCATAATGGATCTCATAGAACAGCGACATGGAATCTTCCATTTGTTGACAGTCATCTCGTTTCATATAGCATAACTCTGTGCACACACATATCACCAGTAGTTGTATATGACTGTTTACATCTCAGCTTGTATAGATCACGCTCTTTCAACAATCAAGTAATTCACCGAAGATAGGACGATAACCGACCTTTCACACGAGCAAACATATAAGCGAATCATCCACACATACATGATTCTCGCTTGGAAACTTCGTCGGAGTAAAGCAACAAAGGGAGAAAGACAAGGTTATCTTGATTCACACTTCGCTTATTATCACATGTCAAGACTTGGTTTGATTCGTTGAACCTCGATTTAACCTTACCTCCCAGTTCTAGGCTCGTGAAAGATTATTAGACGATCCTTTCTTTCACACTTCTACCTTTCAGCAAACATAGCTGTAATAATTTCACGAGATCGTAGAAGACGAGAATACACAGTCAAGTAATTAACTTGGAACAACATAAATCATACTATCTCAATATAAGAAACAAAGGTTCATTCTCCCAAGGTCCCATATTCACCGGTATACAGGTCGATTTTGACTTTCAACAAGTAAACATCAAAGGAAAGATGGCTCCAAAAAAAATGAGGCTTCTAATATAACGTACATCAATCTTGTTCGATCGATATAATCTATCTCCGGTGTGAAGATTGGATAGTGTAGTAGTATAGGACAAACAAGGATAGAAATCATCATGCCACGAGGAGAAGAGATCCAACATCCTGGTGCGGGGACTTTCTACGTCTATGGATCAGGAAGAGGTTCATCTCCTTCTGGTTCAGGAAGATCAAGATCCAAACTAGGTTCGAAAGAAAGAATATCCAAAAAGGAGAGAGGAAGAGATGGTTCCCCTTTTCCAATTGGGTTACCTATGACCAAGTGGGATGATCTCATCAAAGTGAGTTCCTGTACTCCAAACATTTGTGTACTTGTTTTCTCCAATGGACGAAGGTTTTTGTGTAGTAAAAGGATTCCATACTAACCTTTTAAACGATGTTTGGCGGCTACAGTATCAGTATCATGAAGATCCTACTGTCGCACCTAATCCAGATTCATTATTGAAACATGGTATAACGGAATATACTTTTATTCCAATATCTTCAGGAGGTGTCTTAGGTAAAGGTAAATTCAGTACCGTCTATAAAGTCTTAGGTATAGATGGTTCATACGTGAGTCGCTAATTTACCTTTCCCCCTCCTCTACTGTTTTGGATAATCTGGGTCGACGTGGTTTCTGATTTATTTGTTCAAATACAGTATGCTCTAAAACACACGCCATTATATCCTCACCATCCATTGATATCAGCTAGATTACTAAGAGAACCTACTTTATTGGCTGAATTACCGAGTCATCCTTGTTTGATAGGCGTTGAAGGATGGGTAAGAACCCAAGGTCATTTTTATCTCATCGGTAAGCTATCTCTCTTATCGAACCGTATGCAGAGGAAAATTTGTCTGATTAATATGTTTTATATACAATAGAACAATACGCTTCGTCTCACGTGCCTCTGCCTGCTCATCCATTACCACTTCAGCCTTCAAGAGCGGCATATATCTTAGATCAATTGGTCTCAGTCATCAGAGATACATTACATGAGAAAGGAAGAGTATGTCACAGGGATTTGAAAGGTGACAATGTTTTGGTTGATGTGGAGACTGGAGAAATTCTGATTCTCGGTGAGTGAGCTCGCAATTTTTGTTAAGAGGCGTCTATTGATGTTCTGTCTTCGATGCAGACCTGGGTCTAGCGACAAGATTTTCAGCTAGTGAACCAAAGTTAACCACCTGTTGCGGCAGTCCTGCGTTTCATGTGAGTAACTGAATCGTAGATTGACCTTTACCAGTGGTATAGTGAAGAAAACAGCTGATTCAGTTTTCTATCTTCGCAGAGTCCTGAAATAGTACATGCTCTCTCTCGCCCGCCAGGAGAAATCACTTACTATGGACCTGAACTAGACATATGGTGTATAGCATTAACGCTTCTCTCTTTACTACTTCAAGTTCGCTTCCCACTTGGACCTAAACATACATCCACCTATGTAATGCGAGAAAGGGTGAGGGATAGATTACAAGAACTTGATGAAATGTATCCACGTCATTCACCTTGGAAACCGCCAAGATCATCACGTATAAATGATTTTTCAGGTTCGGGTTCTGCGAACAGTAACGTGGTGAATTTGGAATTTGAACGAAAAGAATGGAGAAGAGTTAGAAATGCGATGAGAGATTTCCTCGAATTGGACGGCAAGAAGAGGATGTCAAATTTCAATGCTTATACGTTAGGTGAACAGATAAATCAAAGAGTAAACAATTGGATTCAAGATGAAAAGACCCGATTTTCAAGTTCAACAAGGTTTAAATCTACTAGTTTCATCGAGACTGAAATCAAATATACTTTACCTATTTATCTGGATCAATCGGAAGAAGAAGATAACGATGATCAAGCTGAACATGATTATAGAGAAGCCGAATCATCTCATCGTATTTTGGGTCATGGTGGTAATGATAAATCGAGACCGAAGCGAAACAACCACAAAACTCAAACACAAAACCAAAATCAAAACGTTATTACACTGAGAAATCCTCAAGGTGAAAGCGAAAGACGATGTAAAAGTTATATCAAATATCTATTACGTTCGTCAGGTGTATTATATCACCTTTTACCACCCCCTTCATCTTCATCATCAATAATGAATGGTAGCGCTTCTTCGACAGCTTCTTCAAACGGGAACGAGACCATTACCACTTCGAAAGAAGATACCATACTGCAATTAGTCCTAGACATGCCGGATACACCTATCGATTCATCTTCCCATCATCAACACACTCATGCGCCAAATGATCCTCAAACAGGTTGGTTTCCTTCCTTCTTCAATTTTCATAGAAAAACACCTACACCTTCAACTTCACCTCAACAACGATCAGTCTCATTGCCACCTTCCAAAAGATCAGAAAAACCTCTTACACCACCCATCTCACCAAATAAAGACACTACATCTAAATCCAACAAAAAGGTTTTAAGATGTTATATCAAACTTGAATTTGTAAATCAAATATCGCCTTCGATTTCGACTGATAAACGAAGAGGTTCATTGGAAACTATTCAGACTTATAAAGATGGCTGGGGAAATACTTTAACTCCTTTGCATCCTGTTACAACGAATATGAGTACACAAACGAATACATCATCATCGACTCAAAATCAACCCCAAATTAACAGCGACGGAACAGCAAGAAAGAATTATATATACCCAGTCAGATCTTCTTCCGTTACCAGACCTGTTAACAACAACAATAGACCTGCAAATAGAAGATCAGTTTCCCACGCTGCTGCTCTATCAATTACTAGACCTTCCTTCAACAGGGTGACTACTATGTCTAACATCAACGTTCCACCTTTATCACCTTTAAGTCGACAAGTATCTTTAGCTTCTTCACCTTCTCCTCCACCGACACCGATGGAACCCCTTTCAAGAGCACAAAGTAGAGCCTCCAGTAAATCCAGAAGATCGACAAGTGGTCTAGTCCCCTCCCAACATCATCACCATCACCAACATTCTCATGGATATGGTTCCAGTCAACACGAAAGTAAGATCATAATACATTTGTCAGATCCACGATCTTTCCAAACACTTAAGAAAGCTTTCAACGTTAACCCATTCCCATATAAGATGAACAACAATCACAGTAGCAGTACTGAACATGATGATTTACTATTACTGTCACCTATGACAATTAGAAGAAACAGTTTAGCACCGAGTTTGATTGTATCTCCAACGGATGAGCAGAATGATCAAATCCCTGATCCAGAGGGAAAGATCAAGGTCGGAATAACTGGAGAATTGAATCCCGATAAGATAATCATACAAGAACATGATCTCGAACAAGTTGAAGTGAATGGAAATCGGAATAACGAGGAAGAGGAAGAAGAAGAAGAAGAGTTGAGAGGTAGACCAAGATCAAAAGAAGATATATCAACCCTAACCAATCATTTACACAAGACGAAATCACGTCAATCAACGAATAGTAGTTCGAATAAAACCAAATCGACCAATTCAATCAAATCGAAATCGTCAAAAAGTAGATTAGAAGTGAAAAGTGTTGATAGTCCACAACAGCTACCTCAAGAAAAAAGAGGTTTGTTAGATGTTATATTTGGTACTACATCTGTTGGCACGAACAATAACAGTAATAACAGTAATAATAATAGTAGGAATCAAGAAGAATTGGGATATCAATATCATAATTCTTTAGGTATCGCACTTGGAAGTGGAAGTGGCTATGGAAGAGCAATGAACATGAATATTAGAGCTAAATCAGTTCCTCCTTTTAGAGGTATAGAGGAGAGGTTATAACTGCATTATGTTTGGTTATCGCTTATGACAAAGGAAAAAGAGAACCGAAAGGAAATACAAGTTGTACTGCATCGAAATAATGTAACAGTTGTACATCACATTTCATGCATTGCAGAAAAGCATTTGTATGTTTTACCTCCATGATTCTCTTCGTTGTAGAGCTACCTTTCATCTATACGTGTATTGTATCCACGTATACACATTCACACAAGTTCACAAGATCGAATAGAGACACATAACGGTGACAACCAATCCGTCTGAATTTCTTGACGGTAAAGTCAAGAGATCAGTTTCGAACGTCCGTATTCAGTTTGGACCAACTTATACCGGAAACTTATTGCAACACAGATGAAAAGTATCCATATTTGCATGCCATATGATGAATTACAGAAAACGTAAAAGGTATAACACATGAACCGTTTCTTTTGACACTCATAAGGAATAAGAAACGTGATCCGCAAGCACTTTTTTAGAATGCTATTTCGCAAGGGACCACATCCTACATGGACTTTCTACATGAACTGAGAGGTTTGACCTAATATCTAGGTCGTTCGTCATAACGAGGTCTTTCCTCGTAACGAGGTCTTTCTTCTCTTCTCTCATAACCTCCACCACCTCTTGGAGCATCTCGTTCACTACGGTAAGAATAATATCTGCGAGGTCAGGTAAATCCCGACGTAAAGAAACGATATCACTCAGTGTCCGAAAATAACGAATTATTTAAACCACATTATTTGTGGGAGAGTAGAGATAGAAGACTCACGAATCTCTGGGAGGTGCTTCTCTAGGTCGATAATCGTCCCTGCCACCTCGATCATCTCGGTAAGATCTTCTGTCATCATATCGTCTGTCGTCTACGCGTCTGTCCTCATATCGTCTATCTCTGTCATCGTCTAATGATACATCACAGTCAGCATAAAATCATGAGTGTTGAATGATGAAAGGTCAACTTACAACCGCCTCGAGGAGGACCTCGGTCAGAGTATCGAGAATCATATGATCGAGGTTGGTAAGGTCTATCGAAACCACCGCCACCACCACCGTAAGACCGAGGAGCAGAATCAACCTTGACACCATGGTATCTACCAGGAGTAGGGGTTCGTGCACGACCTCTTCGAGCCTAAAACACATTGAAAAGATTAATTAATATCCAGCTTGGCTAGTTCAGGAAAGTGTTACTCACATGAGCGACAGTAAGGGTCTTACCCTCAAGGGGTTGACCGTTGAGTTTCTCAATGGCAGCTTGAGCATCCTCACCAGCCTCCATCATGACGAAACCGAAACCTCTTGATTCCTCTGTGAAAACAATATGGTCAGACTCCATAATCCTTTCATGGCATTATAGGCGCAGATAGAACTCACGACTGTGGGGATCAAGCATGATTTGAACCTTAGTTACCTACAGTTCATTTCGGTCAGCTCACTCTACGCCGTCACATACTACTCTGGGACTCACTTTACCGATAGAGGCGAAAACCTCCCTGAGTTTGGGTTCGTCTACGGATCTGGACAAACCACTAATATGAAGGTTGTTACCTGGGTTTTGAGTAGCTCCATCTTCGGTTCTATTGGCGAAAAAACAAGTCATTAGCTTCCGACATGGGGTCGCTGTATTACACTGAGTGTATGGGGAAAGTATAACTCACCGACCTCGGTTGTCACCGTTACCATTAGCTTTAGCAGCTGGACTTCTTGATCTATCTCTTCGAGGAGATCGACCACCGTCATCTCGACGGGGAGAACCTTCTTGGTCTCGAGAAGAGTTTTGCCATACTGTCGAAATTGAGTTGGTGTCAGTTGATTGAGTCGGTTAGTCGGTGCAATGGCTGAAAAGGCGAAAAGAGCCAGAAGATGTGAAGTATAGGAATTTGAGCATGAGGGTGAACACAATCCAAATAAGGCGTTACAGAGCTTCTTGTGATGAATAACGATTGAACCGAGCGAAAGGGAACGGTAGAAGAGGCCGAGGCCGGGTTAAAATGTCTTTCATTGCAACGAAGTTGAGAGAGAACAGGAAAACATTCGCTATGGCCCCTCAATTCACCGCCCGAATTGACTGGTGACCAGCAAGAGACGTGAACTGAACTGAATGGAATCGAAATGAAGATGGGTGATCAAGTGATGAAGGCAGATAGATCCTTTGATTTCATGATAAAAGCGAGGTATATCGATAGAGGAACGACGAGCAATATGAGGAAATGCGACAGACGCGTAAAGTTGCAAGTGGCGTGAGACTCAAGTTGAAATCGTCTTCTTCGACTGTGATACTTATCCGAAAGGCTGAAGAGCTGAGATATAGCGAAGCGAAAGCGAGAACATACCGTCGTTGGGGTCGGACATTGTTTGCTGTGTGTCGTGGTTCTGTGCTTTGAAGTGAAGGTCTGAAGGAAGATGAATATAAGTAGAAACACGATCTTATTGAAGAAGCGGAAGGGATTGTAGGAGCGAAGAAGCGAAGAAAGATGACTGCAGCGGTGTTATGAACGGGAATATAACGAATGTGGCACTTGGAGGGGGGGGCAATGGGTTAGATCTGGTTATTAAATTACCCGGAACGAATGAAAACAGTTAATGTCTGAAACTATAAAGAAAGGAGAAGGTGTTCATGAACATATATTCACCTTGGACAGTGAACGCAAGACGGTCAGATCAGGAGAGGAATACACCTTGCGTATAAGTCCTGGTAAGATGAGCGACAAGGCTGCTATTTATTCCATCATCTGGGCGTGTGTGTAAGTTGTCTTTCGCATCAGACAGATAGTATGGCTGCTGATAATCGAAGGGATTTATAGCTCATCATGGTATTGTGAGTCAGTTTTCTGACCACGTCTTCCAACGGACGAATCTTGAAAGCTGACTCGGATGCCTGATCAACCTAGATGGGTATCATCTGTCCGAATTGAACTTCCCTGTAGATTCACTCACATGTATAACGCCCGCCTATCCTCCACTCTCAAGATTACCCCTATGTCTGAACCTAGATGCGACGTTGTACAGCGTGGTGACGGCTATCTTCACTGTTGGGGGACTGATAGGAAGCTTAGCGAGCTCGTGGATCGTTGAGAAAGAGGGGATCAAAGGTGGCATAGCTTTAACAGGTTATCTAAATTTGATGGGAGTATTAGGAATGGGTATAGCACCTCATTGGATCTTACTTGCTCTAGGAAGGTAAGCTGCTTGTCACACTTGCACAAGATCATAGCTTATAATGCATTGATCATCATGATAGATTACTTGTAGGGATATCATCAGGTATAGCAATATGTTTGGTCCCACCATACCTTTCTATGATAGCTCGATCATCACCCGAATTAGCAGCAAAATCAGGTCAAATAGGGTCCATGAATCAATTAGCTATTGTATTAGGTATCTTCTCAGCTCAATTTGCGGGACTTATTTTAACTGGAAGTGTAAGTCGCTTTGTAGGCGTGTCATCAGTATCAAAAACATTGGCTGATGATAAATCTCACTTCGATAGAAAGGAAACGTTCCTGGAAGTTGGAGATATGTCGTTGCGATCTCAGGAATAGTAGCTGCTGTACAGATCGTTACTGCAGGACAGATCGTCGCTCCTAATGAGAAACCCGCAGATGTCGTTCCGAACTCTGAAGGTGGGGACGTGGAAGAAGGTGACGTGACAAGAACCAGAGAGACAGATGAAGGTCGGTTTAAGCTCTACTTATCACCTATTTGAGGAAGCGATGTAGAATAAATGCTCATCAAATATACATTTGGCGTATAGCAGCTTCACCTCTCTTGCCATCTTCATCTACATCTTCATCTACCTCTTCAGTCAACCCATCCGAGCAGCTCACCCTTCATTCCATACTTGGTAACCGGACACTCAAAGGTCCAGCAATATTAGTAGCTACGTTCATGGCAATCCAACAGCTATCAGGGGTCAACGCTGTGGTATTTTATTCTACTCCTGTACTCAAACCGATATTACCCGCTTCAGCTGGAATGATGAGTATAGGTATCACAGTCGTCAATGCTGTAATGACTTTACCAGCTATATTCTTGATGGACGTGAGTTACCCTCGTTCCCTCGAAAAAGTGAATTTCACTTGCACTTGCAATGAGGAGCTCAGCTGATACCAGGTTTGTTTATGCCTGATGTGTAGCGCTTGGGAAGAAAGACTTTGTTACTAGCTTCGATAGCTGGAATGGCAATCACAAGTACTCTCTTGGCTATAGGTCTTGATAGTGGACATCAAACGTTATCAGCAGTCTCAATAGTCACTTTCATCGCTTCATTCTCTATCGGATTAGGTCCAGTTCCGTTTTTGTTGGTTTCAGAACTTGTACCTTCTCCAGTGAGTAATCGTTATCACGGTTCCTATACTACGTCCAGAATGAATATGTGTGCAACTCTCAGAAACTGACTGATTGTGTTCCCAGGCTATACCGGCAGTTTCATGTTTGGCGGTGTCGACCAATTGGATAACCAACTTCCTCATAGCACTCTTGTTCTTACCTCTTCGAGACTTCTTATCCACTCCAGTGGATCCAAGAGATCCCATAAGTGATAGAAAAGGAGAGGGAAGAGTTTTCTACGTATTCACAGGCATATTGATATTTGGTGGTCTGTTGGTTATCAGAGGTCTGAAGAATGGGAAGTAGTCTTAGTGTATGGTTCCTCTGACGTAGCAAAATGTTCCCTTTCCAACCCTGCCGAAATATTCATTCATTCAGGAGTAGAGAGTTATGTGTAATTGTGTGATTCTGGGTTTATTGCAGGATTGTGTAATCATGTACTCGTCTGTCGTACCACAAATCAAGATGTTCTTGTGAATTATGTGCACGTTCGTCGTCACTGGAATCCAAGGCCGAGCTGGCCACTAAAATTTCTTTGAGGATGCATGCGATGGACGCGAATCGTTGGAGATCGTCGTCGCTTATAATAGAACGCACGTTTGCATCCACTCAAATGATAGAATTGAAAGAAAGATTGAGCTGCCCAACGATACGAACGTATGCATGTTCGCTCCTCGACCGAAATAGATTCTGACCTGGGTATCAGATTCGGGAATTAGCTAATCACAGTAATATTGCTTTGGTGTCTTCTCTCCACACGTTCCCTTGTCCAAAAATAGTACTTTCCATGACAGGTACGTAAAGAGGGAAAAGAGATGGTAAAAATGATAAAAAATATAAAGTGGCGTCATCAATTTCCCTTTCTTATTCACTTCTCCAGATTGCACTTCCCTCCCCTATCTAGACTCAGGACCCAGGTGAAAGATTACGAGTATATGTCTAAACACCCCATAGCCCATCTCCTTCTCCTGCAGGTTGATCGTGTTTGTCCCCGCCCTGCTTCTTCCTCTCGTCATATATATATCAGCCGCCCTTGGAAGCGCATATGGTTCCAAGCTACATGCTAAATGCTATTGGCTATCTGTTTGTGATGATGCAAGGAACTAGGTCTTGTTCCTGATGCAGAGTTGGGATGATCCCCTACCTGAGATATATATGTTATTCTGATGAAATGAATGAGAAATGCAAATCTACCACATGATGCAGTATCAAAATCAGCGGGTAAAAAAAGTCGACGTTAAACAGAAAGTGAATAAATACTCTTTCTGTAGAAATTTTCTCTTTTTCCGTGTCGGTCTCTTTGCTGCATATCATTCTCATCGAAAGCAAGTAAACAATCCTTGTAAGTTTATATAATTCAGACAGCAATCATTCTTATTTATTAATCTGAGTATATACTAACTTTGTATCTCAAGGAAGAAAGCGAATACATCACATATTCATATCTAAGATGAGATTACCTTGGTCCAAGAAAAATGCAGATCTTGAACCTACAACCGGTGAATATCCAAAAGACTCCAACATCATTGAAAAGAAATTGGGTCTTAGTAAGAAGGGAGCGTGAGTCTATTCACCCTCGTTCATGTTTTCGTCCTTTTTTCGTTCCGTAATCCAATTTGAAAAACGAGCAGGATGGAAGAAACTCATCATTTGGAATTGCGTGCTGATTTCTTCTCTGGGAATAATGTAGCATTTTCGCTGCTGTAAGTACACCTGCTCCTTCACCCAACTCAGCATTATCCCGTACAATCATGGTGCTAATCAGATCAAACTTCATGATGAAAAGGGAGCATCGCTCTTCTCCGATGGGTAGGTGATTTGAATCTTTGGTTCTGTTTGTTTGACACCATCCTTCCCTACAATCATCATCAAGTGCTTTGATGTTTGATGGCCCAAACGAAGCTCAAAGCCGGGAGATCCATATCATGCGGTCATGTGAGCGAGTACATGGCTGACCAAGAATAACCATCGTAGTTACGCCAATGCCGCTATCGGTCCCGCAGGAACAATCATCAAAACTTACATATACGCGGATACATTCAAGAACAATCCTGTGAATGGAAGGTTGTTGCCTGCCATTGCTTTCGCTGGTATCATTGTTGGTCAATTGAGTTTTGGTTGGATCAGTGATAAGATTGGAAGAAAAGTGAGTTGATAACGTCAAATATTGAGTGTAGGCTATCAAAGTGGTCAAAGGGATGCTCGAGCGATCCCAAGCTATCATCGAGAAGCTGATAGCTGAACGGCTCGAGGAGAATAGAGAGCTGTTCAAGTAATTAGCATCTCTTAAGGTTGCGGATACTATCACAATGAGGAAAGAAGAGAGGGGCGGTGATGACTGGGTGCTCGTATATTGCGCTGATGTCGATTGCTTTTTGCAGTTCGGTATGCTTCTCTGTACCGGCATCGTCTTTGTGTTTTCAGCTCTTCAAGCGGCTTCAAAGGGTCCCGGAGATCAAGGAACTATCAATGCTTTGTTGTGAGTGCACTTTCTCTCGATGTGACTTTTGAAATTGGAAAACTTCGGTAGGGCCTGCACGAGCGACTTTGCTGACATGGGCTCCAACCTTTGCTCCATATCTCTTCTTACACTCAACGGTTACCCTTACGTACTGTAGAGCCTATCGATTCCTCGTTGGTATTGGTATTGGTGGTGAATATCCCACTGGTTCAGTAGCTGCTGCCGAAAACACCGAAGATCCTGACATTCCCAAAAAGACACAACAAAGGTTATTCGTTTTGGGTATGTGAGGATCTTGACATTGCAACATTGTTCTGGCTGACTCTACATTTCAAACAGCTACCAACACAATGATTGACTTTGCTTTCGTCATCTGTGAGTTTTCTGATAGTAACATAATTTAGGGGAAAAGGTGCCAGACTGATAAAGTAGAATTGATAGCCTACTTCGTTTGTCTCGTTTGTTTATGGATCTTCGGCATGAACCACCTGAATGCCGTCTGGAGAATTACACTTGGATTGGGTGTGGTACCTCCCATGTTCTTGTTCTACTTCCGATTGAAGATGAAAGAGCCTGAAGCATACGCTAAGAACTCCATGAGACATACCTCTATTCCGTGAGTATTCATGCAATTCCATCGACGATCTTGAAGAAGTATTGATCTATCACCTGGAATGTAGTTATTGGTTGATTATCAAGAGATAGTGAGTTCTTCCTCGACTGTGATTAAAAAAACCTGGTATTGATAGTCATGAAGTTGGGTGAAACTCGCTGCTGTATCCATCACCGTAAGCGCGTGTTGTATTCTGTGCTTCTGACGTGAGCTTATTTGAACGATCATATGCAGTGGTTCTTATACGATTGGATCACCTATCCATTCGGTTTATACGCTACGCCTATCACTGATGTAGCCGATCCTAACGGTACTTTATACACCTCCATTGGATGGGGAACACTTATCAATTTCTTCTACGTTGTAAGTGTAACATCGTCTTTGGTTGTATCATGACTGACTGTTCCCGGTTGACCCTTATATAGCCCGGTACTTTAGCTGGAGCCTTTGTGGTAGATTATCTGGGTCCCAAATACACCATGATCTTTGGTTTGTGTTGTCAAGCTTTGATCGGTTTCATCCTCTCAGGTACTTACAATTTGTATGTGTTGCAATACATCGCGAATGATCATTCTAATTTCATCTTACTGATTATGGCTTGAGTAGGTTGACTGAACCTGGACGAATTGCTGGATTCGCCATTCTTTATGGTCTTTTCTTATCTTTCGGTGTAAGTGTCAAACTCATTGCCCGCTTTTGACGAATCGTGAAGGATCGCCAGACTGATAGATCTGTCAATGATGGATAGGAACTTGGTCCTGGAAGTGAGTATTTGAATTCGATTACCCATCTTCATACATTTGTTGTAAAAACTAATATGCGTTCCATTCCACAGACAACCTCGGTCTTCTAGCTTCAAAAGCTATCGGCCCTACAGCTACCAGAGGCCAATTGTACGGTATTGCAGCTGCTGTTGGAAAGGTTGGAGCTTTCATTGGAACTTATACTTTCCCTCAAATCCAAGCCAGTTTCGGGTATGTCTTGGTCTTTCTTCTTTCTTCCTCTTGTACATGTCTAGACTGGGTTCAGTATGAAAATCTCCACACTGACTTTCATAATTCATATAGTGCTCCTGGATCATACGGAAACAGTACCGGTGTGTTCTGGTTGGGTAGTGGATTAGCTCTCGTTTCAGCAGCTATCACTCTGGTCTTCATCCCCAATATCAAACCTGATGCCATGCACGACGAGGATATTCTCTTCAGGGAATATTTGGAAGCTAACGGGTACGACACTTCTCAGTAAGTTCAAAGATATCTTTCATTAAACACCGTTTCAAAGCTGATTTTTTGTTTGTTTCGAATAAAATAGAATGGGTCTTAAAGATACCGTCAACGACATTGAGGGATCTCAAATTCATAAGACTGGTAAAATTGGAGATAAAGAGACTGAAGCTGTCACAGCGACTCCAGTTCGTTAATCGACGATTCGCCTTAAATCATCTCGTTTCTTCATTGAACAGTCAATCTCCTTCTCTCTCGAAAACCCAAAACAAAGTCATTCAACCTGACTTGAAAATTACCTATATCTGAATAAACTTAAATCTACAATCTATTTTTGGTGACTTCAACTGTTGTTCTTATAATATACTCGTACAAATAAAAAATCTAATCAAATCTCATATATGCAAATAATAATATGTAATAAGGTCGTATACATGAAGCCAAACCATGCTTGGTATCCGTTGATTGCACTGAAAAAGACTATATGCTTCATTTACATGTCATTATATCGTCGATAATATTTCAATAAAACCCTACGGTATGTAAGAGGACATGGGGATGTTTATCCGCATGAGATAAAAGGATTTCGTCTATCTCTGAATCTATATCATTCGCAGCTTCAATCTAATGCAACCAAATATAACTCACGTTAGTACAAGGTTAACAATAGGCTAGATTTTTATGAGCACTCACAGATCTAGCTAATTCTAAAATCGATTGACCTGCAATTAAAGCCTCTTCAGGATTATCTTTGATTTCAAAATTAATGATATGTATTGGTCGATTGTATTCACCTCCTCTAGTAAGTAGGTCTGTGGAAGATGGGATATAGATCAGTTACTCTTCATTCGGATGATCCTCTTCAAGATGAACTTGCAGCCAGAGGAGAAGAAGGAAACAGGTCATAGGGGGGAAGGGGAATGGGGATGAAGAAGAAAGACGTACCATCACAAACAGCATCATAACATCTTTCTTCACAAGTAATTACAACATCAGCATTAACAGATTTCAGTTCTTGCCATTTTTCAGGCGCTTTTTTAACTTTTCTATTCCTATCTAACATTGGTAATAAACCGTTTCTTGAATATAATATTGGATCTTTTGATTCTAAATCACGATAAATATCATCGTATGGTGTACCGAATCGATAAACATTTGGTTTATCAACTGCTGGTCCAGGTAATCGGACTGCGGAACCTGTTCCTGCTGATATGACTCGAAAGGCGTTTTTGCTGTGAGACCATTGGCGAATAATGGGGTCAAAGTAAAATAGAAGAAAGATGAGTTAGGTATTGTCAGCTTCTTGTGATTATGCACATCTCTGAAAGATCTAGTTTATGAATCCCGGTCGAGACTCACTCTAATACCATATGAGCTTCCATTGATCGATTCTGAGGAATGATCATGTCAGCTCGACTGTACATGAGTGAGACCACAAAGAGTACTCACATTGTTACTTGCACAAACGACACAGAATAACGGTCTTCGGTTACCCTTATAAGCTTCCCCTCCATTCGCTATATCTCCATCTGCAGCCGATAAAGCTGTTCCGTTGGGCTTGACATCTACTGATTGGGGTACAGTCGTGGGTATTGAAAATGACGGAGGAGGGGGTGTAGCGAAAGATTGTGGAGGAGGAGTAGGTGTACTAGCAGGAGGCGGAGGTCTATAACGATTTCTTGGATCTTGAGGTCTCATCGTTCGAGGATCGACAATTCCCGTTGATGCTATACCTTGCAAAGGGGGAGTCGAACTTCCTGTCGAACCAGGAAAGGGAGATTGCATATTACTACTTGGAGGAAAAGGTGGAAAAGATGATTGAGATGATGATGATGATGTTGGCGGTGGTAGTACGCCGTATCCTCGGGGATCTGCTGATGGAGGTATAGATCCATATTGGTTCGTAGGAGGATTATATGTGTTTGGGACAGGGGCAGGAGGAAGGGAGGATGAAGGAGAGGGTCGAGCGTAGTTGTTATTACGCCTTCGAGGATCCATTTTGTCAATTTTCTATTCGCCCTTTTCTTTCGTACGATCTTGAAAACTTGTTGTGATGTTGCTATTGCTGAGTCTTTGTATGCATCACTGTCTTGTGTCTTGATTCATGTATTGGATGACAATGTAGATGAAGAGTGAATGCTCAAAGTTGACTTTTTCTACGAGGATCAATTCTATTCACCAGGAAAAAAAACGCGGTTCAACGTTTACTCAATTCCCAATTTCTTCTTTCTTTCTTTCTGTCTTTTCTTTTGGTGTTCTCCAGCTTAGTACAATCGAACTCACATCTTTCGACCATCTCCTTCTTTCACGCCTTCCCGACCCTCCTCGTACCCCCTGAGGCTGTACAGCTCCGCTAATCCTGGCGGCACTCATACGGAAAGAGCGAAGTCCAAAGAATTCTCGGTGTTTTCCCTTCAAGATGCCCAGCACCTTTATACCCCATCATCTAGTTCACGCTCATCTTCCCTCACCTCCTTCAGTGCCCAATGCCATCCCGGAACTTCGCATCGTCTCTGATCAGGCTATTCCTCTGACCGATGAGGACTATGCCGAACCCCTTCATCCTGATCACGCCGTTTCGGTGATACATGACCAGTCAACCAATATCCTAGCGAGAAGCATTTACAACGGCCATGTACTTGAAATGAGATCACTCAACCCTGTCATTGGTCAGGCAAGACCTAGAGGATTAGATGGATCAGAGATATTGAGGATATTCTTCCCTGAACAATTACGACCTCTAGCTCAAGGAAGTATCACTATCTCTCGGAAGGATAAAAGATTATTTATCACATTGGTGTCACAAGTGAATATCGTATATAGACTGAATTTCCCACTTGGAACGTTCAGACCTGACACTGAAGATCGATTTGTCTTCACCACTAAGGGACAGGATGATTGGTATGAAGAATGGGAAGTACCTGAAGACGTTATTGTAGCTTGTAATGGTACAGGAGCATGGACAGCTTTAGATGAAAATACAATTATCCTAGGAGGTGGAGATGGTGGTATTGTCAAAATACATAGATCTGGTCATTGGTCTCCAGGTGAGTTCAGATTCTCTCCCATAACCTAGCGAGTCTAACCTAACTACTTTGTATTTTGACTTTGTCAGATTCTGGACATTGGACAGCATCACATCATCGAGCTTCATCCAGACTCCGTTTACCTTCCTTATTTTCACGTTCTGCAAATACAGATGAACAGATCATCTCTTTTGCTGACTTCAACAAATCAGATCATATCCCTTTACTTTACACTCTTTCTCGCGATCGAAAACTGCGAACATGGAATGCTTCTACCGGTGCTTGTTTGAGAACAGTAGATGTTAGAACAGCTTCGCAAGAAATGGCTGTAAGAGGGTCTCAAGAAGCTTCCAGTTCATCTATAACAGAAGATGGTTCAGTCAATATGATACGAGTAATACCTCACCCATCAAATTCATCCCGTTATTCTCATTTGGTAATAGCTTTCGAATCGACACCATACAGCATTTCGTCGGCAGGTTCATTCGTAATATATCGAGCGACAACATCAAGTCACAACGTTAGTGATCTTGCTTTAGTGGGGAACAGATCATGCTCGTCTTCATCTGTCGGTGCTGAATTAAGAGGATTTGAAATCCTTCCGCCTGTCAAATCAGATGGTATAGATAGTGGGTGGAGGTTATGGGCCATATGGGATAAGAAAGGTTCGACATTCTGCGAAAACATTATCATGGACGATGTCTTCCAGTTCACCACGTATATCGGAACAAATGATGCGCAAATACTATCTGACTGGCAACAAGCAACCTTCAGTAACGGTGTAGAAAATTTCGACGCAGCATATTTCGACAACATCCTTAGCTCAGATCCACCGAATCCTGCTGATCCCGAAGATAATGGCGATATACCTGCAGCATTCATTCAGCATCTCTTCCATCCCGGTCGATTCTCCCTTCTCACCCTCACTACTGCTCTGGACGATTATATCCATCAGCTTTCGAGGAAGAATCAAGCACAACAAGTGGCAACTTCATATGCTTCTCTCTCGAAACGTTTTGGTGGTGTGGTTGGAAGTCAAGTTGAAATGGAGTTTAGTCCGCAAACAGGTGCCCCGGTCGTAGATGTGTATAGAAAGAACCTCAAGTTGGATTGGCTTGGAGTTTGGGCTAACGTTAGGGATCTTGATAAACAAGCACGATGGCCTGTCGGTGCCACTCTTCTCAATGACGATATACTCGTCCTGGCTCGAGAGGGTATTTCAGCACCTATACCTGATGATGCAGTCGGACTGGTTGATCGACTCGGCAAGTCTGACGCTGACCCAAATCAATTCCTTCAATTGAGTGAAGGTGCTATACGGAAATTGTACCCAACTCTCGCTCCTCCAAAAGCCCGAGCTTCAGCTATCGCGATCTCCATGTCCGGGACCTACATCAGCAATGTTCTCAAAGGTCATGACGCGGCAGAAGGTACCGGCACTGCCTTAGACGATTTCCTCCATGTTACTGCGGAGAGGCTGGCTACCAACACGCATGAGCCACCCGAAGTCATTGCTGGAGGTATCTGGGATGACCACGTGGAGGAGCTACTAAGTGAGGAGGATCGTGCTTCCGTCAGACGTATCTTATCCGAGAGTGCCTCGACAACTAGAGCATTGAATGAATCCCTCGAACTCCTCGAACAACCGTCATTCCCTATAACATCGCCTAAGCTTGGAGAACTGAAATGGTCTGGATCAGGGAATGCTCTTCTCACCGCAACCATAGACCAAAACATAGAGTATAGATTCTCACTTTCGCGCAATGTCCTTCTGATCTCCTTCTTCCATTTGTTCGAGTCCCGAGATCCTTCATACGAAGATGACGAAGGTGAAGAGCTCATCGAAATTCTTGCACGAGCGATGGCCACTTTTCACCGTTATAAAGTATTGAAATGGGTGGCAGATCAAACGGGGGAAGAAGCTAGGGAAAGAAACAAACTTCGACGCACAAATAAACGGAAAGTAAATGGTGGAGATGACGTCTTGGCTGAAGGTTTAGGAAGTTTGAAAATGCGGGAAGGCGATGAAGACTTTGGATTGGATTCAGATGCCTTTGACGTGGGATATTCTCTTCTTCATTCTTTACTCGCAAGACAATCACCTCAACCAGTGACGACCGGTACATTGAATCGACTACTGGAAACTGCCATTGGATTCGTATCCGAAATCGATCTTATATCACCCGGACAAACAGACGTAGGCGCTCAAATGTCTGATATCCAACTTGCCTACAGAATACTGGTAGATGGACATGCTCAACTCGCTGGAGCGTTCACGGACTTGTACCCTCTATCATCCGGAATCTCATATGTAAAAGGAAGAGCCTATCTGGAATGTGGTATGATAGAAGAAGCGGTGAAATATCTGGAAAAAGCTGCCGCCGGTTGCAAAGGTTTGTCGACTTTCACTCGCGGTCCTGAGAGGAAGACACACTGACTCAATGATCCCGTCAGATGGATCTCTTGAACCTATACTAGCTTCGACTTCAGGATCCAACGGATTGAGCGAATACTACCGTCACATCTGCCGAGTTTTCGATGAGCAAGGTGCAGATCAGCCTGTAGTATACTTTGGTCAGCTAGCCATACAGTCAAATAGAGGCGACATCGCTTCGACCAAAGACTTGTGGACAAAAGTATTCCTTGCCAGTATCGCTCTCGGAAGGTACGAGGATGCGTACTCTATACTGACAAGTCTCCCATTTATGGATCTGTAAGTCTCCCCTTTCCTCTGTGATCTGTCTTAGGGGCGCTGTGATGCTGATTTGGATTATTAAGCAAACGAGACTTCCTCGGCCAACTCATTTCGGTTATGTGCGAGAATAATGAAGTTGGAAGGCTTAATTCTTTGGGCTTCATTGGATTCCAGAAAGACGTGGAGGAAATGCTTCGATTTAAAGCTAGAAACTCGGATCCGCTCCGATTCCCTAATTATTACAAAGTGCTATATTCGTGGCATATTGCTAGAGGAGATTATCGGAGTGGTAAGTTTTACCATCAAGCCGCTGCATTTCACCGGATAAGCTGATACTCATATTGTGTAGCCGGCGAGATCATGTATTTGCAAGGTAGACGATTTTCAGAAGGCAGTAGCTCGAAAATACCAGCATTTGAATTATCTGCTATGCAAGCTCGGAGTTATCTTGCCGCTATAAACGCTCTCTCGTTAGTAGAAAAACGCAATGCCTGGGTATCTGTACCAGGTGCACCAAGTAAAGCGTTAAGAGTGAGTACAAATCTAATGCTGTATAAGCCAGACTAACTTCGAATTAATAGGGTATCAAGCGAAGAAAGGTTTCGTCTTATATCCCGGAAGAAAAATTCACCAAAGAGAAAAGACCAGTCGATATCATTTCACTGGCTGATATCGAAATGGAGTATACTCTTGTCCTGTCGCAATTGAAGTTGTCCAGTCACATCCCTAACTTGCATGAACATGGTATGTAATCCTTCATCTTGACGTGTACAGGCATTCCGCTGATTTCGAGTGATTTTAGGTATCACTGTCTCTCCGGAAGAAGTAGTTGGACTTTTCATTCAGAGAGGGATGTTCGATATTGCCCAATCAGCAGCGGCATCACTGCAAGTGGACATGACAGATCTCTTTCAAGCTCTAGCAGGTAGATGTGTTGAATTATCCCGCTTATCAGCACATAACGGGTAAGTTAGCTCATGGACAAACTTATGTGATATCATGGTCATCAGCTGAAGATATGTTTGTTAGTGATTTCTCCGCTGCTACTTTCCTCCAATCATCACCGATCACTGCGAGACTTCGAGGTTCACCCTCCGCATTATCTATGAAATACCTACAATCGGCATTAAATCGGCACGATTCCGCCAAAACGAATTGGAAATATAGACAAGTGGTGGCAGATACGTTATTTGAGATGAACAAGGATAAGAAGAAAGGATGGCAAATGCCAGTTTGGTTGTCACAGTGGGAAATGGATAGAGATCCGGAATTATGGATTGGAAAAGCCTTGAAATTCGGTTGGATAGAAGAAGCATTATCATGGACAATAGACTTGTTGCGAAAAGTAAGTTATTCCCTCTCACGAAAATTCGAAACAGCTCAAAGACTGATCATTTACCTTCCATAATCTAGGCCACACCACCTGAATTACTTCCACCTGGCAAATCAGACTCAACATACATACCGTACAACCTTATTGATAGAGTATTAGCAGCGGCACAAGAAGGAGATGAAAAGGAGGAGAAGAATGTACAACAAAAGGCTAAGGTCGTAGAGGAAGAAACACAAAGACGACTGCAAGCATTAAAAGGGATTAAGGGATAGAAGGGATTTTATGAATGATGCATGACTAATGAAATGTGAAGCTATGCGATGATGGCAAACCTTACCAGCATATCAATAAACTGTGATTGTGGAGTGGGAACTAGGAAATGAAGAAGGACAGCTATCGTTGCCTGAACCATGATCGCTGCACGTGTCGCAATCACTTGCGGGGATGGATAACGAGGAGCTAGTGACATCGTTTGGGATACAGGGAGAATCAATCGAGGACCAATCGCTGGAATTATCCGCACAGCTCTGCAGCAAAGGTTTCCAGGCATTGTAAGCTATCCAATCACGACGAGCGGGATTAGTAGCACTTACACTCTCGCTCCCACGATCATCATTCTCTCGGTATCTTGCCTTGCATCCATCAGCAAGCAGATTCCAGACCTCTCTCTTGAGATCTCCATGTTTCTCATCGTCGAGATCCATCCTTGAGAAGACTCCCTTAAAACTGTTTACGAAAGTTCCAACGTCACGTTCAAGATCTTTCGCAGTTTGGGTAACTTTGGACTCATCGAACATTCTGTTTCGAGCAGCTAATCTTCCTTTTGGGAGATTTGTGTATCCTTCATCGTGAAGTGCAGTTGCAGCTTTATGTTCGAGGTAATCTATATCAATCTCACTGGCACCGGAAAGGTATTCCCCATACTTAGAAAGGGTATGTATAGATTTTTCAAATCTGGCTATTTCACTCTGGTTCATACCTGAAGCCGCTACGATCCTGGGGATCATGCTCTGGGCTCGTGACTTCAATGATAGGCAGGTGGAACTCATGTTGATTATGGTATGCTGAAGTATGAAGTAGCAATGTGTCCTGAAGGAATTGGTGAAGACTGTTTGATAGGATTTGCGCTGTACGATTAACCCCAGCTACATAATGTCCTGTGGCCAACTTCGAGAAGGGAGAATATATATGTATGTCAAAAAGAGACACGAAGACACATCCTTTATAGTGACTTCCAACTCGTTTGATCTTGGCTCCTTTCATATTTGTAACTGGAAACACCGTCGACGAGATACTGCAATGATGTCACATAACAAGAAGACGCTATCTTGTCGGATAACACTTCCCGTAGCGAGGACAAGGGTTTTTCGTTCATCACACTCCCTTATGCTTTCTTTGGCTTTCCCGGTGAAGACAGCATAATGATATTTGGTGGAGACGGATGGATTGAGTCAGATTTTGACTGGTATAGCGAGATGCTTGTTCATCAATTCGTCTTCCACTTCACGGCTACGCTTGATTTTTTGTCTACAAGCAAGAATATCAAGTTTTCTACCTATATGCATATTTGTACTCCATATTCCATTCGATACTTAGGATACTGCACTTCCGATTGAGTAAAGTACGTGAACTAACATCTCATCATGCTTTCCTAATCTACAGTAACCGCATACACAAAAAATTATCTTCGGAATGAGAATTGAGCATGATCTTTCTGACGCTATCAGGAGACTATGCAAAAGAAGCGATTGATGGAGGTCCAGTGGTAGTCATACTGGAGTAAGAATAGGAAGTCCCATCCTTGCTAGCCCCAGATTGATATGAGACTGTTCTCTTGGCGCCGTTTTCCAAGAAACCACTGGCATGACCAGCGCTGATTGTACCTTGTCCTTGGGGTAATTCGTCCTTAACTTCGACAATGTCAGATCTTTTCTTGTCCATTTGTTCTGTTAGGGCTCTGAAGATATTAGATGCTTGAGATTGGAAGTCTGAAGCGAAAGGAGATGCACTTATTCCTGTCCCAGCGGTGGTTCTAGACTGATTACCGGAAGGAAGGTTGGACATCAGGTCATTCAACTCTGATCCAATCTGACTTCTGTTGAATTGGGGTCTAGGTACTCCAGGTATATACTGAGCTAATCGACCGGTGGGGAATTGGGTTAGAAGCGATTTGTTTGACGAATGGAGTCCTGCTTGGTTGGCTGGTGATCTCGGAACGATGAAGGTTGATTGAACAGAGTGAGGTTCATTGGTAATCATGGATTCCGAATCTGAGCCGTCCCCCTGACCATATACACTAGGGTGGGGTGTATATCCTCTGATTCGTAGATCTTGTTTAAGCCTATCTTGAATCTCATCTATGGTATCTTCATCACCTTGAGATGGGTCGTCGTCAATTTCCTCGACTGCCCTGCCTCTGGGAACTAAGGACATCTCACTAGAAGTACCGGAAGGGGTCTCCCAAGATTGTGGGAGTGGACCGGTGAGGGCGTGACTGTCTTGTGCGGACTAAGATAAGTTGAAACTGAATTGTCAGGTCTGCTGTATCTTCTTTATCGTTGAGGAGTAGAAGAGGACTCACCGAAAGACGTGCACGACCTAAGACTGCTCGCATTTCGTCTTTGATAGCTAAGAGACCATCGTAAGCTCCGCTGGCAGTATCAGCTCCTTGACGGTCCACTTCTGACCATCTCTGGAAGTTTTGGTTGATGGTCGGATCATTGGTGAGCTCTTGACCATTGATGGAATCAGCGACACGATTGGCTAGATATTTGGTGAATTCTCGAGTAGCATCGTCCTTCGCACTGGCGCCTAGTTGGTTGGTCAAGCGATCGAATTCGGACAAGATATCTTGACCGCGAGATTGTTGAGAATAATCGGCTTCGGAATAGCCAGACGGATCGTAATCTGTCGCATGAGAAGAACCTTCAAATGTGGCAGGATTAGCAATTACCATAGCTGTAGACATTGTTTCAAGGTGATTAGTGGGAAAGTTGTTGTTATGTCAAGCTGTGAAGTGATAGAGGGAAAGAGATATAGTGGCGAATTTAAATAAAGACGACTGTTGTAACCTTTCCGGAGCGCCTTTTATGCTATGATTTCGACTCGATTTTCCATTTGACCACCGAAATATCCTTCCATTGACAAGTTCCACTCATGAAAAGAGGGGCACGGTGCTATGATGCAGTGAAGAGTTCACGATGGAGCTACAAGGGATCACTGCACAGCAGAAGCAATAGTATGGAAGTCTCAAACCCTTTGGACAAGGTCTTCTTGGTCGAAATAATGACCTTTTGCTCTCGCATCTTCAGGCTTTCGTCAGTATTTAGCCTGGTTGTGTAAGAGCTGACACTCCTTTGCGGCTTTCCTTTGTATTCAGTCATAGGCGTCGATTTGGTGGTCAAGTGGCGTATAATCTAGCCATCCTCGCCTGTTTTGAGTGTGTAGGTCAAGCTGTTCGACACTTACTGGAAGCCTTGAGTGGATTCCAGATCTTCAAATTTTCAAGGTCGAGAAGTACCACATCACGTTGCGATTCTAGGCTAAGGCAAAGAAAGCGAATACAGAAACAGTCCATATTGTTTCCCACTGTCAACCTGTAGCGACGTTTAGTCAACTGTGTATGCACAAGTGAACTGATATTGTACAGTCTGTCTTTGTTTGATCATCATGATGAACTTCATTCTGCGAACGTGCATTTGGTTGCGCTTTTATTTCCGGCGGAAGCAAATTTAGCGGGGGGATCCTTGAATTCTCGCTCGGTTCATTTCTTTCATCCTCTCATTTCAAGAAACCTCTCCTTCTACGATCATCATCATCGAAATCAAATCTACAAAAGGAAGTTGCAGTTTTCACCCGTCGGCAACATAAGAGATCATACTCGAGCATACCAGTTACCAAGATCCGCCAAAATGTCTTCGACTCTTGTTCTCCCTGGCGATTCAATCCCTCTCCCCTCATCTTCCAAATCCGTCATTTTGGGTCCAGGTATCGCCGCATCCTCTTCTCGAATTCAAGCACCTCATATGGGAACAACACCTACATGTATATCTACTAGGCTAGGACTGCTGAGCTCATTGAAGGGCAAGGAGAAGAGCGAGCAAGTCTGGGTAGAAGGTAGCTCTAAAAGGGTGAGTTGATCGTCCTTCAAAAACGGCAACTTCAACTTATCCCATCAGTTCACTCACGCATCGCAAATCGCTGACCTGTGCAAACAGTATATACCAGCACAGAAGGACATGGTACTCGGAACCATCATAGCTAAGCACGCTGAAGGTTTCAGAGTGGATTTGGGATCTGCACACATGGCTTCTTTGGAAGGATTAGCATTTGAGGGAGCAACAAAGAGAAGCAAGCCCAATCTCAAGGTCAGTCTTATTTTACATTTTAATCTATCAACCTTCTAGAGTATACTGATAAGCTCAAACAGGTCGGAACACTGGTATACGCTCGAGTATCTTTGGCTAATCGAGACATGGAGCCGGAGATAGAATGTTTTGATCCCAATACCGGAAAAGCAGAAGGATTTGGAGAACTTAAGGGAGGTTTGATGCTTACTTGCTCACTTCAGTTATGTCGACAGTGAGTTTCGGAGAATTCTTTCGCCTTTTTCCAAGGTAGTGAACAGTCAAAGTTGATACCGTGGTATTTTCGCTCAGTTTGCTCAACCCTAACTTCCCCTTACTTCCTGCTCTTGCGGCTTCTGTCCCATTCGAAATAGCTGTTGGGCTTAATGGCAGGGTATGGTTCAAGACGGAGACGGTTTCTGAGTCCATTGCCGTGAAGAGAGTTATTGAAGGCGTGGATAGCGGAGAGATCAAAGCCGAGAAAAAAGATGTAGAGAATGCCGTCAAAGAGTACTTAGCTTAGTGGGTGACGACTGAACTCATGCGCGATGCGAGGATTCATCTATGTCACTCATCACCCATTGCCCACTCAACGCAGATTTTTGATATAACGTCCACGGAATAAATATATCCATATCAGTTTTTCCGATATTATCTATACAAGTCTATCGTCAACGTTGTAGAACGAGTCTTCGAAACCTCGGCATCGGGGTAGAAACACATTGAAGTAGAATGCTTTGGTGGTCTCTATGGCACTTCAGAATTTTGGGTTTTGTTGTTTTGATCAACCTTGTTGCAATGTGCCAAACAACAACTTCCATCGTTTATAAGATGTACACCTTTCGGCCTAACTTTCTGTACTGACGATACCATGTTCAACCCAGAATCGCTGTGTTCGGCGTCGAGTGTGATGGATCTCCGCCGGCAGCTTTCGAGGTTTGAATGAAACATGGGCATGTGAACGAAACTAAATTAACCCAAAAACACATCACGTATTGGCGACCGATCCCCATACTGTCGTTCTTGAGGGTTCAGATCAACGGCATCGTTATTCGGGGTCATCCGAAATCGCAATCCAATCGATCGGATGATGAGATCACCTTTCAAGTTGTTCGATTCTGATCCTCTCACATCAGGTATACCAAATATGACGGGAACCCTTGCAGGCTGTGCCAACTACAAAAGTGTTAAAGTTTCTCGGTATAACGTTAGAAAGGGCGATTAGTCAGACTTATTCCGGTTGGAATTATAAGCATGAATCACCCATCTCGATCACAGTACCATTATATGGCGTGAGATCTTCTCCTCAGGAAGAGGAAAAGACTTAATACAGACAGTCGAGTTTGTGGTCGTTTCTTATATCCGTAGCTATCCAGCACCACCAACAGCTTCGACCATGTCTTCTAAACAAATTTCTACTGGCTACACAGTCGCTCTGAATAATGCTTCTGATCCTGGACCGTCGATAAATAATTCCAAGCAGTAAGTCCAAAGGCATTGCTTGTTTCAAAGTGGGTCAAGTGTTATCTAAGATGGTGTCACGAATTTGTAGGGTCCTGCCCGAACTCGTAGATACTGATGAATTGGACGAAAAACAAAATATTGACGACAGACACAGGGATGAGGTGAGTGTGATCACAACCACGTCAATCTGGCCTGGGTGTCGTTTAGGTGCTGATGTCACCCACAGGATGTTATGATCGCAACGCACAAAGCTACTCTGAGAAACCCCAATATAGGTGAAGATACAAAAGCGCATATTCGACAAGTGAGTCGACGTCTCTGTGACATACCATGACAATGCGCAATGCTGAATTTGAGCTTTCACTTAATATAGGTCCTGTCCGAGCATGGCGTTAATATCGATTCATAACCCTCGTTCGGATGTAGTAAATCGTCAGTCTTGTATACGTTTAAGTGAACGAAATTAATTGTATTTGTACAAGAAATGTAATCATTTCCCTATTGAGCACCATTCATTAATTTACACGTGCCTAGCTGGGGTTACGACATGCGTGTAGGCGCGCATGGTTTTTCAAGCAGAGACGGCCGTTTGCCACCTGGATTTCCACAATTCAACAACTAAAAACCCATGATAGTTCACATCTCTTGTTCTTCATTCTTCTCATCTATCACACGACGAACTCGTTGCGAGCTGTTCTTGCATCAACCGCTCTCACGCGGCTGTAGTATATCCTACATCATCAAGTCTGAAAACTTCATCCGGCTCGGCCACTAACACCAAAGAGAACAGGCAAAATGGGTGGTGGAGATCTTAACATGTAGGTGCTAGTTTCACTCCAACGCAGGCATATCCAAGTCTGTCACCAAACGATTGCTGACCATGCTTCTAACGCAGGAAAAAGTCCTGGCACCCAGTGCTCTTAGTCAATCAAGAGCGGGTATGGAAAGCTGAGAAAACCGCGAATGAAGAGAAGAAGATGTTAGCGCAGCTTCGTAAGGAGAGGGAAGAAGAAAGGCAACTAGCGGAATTACAAAGGCTTCAAGAATCCTCAACTGGAAAGAAACGAGTAGAGAAGATGGACTGGATGTACGCTGCTCCGGGTGCCGAAGGCGGTGCGTTAGGCGGCCAAAAACTAGGTGAGAGGGAGATGGAAGAGTATCTATTGGGTAAGAAAAGAGTAGATGAAGTCTTGGCAAGAGGCGACAAAGATGTAAGCTTAGCTAGCAGTCTCTTCGACTCTACTGTAACTGACCGAAATCCTTTACAGGTTGGTGCAACACACAAAGATTTTATCGCTGTACAGAACGCTAATTCAGCTCGAGATACCGCTTCCAAGATTGGAGAAGATCCCCTATTGGCCATAAGGAAACAAGAACAAGCGGCTCTAGCAGCATTGATGAATCGACCTGACATTAGAAAACAACTCAAAGCTGCCAGAAAGGAGAAATCCGAGAGTAAGGAAGATAAAGAGGAGAGAAGGGCTAGGAAGAGAGCTGAAAAGGACGAAAGAAGGGCAAAGAAGCATGATAGGAGGGAGAGAAGAGATGGAAGATCCCCTAGGTCGGACTACTCAGACGAAAGGGATAGGGATAGAAAGTATAGCCGGGATTACTATGATAGGGATGATAGAAGGAGAAGGGATTACGACAGGGATAGGTCCAGATCAATTTCACCGAAGAGAGAAAGAGATGAAAGAGATTACAGGAGAGATCAGTCATCCAGAAGAACCCACAGAGATGACAGTCCTAGGAGAAGTAATGGGTCTAGAGAGAACAATTATGAACGAGATGATAGGAATAGAAGTCGAGATGGACATCGAAGACGCGATGAGGACATGGCAAATCATCGACATGATCGAGAGCGAGATGACCCTCGAATACCACCACCTCGACCTTACCCTAACGGTTCGTCCGAATCAAGAGATATCAAACCCCATCCGACACGACCGTCAGCAATGGACATGGCTGACCGTCCGACCTCCTCTCGTCCTGTACCTACCAATGGTAGTTCTTCGACCAATGGAAGTGGTCAATCTCTCGACGAGATGCGTGCGGCTAGACTAGCAGCAATGCAATCTTCCGCTACTGAAATGTACGATCAACGAACCAAGACGCTTGCTCAACGTGCAGAAGAGCAACAGCGCGAAACTGAAAGAGACGAGAAAATGAGAGCTAAATATGGACAAGAACAAGCTAGTGCTGGTTTCTTCAAGCAACAAAGTGGAATGAACCTCTCAGAATCTTTATCGAGAAGAGCTGGAAAGGGTCTGTTGAGAGATATCTAGAAGAGCGAGGGCGGTGGAACCTGTGTGTACAATGCATGTAATATGTATCTATCACTAACATCATGATGCTGGTGCACCAGAAATGTGGGCGTCGAAATCTTGGCCAGTTAGGTTTCCACTGCGATAGCTTACTACATTGTTTTAAATACTTGGGGCAGCTTTGGCGAAGGCGTGCAAGGGATACAGCCATTCGCTAGATTATGTCAAGCTCATACTTCAAAGTGTAACTTGACGAGCGAGAAGGTATGAACATTGATATATTCCAGAAGTGGCGAGATTGCAAAATTGCGTATGTGAGTCTATCATCACTGCTAGGGCAGTGCATTTTTGAAAACCCAAGTCACGTCATCACCTGTACCTGCAAAGCTACCAGAATTCTGCCACTGTGACATGGAGCAGCATAAGAATTCTGCCGTCAATGATCTCCAGTATAGAGCTTCACCACGAATCTCGAGTCAGGACATCGGGCCACCTGCTCTTAAGTGATGACCACAACAACTTCATACAAGATCAGAGAATCGCACAGGGGGCTACTTTTGTCGATCGAATATGGCAATCTTTTTATCATGGTAATGCCCCGGCATCAAAAGTGTTTCGAAGCGCCCTGCTGCCATGCTGCAAAATAGAAACTTCCAAACATCTCCCCCTTCGCTCTGACTACATTTCACCTTTCTGCCGTCTCAAGTACCTTCTACTGATTAGCTGTCAATAGAGACCATTCCTTATACCACTCCTTGTGAGCTTACATTCGCTTCTCTATTCATATAGAATCCATTGAACTGTTCTCAGCCATTGGAATGACAAGTTTCAGCATTGATGTTAGTTTCAGCATTGATGTTAGTTTCAGCATTGATGTTAGTTTCAGCATTGATGTTAGTTTCAGCATTGATGTTAGTTTCAGCATTGATGTTAGTTTCAGCATTGATGTTGAGGCTTGTTTTTGTAAAAATGGGTATATAAAGTTACAGCTCACTTCAACTCTTTCACCGGGGGGTTGAACACAAGTCGTATTATACTCTCGCCTTTTACTAGAGTAAACCGTGTATTCGTCCCACGAACCCGCGTTCGAATTTCTTTCCAATCCCATTTATTTGGGCCAAACATTATCTTTTTGGGGCCTCTTCAACGTCCAATGGTTATCTCTGTCAGTGTCGTTACTTCCACACTTGATTCTTCAACGCTCTATACCACCCAAAGCCGGATCATGTCGGTCTTTGCAGCTCTACAATCCTCAGCAAAACTGCATATGTGGACTGAACATTCCAGCGCGAAGCTGTCAAATCGATGAATGAGACGAAGCCTTCGAAATGCCACTTTGGTTTTCGCGGCACCTGCCTCCACTTCGCGTGTTTTGATTGTTCAACCTCGGGAAGTTGATCGCATGCTATGCGCCAAATAGGCAATCATTCATCAAGCATCTTTTCTGAGTGCATCTTACATGTGAGCTGTTGACACGAATTGAGATCGTTGGAATGACTACCAGTATAACAGTAAGTTTCTCGGACATGGTCTTGCCGAGTACTCAAACTACAATCATGAAGCCCGGCTGAGTCTTTTATAGGATGCACGATATAATGTCATTCACCACACCCCTTCTTACACCTCATCATTGTTATTCGATGAACCTGCAGAGACTGGATGGTCAGTAATGCCAGGATTTGACGAATCGCTATCAATTCCTCCCCATTTGGAACCGCCCAGATTTGATACAGATGAGACATTACCAAGTCAAATGCATCCTTCTTATCCTTATGGCAGACCGCTTAGTCTGGGTAAGAAGGGTAGTAAAGGAAGAGGAGTTGGGAACTTGTTAGGGACAATAGGAAGTGGGATGGATATGAGAGGTGGGGAATGGAGAGGGAGAGGAGAACGATGGGAAGAATGGGGCTTGGAAGATGTTAAAGAGAAAGAAGGTAGAAGAGAAGTACCCCCAGGTATGGCCGTGAGTATGCACAGTCTTCCCTTCATCATAAGTCATCCTCCGGAAACAATCTCAACTTCAAATAATGCAATCATACCAAGTATTTGACAGAGAATCCAATGCTAACAGGTTAAATCATGCGCAGGGAGCTAAACGACCTCCTTCACCTCCTTCACCAGCATTACATCCCTCTTCAATACCTGCGCCAAGATCAATACACCTACGTAGGCTGATCGAGCGCCAGAGATCTTCGCCCGTAATACCAAACGAGGGATTTGACGCTCCCGTCCCAAATGAGACATACGACGAACCACAATCACCCAACACGAACCATCAACGACAAGGTCAAATGACAAATGAGCAACAGACAGTACAGATTGGTACTCTGGGACAGAACAGGAGAGAGGGAGGAAGGACGTCAGCAGATGACGAAATCGAGGCCAGTGACGAGGAGGGCGGAGGGGATGTGGATTAGTCATAACCGGAAGTGAACGACTTTCCCTCGACTTCACTTGTTACGATATGACATTATGTAAATTACGACTAATAAGATGTAGTACTATTTATGTACTTAATGATGTAGATTTTTGTACCGAAACAAAGCTGTGTTTAGAAGAGACAGCTGACCGACGCATTGCAATAGTCCATTCTAACCTAGATTGCTAACTTTCGTAATCGACGAAGCTATCAGGTCAGCCCTGCGTTTTATATACCCTGCAAAATTTGCCCTCTTCATCTTGGAACGATTGATGTACATTTTTCTCGAGGCGATGCCTACAAATCTTCGCTGGCATCGACGTTCAAGATCAAGGCCTGGAAGAATCTGGTATATTCTATGATGGAATCTGCTTTCTGTATAGCGTTGCAAAGGCTCAAGTCAATAACATTCATGGAGGAGATTGCGATCAAGCCTTGGACACTTACGTTGCGCTCGTTGACAGTATGTTCCTGGACGAAGAAAAGCGTGTGAGTAAATACGGATCACATTTCCGAGATATATCGGGAACTTCTACTTACACCTTGACTGTCACCTTCCATAACATGTTCGTATCTGTATATGTTACGGGTAAGGTTCCAGTAAGCCTTGGTATCAGTATTCTGAAAATACAGCATAAGATTCAGGGTTAGCTGATCTGCACAAAACTCATTTGACTTGATACGGTCACAATGAAAAGAAGAGGAGCTCTGTAATACACTCACTCCTGTGGACATGAAAGGAGTCATAATCAATTGATCCTCCGCTTTTGTAACTAATTCTCCATTTTCACTGATTGCTTTCCTACTGGCCCATAAACCTCTACTTGTCCCAGCCAGGATTCTCCATGCTGGTGATTCAATGGACGAAGGACTGATGGGAGCAGGATTCAAACCTTGACCAAAGACCGAATCTAGATATACATGACCCTTGATGGAAGTACCATTAGGAGGAGACCAGAATTTACCGAAACCTGAAATAGACAGATCAAGCGTCTTTGCACGTTTCTCAATGATAGAGTAGATATGACTTTTGGTAGCATCGATGGAAGATGATACGTCAATCCTATAGTTGACTGAGGAGCTCACTAACTCAGGCTGACCGATTGACGTTAACAATCAAGTCATTTCTTTTGCAAAGACATAATAACAAAAAGAAACTTACCAAAGAGTTGATTTTCGCACCTCCATATATAACATCTATAGCTTGTGTGGTAGTCAACAATGCTTCAGCATGATTACCCATTCCTGAACCAGCGGGGCTATCGACTTGTAAACCCAGATTATCTTTAATGAACAGTTCAGGTATCTGCTCAAAGCTCTTTTGATCACCTTTGATAGCTTTCCTAACTTTCCCCTTCAGTTCCTCTGGTAAAGTGGAATCTGAACCTGAAGTCGTGAAACTTGAAGCACATTTGAGGAAGCCCCAGATCGGTGAATCTTTCTTTAGAGTTGGAGAAAACGGATTATCTTCTAAATCAGATAACAATTTTGATAATATTCCTATACCTGTATGTTTAGGTGGAACAGATGAATGTCCGCCTAAAGTCGATACGGTCAAATTCAAATTGAAAGCTCCTTTTTCAGCTGTTGCTATTAATCCATAAGTTTGATTCCACACTTTATCGATATAACCACCTTCATCAATTAATAAGGCCATAGAATTAGGACCGTACTTATCCTCTAGCCATTTAGATATGGCTGGAGCTCCGTTTGGCCCTCCGATCTCTTCATCAAATCCGAATCCGAGTATGACTGTCCGGCGAGGTTGAAAGGTTGATGTTGATAATAAGAGCTCTATAGCGGCCCTATTCGTTATAGGCAGAGGATTCATGATCAATATCAATTCCGGCTTCTTATTCAGATCAGCCAAAATAAGGAGACCCAACTTACATGATGGAAGTGAGAGTTGCTTTGTCATCCTCACTGCCTCTGCCCCAGATGTATTCTCCGTCATACTCAGCTCCGAAGGGATCATGGGACCATTGGTTTCTGGTATCAGGCAAAACAGGCACCACATCTAATAGAAGTTTGATAAATTAGCAGACATACAAGCCAAGAACCCTGACTGTACAACTTTACCTTGATGAGCGTTCAACACAACTGGTTGTAGCGAAGTATCACTGCCTATCCATTCGTAGACTAATCCATAAGTGTTGACTTTAGTTCTTTTAAGTTGTTGATGGCTTTCATTCAGGACAATTCAGCTCAGGCCAGTGAAAACTTAAGAGGGCAAAGCTCACACATTCGGATATGTATCTTCTAGATCTTCTCATTTGAAGGAATCGAAGGAAAACCAATGTTAGCCGGACAGACGCGGATGGTGATAGTGGGATCCTCACGAACATTGATGGAACTTATTGAATATCTTCCATCTCTCATCTACTTCTGGTAAATCCATATCATCATACACCTGAGTAGGAATTCTGACAGCGCCCTGATGCCATTTGATGATTCTATCTTTGTGATCCCACACAGTCGAAGTATTGTATATTTCGAAAGATGGTAGTATAGGTTCAGCTTGTTCGCATGATTTGTCTGAGATCCCGTTCTTGCCTTTGACGAGTCGATCAGTGACCAGTCTATAAATACCAGACGAAGGTAAGATGACCGTGAACAGAACACCTAACGCTACGAGGGCGATTGCTGCAGATCTGGAAAGTCGGGAATAAGATGCCTTTCGGGATGGCATCAACACAGCCGGTTCGGGCGCTTTGTGACTCATTCTGCTGCGTCAAAAGTTTCTTTCTGCTCTCCGGTCAATTGCTACAAATTGTGCAACAAAGCGATCAGCAATGCATCAAATGTCAATCTTGATGCTTTCTGTATCACTCATAGTGTCAACTTGCATCTTGCCCACGTTGGTGATAGCAATTAATGTTGCCCACATGCTACCTGTTCGCCTTAATCCGTCATTCCGTCATCCCTTCGGGGTATATGTACCTGATCCAAAAATAACCTTGGGACCATTATTATTTCAGATACTCTAACATTGCGGTAACCCACCAGTTCAGTTAATGATTTCTACCTGTGGAAGCGTCAAAAGCACGACCGCTTTTGCTCACATGCCACTTAGTATTTACAGCAAAATTCGGTTCTACATTCGACACTGTGGCGATTAAACCGTATGCATATTCAAGTGAACTACATGGACATTGGATCCAATCATCCGAGTCCCGCTAATTACGGAGTATTTGTATATATTATCGACCCAATTGAGCTTTAACGGTATCTGATAATCTTGATTTGACTCTGGGAGCTATTGACCCATTCAGAGCTGCTGACCAGCTTGCGATCTGAATAGCTTGTTCTGTTGATCTAGCCGGTATAGTAGATAATATAGGAATAGGTGATGTTGGGAATGCGGAAGTAGAAGATGTTTGTCTGATAGACGAAGATTTACGGGCTATAACAATTTTCGAATTAGCTTATTGTATGTCATGAATAGTACATGTAGGTAAGCTTAGACTTACGATGACCTAATCCAGTACTAAAGATACCATTACCTTGAGACTGAATGACAAGTGGGTTTTTACCAAATAACCCTTGTTCCGAATGGTCCATTACATCCAAAGTCAATTGTCTTCTAGGTAGCATTACTCTCTTCTCTCTTGAATTGACATTGATCCCCACATCCCTTGATTTTCTATCTTTACCACCTGCACTTCTTCCTTTTCCTTGCCCGGGTCGACTTCTCTGTTGAGAATTGTTCTCGCGACGTTGACGTCGGGCTACATCCGGAGGTAACGCGGAATCCACCACATCCATAGAGACACCTTTCAAAGCTCGTCTTGATCTTGGTGCGGATGAAGACGACCGTCGTGATTCAGGAGTAGAAGTCGAAGTAAGATCTGAACCAGAGAAGAAATCTGCTTCTTGTGATGAGGAATTAAAAACCTCCTTTTGCGGCCGAGGGACTAGAGTAATACGACCAGATCTTTTGTTGTCATGTCTCTGCTCACGCGGTAAAAAATCGTTGAACAGTCAGCAAGCCAAAAGAGGATAATTTGCTTCTACATTCATGATAAGCAGAACATACAGGTTTTTTCTCATTATCTTGGACCAGATCCCTTTTACCGGAAGCTGAGATATTGATCTTCAGATCTGCAGGTAATACACGCTGCCTATTTTGCGTCTTGAAACCCAGTGCTTCGGCTGAACTCGGTGTAGGGGGTAAGTCAGCGGAATTGAAGGAAGAAATCGAGGTGTGAAGAGTTCGGAAGTTGGCTGATCGTGCTGACCGGAGTAACAGAGTTGCTGCACGAAACGACATTTCGCTACCGATGCTTTGTCTAGAGTTGAAGACGTGCTTGATGCTCTGAATGATGTATAATCTTGTATGATCTGTTGGAATATATATATATCTATGCATATGCTGATAGAGGATCATTCATTCACAGTGGTCGCTATGGTGGTGATATTTCCCCCAACTTTCTGGGATAAAAGGGAATAAAAGTCACTCATTTATTTTTATCGAAAAGTGCCACATTCACAACTGTCTAATAATACTGTCTCTCTCTCTTCTGTTGAAACCTCTCTTGTGCTTGCTAGTTGCAACAATATCAAATCATCTCTGTACATGGCTACTGTCCATTTGATCGGTTGTTCATTCTTCTATCACAAAAACCTCGAGCACGCCCTCACAGCTCAAGGATAATCCTATACTGCGCGAAAATCAACCTTCTCCATCTTTATTTTGCTCATCATGTCAACGGAAGATTACGATGGTAAGTTGATTTGCTTCTCTCAATGTTGCCAGTTGACCTGACACATTCTTCAGAGTTTGGTAATTACATTGGTGGAGATCTCGAATCCGATGACGATTCCGATGTGGAGATTGCGCCATCTGCCCCTTCAGCGTCTGGACCTTCTGGGCCTTCGCAAAGTTACGCGCCATTAGAAGGATTAGAAGATGAGGATGAGGATATGGATGAAGACACGGGGATGGAGATGACTTTGCATGGTGTTGATGGCAAGTTCACTTTTACATTGGTCTAACATCGAACGAACATCCCAGCTGATAGTGACGTGAAACGCAGGCACAGCAGGGAACCAGGTGATTCTACATGAGGATAAGAAGTACTATGCAACAGCAGAAGAGACTTATGGAGCAGATGTAGAAGCCATGGTTCAAGAAGAAGATGCGCAACCTTTATCTGAACCTATAGTAGCTCCTATAAAAGTCAAAGCTTTCACACTGCAAGAAAAGGGTCTACCAGAAACTAGATTTGATAGAAAGTGAGCTCGATCCCTCGTCAAAAAGAAAAATCATGCAGCTAAATTTGATCGATATTTTGCAGTTTTATGATTGATCTTATGAATTATCCAGATATGATCAGAAACGTCATGGTTGCTGGACATATTCATCATGGAAAGACATCATTATTAGATATGCTGGTATTCGAGACTCATAAAATGACGTATGATGTTGATAAACCCGTAAGCTCGACCGTTCAATATCGTTTCTTTTGCATCATCGTTTTTGACAAAGCAGTATAAAATAGGTCCGCTACACTGATACTCACACCCTCACTCGATCTCGAGAAATTTCCATCAAGTCAGGACCCATGTCGCTAGTATTACAAAACTCAAAAGGCAAATCTAGTTTAGTGAATATCATCGACACGCCAGGACATGTAAATTTCGTTGATGAGGTAGCTTCTATCGGTCGACTTGTGGATGGTGTAGTACTCGTCGTAGATGTTGTCGAAGGTGTCATGCACGGAACAGAGCAAATCATTCGACATGCTATGCAGGAGAAATTGAAAATAGTTCTGGTGGTGAACAAAATGGATAGATTGATCTTGGAGTTGAGATTACCACCAAGTGAAGCTTTCTTCAAAATCAAACATACAATCGAGGAGGTGAACTCTATTATAGCGTGAGTCCCACGTATTTGTCCTTTACAAAAGCGTAACTGACACTTCACGAACAGCTCTATCGATCCAGACGATTCTTACCGACTATCACCTGAACGAGGAAACGTTGCGTTTGCTTCCACTCAAATGGGATGGTGTTTCACTCTTCGGACTTTCGCTGCCATGTATTCGGATACATTCGGTTCCTTCGATATTGATGAATTTGCTTTAAGGCTATGGGGCAATATCTACTTTGATGGCGAAAAGAGAAAGTTCACGCGTAAACCCGTAGATGTGGAATCAAAGAGATCTTTCGTACATTTCATCTTGGAACCACTATATAAACTTTACACACAGGTAAGTATTCACTCCCAAGTAAGAGCATTTACTGATTGGTGTATATTTGGGGTGTATAGGTATTAAGTGAGGATTCAGAGACTCTGAAAGAAACCTTAGCGGATCTGAGGATAACACTAAAACCTTCCGCTTACAAGATGGATGTCAGACCTTTACTGAAAGTGGTATTGGAGGCTTTCTTTGGACCTTCAATAGGATTGGTAGATATGATAACGGAGTTTGTCCCTTCACCGGTAGCAAATGCGGAAGAAAAGGTAAGATAGTATTCGCATATTGAATCATGCGAAAGCTAACTTCATTCCGCAGATACGGCACACCTACACCGGCCCTTTGACGTCTGACCTTGCTGATTCAATGGTCAAGTGTGACTCTCAAGGCCCCACCGTAGTGCATGTTGCCAAGCTTTATCATACAACAGACGCCGAGACTTTCAGAGCGTTTGGAAGAGTTATGAGCGGAACTGTAAGGGTCGGACAATCTGTAAAAGTATTAGGGGAGGGCTATTCGCTTGAAGACGAGGAAGATATGGTATCTGCCGTAGTAGAGGGTGTCTTGATCGACGAATCAAGGTGAACAACTATATTATGGGAAAGGCGTCGAGATATAGAAGCTGACGTCTATGAACAGGTACACATTGGACATCGAGAAAGCTTCTGCTGGTAATTTAGTTTTACTCTCTGGTGTAGATGCGTCAATATCAAAAACCGCTACGATAGTCTCAAAAGGCATTGAAGACGACCTGTATATCTTCCGACCAATCAAACACATCACAAATTCTGTGCTAAAGGTTGCCGTTGAACCAATCTCACCATCAGAATTACCTAAAATGTTAGAAGGGTTGAGGAAGATCAACAAGTCATATCCTCTGGTAACCACCAAAGTTGAAGAATCAGGTGAACACATAATTCTCGGTACGGGAGAGCTGTACATGGATTGTGTCTTACACGACCTTCGAAAATTGTTCTCGGAGATCGAAATCAAAGTATCAGATCCTGTCACTAAATTCTGTGAGACTGTGGTGGAAACTTCTGCCTTGAAATGTTATGCTGAAACTCCTAACAAAAAGTACGTTATTGCATTCCTTTCTCGGTCAATACATAACAACTGACAAATTATCGATTCTACAGAAATAAACTCACCATGATCTCTGAACCTCTCGAAACTGGAATTGCAAATGACATTGAATCCGGAAAGGTATCAATGCGGATGACCAATAAGGAAAGAGGAAAATTCTTTGAAAGCAAATATCAGTGGGATTTGTTAGCTTCTAGGAATATATGGGCATTCGGTCCTGAGGAGAATGGTGCGAACGTTTTGATTAATGACACATTGCCTTCTGAGGTGAGTTTCCAAGATCTATTGGGCCATGCATCATGAGCTTAACATCGATATTTTATTAGGTTGACACAAAACTATTGAGCAGCGTAAGAGAGAGCGTCAAACAAGGTTTCCAATGGGGAACCAGGGAAGGACCACTGTGTGATGAACGTAAGTCAGCTTGGCTATCGACGTTTGCAAATGCGGAGCTGATTGATTGAGACGCTTCTTGCCATCCAGCTATTCGAGGCGTCAAATTCAGGATTCTCGATGCGAATTTAGCACCAGAGCCAATATATCGTGGTGGAGGTCAAATCATTCCGACTGCTCGAAGAGTATGCTATTCATCATTCCTTCTTGTGAGTTAAGATCGTCTCTCTATCGTCGCAGAGTTCGGGGACTGATCAGGTTGATCGTGCTAGGCGACACCCCGTCTTCTCGAACCTGTCTACTACGTCGAGGTTCAAGCGCCAGCAGATTGTGTAGCAGCGGTGTATACTGTTTTATCACGTCGAAGAGGTCATGTGACTCGAGATATACCCAAACCCGGCTCACCTCTATATACAGTCAAAGCTCACATACCCGTGCTAGACGCCAACGGGTTCGAAACTGATCTGAGAACAGCTACGATGGGTCAAGCATTTGTACAAATGTCCTTTGACCATTGGTCAGTCGTTCCTGGAGATCCAACTGATTCTTCAATCCAACTTCGACCTTTGGAGCCTGCAACAGGTCAATCATTAGCTAGAGATTTAGTATTGAAAACTAGAAGAAGAAAGGGTCTGAGTGATAGTATCGCAGTTGCCAAGTATCTGGAAGATGAGGTGAGTATAGCATATCATTCTCAGCTTCTTGCCAAATTTGGTCGATGTATTTTGGGCACAGGCTGACTTGTCGTGTTGTACATAGACTATCATCGCTATAAGTGCGTCGGGTAATGCCGATCTGCTAGGTTAAAATTATAAAGGTGAAGAATGAGGGATTTTATCAAAAAACGTCGATTAGAAGACGCAGACTATCGTTGCATATGCATGCATCAATTAGCAAACAGTCATGTGTAGTCATTAGCTGTCCACACCCTGTCTTGTTCTTGTTCATGAGGCTAGTACTATTCCTAATGAATCAATATCAGTCTCAGTATCTGGAACTCTCGCTAAACGCCGCCAGAAACAATGTGATCGGTATTCGAGTGGTCGTCACTCGCGTTTATCTCTAGGTCGTCATCGTGAACGCCGGCGTGTAAATTGGTCGTCACCAAGACACATGCTTATCAATCAATCGAGCATGACGACCTTCATGTTACTCACTTTGTGTTCAGCTAGCAGACGTATATATAGGAGCCTAAAATGGGTGTGATATCTGCTGGGTAGACGGAACTGTATTGTGTGTATACGCATGTCGACTAGCGAGTAAAGCTGTAACGGACTGTACAACAGGATATGATGGAGACGATAAGGGACTCGGTAAGTCAACATATGGAATGAAACGCAGTGAATATCTTGGTTGATTGGATGCTTCAGTCCTTTGGATTATTGCTTCGAATTGTGACCAGACCTCATCGTCTGTCTTATATCGAAGAACGAAATGACTTTGTTACACCGAAACTCGATCGATCGGTGAATTTCATCCATACAGCACGATAGTGATTGGTCTCGCTGATTGAATCGGATTTAGGCAAACGGGTCTGCGGAGAACACGAGTGTTGATCAATCGTCTTGTAACAATACATCTCCTGATACTAGTACCGAGATCGTGACATGGTATGCTGATAACGATAATGAGAATCCAAGGAATTGGTGAATTATTTATCCCATCTTTTCAAGTCAAGACATGCGAGAAGTTTAGCACGACATTTTGTTTGTTGAAGCATATACTGACTGCTTCACTGTTATTTCCATTAGGTCACTGTTCAAGAAATCATATGTAACATCATTGATAATGTTATTGACATCAACTGTATATCTTGGATCAGCGATCTATGCACCTGCTTCGGAAAGTGCATCTGAATTCTTCAATATATCAACGACAGTCAGTTCTTTGGGTGTATCACTTTTCGTAGCTGGATATGGTATTGGTCCGCTTTTCTTGAGTGGTATAACGGAAATTCCAATTATAGGTAGAACTCCAATTTATATAATTACTTTAGTTATTTTTTTGATTGTACAAATCCTTACTGCTACAGTGAACAATTTCGCTGGATTTTGTATATTAAGATTTATAGCTGGTTTTATGGGTTCTCCGGCTCTTGCTTCAGGAGGTGAGTTCTCTATATCCTTATATTTTGGCATTACCAACTACTGAAAGATGAGTTTGATGTATTGATGGGATCTATGTACAGGCGCATCACTAGACGATATGTTTCCAGCTCATAAATTGGCTTATTCAATGGGATTATGGGGTTTATCAGCCGAAGCAGCACCGGCTTTAGCACCTATAGTATCAAGTTTCGCTGTCGAAGCTAAAGGTTGGACATGGGCATTTTGGGAAATGACTTTCTTGTCAGGTTTTTGTTTGATCGTTCTTTTCTTCACTTTACCAGAAGTAAGTTTATGAGGATATCTCGTTCGTTCTCCCTTATGATCTTTTCTGATCTAATTCATGTCATCGCCACTTGCTCACTGATTTAAATCACCTACGATAGACATCTCCCGATACGATATTATTACGAAGAGCTCAACGAATTCGACTTAAAACTGGAAATTCCAAATATCAATCTGAATCTGAAATAACGCATTCATCATTATCCTTCTCCGATATCTTGTTCAAATCCCTCCTACGTCCTCTCTCGTTGACATTTACAGAACCTATTATCATCGCCATCAATCTTTATATCGGATTAGTATATGCCACTCTCTATAGTTTTTTCGAGAGTTTCCCTTTACTTTATGAAGACGGTTATGGATGGGATCTGGGTATATCCACTTTACCTTTTGCAGCTTTATTCATAGGTTCTTTCCTTGGTTTCACGATATATTGTACATGGAATTGGTAAGTCTCCTACTGCACCACTGACAATACGTCAATATCGCAAATTTTTTCGAGAGGGAAAAGCTGACCAGGTCGAATCCACATAACGTAGGATATACATTGATAAGCCCTATGACCCGAAAGAAACTTCGATGTCTCTTCCTGAAACTCGTCTTCCCCTGGCATTGTTTGGAGCCTTTTGCTTTCCTGTGAGTTGCGAGATTTCAACTTCCCTTCCTGCAACAATTGGGAACTTGTAATTTGGACTAAGCAGTTCCAATCATAGGTATGTATCTTCTTGCTCGCATGGACAGCTGTGAGAACACATTGGATCGTCCCTATCTCAGCTGGAATACCGTTTGGCATAGGATCTACCTTAGTGTGAGTATGCTGATTTATAAAGCTCAAACCTTCCAGCAGAGTAGGAGCGCTGACCAAAGCAATGTCTTCACCAATCAGGTTCAATCCCTTTCTGACGTATCTGCCGTATGGTGAGGAATCTCTTGCAAACGTTTCGTGGACCGAACACTTAGTGAATTCTTCTTCCTCTAGCATACCCCCAATATGCGGCATCGGCATTGGCGTCAAATGACTTCTTCAGATCAATGATGGGTGAGTCTAAACATGGAGATCTCAATCCATACGTATACTTCCCTTCACTAACAAGTGACGATTCGAACGAGTTACTATATTGACATGGGTTGACGCTCCATTTATAGGTGCCGGAATGCCCGTTGTCGCTCATCCGTTATTTGGAAATCTCGGAATAGACTGGGGAAATACTTTGATTGGTATCTTGACAGTTTGCATGATACCCATACCGTGAGTATATCATCCGACTTCATGATGATGACAGTTTACAATAAAAGTGAGATTCTGATTGATCGGTCTACGTAGATTCGCTTTATATCGTGCGGGACCGTGGCTGAGAAGACGGAGCAAGATCGCTCTTTAGTACGAGACGATAAGAGTCGCGAACTGGCTGGATCTGGGCTGCATACTACTTCACTACAAATCCAATATAGATCATAACGGAATTTGGAAAGGATACCAAGAACAGAATACACATGTCATTTATTTCACATGATTCAGAGAGTACTGTAAGTTAGGATTCATGTATCTCTTGTAACGGAGATTGCCAAAATGAACAAAGTGCAATCACAATGATCTGGAGGGTGTAAATTGTGGCAAGGTTACGTTTGAACAATACTTCAACCACAATCGATCAGGACACCATAATCCATTGTGATCCATAAACGTCCAACTTTCGCTTTCGATTGTTTAACCTTGAATGGCAGCATTCACTATTTCTCTCATACAGAATGAACACATAATGACAAGACGCTACCGAATTATCTTATCCATCTCCATATGCACAAACCCAATTTCAGCCAAGATACAAAACCAGGTTCTCAATCAAAGTATCTTCTTCCTGTGCTCTCTGAGCTATCTTCGGCGGTAATTGTAATCCAGGATTGATATCTCTTTGTAGTGGTAATTCGTACAAGCTTGATACGGGAGAAGGTGATTCGATTGCCCGAGGTTGTTCTTTGTCAAATTGGGTCAATCCTCTTCGGCGGAGATAACCTAGTCCCAATGACGAGGAGAGAGCGAACGTACCCCAGAAAAAGGAATAACGGCGAATAGTCATTGTGCAGAGTTCGGTTTAGGTAGGAGAAGATGTGAATTCTGACGATGATGAGAAACGGATAGTTGATTCGGTCTAGATCTTAATATATGAAATGAATGCTGGTTCCCATGGAACGAACAATTCACACCAATCACTTGCAACGTTTCTCGGCTGACTTATATACGTCAAGGCAAGACAAAGGATGATTGGTTATATGCCATACTACGTCAATGTAGACGACAGAATGATGAGTTAATCAAAGGACGCCTTCGGGTCTCAAGGGACATACTTTGAAATTGGAACGTGTTTCTGGTTTTGATTCCAATAATGACGACTCAGGTCGCCTTTACACGCAGTGTTGAATGATCATAAATGTAGCTTCTGCTATTCTTCCGATAACACCTTCTTCACCATCTCTGAGTGTGAGAATATCAGACCTTGATAGGAGATCAATAGAAATCTCATCTTCGCACTTTATATTTCCAGGTAGGCTATTCGTATCCCACTTTACGATAGGATTACCTTTTCGATTGATCAAAGCGGTATTTTCATTCTTGACTGATTTCTTCTCACATTCAGATTTCGATAAAAGTATATGATGTGTAATTTCTTCTTCGGGACCTGTTCCCCACGCACTGACATTTCGAGTCAAAGTGAAAGTAGGTATATTGGAATGTGTGAACACAGCGGACCATCGACCGATTTTAAATCTCGTTCCCTTGATCGTACAACTGTGAGTATAGAGATAAGTAATTAAAACAGCCAGACTAGCTGTAGTGGCCAGTACCACGGAAGTATCGGATGAAAGCATAAGAGTGCTGAAGTAAGGCATTGGATTGTGATATGATTTGAAGAGGCCACCTTCCAATCTCAAGTAAGCTTATATGGTAGATTTGGCTAATAATCTGAGAGAGGAGAAGTGCGATATGTGGGATTGGATCTTGCCTGGAAAAGAGCACATATACCTGTTCTGTGAATACCTTTACAATCTCAAAGCATATCATCGTCGAGTAGAACTCCAAGTCCAAGAAGAAAAGAAGTGACTGGAAAAAGTACCCTTTGATTTGGAAGTCCATCTCGGATTGTGATAAGCTCCAGGGGGAAAGTCAAAATCCTTTTATTAATTCGCGATATCTCATCACCGGGAAAACAAGTCACCAAAAGAGGGAGACTGTATGTTATGGGGGCGAGCAAACATGAAGGATGTTGAATGAAGAAATCGTCGAAACAGGTTCGTATTTGATGACCTGGAACCCTTTTGTTTCGTCCGACGATTTTGTGATACATGACCTGAGAGCAATAAAGGAGGGCAGGCCTGGCCTATAAAGTAGTCATCATGATGAGCAGAACCGTCAAAGGAGGAGAGTGGGCTCATGACGTACTATCTCTTTTCATCTACCATCGACTCAATCGAGAGTAATCAATAGTCATCTCAGCAAAAAGTGGCGATAAACATTCTCTGTGCACTCGCTTTGATGTTGGACGATACGTATATTCTTCCTTCTTCATTTATCATAAAGTACCAAGCTGATTTACCAACATGGAAGCTACAACCCGGCAACCAGCCTGGAAGACTAATATGAGTGAGCCCTAATTTCTTCTCGGTGAATTACAGAACGAGACCCTGAACCATGTTGTGAACAACTCGTTTCAAACATATCAGGTGTTCAACCTTCCATTGCAGAAAGTGAGCAAACCAACGAAGCTGACGTAGGCAGATTAAGAGGTGGTTGTCATGGATGTTTATCCGCCCTAGCTTGCGGTGTAAGTGATTTCCAATATAACAACAACAAGTCGATTTGTTAGTCGTGATTAAACCCGAGTATCGAAGTGAATCGCTAATCAGTTGAACATGTCCAGTGTTGTACCTTCCTATTTTGCGACGTGAGTACCCTGCTCCTCAGAACAGGTTAGTATTTGCTGACCATGATTGGTTTCAGTGGTGTTGTTGTTAAGGCTCAGCATTGTCACTTTCGTGTCACAGTCCAGGTTAGCTTATTGATCAGGATTGTACCATACCTTTGCTTGGACGTAGCCCAATCGCTAAAGTTGCAATCCGAAAGAATCACAGAATGAGATGTGAGATCTGGGTATATGTCATTATATACTGTACTATGCTATGCGAATGCTATTTATCAACTCGTGTCACTGGGAAGGTCAAGTCAATTAGGAATCTGAACATCTTCTTTTGTTTCTATTTGGGAATGGTGTTGTAGGTAGTTGAGGTGGTTCTTTTATAGTTTCGTTATTTCCCAATTCAGTTTCGTCCGTTACTCTTAGTTCTGAATACAGAAGATCCATGTCATCAGCACTGCAATCTTCCCTTTCTGATTGGTCGATAAGAGGATTTACTCACTCCATGTACCATCCTGATCTTGAACACCTTGAACGACGTTTTGCCTTAAGAATTTAGCGGCTTCATTCCATTCTTGTATTCTCTGTTGAATTTCATCTTCTTTCACTTTATCTTGCTCTATTATAGGGTCAAACGAAGCTTTGGATGGTGTTGATAATTCTGCTGAACCAGGCGAAGGCGGTGTTAGAGAAGGTGAAGAAAAAGTTTGTCGTAAAACTGATAACATCTGTACATGTCTTATTGGATCGCCTACATGTTCGTGCAACGGACGTCAGCCACCGACAAGTACAAGACACACGAACATCCAGCTCAGTCTGCAGGTGATTTCACTCACCTTGGAACGTTATTCTAGACGCTCGAAGCATAGATCGATATGCTGATCTTGCTGCTGGTTTCAATGACGCAGGAAAAGACATGATAGAGAATGATGGTTATCTCTGTTATAAATTGGCAATGATTCAAGCTTCAGGTGACGGACGTCTGATAGTTCCTTTCTATTAGATTGATGCTGCGCTGGATAGCGAGGAGATGTCTATATCAAGATTGATTACTGTTCAAAGCACCATCGATAGATAACTTGCCGAAATCACAGAATCACAATATGAAAAAGTGAAATAATAGCGGACACCTCCACCTCTTTCAGGATGAAAAATCATATAATAAGGTTACTTACGTAATATTAATGTGACTAATGTTTATTGTAAATCGCGTGTCTGTGAATGGCTGCTGTGTTATTTATCAATAATATTAATAATTTATCATCGGGAAGGTGAGAATACGTACCATCTCCCTCACATAATAATCTCACGGGACTGCTAAAGGTCTTGGCAAACATTCAAACTCATCAGTATCACAAGCAGTGACATTCAGTGGTGCATTACAAGGCCAGACTCAAAGGCCCAGACACCATTTGATACCATACAAAAAGCAAAACATACAACCCCATCCCAATCCCTTCATTGCTTCTTCAGTCAAAGTGAAACGCCAATAAGTGAGATATGCGTTGATGTCACTTTAAGACTCAGCCATAACTACTCGGTCTTTCAATATCTCATATTCTAAATACTTGGACTCCATTATATATTGGTGATCTTCATCTCTTGACTTTAACCTCCAACCTCTTCATCATTTCCAATCTACCCATCTACATTCGAGACAAGATGAAGAACAATTCAATCACTCTCTACCTCGTATTTCTGGGTCTCACCTTGATCGTCAATGTTCAAGCGGCCATAACGGGCCAACAATACTGTAACAAGGTCAGCGATCTCCTTACTTCTACTACAGGCTTTGCTGATTTGCATCGAATTCATTAGTACATGTGCGTGACGGGTAAACATGATAATGTGAAGAATATAGATACATGTGAGTACGATGTATACAAACCTTTTTGCTGAAAAATACTATATTCCAAACCTAACTTTGTTGATGAGAATTGCTAAACAAGATACTTTGTTGTGTATGTAGATACACTTGAACCTCCAAGCGGGACAAACATCCCACAAAGTTCATTTGGATGGATAGCGATGTGAGTTCTGAGATTTTTCAAGTACTTCGGATGGGTTCGGATCGGATCCGAAAATCGAGGAAGGAAAGAAGGATATTGTACTGATTCACATTCAATCTGGATTTTCATTCAGTGGTTTCGGCAGTACCATGAGTGAGCAATATCCAACGTACATCCGATCGGAAGGTTAGAGTTGCTAATGCCAGATATCTGTCCATTTACAGTTAACAGTCCCATGGTGATAGTGTGGCCTAATTCAGATGGATCCATCACGCTCTCACAACGAAAAGCTACTAATCACGTAACTCCCACCGGTGAGTTTAACTTTCCAAGTCGATGTCCTAACGCAAGTCAACATACCTCGGGAGAAAGGATTGAATTTGTTTGGTCATCTATAAGGACTCTACATTCGCTTACAGGACGTGTTTAGTCGATTCAAATCCACCTCGAAAAGCATCTTTGGACACTTCATCATCATTCTCAGATAAAACCACAACATCAATAACGTTTACACTCCCATCATCTTCTAATACGAATAGTACTTCAATCATTTGGGCATATGGTACTAAGAATCCTGGAAGTTCATCTTCTTCATCAAGTTTTACCCAACATTTAGCGAGTGGAAATACTCAATTATCACTTTTGGCAACTCTGACAAATAACAATTCAAGCACATCAACGAACGGTGGTTCCAATTCCAGTTCCAATTCAACTTCAAATTCTAATTCCGGTGCTGGATCCGGTTCAGGATCAGGTATTATTGGTGGTACGAACAAAAAAGTGTTGATAGCACATGTCGTTTGTGGATCATTAGCTACAATGGCAATTCTTCCTATAGGTATCCTAGTCCCTAGAATCGCTAGAGCATTCACTATAGATAGATGGTGGTTCCCTCTCCATGGAGCTTTGAATGGGATAATCGCTTTTGGATTGATCACGGCTGCTTTCGCAATTGCTGTTTCCAAGTTCGAAGGTGGTTTCAATTCTACCCATCGAGTGAGTACTTTATTTGCATTTGCATTTGCATTTGCTATTTTGATACATAATGATCTAGCCGTGTAGAACAACACTGATTTCGAATTTGTTTTAACTTGTGAACTCGTCTAGAAACTCGGTTTGACTTTATTCATCTTAGCGTTAATCCAGACTCTTCTAGGAATATTGACACATTATTGGCAACCTAATCATAAATTTCAAACCTCAAGTGGAAGAGGTCCATCAAATTTCTTACATATAATCTTAGGTTTAACAATCGTAGGAATCGGATTTGGTACTGTATGGAAAGGTATTCAAGAAGAATGGGGCCAATATTCAGGTTCTGGAAATCCTAATGTTGGTTGGAAAGTTGGATGGGGTTTGATCGTAGCTGTAAGTTCTAAGTATCATCGCCACGATTGAACAGAGAAGAGAGTGGTACAAGATCTAGGGGTTAAGAGGGAACACATATTCTTTCCACATTGATTCGCTATACGCTGTATATTGTCATTTTCCAATCAGTGGTTATCGGGACTGATCATCTCACTTCCTTGTTATAGATAACAGCAATAGCATATATCGGAGGATTGTATTTCCTTCCCAAACAACTGAAATTGGAAAACGAGAGACGTCAATGGGCATCGAATATCGGTCAAGGGAAATTACCTCCTTCGAACGGATCATTACCACCCCCTCCCCCTCCACCTAATCGTCCTTCTCATACAGCACAACAAACTCCACCCACTTCGCAATATTATAATCAGGCCAATCCCACCGTGCAGCGTGTGACTCAGCCCCAAAGTCAAGTACTCCCAACACCACAATCACAATCACAATCACAATCACAATCACAGCCAGAAACACGTTATGTACCTCCTCCACCACCTACCCATCCGAAAAGGAGATTACCTCCTCCTTTTACAGGTGAAAGACCGACAAGCAGTGAATATGAAATGTCACATCGATGATCTTTTGAATGGCCTGAGCTATTGTACTGATAGATGGGCGAAACGAGGGAAAACAGATTCCAGATTTTAATTTTAATTTCGCGATTAACTGAAATGCTTTCTGTATTTCTTTTGCTGCTTCGATAGATTACTCGATGAGGTGGCCGTCGGTGTAATGTAATTGGGATAATATGAATACTTGTACTTCTAATTCCGATTCAGATAGAGTGCCAAGATAACAAATAACAGATAACGTGACATGTAACGTTTCGTACATTAATTCGTTAAGATCAGATTCAACCCAAAAGAAACAGAAATGAGTGGATATTACAAACAAGATACCCAATAACATCTGATTCTACCTCGCCTCCCCGTCTGTTAAGACTGCTGATATCTCCCCCCTATGCGCTACTTACGTCTATTCCTTGAAATGTCGTACACTTGAGTTATTCGTCAATCACTATCGCGTCTCCAACACTCGCCCCTGCTCCACCACCTCCTGCTGTTGATGCTGGATTTGTCAACCTTGTTCTCTTGACTGCTCTTTCCCCTGGTCCACCCCCGCCATTCACTCCACGGTTGATTCCAGGTATTATACCATTCACTGACGGTCTGCTATTTCCCGCGGGTAAAAGTTGTACTGTACCTTCTTCATCCGATTCGGAATTGACTAAATCGATAGGATCTCTCGACGATATGGTTCGACGCGTACCTGCTATTTGAGCTGGTGGTATTGGCGCCAGTACAGGTGCAGGAGTTGATTGCGTTGTCGATGGTCTCGTAGTGGGACGTGGGCGAGTGCGCGATGATGAAGATGAGGATTTGGCTGGTATTGCTGCTGGGACGGGTTTAGGAGTAGCATATCTAGAATTGCAGTGGGTCAGCCCTCTCACGAATGCAGCTCATTGATCACGAGGAGAAACGAGAGACGAGGAAGAGGTGACATGGATGGCAGACGTTGATGGATGACTCCGCAGAGTATGGCAATGGACAGAATCTGTTGTGTCCCCACTTTTCTCCTCGCCGAAGCAGTCTCACACCAGTAGTAATCATGATTTACTCACAACTTTACCCACTCTCGAGCGGTAGCATCATGTTTCTTCCTATCCCTCTTATATTCTTGAGCTATTGCAGGTACCAGCGGATCTGAAGGGTTCGGATCGGTGAGTAAGGATGATAGGGATAAGACTACTTTGTAAAGGGATAAAGCGGGTGACCAAGCGTGTTTCAGTAACTTAACATGACAAGTCAGCTTATATGAACTAGTAATAAAGACTGTGACGAAAGGTCCTTCGACCTTGTAAAGTAATGCGAAAAACTTACGTCCAGGCCTAAAAAAGCGAGCATCAAACATCATCAGCGACTTGAACAGTAACAATCGAGGGTGATTTAGCCTTTTCGCACTCACATATCGCACCTGTACTTGATATATTACAATGATATACTTTAGTTATGAAATGTAGATGTGGTGGAGAGAATCTAGGAACAGTGTTAGCGAATGATTGATTAAGGATATTCTATCACAGCTCCCAATGGGACGGGTATCTCGAGAGGTGTTGAGTGATTTTTGCAGACAGCTGCTATTTGACCGTTCCTCGCAAGAAGGAGCCATCTTGCACTCAATCATCTATAGAGGGACTCACGGATAATCCTCTGGGATTTTGATTTCAACTTCGAATAAACCACCTTCGTATGGACTTCCAGAAGGTCCAGGTAATACAGCTTTCCATTGAAATATATTAGATTCATTAGGTTGTAATGCTATTGAACCTAGATTCTCTTTTGATAGATCTGCTATTTCTTTTTTGATCCTTTTGGAGGCCATACCTGGACCTGAGGCTGGACGAGGTGGCATCCTATCCAGCTAGATGAGGTGGATATACGAAAGTTGTGTTGTCGTTGAGTAGAGGTTACGAATGGACAATGGAAAGAAAGGATTCTTGACGAGAAGGACGTAAAAGGTGACGAGATGATAAGTTTACGAGGTTATCACGACGGTTCAAGTGGTCGTTGCCGCTAATTGTCAAAATGGAGGTGAGATGGACAGGTCAATAAGATTGAAAAATGAGTGGCGGATGAGCTGATGGAAGATAGTCCTTGAACGATTTCAGAGTACCTAAGGGAGCTGATTGGTTGAGACCGGTATTATCCCACCCCACACCGCTGTAATAGTCAGTTTGAGCCGATGATTCCTTCAGAATGACCAATGAGATGAAGCTGCTTGAAGTCGAAATTGTCCAAAGACAAATGAATTTCTAACTTTTTCTATTTGCAGAGGATGAGTGGACCATCAAAGACGCGTTCAGGGATTGAATTAGGGGGATTGAACATATATTATGTAATAAGTGCCACGTGGAGATGATCAACCTTAATAACATGATAAGCGGAGATGCTACCCTTTGTAAGTACGTATATATATTATATATATATATATATATATATATAAGCCACATTCCAATCTCAGCCGGGATACAACTTCATCATTCGTATTCCAACAATCATCGTCAAGTTTGACTTGAACATACTCATTGAGAGAAGTTCAACTCGACCTTGGACTAAAACGGGCCTTACATTCGATATGACTACGAATATACCTAAAGGGACATTCCCACTCTCTTTTTCATCTTCATTATCCTCACAATGGGGAAATAAGAAACGCAGAAGGGATGAAAATGAAATTGTTGCATTTCGATGTAAGCTCTAATCTTTTACTCCCATCTCCGCCTTTAGTCAACTCTGAAATCTGGAGGACACCCTGTTTTCACAATGAAAGCGATCATGAGAGATTCAGCTTACTAAATGATCGAGAACTTGTAGATAATTTCAAACCTGGATCTGTGAACGAACAAACTCCAGGAAGATATGATATCTCAGCTGGAATAGGTAATGGTGGAGAAGTAGTGTTCGATACTAGTGTGAGTCTACTTTGTAGCTGACTAACAAATTTCCGCTTGTCGCTGATTTTATGTCTGTATTTCGCACAACAGGGCGGTCAACAAGTATTCGACGTTAGAGAGGAATCTTCCAAGCCTAGAGAATGTGTATTGATATATAATGACGAGACCAAGGTGAGTATGTGTGACTTTTGAGACCTGCATTCTTATGGAGTAAAGAAGGGAGACACGAGTAGCTATGGCTTGCATGCATTCGAGATGCTCTCCAAGCTGATACCTACATTATTCATGTAGTCTTTTACTCTTCACCCACTCCCATCAACACTTCATCTAACCCTCAATCGTGCCACGAGGAACAAAGCAGCCTCAATATCATCTTCAACTAATTCAACTACCTCTTCAATTTCAGTACCATTATCAAAACCTAATACCAAACAAAGGGGCAAACACGATGGCGAAGAAAGTCAAAATCATGATTCATTTTCATCAGGCGATGGAAGAAATGAAGTTTCTTCTTTACTTGACGAGAATGTCGCCGCAGAAGACGATACACCTAGACCTAAAAAGAAAAGTCATCCTTCAACAATCGAACCTCCACCACCTCCCATATTACCCAGAGCAACAAAAAGTGGTAAAGGTTTACCAAGAAAGAAGCCAATGGAATCCGCACCTATACCTGTCTTGTCAGGACCTAGTTCCACTACCGCAAAGAAATCCAGTAAAGCAAAAGTTACCAAGAAAGTTACTCCAAAATCAATTGGACGAGGTAAAAAAGTCTCAACTACGAAAACGATCGAACCTGCTACGCCAACTAAATTCAAATCCGCTGAATATATAGAAGATTCAGATGAGGAGATAGCAGCTTCTGAATCAATTCAAGGAGACGCAGAAGGAGAAGAAGTAGATGAATTCGCTAATTTACTAGGTGAAAGTTTGGCTCAAGGTGATGCGTATGACAATGATGACGATGATGACGAAGAGGAGGAAGAGGAGAGTGACGACGATGAAGGCTTAGGTGGTGCCAGATTGGTCGTAGGTAGATCTGAGCCAGGTGAGTAAATGTTTCTCCTAGATATCGAGAACTGTGTGTGCCATTAAGCTGACGTCTGTATCGATACAGTTTTGGATGATGATGGTTCTGAATGGATCTAGCTGTACGAGTCTGCTTGTCACGACTGCTTGTCATTGTTACTTGTACTCTGATTTATCCATCTGTGTATGATATACCATATGTCTTTGTATTTGACCTTTTGTACACCTGTCCTTCTACTTGTAACATATTCATCCCATTTCATTTTGTATATATATATATATGCATCCCATCCCATGATATATAAAGTGGTGCCACTCCGGCGTTTATGTCAGCCGGAGCAATATAGAGAGGAATTACGTAACTACTGAGTTCTACAATATCAATCGAGTGGCGGGGAATGAAATGACAATAATGAAAATGACAAGAATATAGGAAGGAGGGAGAAGAGAGAGGTAGTATGGGAAGATTGCGATATGATCTATTCAATTAGAATAAATATATGCATGCATGTGCTCACTCATCATCACCATCATCATCGTATCACTCTTCATATCCATCATCTCCCACCTGAACAGTAGTATCATTGCTGTCGTTGTATTTATATAGATACAGTTCCAGAGTAAACGATTCTCCTGCTTGTCCTACTGGTTATTCACTTTCCGGATTCTCGGTCATCGGATCACTAAGTACTAGTCGAGTAGTCCTCAATCACACCGGACCGACCGAATAAAAGATCAAGCAATCGATCGTTGGTTCATTTTCTCATTTCAACCTCGAATCGAATAATCATCCCACTCGTATTTCACAAAAGCTCAATCGTTCACCAAATCCACTCAAGCCAATCAAACATTCAACATAAACGTACAAGTCAAAACACTTCATCAAGTACGATTCATAATATCTCAAGATGTCTGGTGCAGCCGTCACTTCTGGGGCCGTATTGAATTCAGGATGGTATACGAATGCTTAGTGAGTTCTTTTCTACTTTACTTTTTCAGTGTTTCCTCATTTTCCACTTCTCCTCTCTTGATCCCATGCATTTTTGATTCTACCATATTGATAAACACTGTCATCGCAGTTCCGGCCCATTCCGATCAGGTAGATTGAGAGCACCTTCTTTACTTCCAGGAGGTAGAAGACCTACCGTCATACCCGTACAACAGACTTTGGTTGTTGACGTTGCACACAATCATAATCACAACAATGAAGATAACGCAAATGTCAGAAGAAGGGAGACTATATTCGGTCCAGACGTGGGTGAAGACGACGAACCTGGGTGGACAGAAGATAAAGGTCAAGAGATTGGCGTCGAGAAGATCAAACAATGGGTAGAGAAAAGTAAGAATGAAGAGGTAAGTCTCCATCTATATAAGGGCAAGGGCTTGGGAAGGAGGCCAACCTATATACCACATTCAGTGTAAACACCATAGAGGAAACTCATGCTGACTGTTCTATTCACAAACACAGGGCCTTCACGCAACAACAACGCTCCAAGCACTTGTAAACCTTAAAAGGCCTACATTACTCTTGCAACAGCTTGAACAACCGATTTCTGATGAAGCAAGTGGTCGACCTTCCATTGAAAGTACAACCGAAGAAGAACAAGACATCACATTAGTATCTTCATCACCCATATCTATTTCAAGTCCTAGAAAACGAGCTTCGACAATTTCTACTACACCTTTACACACCTTAACATTCAAATATGATGCGACAACACCTCAAGTAAGGATTCAATTGGAGATTTATCCTTCTCCTCAACCCGAACTTGCTATTATAGAAGGTAAAGAATCGATTGTAGAAGATCATGAACCTAAAATCATTTATTCAGGTGTACATAATGGTGGATTTAATCAATCTTTCACTTTACCTCATACTTCTGCATTGGACTTAAGCTCAGCTATCATCCCTCAAGAAGAACAAGAACAGAATATGAAGAATGAAGCTGAATTACAGAATACAACTAACAACTCAAATGGTAATAATGGTACCACGTTATCCAACAGTCAAGTGCCGCCACCAGTGACTACTTCAAATGACGAAAATCAATCAAGATGGGGAAGAGGTTTATTCAGAAGGAACAGACAAGATGATTTGGAATCAGGTACAAATGGAATCGAAATGACAAACACAACAAATCGTCTCGATGAAAATGGTCAACCTATCAACCCTATCATCAACAATGAAAATGGGATAAATGACGTTCCAGGTCAACACCAAAACGAGGCTGAAAAGAAGAAAGAAAACGAAAGAGGTATGAGACTGTTGATCAGGATTGATGGTGTGGGAAACGAAGGTATGTCAGATATGCCCTTTCGAAAGATTTGCTCTTTCATTCGTCATTATTAAGCAGAGGACTGACCGGTCGCTTCTTTTGACACTTAGGTCAAGCATTACCACGAAAAAACGCTCAACTCACTCATATACTCATCAGTGGCACTTGGGCAGCTGAGAATACAGCTACTGCTTCAATCAATCCTGTTCAAGCCACATCTGCTGGTAAGAGAGTATGGGTCGTCAAAGTTGCTCGAAGAGAAGCTATTGTGAGTGAAATGAAAACCCCTTTTTCGTCCAGTCCGTTTTTATTCGAGCTAATCTTCTTCTTTTTCTAAATAGATTGGTTCACACACTTTCCTCCTCAAGGAAATATATGGACTTTCGTCAACCTCGACTACCTCGTCTTCCAATTCGCAATATCCACCAACCCAAGATGATCCATATGCATCCACACCGAATGAATGTATTGTCTGTTTGACTTCACCTCGAGATGTTGTCTTATTGCCTTGTCGACATCTGGTAGTCTGTAGAGACTGTGCGGTTGGAATGGTAGAATATGGTGCAGGAGGTAAAGTAGGTAGAAGAGAAGATGGAGAAACTGCAGGTGGAGCAGAAGCATCAAATGGTGGTACCGGCACCACTGCCGCGAATGGTGCAGGCACTACTGCAACCACTGCTGGACAACCGCAAGTCGCAGGCGGAACGACCACAACAGGAAGGGAGAGAAGAAAGAAGAAGGTCAAGGGATGGTATTGTCCCGTGTGTCGACAGCGTAAGCCTGAACTATACCTGAACATCCCACTTAAATATCAAGCTGACTTTTGATTATGATAGCATACACATCGTTGCTGCGATTAGCACTTCCTGAATCGGATAAACCATCCACAAACGAATTGAGCAGAGTACCGTCTCGAGCTGCATCAGTCCGAACTACCAGAACAGCCAGGTCAATGAGAGCACCTTCTATCGCACCTACGTTACCTGATGGAGCAGAAAGGATGCTTGATTCCTTGAGACCAGCCCATGCAGATGCAGATGTAGACGATATCGAGAGTGATAATGGCGATACCACTAGGATTAATGAAAGACCTCAATTCGTTTTGAGCGATGAAGGTAAACAAGAGACTGAACATGAAGAAAACGCCAACGTCAATGTACAAGTCAATCAAGTTGATCACTCATTTAATGGATTGGATCTAGCTCCACCTGTCAATACCACCCACAATCATCACGAACAGACGGAAACCAATGGAAGATCAAGTCTAGAAGGTAAAGGATGGAAACAAGTACCTTAGGATGTGTATCGATCCTTCTTATCCCTCGTTCCTCATCGAAGTCTACCGTCTGCCACAAATTACATTGGCAAATACTGGGTGTCAGTCATCCTGGTTTGTTTGTACTTCGTTGTTTTCTTTTTTCTTTCTTTTCTCTATGATCGAGTTCAGCAGATCTATCGCACCGATAATACTCAAATCGAAAAAAAAAAAAAAATCCAGGTCGCACCGTTTGTTTGTAGATTTAGTCATTTAGGTTGTAGATTTCTAGTTCTTTTTTTGGAAAAGCTTGAATATTTCGATTGTTTTTCTCTTGTATGAAAAATTGTGCTACTGAAATTGAATGAATGGTCGATCTCGAATAACATACGCCGCGAAATCGATTCGAATTGACGATTGACGGATGACAATTACATGGAGACTGAATTGGATGTAAATGCACAAATTCGTTTTGTTTGCCCAAGTCGAGTCATCAAATATAACTAATTCATTTTCATTCATATGTATATGCCTATATATATATATATATATACTGATAGTTTATGTATTCATTTCCAAGATCGTTCGTTAATCATCAGACCATCCAAAAAGCAAGCTCAGAACTTGACACAAAGAAAGCAAAAAAACAAAAAAAAGATGAGACAGAAACGAAAGCAGAAGATACGCAAACGGCAAAGATATATAGGTGAGGAATAGGGAACAACGAACAAAAATCAATAAACCTATAGAAGAATAAAAAGACAAAAAAAAAGAACGCAGAGATAGGAAAGAATTGATGATATCAAATCATTTTCTATCATTTTATAAAGTCACGAAAGACCTCACTCGTCATGGGATATTACTGTACCCAATCACCTGAATATTCCGAACTATGTCTTTGATGTCGATTACCATTACCAGTACCGTTCATATGTGATCCCGCTGTTGCGGCGGCAGCGTTGTTGTGACCATTTGAGTGATTTGAAAGTGACGGTAATTGAGCAGTATCGTCATCTGATTCATTATCTCTCTCAATGTCATTTTCGTTTCCTGGCGATCTTGATCTCTCCCATTGTTTTAATTCTTTCGTGAACTGTTTTTATTCAACGAAATCAGCTTATTTTACACAATTTTGTAGAAGACAGAATTCGTCCGACAACCAGGATCAAAGAACATTCTAACTTACCTTATCAAAAGCCATACTCGCTTCTTCACTTCCATCATTCTCATCATCATCATCATCATCCATTCCATTCAATCTATCATGATCATGATCCTCATTATCACTAGTCACACCTACAGCTAAAAGAGTGTGTATTCTTTGTCTAGCTTGATCTAAATCATCTCTTAAATTTTCGATTTCCCTTTCCGATTCTTCAATTCTCATTCTAAGTAATTCAACTTCCCTATTACGCGCATTCAAGACATCTTGTGAAGCTTGGAAATCCTCTTGTAATTTAGTGTGTTGATTCGTCAATAAATTCAATTTCCTAGTCAATTCACCTTCCAACCCTGCTGAAGACGAAGGTGTTGATCTACCTGATAGATCTCTTGATCGATTTCCAGGTTGACCTCTTATCGAATCCAATTCCGTTTGCAATGTCACATTTGTTGCTTTCTGTTTATTCAGCTCGTCCTAATTCAGAAATTCACGTTGATCAGCTTTTTCAGTCCCGTCGTGAAGTTGATCATGGCAACTCCTGCCGAATGACAAAATGGCTCAAACAGAAAATCAACCTACCTTCATCCTCTTCAACATCTTTTCGGTACCTTTGACATATCTAACAGCAGTTTGATAATCTGCTTCAACAGCTTTAACTTTTTCTTTATGTTGATTTTCCATATCCATCAATTTTTTCTCTAATTCACCTACTCTTCTATCTTGATCACGATCACCAGTCGGAGTAGGTGACCTCATTGAGGATGAAGTTGGCGATCTTGCATCTTTGATTCTTTCAATCAATCTACCTAGAGATTCAACTTTATCTTCTGCTTCATCACATCTTATTCTTAAATCTTCAATTTCCCTTTGCGCAATCTCGTTCGATCTAGTTTTATCCCTCAATTGATTTTCCAATTGTCGGATAGAATCTCCGTTCGAACCATTACCTGAAGAATTAGGTCCTTGACCTGAATTACCGGATGAGCCAGAAGAAGAGATGTTGGCAGAAGAGTTATCCAAATCGTTATCTGAAATGGCAATTCCATGATCTGCTAATAAGTTCCTTAACACAGTCGCACGAGTTTCAATATCCGTTAAAGCGATATCTTTTTCTTTCAATTCATTATCTCTTGAATCATGTAAATCTTTATACTTGTTCAATTCAGTTCGATGAGAAAGTAATTTAGTCTTTGATGTTCTCAACTCAACGCGTAGAGATTGTAACTTGGATTCGAGCTCTCTTGATTTCGATCGATGATTGGATACACCAGACTCTGCAGAATCTACTCTTTGTCCAGCTTCTTTCAACATTTTTCGTAAAGATTCAACTTCTTGCTCCAATGCTCGAATCTGATCTTGATATCCTCTTGTATGTCTGGATTCATCCGCTCTCATCTCCTTATGTGAATCCAAGAATTCACCTAACTTGGAAGTAGTCACCAATCTCAATGAATCTGCTTCTTCACGTGATTGTGTCCACGCTTTTTCAATTTCATGATATCTTTCTTCTGCAGATTCCGCATCACGGGATTTCAAGTCTAATTCAGCTTTCACTTCTGCTAATTCCTCTTCCAAGGCCGAGACTCTCAAGTTGGCTTTCTCGTATAGTGATTCCATTTCTGATGTTCTGGCACCGGCTGCGCTTATCGCGATTTGAGCTTGTTCGATCAGACTGATATTCTCATCTCTAGCTTTTTGAGCTTCTTCCAATTGAGAATGCAAGTGATCTTTCTCGGCTTCTCTCTGTTGAACAGTCGAGGACAAAGTGATAAGTTTTTCTGTATGTTCACGGAGCGTCTGTTCGTTCGATAATCCTTTTTCGTGTAATTGTTCAATTTCTTCTACAGCTTCACGATGGGCTTCTTCAGCTTCTTCAGCACGTTTGAGAGTTTCAGATTCTCTCTCTAATGCAGCGGAGTGCAACGACTTAGTTGATTCGATCGATTTATGACTTGTCTCCAATTCCTTTTGAGTGAAAGCGTGAGTGGCTGAAAGTGTTCCAATTTGTCGTTCCAGTTCGATGATACGTTCTTTCTCGACTCTTGCCAAATCGATAGGAGAGTTTGATTCTAAAGTAGCAATCTTTGCCCGATAGAAGGCAGCCTCTTGTATCGCTCCTCGACGAAGTCTTTCAGCCTCCATGGCTTTTTCAGATGCTAATCGAATCTGGGATATCATATCATTCTGGAAGTGAAATTCTCATCAGTTTCGAGTGCTTGTTACCTAATCGAATGATTGACTTACCTGAATGACCGCTTTCTCTTGTTTCAGCCTGACCAGCGCATCTGTCAACTTATGTATCAATTCCGTATCTTTTCCTTCGTCCTCTATATTTCTGTTTGGCAGATCTAGGTCTTCATTTTCGGTCGCTACAAAGCCTTGCTGGACTGCTCTAGCAAGAATGACTTTCAGAGATAACTCTCTCTTCTTCCCAACTTCAATCTCGTTCTCTTTGTTTTTCAATTCTCTCATTAGATCATTGACATTTGACAACGAGGAAGGTCTGTTCCCGAAACCATTGGAAGTGGGCGATCTGCCATAATAGAAAGCATCGGGTGGCGGAGCAGGTCTCTCGGAATCCAGATTCCTCAGTCTTGGTGAAGGACTTCTGGTTCCCAGGATGGACGGGTTGAAACCTGTTTTAGGATTAGACGGTGGCGAGGAAGGACCATTATGAGTTGGGGAAGTCACTCGATTGTTGGGGAAGTTGGGATTAGAAGGTGATGTAGGTCCATTTATAGGTGATAAAGCTCTCCTAAATTCTTCGTCGCCTTCTCTTCGAGGTCTTTGGGGCGGTCCACCATTGGCTCGAGGTGTAGCTGTATGAGGGATCTGGCCCAAATCACCTGATTCAGATCGAGGTAGAGCAGCTGCTAGAGGTGGGATAATTGATGCAGCTCTTTCACCAATGGCAGGAGGAGAAGCTGCTCTAGCGAGACTATCCACTGAACTTGAGTTTGGTAAAGTCCTTTTTACAGATTGAGGGGTATCATTGACAACGACATTCTGCAGAGGATTCTTCGGTGGAGATCCCTCTCTTGCTGCTGGTCGTGGTGGCTGTGGTTGTGCATGTCCTTGGATGTGACCTGGAGGATGAGGTTGTGATATGTTTTGCAAAGGCTGAGTCGATATTTGATGGTTTGATGCTGCTGATGGTCCTCTTGGAGGTTGCGTATCGGGAGGATATTTAATTTTTGTAGTATCGAGAATATGTATCATGTTGGGATCATCTCTGATATCAGTCAAAGCTTGATTCGCTTCACCACCAACGACAAAGATTTTGCCAGCAGCAGCAACCATCGCATGACCTGATCTTGGTGAAGGAGATGGACCCATGTTCTGGAACATATACCATCGTTGGTCTGAAAGGTTTTTGATCATCAAAATTGGTCTACCAAGCAGCGGGAAAACGATCTTAGACTTACTGGATAACTTGAAAGCAGCTAAATCTCCTAAATCTTTCCCTTTAACATCCCTGCCACCAAACACATAGATTGTATCATCAATGATAGCAGCTGCGTGACCTTCTCTTGGTAAGGGAATATAGCCGATGCAAGATAACTCTGTCCATGCTCCTGTAGCGACGTCGAAAGACCAAGTATCGTTGTAATGGTAATTACCATCCGTACCACCAAACCTACCAAAATAAGTCAATTGAAAATCGTATTGTATTCCAAGGACCACAACTCACAGGTATAATTTGCCAGTACTTCCAGCAACTAAGATATGTCCCGTTCTTCTTGGTGGTGCAGGGGTGGAATAGTTTATCTGTTCCCATTTATGCGTTGTTCCAGACACTGCAGCCATTCCGTTTGATCAAATCAACGGAACCAATGCGGGCCAAAAAGGGAATGTGAACTTACATTGTTTGATGTCATACATCCACAAATCATTCATGAAAGCTCCATCTGCTTGACCGCCAAAAACGTAGAATTTCCCTTCTATCAAACAAACGGCATGACCATATCTTCCCACTGGACCTCTTTGTACAGGGACAGAAGTCCATTCTTGTGATCCTATACATTGCAAGTAGCATTAATCAGATGATTACACCTCGTTCCCCTGAGAGCCAGATGGACGAGTGTTACTCACTCAAATCAAGGATATATAAACGTTCATCTTGCGGATCATCAACATTAACTTTCGTATCGCCACCCCAAACTATCATGATTCTATCTGCCATAGCTGAAGAATGACCGACTCTCGGAATAGGTGCATCACCTTTTGTTTTAACTGGCATTGTCTCACATCCTCTAATATCCATTGACCATAAATCGTTTCTAACTCTTTCATGTACCAGTCCACCGAAAATCAACATATGCCCCGAATGACTTGGGAATGCAGGCACACTCAATCCGTATCTTGGAAAAGGTGATTGTGGTGCGGATGGTGGTGATGTTTGTGGATGATACAATCTTAATGGTCTGATCATCCATGGATATGAAGTATTGTTGACTAAAGCAGATGGATACTGATTCGGATTATTACCAGTATTTGAATTTACTATTGGCGATGAAGACGCATTACTTGGTATACGTTGTTGGAATTGTGGTTGTTGTGATTGTGATTGTGAGTAGTATCCTTGTCCTTGTCCTTGTCCTGATTGGGATATTTGTGGTGAAGATTCATTAGGATGTGATCCTGGTCCATTCATCATTGGAGCTTGACCAGGAGCCATCTATACAGATTAAATTTAGTTACGAGTCCACATATTGTCCTGCTCCCACCACTGTGCAAGATTCGATGACGTAAAATGACTTACAGGACCAGAAGTCATCCTTCTTCCATTTACCATAGGAGGTGTAGCTTGTCCTTGAGACCCAGCCCCAGGTCCAGGTCCGGGACCAGCATAAACGGACGGTCGTTGAGGTTGTGATGGCATCCCATTCATCGTTGAAGGATTACTATATCTCGAAAAAGATTTACGTCGTGGTGAAGGAGTTGTCATGTTGGCCAGGCGAACGGCGAGTTGTGATAGTGGTGGTGAATGCGGATCACAGATGACAAATGGTGAAGATGAGAAAAGATAGAAAGACACAACAATCCATTAGCTATTGGGTTCTCATTCGCCTATCGTCCTCAAGGGTCATAAATCAAAGAGAGTAAAGCATTCAAGGTCATGAGTGAGACATTGAATGGAGCTCCAGTATGAAGAAAAGGTCGACGCGATTTGCCAATGGGATATAGATTCTAATCAATTAGATACGACGCCATATCTCCCAAAGAGGCTGAGACCATATCCCCATTCAGATCTTCCAAACAGACAGCAGAGGATTACCCAAGTCGATATCACGGTTCCTCCCTCTTTCTAATTTTGAAATGCTCTTATTCCATTCCTCTCGAAGACTGGCTTTCTTTCCCTCTGTATACCTTACTTTATCTGATCCTGATTTTTGGTCACTCACTGTGTAGGCTGACTCTGTCCCGGACCCATATCACCTCCTCCTGATCCTCCTCCGACATCTTTCTCCTTTGATTGTTTTCTTTTGAATAATGACATTTGTAGTCCGTTTATCGAACCCCACTTTTCTTTCTCTAGTCGATCGAGAGTCGCGAAGAATTCAGCTAGAAACCCATCCGTTTATATCGTAATAGATAGGTGAGTTCTTGGTGATTGAAGATAGCCGACTGAAAACTAGAGCGAACTTATGGTATGTATGATCGTCAAATTTCGTATGTTATTATTTGATAAGGTTGAACGTCGACTATCGGAAGACCATCGAGGGTTTATAGTTATTTGGTTTATTCGAAAAGACAGGGCGGAAGAAGTGTTCAGAAGGGATATTCTGCTAGATAAGACGGTGATACCAAGATAAGTTTACGATGCTGTTATAATTTATATGTTGATGATTATTGGATGTTTCAAGGGGGGGGAAGGTAGTCGAAGCAAAGGGACTCGAGCGTATGACTGCAGGACTACACTACACACAAGCCACCTCCGTTGTGATAGTGATGATTTAAAAGTATATCGAATGAAAGGACCAGCCTTGTAGTGGTCTGGATGTGATGCTAGCTATGATATACTTGGTCTAGATGGTGTGCTATGCACCATTCACTTCATCCAGGCTGTTAATGTACATGGAAGAATGCCTGAACAATACGAGAGAGAGTGCAGTACAGTTACCCAGTGACATTAATTTCAGGGGTGAATAAACTATTATTATAAAACGATCAAACGCGTCAAAAGGGAAACAAAATCACATGTAACAAAGAAAGAAATCATGTTGGAATGGAACGCGTCCGACATCAATTTTCATGGGAAGAAGTAAAGAGCGATAATGCTACCACGTCACATATGCATCATGTGATAAAGAGATAGAGAGGGTGAAGCTGTCCCTTCAGATCCTGTTATCTTCGACATGTTATACTATACTACCACAAATCAGAGAGACCAGTGATCATATGGTCTCTGTTGTTCACAATCAGAAATCGGGATTGTGGCGGTTTTCAACTACTGCTGCTGTGTATACAGTCGGTATGAGATATCTCCACACGCGATCCTTATGATAATACAGGAATTCTCCCAAAAGAAGTATATGACAGGCATGTTTTCGGTCAAGAGAATCGTTGGGCTGCACTGAGAGGATAGCCATGCACTCATTGATAATTGTGATAAGAGTGAACATGACCACCGGTCTCCATACAGATTTACGATCATAGTGTCGAATTTTGCCCATGCATGAGTTCGATCTCGTATTGGGTCATGTCTGATAGTAGTGTGATGAGATGAAATACTCACCTCTGAAAGCAGGAAGTGTATAAACGCATAACATCTCAGAGTACGATGAGATGAACATATTACGTAATATGTGTCCCTGTCAAGATCAAACAAACATAATACTCGTATGAAAACAAAAATCAATAAACACGCGCGACTTTCAATCCATATAAAATCACTTTGAAAGGATATAAAAAGCATATCACACCTCTCAACTCCCGCATTCTCAAATCCTCATAGATCCATTGATTGACACCACAGCAGAGTAGACGGTGAATAGCGAATAGCGTATAAATATATATATCAACGAGAAGATTCCTTGCATTCAAGTACACAATAGAGCGTTGTTCAGCAACACCCGCAAACAACTTGACTTTATTGGTATTGATAGTGAAGCCAACACTCCCAAGATGGCATCTACCAAAACTCGAAGACCTGCTCCTCAAGGAGTGATGATGTCTACACCCCCACCTCAGAGTAGGAATAACAAGAGTATGTATAGTGAGATTGAGAAACAAGGTTTATTGGCGAATTTCGATATTGAAGGTTCGTTGTTAATCTATTACTGTTGTATTCAACTGACAAATACCATGTCTACTTGCTATACTGTCTCTTCCATTGGTCTATCTGTTTGGTCAACCCATGAACGTTATTCTTCTCGACTCGATGCTGCTCTATGAAAACTGATAAAATAGTCGCCGACAAAACGTTATTCTTCCGTTCAATCCTTTCTCGGACATTAGCTTCATTCAGAATGAGAGAAGAATCAGAGATATTATCCATTCCTAGGGAATTACGAGGAATGACTCTAGGGGAATTAGAAGATAAATGGGGCGGTGGTTGGGCAGGGACGTTGCAGAAGATTAGAAGGGAAAGTTTCGAAAAGAAAGAAAAAGTAAGAGAGGATATACAGGAGAAAGAAAGGGAAGAGGTCGTTAAAGGCAAACGGTCAGTCCCAAACTCTGGTGCGACACTGAATAGAACAGGTCGCTGAATCTTGTCAATTATGAATCAGGAAACGAAATGGTACTACCACTGCTGATAATTCTCCCGAAAGAGGGGGTAAAAACCGTGAGTTCCATCATCATTACCCAACGATGCATTAGAACTGTCAGTTTACCTTTGTCGATAGCACGTCGAGACGCCCCTACACCCTCTTCCACACGGAGAGCAGCGCCTTCATCAGCTACACGAAGTAAAGCTCCTACGTCAGCAGCGAAAAAGAGTAAACCTGCTGCTCCCTCGTCCTCTAGTTCGTCAAAAGGACCAAGTGTGAGTGTCCTTCCTGCAACTTGAACAAGTCTTTTCCATATCAGAGATCTTAATCTCCCAAGATGAAAGGCTGACTAAATCATTCGCAGACTTTACCTCAAAATCACATCTTCAATCCCAGTTTACCACCCACACCATTCTTTTCAAATAAATCAAGACCTCCGACATCACCTTTATCTCAACCTTCCATGCGCAACCAATTCACATCACCTTCTCGTACATCAGCTTCAGATTCAGATGACGACTCAAATCACCAATCTGATGATGATGATGCCAGTGGTGATTCAGACGAATTACCTGATCCTGAATTACTTGAAGCTCAATTACTCGCCAAAACACCGCATTCAAAATCATCAAGCAATTCAAACAAATCGAAGAAAAAACGTGGTCCTTCATTAATCTTCAGACAATCAATAAACCCAAACGCAATGCCCATACCTCAAGTCACACAAAAAGATTCAGATGAACCTTTATCAAATGTTGAACTGAGTGACGGACGAATCATTTCATTTAATCCATTCTCCCTGACGCCCGGAAGAGTGGAAAGGGAATTAGAAGAAGGTGGAGTATCGAAAGAGGAACAGAAAAAAGTGCAAGAGAAAGTGCATGAAGAAGTAGTCAAAAATTTAAGAGAGAGGATGGAGAGATGGAAAGTCTGATGGGACTAGGTCGGTGGGTCTAGTAAGACGGAAGCACCCGGAAGGTGACAGACATCATCATAGGGTGTGTGTGTGTGAGCATAGGACATCTTTCAATGTCGATTCGAGATGGAAAGCTGTTGGCATAGTCATCTGGCACACCTCATTCTGAAAGTCGAAAGAAAAACAACGTTTCACATTTTGTAACTTTTAGCTCTCAATATCCTGTTCACTTGTCATGTACATACCCATATATACGAAAAGACATAATATTCATTCACGTTCATAATCATATTGCAGGACTGCGAAAAGAAGAAAGAACTATTACACATAATAATGATGTATATTGATCAATTTTCAATGACTGGTCACCTTCTAAGTCCTTCTGTCCACTGAATACCTAAGTACCCTTCCTGATTCAATCTACACTAAGAAGCCCATATACAATCCTATACATTCATTTGATTGATCAATTGACTCAAATGAGCACTCTCGGATACATAATCAGGTGCAGAGACCCTTCTACACTGGTATCGTACTTTTGGTTGATCCTACCGCAGAGACGAACAATTATCAGCCTGCGCGACCGCGGTGGATGAAAAGACAAAAGCTAATTTATGGTTGAGATGATTATACTCACGTTGAAGGAATCTTGCTTAGCCATCATCTGGAAAGCATATGTTTTACCAGTAGCTTTTTGGAAAGGTGCGTTGATATCACTTCCTTCCTCCTAGCAATCACGAGTCAGCTTGATAAGGTCCATGTAAGCGATGTAATCATCCAGCTTACTTTCAATTTCATCAAATCGTTTGCACTGATCTCCATGATCTGTTCAGCTTGTTCATTGAATGCGGTGATCCAGAACGATCCCGTGTGGTCCATCACGTTCATCGAAAGAATGTATCTATGGGATTTGAGCGATCAGCTTACGTTCCGCGTATTATCTCGCAGTACAGTCCTTTATTGCATATTGATGTCTGACTCGTCGATCTTGCTTGACCGTATTACACGATCAATCGTCTAGCTTTCGAGACATTTCAAATCATGTATCCCGGGTACTCACCGATGAATTGGGTTATCCCATTTCCTATCACATTTCTCACATAACCAACCAGTACCATCATCTACCACCTTTTTATTACAGCCTTCAGGATTGGCACAAGCTGGATAACTGAAAGTCTCTTGCTTGACGAAAGCTACTGTTGCCGAAGTAGTGAAATAATCTGTTTTCTCAGACATTCCCAACGATTCATCTTTAGCTTCTCCGATTGTTTTTAATTCTGAAGGTTTGGCTCCTTGTGCTGCTCCAGATGTAGAGTTGGCATTGCCTTGATTGGTATATGCTTGGAATTGAGTATTATGTCCTTCGGCATCAAACCTGAAATCGGCTCTTAGCTTTTCCCTTCTTCCATCCAGTACCACAGGAAATCAATGACGAGTCCGTAGAATGCACTCACCATCCCCTTAATTGATGAGCTTCAGAAATATCAGGATTGACCGACATCGTAGCAGAGCTGAACATTGATAGCGATCTGCCACCGAAATCACCGACTTTGACGCCCTTGAAAGCAATGACAGGTTGATCATCCGCTTGGAAGGTTTCGGCTTGTTTACCCCATAACGTCAATCTAACACTTTGACCCGAAGAGTCAACAAGCTGGATATCTCGTTTGGCAAACTGCGTAACTACAGTGTCAGCTCTATGGTCATCGGTTCTCTGAAAGCTGACTTACAGGTTTGTTGGTAGCCTTTGACGTCACTGATCCAAGTTCATGAACTTCTCTTACTACACCAATAACATCTGCGCGGTGTTCGATCAGTACTCCTGTTCTCATGAACATCGCATGACATTTTACACAACAAACTTACCACAGATCTCGTCTTTCTGCAACTCCCCTAGGTCACCGATTCCTTTGAAGTTGTATTTCACTTGAGGCACAGTATCGTCGTCACACTTGATGAGGACACGTCAGCTTGTTTTGTTTGATTGCAAAACAGGAGCTTACAGGTTCGATCTCAGTCTGATTCTCAAACATGATTTCATACTCATTATTTACGTTACTAAACTGCTTTTTCGCAATATTGATACGTGCTCGAGAGATGAAAAACACCTAGTAGGTCACGATATACGTTAGTTACATCGATATTTTGTTGATTTTCCATAACTCACCTTTCCTTCCTCGAGCATGTTGTAGAAATTGTCCACAGCTTCATTGAAACCTGTTGCTCTGATTTCTCCCTGAAACTCATAATCAGCTGGGTTTATAATGATGCCTCTTTATCATGCAGCTCACAGTCTCATCCATAAATGTAACACTGAACAATTTTCCTTCTCCTCGTTGATTGGAGTAATGTTTAATATCTGACTTCTGAGTAACACGAGCTTTGATAGTCCATCTGAGAAGTCCTGGTCAGCTGAGTCACCCATGAAGCAAATTCAGATAACTGATCACTCACTTATTTTGATAAGGACTCAATCCCTCTATAGGATAAAGAGGACCAACTTCTTGCTTTCCTCTTGCGCCAGGTTTAGAAGCAGCACCACCTCTACCAGCGCTTGACTGTTGTCTAGCGGCGAATCCTCCTACTTCCTGTTTTGGTGCAGCTGCAGCTGCAGCCGGTGCTGAGGTCCCTCCTGCCCCTTGCTGTTGTTCGAGATTAGTGGGATTACCGATCTTTTCTCCGTTCCATGGAACTGTTTCTAATTGAAGTATGATAACCAGTCTGATTGAATCGAACGTAAGCTGATGTTCATCGCTTTGCTATTGAGATTGGGGATACAGAAAACTCACTTTCTTCCTTGAACAGCATTTGTGACATATCCAGTCATTTTGATCAGAACATTCTTGTCTAGTTCTTTCGACTCTACCATATGATTGAGCTGAGTGGCAATCATAGCTTGAATAAAGTGTTTTCCATCGGACAATATGAGTCTACGTTGAGAGTGAGACACCAGGTCAGCTACGTTTAAGTCTTGGTAGATCTGGCAGCTGCCAGGTACACTCACCTATATCTGTCTTGTCCAGAAGCTCCAGGAGCGTTGATCTTCTTCACACTTAATACTTGAAGAGTAGGTTGAACACCTTCTGGCGCTTCTGCGGAGTTGAACACCAATTCGCAGAAACCAGCTGTGAGTGGACTTGCCATGATGTTCGCGCGCTCTGTACTTTGGTTGGGGCGAGTGGAAGGTGAGCGAGAATGGCGATGATGTGAATGCTACGAGCAATGGGAGGTGAAGATGATGAAAGATGAGAAATGTGTGGTTGAGTCAACTTTTCATCTCGTTGTATGGTGGGATTCGCGTGATTCGGTTGATGTTTCGACGCGTCAACTTTTCATAGTAATGTTGGGAACGGAATCAATTTTACCCCGCGTAGAGAAAAATACGCTTCCTCGGGTGACTGATGGTATAGAGACCATCTTTGTTTAACAATCTACATATCCTATCTCTAAAGAAAAGGCGCTCGATCCATCAGCACAAGGTCCAAACGATTGGAATCATGCCCGTTCGGATATCGTCGCCAGCGTCATCGCTAGAAGCTGGCCCATCACGAAAATCGCAGGTTCATCGAGCACCAGCCTCATCTGAAGATGAGGAGGATGAACTGATCGAAGAGGAAGGTTGGACTAGAGATACCTTCGAGAACAGAACGATAAGTAAGAATACCACAGCAGCTATCCCTATGGTATGTCAGCTAGCGCGTAGCCTTCGCAGCATCGCTGTAAGCTGACGACATGTGAATAGCTGAGAGGAATGATGGACAAGTTGAAGGATGTTATAAGTCGTATAGAAGAAGGATTGGACAATGCAAAGGAGACAGCTGTAGCTTTGGAAGATTCGAAACAAGATGAACCCGTAAATTCGAGAGTACTACTCGTAGGAGCTGATCTTCTGCCATGTAAACAGTCTATAGCAGAAGTGGAAACTGCTTTCTTTCGAGCTTTAGATCAAAGACAATTACTTCAAATCAGGATTGAGATTTTGGAAGATATGATCAATCAACTCAGAGCAGGGGAAGAATATGTATGCATCTCTCCGTCCAATGCGTTGGAGTGGAATCAAGTGTGATAGCTGATACGAGCCCTTGGATATAGTCAGATATAGAATCTGCTTATCAGGAAGTGGTAACAACGAGAGAAACTGAATATATGGCTAAATCACAACGAGCGAAATGTAAGTCGTCAGGCCTTCAATTTTCCAGTGCATAATCAGGTCGTTTTTAACGAAACGAAATTGATTTCAATAGACAAGAATTTGAAAGAATATGCGGATTTCCGTTCGGCTTTATGGGTAAGTTGGCTCCTTGTTCCTCTCTTGCTGACTGTTGTACTGATATTGATATCATGACGATGTGGAACATAGGAAATTAACCATACGACAGCATGTCCACCTGTATCTCAATGGCTTGAAAAAGATGCGGATGAAGAGTCGGATGATGATGATTTCGATATGGGTGGAGCTACTCAAAGTTATAAATGTCCTATCACTCTAATGCTTTTCAAAGACGCTACTACCAGGTGAGTTTTATGATCTTGAATCCCTGGGTCCCTTCCTTTTCTTTGCGATCCGCTCGGTATCGATATCTGATTACTGATTCATCTTTCAGTTCTAAATGTGGTCACAACTATTCTCGAGAAGCTATAATGAATCTGATAGATAATATGCGTAAGGCCAAAAGAGCATCAAAATGTCCTGTGACGGGATGTTCAGCTATTCTCGATAAGACTGATCTGAAGGTGAGTGAAAAGTTTGTCGAGTCTGGTGGCGGAAGCAATGGAACTTTTGACGGGGTGCCCTGAGCCAGCAACTTGACGATCTGCAAAAAAGGCTAATGCAAAACCTTGACTTCGTTTTTCACAGGCCAATCCAAGTCTTCAAAAACGTGCGGACGAATTTGACAGACGTCAAAAACGTAGAGAGGAAGAGAAAGAGGAAGCTGATGAAACTATTGCTCTTGAAGATGAGGAAGATTTCGACTAATCAGATTGGGAGGCGACCAGGAGCTGGTGGATATCATTCATGTATTGTATAGTTTCATAAGTTGGCAAAGCATGTACAGTAGAATATTCAAAAGTTGTAACATTGATTGATGAAAGAATTAGCAAAACCATGCAGGCTAGATGAGTCGGTATTCTACCGGCATATTTCTACGAGTTGGTTACTGACAATAGCAATGTCACCCACAAGATGCACAAGGAAAGCTGGGACGTGAACCGGCAAATGTCTTTGATCGTTGATACATATGATCAGACATGTCACAGAGCCCCTTTGCAACGTGAATACGTTCTTACCGTTTTCATTATGGAAGCACTTCACCTAAGACTATGGCATATATGAAAAGATCAAGTACCTTACGTTGAAGAAGCAATTATACGAGTTGCTGACACCTTCATCTCAGCCTGAGAACCGCTAATTCGTGCTGCTACCTCTTCGAGAGTCTTCGGAGTACAAGGGTTTGAGAGATGCTGAAGGGAAATAATGGGATTCTTGTAAGTCAGTACCAGGACACCTGATGATAGTCAAGTAAGATTTGTCTCTGCTCCATTTCCTATCAGCTCTCCGGGAGCACATAATTTATGTGGATCTGGGAAACTCACTGGTAGTTGGTGTTTTTGCAGCTGACGCAATCGCAGAATTTGGTTCCCGCATATACCCGGCGTCGAGTGCCTTCGTTGTCCTTCCTGAAGGTGTTGTTGTGGGTCAAGGTCATACCGGCTGTGTCTATGATAGTAACATTGTGTCCTGAGATATCGGAGACAGTACCAAAACTGGGACATACGTCTGATAATCCCTTGGTAGGCATCTTTGTTGATGAGAATGATCTGCCTGATAACAAGATTTACGGCTGCTAAGTGTTCCCTTACTTGTGGGAAATAAACAAAATGGAGTTGGGAGTTTGGAAAAAAAAGGATTCAACTAGATGGGGAAAAGCTAACACTTTCTACCAATACGAATGCTCCTTCCGGCAAAGTACACCAGCAGAAACATCAAACTAAAGACAACATATATCCTTTCATGGATCTAGTCATCGCCCTTTGTGCAGCAAGCAGTTGGAAACTGATCTTAGATCGTCAGAGCATTGCCGATTTGGGAGATAACATGCAACACACACTCTCTACACCACGCAGGCGTTTGATGACCATGAGTTACGAGCTGATATGAAACAACATCGCACGTGTATCGTTCTCTTGCGTTTCATTTCAATTACACTTCCCAGCACGTGAGGCCAGGTCTTGACCAGTGGGTAATCACCTGAATGGCCCGATTTAGTGTTCGTGAATGTCGAGCCTATTTTGTATTCCCATTTGACCCCGATGTACAGCCGACGCACCGAACGAGCTTGTGAGGTTTGATACTTTCAAAATAAATCAAAACTGCTGCTCTCCTTTCTTGAGAATGCGAACTAAAGTTTAAAACGAAGCGGTATAAACATATTATATTGCACAACAGATGGCAGTGCCACTGTGGAATACGAGTATGCCGCTAGAGACGGAGTCACGAGTAAAATATAGGGAGGGCAATAACAGTCATACTTTGAAGGTGGGCTCAAAGGCTACTACTCGGGGACTTGCCGAACATAGTATAGTAGCCCACCATGTAGGCAAATACTGTGGAAAGGCTATTTCCAGCACATATCTGCAAGAATAGGAAAATACTAACAGTGGCATACATACAGTATACTGTAATTGAGCTACTGTACACAATCTCGTAACAGAAACAAATGCATGACGCCGACTTCCCTCAACCCATTCCTTGACCACGAAACAACTCGATAACTCCCTATGAGCTCACGTGACACATTACAAGCAACCAATGAAGCAGACTAAAAAAGACTACAGAGCACCATAGCTTTCCGCAAGCAGCTAGTAGATCGATAATCCATCCCAGTTAGGATGTGTCGGTCTGTTGAGGCTGGGCGGCCGTTCCTCTGGTAGAATCGGCTGGATAGAACCTGAAACCCTTCTCCTCTGTGCCCGGGCAGGACCATTCATAGTAACTAACTTTCTGACTGTACTATGATGATAGGTAGAAGATAACTGAGCTTCAGAGGAATATATACTCACTGAAGATCAAGCTCTGAGCAACCGTCACATGTGCAGAAGATACGTCCTTCTTGAGCGGGCTGTGCTACTCCACTCTCAGATCCGCGAAAGAAACCTTGGTGAGATAAATTTGGAATCTTTGACATGGCAACCGTGAAACTTCCCCCAGGACAGTGAGAAACAGTGAGGAAGCTGGGGCAGGTTCGTGATTCTTCGGATTCAGACATCGCTATTGATATTAGGCGCACACGGTTCGTGACTGGCAGAATCAAAGGGGACAATTAGGTTGTGGTCAGTGACAGTGACGGTGACAGTGACAGTGGCAGTGTACTTGGGAGGCGGAAGTATGGAAAATGAGATGATGGTTGCATATCCAGTTTCTGGCCGAGCTTGTGGTTCTTATATGTTAGGGTCAGTCAGTATTTCAGCTCCTTTGATTACCCTACGAAATGCTCTCATGTCGTTGCTCCTTTCAGAGGTCTCTTCACGAAACGACCCCCATGATGATGATGTCAGATGAATCTCGGTATTGCCGGCTGAAACGGCTTTGTAATACACTACGAATCATGCAACATCGTAATCCTAAGGTATAGTTGCACGGGACGTCCTCTTCGTCTTTTATTGGGCTGAGGATGAAGCCACGGCTCATCGGCAATTACGTCAGAGAGACTTTGCCTTTATCTGATACAGTGACATTCTTTTCGTTAACGTATCAGATATCGGCCGGCGTTGCCGGTTATCAAGCTGAGAGGACTCTAGCCCAGCCTTTTTTCGAGATCAATGAGCTAAGACCTGAAAGTCTGCTCCCCTTGCGGTATGTACGACGTAGCAATGTCTACTGTACCCTCCCGTGCCAAAACAGCAAATGTCTGCAGTATCTAGCACGGCCTGAGATACTGATACAGAAAGGATATGACTAAGAGGTAGACCAAGATATGGCTGCACGGTGGGCAAGATGATATTTACTATTCGCTTTTCGAGAGGAGAAACGTTACACGCCACGTAGTAGTATGGACCCGTAAAGAAGTTCTGATGTACTGTATAATGAACATGACATACATGCGTCGTTCAGACACTCAATCGCTCTCCTTCGGTTTGGTAAGACTACTATAGATAGAAGCCCTCACTATCAGTATACGGAAGCTTCATTTTGCAAATATGACCTATCGTATAAGAATCGGTCATGGCTGTTTGTAACGATGTACTGTATGCTAATGCTAATGGACAGACTAAAATACAGAACGAGGTCCTTCTTTGTGATCCACTTCTCCGCCACTTACAGTGACAGGGGTGTATTCGGAAAATATGCTCATCTGCCGATGAGGCCAGGCCAATATACCACCTGATCTTGCCTGCTCAATAAAGCCATTTCCAACTGCCGAAGATGATGTCGATAGTCCAAGCAGCTCTCGCCGTTGAGGGAGGTCGTCGAGATGGTATGGACTATTTACCAGATTTCAGTTAGCCAACTACAATGGAGGAGGTAATTACTCGTAAGTCGTCACTCCTAACAGAGGACCAGACTAGCAGAGAACTTGAAGACATATCTGAGATGCATAATAGGTGGTATGTACAGAGCAGCTAAAATTGGGAAGTCATGATGCATACTGGTATATTCAGACACAAAATAGACTTTTCCATTTGAAGCGGCATGTATAACTTCAACATCCGTTGATTTGGATAGGACTGGGATTATTGCTCAAGCTTGCGACTTTTTGTCAGAAAGCGATGGGGTGTGTATCTCAAGGTAGAGCCTCTGGTTCTTGATGCTATTTCTACTGCAAAACTCACGAGAGGGAACCCAATTCAATAGCGAGCGCTTGGACTTGCTCAGACCGGAATCGCCCTCTGGGTGAATCTTGCCAATCTGCATCTGTTCCTGCGAGCAGAGTGTAAGCACTGGACGTGAATGCAATGACAATTGGGATGACGTACTCCTTGTCTTCCGTTCCGCATGATAAGCAAGTGCAGAGAGTGGCGTCTGCTTCAGAGCCCTCATAATATTCATTGTCGCGTCATGGTCGGACAAGTATTGACAGTCAGAATCCCAGCATTTCGAGATTCACAGGCACACTCGCTGCAGTTCACGTTCGAGGTCATTCCGTCCTGATTGGGACTTTCAGTATGCTCAGACATCATCATGGTTGAGTTTGATACCGTTTTTTTCAGAAATGGAGGGGATTAAAGTGAAATCTATGAGTTGGAATGCTGAGATTGTTAACAGTGTGCATGAAAAGATCGCGGAAACTCATCCTTATGTTACTATAGTCTTTCGCGAGAGATGAGCAAGCTTGCAAACCTTTCTCATAGCTTATCTTCAGCAACTCCTTGCATTCTATCCTTTCATCTTACTATAGACAGATTGTAACCTCCTTTGATCTGTCTTCTGCGACAACACCGGGACCATGCGGTGAGCAGATCTTCTGCAAATCTATGTAACATTGCTAAATCGATTAGTAGCTACTTTCAATGCATGCTCCTTTGAGTGAACGATAGCGGAATGAAAGAGCCTTCGATAGACTTCTAAATTCCGGTGATTCGCCAATAGGCGATCGACGTGCATGTCAAAAGCCCAGAACCACATCGGGGTTCTCCAGGGCGTGATGATCCTGGATTGTTCTCACGATTCATCGACGACAGGTTCAGGGCGACAGTACGCTGACCGTGGCTGGGCATTAATACAGGTACCTCGCTCCTGTCGCCCTCATTGCCTGAACGGTAGGCTTGGTAGGGGCTTCGAGCGTCGAGTAGCGAGATTCGATTGATTAGGAGGTTATTGAGGGACCTTGTCCAGACAAGACCTGTGATCTACCGAACATATATATCATGCTGTAGCAAGGTTGACGTCACATGATATAAGCGGAATCGAGGAAGTAGTATATGCATGAGTAAATGAATAAGACAGGCGTACCCCATATAAATCATTGGATAAGGGAGAGAATACTAGTATTATACTAGTATTCAAAGAAACGAGACTGCTACTGTATGATCGAAGTGATACTAATCAATACAAAATTCCTATTTTCGCAACTGGATGACTGACCGCATTGCGTCCATGCGTTCCAAGTACCGATTCAGGTCCTTTTCACCACCCTCGGTACAAAACTTAGTGCTAGGAATCCAGCTCTTGAACGACCGCTTCGAAGCACCATCACGGGAACCATCGACTTCGGTAAATGTTGTAGATCTACATCTGTACCTGCAAATCATATATGTAAGCACTCGACCCAAAGAAGCTCACTAGGCAGTCATAGGTGGCTCAACATCCTCTTTCAGTGCTGTGCGGCAGACGAAACAGGAGCAATGAGTTTCTTCTGCTTCCTGAACCTGGAATCTTCCATCCGTGAGATCCATAGCGAGGTTCTAGCTGCTGTAACAGGGTCGGTTGCGCTGGTCAATTTCTCATCGTGTAAGTACAGAGAGACGCAGGATCGAGGTCAAATTCAGCGAGCTTTACGGGTTGAAGATATCGAAAAGATGCCTACATACTCGTAATAATCCAACATCTAGGCCCTCCCCGCACCCGAGAAATTGTGGCAACAAAGCAGATGAACGATACTGGATTGTTGGTGTCCAACCAGTGACGGAACACACGGTAATCTTTGCCTCTGAAACCTGTCAAAGCTGAAGAGTGTTCTCTTTTCGCAAAGAAGGTGGTCACAATGAGTTTATGAAGCGCAGAGTAGTTGCATGCTAATGTTTTCGAACAAGAAGATTCAGTATAGATGCGAGAACACATATAGGAAGTTTCATGTTGGAGCATCAAAATTACAACGTTATCGACGTTCTACAGACGTAGTATCTCCCAGATCGATTTCCCGTGACATTGGACCTTAACTAAATCTGCATGTCCATTTATGCACAGGTATACACAGTCATTGTATGCTGTTCCTTCAAATGCAGGGCACTATTTCCAGTGGACACACATGACGTATACGATTCTGCCACAACACCCTGGTGCTGTTATGGATTAGTGAAATCACGCCTTGAAGTCGTGTTGGCGAGATGTTATCTCCGCGTGTTGAGAGTCATGATTACTATGAACTGAGACCTCACGCATTTTACGTGCTTGTATCAAAGTCGAGTTTCTTTCATATACCAACTCATCCACGGTTTCATCATTCATGCTCGTTATTCTGCTGGTTTGTATACTTGAATCTAGCATCGATAGGCTGTCCGGAAAATGTGCTGTGGCTTACGAAGAACCAAGTCACTCCCGCCACATCCTTCTCCCCCTTCCACTGCTGCTTATCTTCATTCATATGAATGGATCCTGGTGGAATACTTCGTTGATCAAGTTATAAAAGCTACAACCCGTCCAGTAAGTCATTCCATCACAAAACAAGAAGCTAAAATCGAAATACCACTGTGTGCTTTAGCGTTCACTTGATCCGTTCGAACCATTTCTGATTGTCTCAGATCTGATCTTTCCGGAGTGGGTCTCTCCGAATATACAACGAGCAGTATACGCTGCTTTGCCTTTGAAGGATTTCAACCCAACAGGTGTTCCCTTAGCCTTACAGTGCTCAAACGAATATGCCGAAGACCTTCGACAGTACATGATCTCGCAAAGCCACCCTCGATCACACGTGATGTATTTCGGATGGGCTTAGTCAATCGACATATCATTTGATACGAAGATCTGCCGCTCAAGAATGAAATCTCGTTATGGATGGTACAATTTTATGAGGGGCGAGAAAAGGTGACGATGCATTGACATGATGGGGAAAAGGAAGTGAGTATTCAGTATTCTGTTCTCCGTCACAACGCAAAACAAGAGAGAGAAAGTGATAAATGCGATCAAGCTTTAGGCTTGACTAAGGCTTTCAGAGCAATATACGTATAAACTCGTGTCACATACCATTGAGGCAGGAGGAGGTGGCGTTGCTCCTTTGTAGTACATCAGACACCATGGTGTCTCTACGATATGGTGATCAATTAGAGGTGTGATCAAAGTGACTTTTCAGCGTCACCCGTGATATAATTGCAAGTTGACTCACAAAAGCCTGTTGAAATGTGATTGCGCGGGCACGTACGACTTAAAATTTTCATAGTCTCTTTCTCTCTTTCTCTCTTTATATATGCAACTCGTACACTATTCAACAAAGCCTAAATTGTTCACACGTGTGACAAGGATCTTCATGGCTCTCTTGACAAGCAAACATGTCTATGTGTAACTCTTCCAGGAACGTTCGCAAGTCGTTTTCGCTAGCTGTTGGGATGGGTGTGCCGAAAGCTGCGAAGCTTCTCGGGAATCTTCGAGCTAATTCCGCGCTTCCTCCGATATCAGGAAGATTCAGATGCGATAAGGCTTGAGGGCAGTATGTAGATAGGATCAAACCGGAAGACCTGTGGTCGGTTTTATAGTAATGAACCTCACTAGAGTGGCATCAATGGCAATGGCATTAGTTGATAGATACAGTATTTGTATCAAGGATCGGTGGCGATCCAGAGAGTCGCTATAACTTTCTCGAATATACGAAATGTACTCACCTAGATCCGGGAGTGACACATTGATTACAGGTACACGATGAAAGCTCAGTTACGAAAACCTCATTGGGTTGCTTGTTGACAACGTGCATGTTGACGCCTCTTTGTCTGTGGTCTGCGGTCATTCCTGCCTCATGGCCACAGACACAGGTAAGCGGGAGAGCCCCTGGAGTAGTGTCGGGACCAATAAGACTTGATCTCGAAGGCTCAGCAGACATCGTATTGAAGGTTAGCAGGATGAGTGCAGTATTGATTGTGAATGGCTGAGGTGGGTAATCTGTTTGAGGCTGTCAAAGACTAGTACAGGTTTTCAATTGGCACAGTATTCATAAGATTGCCCACAGAACGTCCAGTACCTTTCTTTGCGGTGCCAGAATTATTCCATATCCTTCCATTGACTTACATACCTTCCCTTCACATGTTCACAACGGAGCTACCTTTCAAATTCTCAGCGTTTTTGTCTTGAAGAGTGTCGCACGCACGAGTGGCACCCATGCAGTGCAATGCGAACACCGCTAACAGATCCGGTGGACTGGGATGATAAAAGCATTTTTTGATAAGCTCGTTGTCTGCATTCAACATGTACTCGCCTCCGAACGTTCTGTCTGCCGGGCATATGTACATCAATCATGATACCTGCCAAGTCGGCATCACAAGAAACGACACCATGCCTTGTTTTCAGAACCGCTCCCATCAGGCGTAAGAGAACCTTCTGCAGGCTGTGCCCTGTTGCGGTCGAGTCCCCTTTCCTGACACAGCATATGTAGTGTACAAATGACCATGCCTACAGCATTGTGTCGTAAGTTAGTGAAATATGATTACACACAGTAGTATACTGCCCTTTCAACCAATAAAATCAGGAAAAGAAGCAGGATCACTCACGACTGTTGTCTAGGCCTAAAATTGTGCCGAAAGTACGAGACTGGGCTGTCGATCGAGACATGAAGCAGAGGTTTTCAACAGTAGCGATGTATCGTCTATGTGTCTATAAGATATGAGGAGAGATTAAAAAAAGCCGATGAGATATTTGACTGTATGAAGATGAAAAGAGATTAAAGTATACGTTAAGATCGACATTTCTAAGTGACTTGTTTGAGCACTTAAGCACACTTGAGACTGAATGATAGCGATTCTGCCGCCCAAATCCCAAATCCCAAATACGCTCCATTTCGCCATGCATTGAAGCCTTCCCTAAATCATTAAGATGAGGTCTACCAGAGAAGGTGCAATTAGTACTGTCGCTCGAACACACTGAAAGCGCATCCCTTGTAAGCCCACTGAGACGACATCGGACATGTATTGGAATCCAGGAATGTAACCTCTTGGACCAAGCCAGCGCTCTTTGTCTGATGAGTTGCAACTACTCTTTCCTTTGTATTTCCCTTCTGGCCGTTGGAAGTACTGATAATACTTGTTCGCACATCAATCGAACGAAGTACCGTGCCTTCGTGAGAAAGTCTGTTTGACCAGATGTAAGAGGTTTCTTTGGCAACTGTACGCCATTAGGTTCGTAATCACCATCTGACTTGCAACAGAAGGCCCATATAATGTCCATTGTCAGAACCTGGCTCGAAGCTCGAAGGCATTTCTGACATCTTCTCGACAATCGAGTATGTAGGACCAAAACCGCACAAGACATATTCTTCGCTTGATCACTGCAGTGATGGACTCGGAGCTCTATTGATTCAGGGGGTCGATAAGGTCATCAGTTGGAGATTGATCTTAGATTACGATTACTGTATCAACCTCTTTGTGATCGCCGATGTGCCCGTCAAAGGCACCATTTTCATAACGAGTGAAGAACGAAAACAAACAAACACTGCATGTTATGGATGGTGGTACCTTTTCCTCACAACAACGAGCACAGCTATTGGGTCGTATCGCTTTTCAAAAAGATTGAGCAATCGATCCTTCAAACTCATTGAGTCGTACATGTATCCCAATGTTATGGACAGTGCTCAATCACTTGAGAAGAGAAGAGAAAAGACAGAAACCCTTCCCGCTCTTCACTGCTGATAAGCAGGTATGTTGACCATGTCAAATGCTAGATTACCTTCGTTAAATCCTTCTACTCCCACCGAACTTACTTTGAGTCCACTATCAGTATCACAGCCCGTCCACTCGATTCTCAAGGTCTTCACTTCTTCAGATCCAGATCGATCTTCACCTATAGCTATTTTCGTCCCTCCGTCACCTTCCATTACTACCACTACTCCCCCCATCAAATGTACCAGACATGAACAACGCACCCGGCCATTCCCAGCCTTCGTCAACTTCAACTTCCACATCGACCTCAACTACACATCACTTTACTCCCCCAACCAATGCCACAATCATCTCCCAGCCAAATACGATACCCCAAATGGGTAAGTCCCATCTTCCTCCCCCCTTATACTCTCCCATGTTGATTATTACACAGAGCTGAAACTCACAAATACTTTTTTCTTAAATCCAAAAAAAAGAAATCTCGTCAGCTGATTTGCCCCCTGAGCGAAAAACAAAGAAGAAGGACGAATGGATCAAGAACAAGTGGGAAAAATGTAAAGACGGTTTCTCATATTGTTGTTCGTGTTCCAACGTGGGTGTCAGTCTCGAAATTGAAGATGTATCGCAGCATCTGATTCATAACTGGTTTCAATGGCAATAGTGTCAATGTGAATTATCAATCGGAATGGGAATGGAATTTAAAAATAATTGACGGTCCAGAGAGCAAACAAAGAAGGAGGGACTATGGTTGACGAGGGAATCGCAAGGTAGGTCGACACAATGGAAATTCTTGTACTTTACACTCATTCGATTTATACAGAGACTGTATTCAAGTCATTCCACACCAACCAGGTTGATCGATTACTGATTGTTGATACTTTTCTGACTGAGAATGCACATGTATATGTATCGATTTGGATAATAGGGAAAAGGATAACAGGTTCAGAAGAATCAGCTGTATATCAAACACTCGATGCATGGTTCTCCTTTTCAGTCTTCAGTGCTATAAATTGACTATACTCATACACTATCATTAGGCTACATACGGACGCGTTACACCCGTTTTCTTCGTTTCTTCTGTCCGGTTCACAGATTTAACCAATCCATTGACCATTGTTCTAAGCATGATTGAATTAGCTGACAGTTCAAGATCGCCAAGAGCCAAGTCCACCATACTCACAAGATGCATCATTTGACCTGTCATGGCGTTTGATTCTGGTGAAGCGAGGAACACTAGATTCATGTCAAAGTAAGCTCATATTGCCATGAAGAACATGGGGATCGTTGACTCACCATAAGCAGGACCCATTTCAGCGGGTTGAGAAGCTCTTCCGTGAAGGGGAAGTGCACCGAGTTGCCATTCCTCCATTTGCTCAGCGGGTCTAGAAGCGGGTTGAAGAGGAGTGTATACAGGTCCTGGAATTGATGGAGTCAAAGTCAAGTCAGCCTCATCATCAAAATGCGCGATTCGAGATATATCGGCCGTGAACGATAAAACATAACCCACCAGGACAAACAGCATTGACTCTGATACCCTTAGGAGCTAATTGCATGGCCAAAGATCGAGTAAAGGTTACGATAGCTCCCTTGGTGGAAGAGTAGTCCATCATGGAAGGAGAACCCTTGAAGGCGGTAACGGAGGAAGAGTTGATGATGGAAGCTCCTCGTTTAAGGTGAGGAAGGGCGAATCTTGTAGGTGCAACGGTAGCGTCAGCATATACTCTGTGGGGATGATATGTCGGAAAGATTGGATACACTAATAGGTCACAAGGGTACGTCCGGACTCACTTGGTAAGGGCGAACATTCCAAGGATGTTAGATCTGAAAGTACTTTCAACGTTCTCGAGCTGACGAGGGGGGAACCACATTAGCTCTCAAGCGGAACAACTCTACTAAGCAGTGAGTACACTTACGTCAATGTCAGCCAAATCCTTGACCATGATTTGTTTACTGGCGTTATTAACTAAGATATCGAGTTTACCATATGCCTTGATATGCTCTTCGACTATCTTCCTTGCGTTTTCAGCTACCATTAAATCGAGAGCGAGTGTGAGACACTTTTGTCCATCTTGTTCGATAGCTTTCTTTGTTCTCTGAGCACTGTAATGGGAAAATGACAACAGATCATATCACGTTGCGCGATGGTTGAAGCAGAAGGCAAGTGAATGGTGAAATCATGCACAGGTCAGCGTCATCATCCGTCCAACACCAAGACTTTCATATACTTACTCTTCTTCCTCTTGAGGTAAGTATACAATGGTAACATCTGCACCTTCCCTTGCGAATTGTTGGGCTGCGGCTCTTCCGATACCAGAATCACCTATACAATTTCAATAGCAACATTGTAAGGTTGCAATTCTTTGGAAGACCGGTCTGCGTGAGGATGGAGATGACCTTTGTGACTTACCTCCGGTGATGATAGCTTTTTTGCCCTTCAATTTTCCAGATCCTTTGTACTGTTTACAGCATGATCACGTCAGCTCAGCCTTCTTTCCGTTGTAAAAGGATTGAACTTACCTCTTGAAGATATGGTTTACCTTCATCATCCCAACATTCCAGCTGAGTGAATTCGGCCAAAGGATCCATAGCGGTATCTTTTCCAGGCAAGTTTTGTTCCTGCTTCTTGATCTCCTTCATCTCCTACGAACCAGAATAAGGGAGAGACATGATCAGCAGAAGAACATTTTGACCTGAATACTTCACATAAATATGACCCGAATAAGGAAAGACAATCGAAAGAAGATCATCCTGATAGACTCCAAAGCAAAAGGAAGAAAATTGATATGTGCGTACTCACCTTGTAAGCGGTAATAACAGTTGGTTTATCGTCACCCATTTTGATTAAAGTTCTACTGAATTGTCTTGTGGTAGTGTTGAGTCTTGGTGTGAGTATTCGCAGTGGTTGTTTGATCGTTCTGAACGATGTTGATGATGCTGATCTACTTATGATTTTTACTCGTAAAAAAGAAGAAGAAGAAAGACAAGACATCGTTTCGCATACTTTCTTTATCCCTCTACGAATGTGACGTTTGAATCCTTATTATAATCTCATCGATGAATTATTTAACGAGCGGTGACGTCAAAGGGTTGGGGGTGGAGTTTTATCAAAGGGTGAATTCTCCGATGCACGGACCACCCACTACTAATAAGAACGGGGGTCTGGACTATTAAATTAGATTCCAGTGAATTGGAGTATACATGGTCATAGCATCGTCAACCCATGAATTAATAATCCCGGAATGAACTTTTGATACTTCTGTAGTCGTTCTTACATAACACACCCCGATAACTGGACCACTACTCGTACTATACACAAAAGAGACATCACTCCCAAACCATGAATAGCCACAGATGAGATTTACCATCTCCTTCTATACTCTTGATCAGATTCAGGTATATTGGCAGTGGTAGCCACAACGTTCTCAACCCTTTGATTCCTTTTCCTGGTTTCAGTGATCTGCCTTTCTAGATCTCTGACTTGAGCCTCTAATTGAAGAGCTCTCTCTTTACCACCTTGTTTTTCAGTTTTGATCTTTTCACCTGCTATCCGTAATCTGTTTTCATATTCTTTCACTCTGGCTTCCCATTTGTTCTCCGCTTGACCTGATTTACTTTGCAATTCAGCCAATCGAGCTTCCAATTGAGCTAATTGATTGGATGAGTTCATGGCTCTCTTTTCTGCCGATTCTGCCCTTTGAGTCAATGATCGGATTTCTGATGAAGACGATGTTATTGTAGAAGTTCGATTCGATGTCATTTGAGAAGAAAGTTCTTGATTCTTTGCCTGGGAATCACCATGTTGGTCAACTTTCCGTACAATTGTTCACCACTTCAGAGTAGCAATCCCAGACTCACCTTGACCGCATCCAATTCGCCTTCTTTCATAGCGAGTTTACTCTTCCATTGCAATTTGGTCAACTCTAATTTCTTGACTGCAGCTTCGAAATTGTCCAAAGCACGCCATTTTTGCTCGAGTTGTTTCTTCAACGCACTGAATAGCAGCATCGAGAGGATTATCAGTCGACGAACCACCTCTGAAACCCCCTGTTGAGCAAGATTCTCAAATAATCACTCACGCCATGCGTTGTTCGACTGAAGATTCGGTGTCTTTGATCTTTCTTTCAAAGTCCACTCGAACTTGGATCATAGATTTCAACTTTTGGACTAATGTATCACGGAAGATCGTGAAATTGGCAGGCGTTGTAGAATCCTATGATCAATGTTCATCAGTGATAAAGCCTCTGCAGACCCCCAAAATCTTCTCAAATATGATTTGCACCCTATCGATGAAACCCAAAACTCACATCCTTGCCTAAGAACTTGTTGACATCCCTGAAAACTCTCAAGAGCAATTCGCTTCTTTCCTGTCTTTGAGATTCGGATTGTTTCTGCAGTGCGAATCTTTCTTGCTGAGTTTCGGTCAAAAGAGGTTCAAGTTCTTCAATTCGTTCTCTGAGATTCGTAGCTTCTCTCTCATGCTGTTTGGCAGCCTTTCAAATCGTACACCCATCAGCCACAATCAAGCTGGGTATGCAAAACAGATGACTCACCTTATTGGTTTGATCAAGTTTATCAGACATGTGTAATCTGCCTTGACGTTCTGAGGCGAGTCGATTTTCGAGATCTCTTTGTTTATCGAGCTGTGACGGCGACATAAAAATCAGCTGCGATCGTCAACATAACATCCCACGTTCCCTAAGGAACAGTAAAATGGCACGGTCGACCGTCTCGATCCAACGAGTAGGATTGGTACGTACCATTCTAGCTAGATCCAGATCTCTCTCTCTTAGACCTTCTTCCCTATCAGCCAACTCTCTTCTCAGTGATTCCAAATCTTCCTCGGCTCTTATCAAGTCTCTTCTTACTCTCTCTAATTCTAGTTCCAATCCGAATCTATCAGAAGTATGTTCATCGCCAATCTTCTTCCTCTCATCTTCCAAGGACCTCAAAGCAGATTCGACTGAAGCCAAGTCTTGATCTCTCTGTGATACTCTATCACGTGCAGAATCCAGTTCTGATTGCAAACGAGATACCATCTAATCACGAATGATCAGCTTCAGACCGGTACTGATGTGGTGACGCAGCTGATACGACGTAGAAAGCATACTCACTTGTTCTTTCTCTTTCAACGCCCGCTTGAATTTCTCTTCATCACCTTTTCTGTCTCTATCCATCTTATGTAATTCAGCATTTCGGAGTTCGATTTCCTTTTCTCCTCCTGAGATGGCTTGATCACGTTCATCCTGTAATTTTCTTCTTGCCTCCTTCAAGGCAGTGACCAGATTCTCATAATGAGATTTAGCATTCTCGAACGCTTCATCAGCAGATTTCAAATCTGCGTTCAAGTCCGCTTCTTTGAGTCGATGATCTTCAAGCGCTTCTTCCAGCTCATATACCCTTTGACCGAGCTACATTGCATGAAGAATGAATTAGTGAGATGTACCTTGCAGCGTAATGCAAATCACTGACCTCTTCCACTTCCCTGTTAGCAGCTAAAAGTTCCCCATCTTTCTCTCGATTATCGTTCTCGATATTCCTCAAAGTCTCTTCTAGTCTATCGTGAGTCTCAGTCTGTACAGCTTGAAGATCTTGTATCTTATCCAAAGCCACAGCCAGTTCTTCTTCTCTTTCACGGAGAGTTTCGAGAGTTTCCTTCGTGTCCTGTTCACGAGAATCGAGGGCCTAGTCAATCACATATATTAGCGCACGGGTTGTTTCGACATGGAAGAAGAACGCTGCATTTACATCTTTCAGCTCATCAACCTGCGCTCTAGCTTCTAAAACTTCATCCCGCCACTCTTCTTCGACCTGTTGCAACTCTCTTTCATGATCACGCAATTTCGCATCGAGTTCGTTGTTCAGTTCATCGACTTCCCTATCACGCGATTCCACATCCAGTTGAGCAGCTGCCAATTGATCTTGAAGTTCGTTCAGTTTCTGTAGATATCATGGAATCAGTACGCGACAAATTGGGTTATCGATGTAAACAGAGACGTAATGTCACGAGTGTCGTTCAATCAAATCAGAGGCTCACTCACTTCTTCGAGTAATTCAGCATCTGATTCTGATAAAGCACCTTTCTTAGCCATTGATAAATCCGCTTGAAGCGAAGCGTTATCCTACAATCACAAAAAGGCGAACATAAAGATAATTAGTCCAGAATACTCATATCGTCATGAAGGAACAGAAGAGGAACGAAAATACCTGTTCAAGTTCTTGTATTTTCAAAGCCAATCTACCTTCTCTCCCTTTACTTAAACCAACAGATTCATTTAATCCTTTGACTTTTTCAATTTCATCTTTCAGGTTTTCAATTTGATCATTCGCTCTATCTGAAATATCTTGTAGATTCGATATAATTTGATTTTGATCATCTAATTGATTTTTGGAATCTTCTAATTCGTTCTCTAATTCATCGACTTTTGATCTCCATACCTTTTCAGATGCTTCAATATCTTCTAATTGTGATTTCAATCCTTCTACTTCGTCGTTGTCTTCAACCGATCTTTGTTCTTTCAATTTCCTTAGAGATTCTTCCAGAGATTTACGTTTTTCTTTCTCATCTTTCCACATTTTTTCTAATTCCCTCAATTCCCCACTTGAGACACCTCCTCCACCCTCACCACCTCCATGACCGTTCCGTGAGGCAAAAGCTAAATCTCTATCTTGTTGCAAGACCAACTTCTTGAGTTTCTTCAACTCTTTAGATAAGTTCAGTATCTCAAGTTTCAACTTTACGTTTTCTTTCAAAGCAGCTTCGATGTGTTCGGGTGCCATGTTGGACAAACGTTCTTTCAGGAAATGATTCTCTAATTGAAGGTTGAATACTTCTTTTTTCGATTCTTCGAGTTGCTACAATTACTCGGATATTAGCTATTTTCTTCTGCAACGATAGTGAGACTGTGGAGTGACAGTGTATTAATGAGTGAGCGGCCGACTCACCTTCTCTTGATCACGTAGTGTCATGGGACCATTACCCAAATCGCCAGTTGCGACACTATGTCTACCACCTCTTCTACTTATTCCACCATGATATGACTCTTTTTTAGGTGCACCCCCACCATATCCCATTTTCTGTGGACTGGTAGCTAGACTCAGTGAAGATAAAGTGGATTCATCATCTGTGTCTCCACCATCGCCATATCTAGCTTTTAATGGACCATCAATATCAGATGAAGAAGATACGCTCGATTGTGATGTATGCCGTTTCAATACTCTTGAACGTCTGGGTGCTTGTGATTCAGGTAAAACGGAATGTGAAGATGATTTACGGACCGTAGTGGGAGGTGAAAGTGACAATAAAGCTGATGAAGGTAATCTTGGTGGGGAAAGTTGTGAAGAAGAAGATGATGGATCAGGTGACCGATTTGAGAACCGTTGTGCTAATTGAGCGAATATTAGCTATATACAACATACAGATTTAACCTTGGTAGAGATGGAACTGCTTGAGCTTACTTCTTGAATTCCTACTAGCTCCAGCTTGATTTCTGGATGCTCTCTCAGCTTCTTCCCTTTCCTCATCCTCTGATCTGAAACTTGACCCCAATGAACCCAACGATATGTCAGGTAGGGTTTGTCCGTGAGCTAGGACAGTCGCATCTCCGCCTGAAGTAGCTGGAGAAGCCATCAGTGCGGCCATGGACGACGGGGCCATCTTTGTTATTCCGCCTGATGGGTTTGAAGAGATATTCTAAAGGGGTGATGTGTTGCGTAGGATTTAAGCTGAAGTGTCCATCGTGAGAAGTGTGCTGTGTTGTCGGTTAAATACTATGGTCGAAACGGAATGTCCACTTGTAGTTGCACAGAAGTATGGCAGTAGACAGCGTACTGATCTGGGCAGGTTCAGCAATGATATTTCGTGAATACTATAGAGTGATCGAGTGATCTGTCATTGTTGAACCCAAGTCAAATGGTTCAGATACTCATGAGATTTTGTTTGTTTTCATCATTTTGAATTACATCAGCTTTTGAACGCGTACTGACGCGTGCTTTGACCACGTGGTACACAAATTACCAAATGAGGAAATTACCTCCACTTTGAAAGATTGCGTTTAAAACATTTCATCGCTCAATTACAAGTAGACAGTAGTAGTCGAATGGATATCTCACAAGTCCAACAGATGTTCAGTGAAGGGAGCATCTAGAAGATAACGGAACGATCAAACATGAACACCTCATCGTCAGCATCAGCATCATCGTCCTCAACTTCGTCAACCAGTTACCCGACCACCTCAGATCGAAATGCATCTTCATTCTTCCTTCCATTCGATCCTAATTCACCTCTTCTGGTAGCCAAGGGAGTTGTGACTACAGGTGAATCACCCGCTGTACCTGCTGGGATCTGTGCAGCTGATACTAAAGATGTGAGATAGGTACATTGGGAGCTATCACGGGAGCTTCAATAGGAGTCATTCAGTCTAAAAACCCATTTGCACTTTCAATTAACATGACTGTTAACTTGTCTATAGCAGGATTGACTTTTTTCAGTGAGTGAACCGTCTTTTTTTTTTTTGATTTTCCATTCTCAAGGTATCAATTTGACATATACGATATCACGGTTGAACGAAATTGTGTGAAAATCCTGCTAATATGGGAATTAATTTTATCGTAGGTATAAGAGAATACTTTGTATCACCATTATTACTTTCTTTACAACTTACTTCATCCCATTCGAAAAGATTCAATAATCTACTAGAAAAATCATATTACGAACAAGGATTGTCAGAAAATCAGATTGGGAAATTACCTTCCACTTTCAATACCACTTCCACTTCCGACGTCAGTCCTACTACTGCATCATCATCATCATCGTCGTCGTCGTCGTCGTCGTCGTCGTTATCCGAAGTGAGATGGGATAGGATATCAGATTCTGCTATTGCAGGTGGATTGACGGGTGGTATCTTGTCTTCTGCATTCAGTGAGTAAACCGGTATCTTCTAATTCCTGGAAATCTGTCATGGGGTGGGAGGGTTCATGCTAAACGTAGCATCGTTGTTGATGTTGATGTTGATGTTGATGTTGGTATTGATGGTATAGGAGGAAGAGCTACTTTTCCTAGAGCGACTTTAACTTCATCAATAATAGCAACGATATTACAATTATCCATCAATGAAATTCGCGTAATACGTTTAAAAGCTTTAGCTAAACGAACGGATCTGAATCCTGTTCCTGTCCAAGTTCAAGATCAAGATCAAAATCAACATGTTCAATCATCCTTGTCAACAGTCGATCAAACGAGATTGACAATCCAAGAACAATCAAAGATTGATCATTCACAAGATATATCAAGACAATTTCAAGACGATTCAATACTCAAGTCTTCTAATCCAATAACATTCAGAAATACCAACGATATCAATCATAACAATAATCCTTCATTCCCTGAAAAGATGATGGGTACTTTGACTAAAATATTACCAGTTAGGAAATTAACTAATGAAGAATATATATCTACTTTGGAAAAGAAAAGGACAGAAATCGATAAGAGATTGGAAGAAATTGATGATGAGGAGAAAAGAATGTATGATTGGGCTCAATCACAGTCACAGTCAAGAGGAATATAACATAACACACAATGACATTCTCCTACATACCATAGAAGTGATGCATCTCTATATATATATCATCGTCAAGTGACTATGTATATAAATCATGCTCTTTCATCACGTTCATCTCCATAGCCAAGTCCTCGAGTTATACAACCGACTCAACGATAACATGCACTGTACAACCTCTCACGACTTACTACCTACTACCTGCCAAATACTCCCAATTTATTCACCGACATCACAGTCTAAAACCTAGACAGATCAGCCTGAGTAGGAAATCCTGCTTCCCGAGATCCAACATCTCTTCTACCTCTTGATCGACTTCTTCCAGCTGATAAACCTTGTTTGGCAGCTATGAAATCGTCGAATCTAGCTTGATCTGTAATACGATACGTCAACAATTAGTCAAATTTCACCCAAGAGTCGCGTGAGGTATGGAGACGGTACAGGAAGATTGGGTCATCTAAGTGAAATTGTAAAGGAAAGTGAGGAGAACGGGGTACGCACAATTTGGGTGCCATCTTGATAAAGCAGGTCTATTCTGTATTATATCATCTAAATTCCATTGAATTCTAGCTTTATCTAAAGCCTACGAGATTACCCAAAAATCAAGTCAGTATCATTCAAATATCGACACAGGCAGAATGGCCAATATATTTAGGTGTGTATGATTGAAAGGTAAGACTTACTGAACTGGTATCGTTATCAGGACAAATAACGTAGAAGTCACCATCTTCAAATATCCTTTCGACCATGTAATCAACAGTTTGTTCTGGTGTCCAAGCTCCGCTAGGTTTTGGTTTCCCCGTACTAGCTCCCGTGAGACCGGTATGTACCCATCCTGGGCTGTACGTACATACACATGTAAGCGTCAGCACGGACCAACTAGAAATCATTTGGCGACAATCAAGAAGCCCAGGAAATTGGTACTTACACAAAGAGATGAGCTGAACATCTACTATCGGGAACATTACGGAGTTCATGGGCGACTAGAAATGACGAATGACGTAAACCTTTTAGCTGAGCAAGTCCAAGTTCAAATTATCAAGGTGATCACTTACGCTGCTCAGTGTATGTTTTGACTGCTGCTTTGGACACATTGTATCCTGCATTACCACTATGAGATTTGTATGTTAGCTTGTGTTACGATTTCACCTACTATCTTTTCATCGTATAAAGAAAGCTTACGGTGGACAAGTGATACCCTGTTTACTACCTGTTGTGATGATCGCACTTGCGTTTTCTTGTGTTGCCATGATAGGAGCGAAGGTTTGACAGACATTCAAGATTCCAAAGAAATTAGTATCTAAAACTTGATGCCATTGATCTTGTAAATCTGAAACAGAAGTTTGAAGCGAGAAAGCAGGTGTAGGACGTGATATTCCTGCGTTTGCCATCAAGATGTGAATCTGATTATCAATCAATCAAGTCATTAATCAATCTTTCTTCTTACTTTTTTCGTGGATGAAAATGAGATGTTCTGACTATTTGGCTGAATATTGTATTAGGGGACACTTACCTCGCCGAATTCTTCTAAAACTTTATCTTTCATTCCTACGACTTGATCAATCTCACTGACGTCAACTTTTGCTCCGAACACTTCTCCAACTCCATCTATAGATTTTACTTTTTCCATCGCAGACGATAATGATGTTTCATCTATATCTGCTAAGAAAATTGACATTCCATATTTGGCATATTTCAAGGCTGCTGCTAAACCTATACCGGAGCTGTGTATAAGAAAGCGAGTCAGCATGCGGTTGACGGCAGTATATTTTACAAAACCCTTGGGCTATGATTGATACGGCGTGAAAGATCATCATCATCATCATCTTCATTCACCATGACCTTCGATCTACTTCCTACCTGTATCTTACATTGGACCCAGTTGACACATACATGAAAGGATCGACACCACGTTCAATCACGAGAGAAACGAACTTACCCAGCTCCAGTGATGACAGCAACTGCTTGCTTATGTAACACTTCTGAGTTTACCATTGTTTCTGCTGTGCTTTCCTTCTTGAGGTGGTGATCATAGACAGACAAGAGATGATGAATAACCGATTTACAGGTCGTGTGAGGGAGGATATGCATTGGGATGTGAGGGAGGAGGAGAGATAAGCGGCGGATGACGATCGGAAATGCCGGTCCGCGTCAATCAATCTACATACGTCATACTTTCATTGTAAACCCCCTTCCCCCAAGGTGATTGCTGATTACAAAGGCCAGATGCACAGATTCAACTCATGAGCATCTGGATGAAGTTGGAGAGAAGGAAGAGAAGAAAGACTCGCTTGTTTGCATAGCGGCATGTAACAGCGCATACTTTAACAAACGCGGAAGACGGTATGCCCCAAATCAGAACAGGTTTGTTGATTTTACATACATCCTGTATATGTCATTGAGTTCGTTCTAGTATCAACGACTCCAGTATTCTGCCCACTCTCCTCCCCTAACTGCCTGTCGCACTGCATCTTTCAGTCTCGCATCATCCCACTCGACCCATACTTTCGCAACATCCAGACCTAATCTCCTTACTTTATCATCGGTCAACTTTGACCAAGGTCCGGGTATCGACCCTTTGGAAGGATGTTGCAGGTGAAAGAAGGGAGCCAATTTGGATGCTAACGAAGGGAATGTCTGAGTTCACCATCTATCAGCGGTTGTGTTGAGGGAGAAGTAACATATAAAGATCAGACTTACCTCGCTATTAATTATACTATATCCTCGTTCCAGAGACCCTTTCCCTCTCAATCCTAAATACAGTAGGAAATCCAGTAATTTACTGGTAGCTTCTTCGTCCCTATTACCCAATTCCCACAAAACCTTAGGTAGACTGTCTAGCCATTCACCTATTTTCTGTCTCAGTTCCATGTTCGACGGCAGGATGAAAAATGGATAAGAAGGATAACGTTGTTCGTGCAATTTGATGAGAGATATCAAGAAACCATCACCGACTGAACGTATTGACGAAGTCGAACTCGTCCGTAAAAGATGAGATAGGAACGCTTCCCCTACTACAACAGGAATATCTTCTTCGTCTTGAGACAACGATGGCGGTCTAGTGACCAATGCGAATATTATCGGGAGTATAGCTGTATAAGCCGCTGGAGTGAGATTTGGCGATAATATATCTTTCTTAGGTGCCTATCAAAAATCACATTCAGCAGATGAATTGGGCTACAATATGCCTGGCAATTGGAATGAGATGACTCACTAATATATCCACAACCCATGACGCAACTTCTTCCATTGCCCATTCATCTGCTCCGTCACCCTTTCCTTTCCCTTTTCCTTTTCCTTTACTCCTCTCTCTTTGCCTCATACTTTCCCAAGCTACTTCAATAGCTTTTACTCTTTCTTTCCAGCTGATTTCCTTCTTGTTCTCCTTCGGCCAGATGAGTTCGACAGGTCTAGGGGCAAGTAATACAGCTAAGTTGGAATACACCAATGATAATTCGAAACCTGCTGTTAATCCACTTGGAGTTGGCACTGATAACCTGTGTGACGAAAAAGGGAACCAAGCTGCCATTCTTTTCAAGAAATCAGATACACATCCTCGCACTTCTCTAATCTCGGATGAGGGGTTCGTAGGTGATCGAGTGAAGATTGCTCGCGCAAGTAGTTCGGTAAGTGCAGCGGTAGTTGTACATAACGCCAAGGGAATGTCCTCTCCTGCTGAAGATAAAGAAGTCGATGTCGATGAAGGTGAGAAAGCCGTAGGAGCATTTTCTAGGAATGTTGATAGTAATAGTGGATGGAGGGATATGTATAATTGCTAAGGCGAAAAAACGCAGTAGTCAGTCTTTGACCTGGTAATACCATTGGAGATAAGCTAGTAACTCACGGATAGCACTGATACGATGCCATCTTCGCTTTCTTTGCCTTGCCCATTCAATCTTCCTACTTCCCACACATCTTCATTCTCCTTATGTAAATCCAAGCTAGATCCGAGCACCCAGCCTTCTTCAGCTAGATCTTCCAGAGTAGGTTCACCTTTCATTCTTCTTTCTATACCTTTGCCTTTATTTTTCTTCTCGATCCATCCTTCTAGCCATTCTTCCTCCAGTTCCTCTTTTCCCAAACCTTTTCGAACGAATTCCATCATAGCTCTTAAAGTGACCAATTTAGCTCCACCAGTCAGTCTTCCAATTTGACTGTTAACACCTTTCTCACCTCCCAGCCCTACTGCCAATCTCAAGCCTTCTAAGATGTTTGATGATTCCCGGGGCCAATCACCTACAACGTGCGATGGGACATGGTTGAGGAGGAGATGGACCAATTTACATGCATCCAACCTGATTTCCGGAAAGATATGCGATAGTGAAGATGATGTCTGGAGTATCAATAGGGGAAGATGAGGGGATAATGTTGTCTGAAACCATAGATAAGAGGAAGATGATTAGGTTTTTTATCGACACCTGGACAAGGACTAGAAACACTTACAACAGGTAATTGAGGTAAATACCATGCTAGTAAACCAAGCAAGGCTTTTCGTACGGTTGCATCCTATCCAGTAGTAATGTAGTCAGTATCATGACCTTCATTCTGGAAAACCTTCTGTGTATTTCAGTCGATCTAGAGAGTGCCATGACACTTACATCATCAGATATCAAACCTCCTAAAGCCCTAAGGACTTTTCCAGTTTCTCGTCCAATAGCGATTCCCAATATATCTTTGACACCTCCGATAGAATCTTTCCTCACGCCAGCATTCGGATGTCGGAAACGTATACAAAGGTCCTCCAGCGTCAAGCCATTTGCCGTAGTCGGTTCTGTTGGACCTTGACCTTCATCATTGAGAATAGCTCTTGAGACACTCTGTTGACCCGGTAAAGCGATTGCTAGCCACAACAATGACACCATTAGCAAGCGTGTTAAGACAGCAGAGGTATTGCTGTGAATCTCGTAATGATATATGTGAGACCTCAACTCACATCTTGCTTTGAAAGAAGTATCCGTAGCATTACTAGCTTGTTTCTTCCCCTTACCAAGTTTTAGCTTTGCTTTCTACACAAGAGACATGAAACCGGACACGATCAGCTATGTATTCAAGATCGGCAGCATATCTGAAGCTGACGCTTACAGTGAAATCAGCCTGCTTCTCCTTCTTCTTCTTGGTAGCTTTAGGCATTTCGAGCTATCTGTGAGCGGGTAAAACTAGTCGTATAGAATGGAGATTCTCATATAGCAGACCTGATTTTATTTATTTTGATCTTTTGGTTTCAAACTTTTAGACAACCGAATGATCCCACGTGGTATCCTCATCGCGCCACGTGTTTGTCACATTTTGTCGGTCCCCACAAGAATATCCCATTTACTGCTAATATCATTTCTGTACGATATGGACTGCAATGTAAAGCATGAGTTTGTGCGACTCAAGTGGTTTCTATGTACATGCTATACATCCAGCCATCTACCAATAACACCGGCAAAAATTCGGAAACGGTACTCTGCCATCATGCTCCTTCTAAGCGCCCTACAAATCAGATCAGGCTACGAAGCTAAATGTATTCCTGCAACTATGTTATATACTATTCCACCACCTCTATGTAAGATACAGTATTGTAGGTCTAATCTTCTCAATGGTTCTTAAGACCAGATTGTTCGAGGGAAGTGACATGCGATTTCATCTTTCTTGGTGCGATTTTGAGATCGTACATCTCATCCATCTCGGCGAAAGTCCTTCCCTTGGTCTACAAGATCAAAAACCAATCAGTAAATAAGGGAATTCCACTGAGTAAATATAAAGGATATGTACTTACCTCGGGAAGCATGAAGAAGTTGATGACAGTACCGAATCCACCTAAAATAGCGAACATGAAAAGTGTTTTCACACCCCAATTCCTTGAAGTGGCGGAAATCATCAAAGGAACCTACGAATTGAGATTGATTTCATCAGCTTTTCCATCTCTCTAACGATTGTGAGGTAGAAGGACTTCAGCCGATCTAAACAAGATGATTAGACGTACGGTACTATTGAAGATGGCACCGGATATAGCATTGGTACTAGCTGCAAAAGCTGTTGTCTTTGCTCTCAATCTGGGTGTGGCAATCTCGGCAGCACACGTCCATCCTGTTCCGGCGAATCCAAAAGCGTACATGAAAACCCAAAGACAGATGAAAGCGAGAGTAGCGCTATCAGTGGCGTCTGATTTCTTGGCGAAACCTAAACCTGCAATGGCCACGTTGAAGACTGTACAAGCCAAACCACCTGTGAGAATCAAGGTTCTTCTTCCGAGCCTTTCAATACCATAGAAAGAGACCATCAAAGAAAAGATCAGGATACAGCTGTGCAAAACAAGATCAGTCATCCTTCAAATACAAGTCAAGAGTCAGGATCTCGGGTGATAGACTCACTAGATGATTACAGAGGCTTGGAACGGTTCAGGGAGACCAGCTTGTTGAAGGAAATAAGTCTAAGTTGTTATTCTGGTTAGCTGAAGTCTAAAATATTCTCGCCTAGAAAAAGCATATTCACGGTGTAGTTGAAGATAATTGGAGATCCTGACCAATTCTGCATTACTAAAGCAAAGACGGAAGCGAAACTTCGTCTCTGATAGACGATCGGCAAAAATGATTAGCATTCGACCCAATTGTGCCATAAAATACAATAGGTGACTCACGAGATGGGGACCCATGAAAATGTCTTTGAGGGCTACTTGAGAGTTTGAATGGCTCTTCTCCTTTTCTTCCTGGATCTCGAGCAACATGGCGTTGTACTCTCTCTCGGTATCGTAACCTTCCACGCCTTTGTAGATCCGGGACATGACCTTTTTGGCATTGACCTCGTCTTCTTTTCTGGCGTAATACCATGGTGTTTCAGGAAGGAAAGGAAGTGCGATGATCCAAAGACCCAAAAATACAAATTCAGAGTAAATAGCTTTGAGGTAGTTGGTTGGGTCCGTCTGCAGTGCGCGAATGCTGTCAGTATGCTGTGGCACAGTCGAGGCTGCGACAATATCTACTTACCTTGTTCAAGGCATTGAGAGCGATAGAAACAAAGAGTTGACCTAAAGCGTAAGACCAGCCGTAGGTGCTCATCAGTGCACCCCGAAGTTGAGTGGGCGCAATCTCAGAAATGTACTGATTCCTTCGGAGTCAGCTCATGAAGTCTCCTTGATAAACTTAAACTGCTCACGGTAAGGACACCTTGTTGGATAAGACCTTGACCGAGACCCATGAGCATTTTGGCGGCGAGCCAATCTCTATAGTTTCTCGCTACAATCTCGGTGATAACACCCTGTATGCGATCCAACACCATTAGCACATTGTGCACCCAATCCAGGTTACGCTCGACTCTGTCTCTATGACGAACTTACGCCAATAAACACAACGGTAAGCGCGTAAAGAGTGAATCTTCGTCCAAATCGATCACTGATGAATCCGCCCAACCAATTACCGATAAATTGACAGAGATATGCCTGTTCGAAGGAGGATGTCAGAAACTGTCAGTTCATTCTTGTGTACAGTTCATGGCAAGTAGGCTTACCAGACCACTCCACATAGAGATATACTTGGCGTTTACACTTATCTTCCCGGTTGTAGGGTTGACGATGGTTCCGAATTGCTTAATAAACCCAGCATTGGCAAGCACACTCCCTAAAATCCCGTCTTAGCAAAGATCCTATGTTGCCCTGCTCCCCTAGCAAAGCTGACACGAGGAGGACCCACTCACCTGGCAATGACGTCTGATATCCGTCCATGATGACACCAAATGCGGTGATGAAGCAAAACAGACAAGCTCTCCAGAACTTGCGCATAGCCTGGATCCGTGATAAACCGGCAAAGGCCGTGACATGATCGTTATATGCTTCGCCCTTGTTGGCATCCAGAGTATCTGTCTGGATATCTTCTTTCTTGGTTTCGGATCTTTCGAGGTCAGCCATCGTGTATATTATCGTGAAAAGGATGCGTATGAAAGGCGACTTCGATGCGATTTCCAAACGAAGAAGAGGTAATTCGATAGCTTAACCCCTTTTTAAGCCTTCATTCTCCTCAGATGAGGGGAAGAACCAATCGTGCAGGGGTGATAACAAATAGTACCCGGACCGTTAAATTTAGACGATAACGCTTTTTACCTGATCCAGCCAAATACATATCTGATTTCCGGAAGTTCAGATTATAGATACTCTCCAGAACCGTGCAAAATCTCTGCGTTTACGCTTATGAAGAGAGAGCTTTGCAAGAGATGTTTCTGATAGACGTCGAAGGAAATTCAATTTATTTGATGCATAAAATAAGGTTGACTCACATGACCTGAGCAAATCCAATAAGTTTGAGAGATACTCGAGTATTTTCCCTTCAGGCGATTGGCTACAAAGATATGAAATTCTGTTTTGCCAATTGTCTAGTAACCGGAGGACTTTTTGGGATGGAAACGACGCGATCACCTACCTAATCGAGCACAATCTATAAAAGTGATTTCCGGCATGACGGAGAGAAAATAGATACGTGTTTGTCCCTCATTTAACCCTTGTAGTAGAAGTCTGAATAATTTCATCCGCCTCTCCAAGTGAGAAAGCTAACGTTACAATCAGATTCGGTAATTGTTCCCGATCGAGAGGGCCGTTATCATTTCGTTCATTACAATGGCAGCCAGCGTTTTTGGGCAATCAAATTAACACTTGCGCAACCACTGGACGCTGCAAGCCGCGGCGTCGGGTACGGAAACAGTCTGTGAAATCGACACCCAGAGCTACCTGGGCCTATTTAGTGGGTGAAATAATCATGATGTTGGACCCTGGGCTTGAACACGAAGCCAAGCCTATACTGGGTTTTGTTTGCGCACTCCTCATTAGTGCTCTCCGATCCAAGGAAGAGATGCGATTCTTCGGTGATGCAACAGACGAAATTCATACATCATATTAAACACAAAATACAAAACATATTCTTTATGCTACCTCTTGCGTAGGATGATGAGGTGATTGGAATTGGGTTGAAAACTCGACACTGAGATAATCTTCGACGAGTTTATCGTCGACATAGTCTAGTACGATTTTAGTGTCACTATCCTTTTCGAATGACTCGATAAGGGGCTGCAGAGAACGTGGGAAAGGTTGCTTCATTTGATTATCGAACCACCTGCAGTACGGTCAACAAAGCTAACAAAAGTCCGAGCTGAAGAAGGCAAAGACTTACTTGGCCATGTATACCAACGCAAGCATAACTCGGGTCTCGGGTGTATGGTTTGGCATACCAGCATGCCTGAGCAATCCTCAAATCAGCTTTTAAATTTATTTGATGACCATAAATCGGAATTGCGAACTTACCACATTCTCATGTCTCTCAAGATCAAACTACCTTTCTTGACACTGCCATAAACAGGAGGTCTGACTTGTCGCCTTTCCTCTAGTTTGTCTCCTCTCACAAAACCTAAGTTCATAGCTTCGTGGTCGGTCCAAGGAGATGAGTTATGAGTTCCCAGCCACAGTTCAGTAGATCCGTTTTCTGGAGTGACATCAATGAGACAAACATTCATAGCGATAGCGTAGGCGTGCGAAAGGTGTCTTCCTCTGACGTCCTTGTGTACTTTTTGACGAGAGGAAGTGTTTCCTAAGAGAGTGTTAGACCTAATGTAATGTAATTCCGGTTGTGGGCCGAGTACATTGGACAGAACAGCAGAAGCAAGCTTGTTTGCGTAAATCTGAGGGAAAAGGTATTCTGTAAACATATCAGCTTGGTCGACTTTAATATTTACTCACCTTCTAATATGGGAGGAACTTGAGAGACATTGCCTTTGTCTTCACCTTGGCTGTGTCTTGTAAGCATTTGACCTTCTGCAATCTGCATTATCATCGCACTCACTTCCAATGCACCTTGATGGTTCCATTCACGATCTTTTCGGTATCAGACTTCATCTTCTCATTCAGCTTGTCAATGACTTCGATATCAATCGCGTTCTGGAGGACAACGAGTCCATCGTTAAAGAGGGCGTCTACCGCATCGAAGAGGTGAGCGTTGGTCAATTGACCAGTGGTTCGCTCTTCGTCAGAAAGAGGAACTATCGTTGGAGTATCTGTGGGAACAGGCATATTTGCTACTAAAGTTGCTGATATTGGTTGTCAATGAAAAGCTGATGATAATAATACCTTGTACTAACTTGTTGCATCGCCGAGTCATCTTAAAGTGCACCCATATTTATTCGACAGAACCCAATTGCGTTCACCGCTTATCTTGACGTTTTGGCTGTCTGAACTCTCGGCAATTAGATTTGTTCACGCGGTCCGAAATACTACATTTAGCTCTGACTTTATCAATTTATTTTGCTTGATGAACCTCGCATCCACTCGCTGTTCCCTCTCGCTGCAAATGTCTGCTATGCCCAAATCTGACCCTGGGGTGGAGATCCAAGGGGTCCTTCCGTGAGGGGCAGCTCCTTTGTATGAGCTATCACGGAACAATGTTTATCAGGCGGAAGATTGGGCTGGAAATCTAATTTGCAATTCAGGGTAACCACATTCAAGGGCGAACTCACTAGGCCAACTGAAGAATCCAACAACGAGATTGTGGAGGTCTGACCCGGGGTTCATGTATATATATACACGAGCAATTCTAACAAGAAAACCATATCTGAAGAAACGGTCACTACTTTTCTTATAACCGGTAGACCAAAGCTCGCTCATCAATTCAACCTGTCTTTGGGTTGATCAGATTGTGATTAATCAGAAGAACTCTTGTTGGATATGCAATCTGAAGCGGGACCTTCCACCGTAGTCCTGACGGAGAAAAGAGGACTGAAAGCTTGCACTGCGTGAGCTGTGCTTTGAACAATCAGATTACAAGCACCTCTCGGGTTATCTCGCTAATCTGAATCGCTTGATTAGGTGTCGCATCGTACGTGGTTTCTGTTGATTGCTATCTGTCAATGCCGAGCTCACCCTGCTGTAGGCTAAAGTCCGTTGTCAAATCATCTCTGGGATAGGAATATGTGTCCGTTGTCAAAGCGCGGCTATCTCATGTACTTTCACTGCTGCTCGTCGCGGGAGAGTCAAGGGCAGTAAAAAGTGAGTCAGTCTCAATTCGGATTGTTGCTGAATGATGTAGCCGAAAAACTCTGCAGAAGCTCGCGGATAGAGATCGCAATGTCTACAGGAACGGCAGTTCCACAGGTTCCAGCATCGAACCCATAACACAAGATTTGGGTTTGGGTTGGACGGCAGGTCTTCAACCCTCCGTGAATCAGGTCGAAGAGAGCTTACACCCTGCAAGTGTAGGGGTGTCTGCAACACGCGCTCAAAGTCCTCTAGACCCTTTTGTATCCAATACATCTGGACTGGTCACTCCCGTACATCAACAACATCGCGAGCATGGGTTGGATCCACCATCTGCTCAAAATCGGATGACTCGCAGAACCGTCCAGATTATGGCAGGGTCTTTCCCAACGGGATCTGATCGGTCACTATCTGAAATTGTACCTCGTGCCGATTTCTCCACTGGAAAAGATGTGCACAATCCACTTCTCTTTTTGGCTGAATGTGCGCGGCGAGGGTGGGATGCTTCGGACGCGTCAGAATGGAGGGATCCAATGATCGTGCCTGCTCCAGGAAGCAATTTGCCTCTGGATGATGCTATCCGTTTGGGAAGATGGTCAAAGGAAAATTTGGGGAAAATCATGGCCGATCAGAGAAAGTACTTTCAGCATGGTCTTCATGGTACCAAGAGAGACGTCAGTATTGGTTTGGATCCGGTATACCAGAATGTAATACGAGAAGAACAGGTTGAAGAACTATTCGCGAGGTGAGCAACCTTCGATATGTCTAGTGCTTATCAGCTTGCCGCTTGCGGGACTGACCATGATGTACAGCTACTTCTGTCACGTTCATGTGCAATGCGGAATGCTGGATAGAAACATTCACACCCCATCGTTTGTACGATCGCGTTCGTCCTTCTTGTTCACGGTCATACTCGCGCTAGGTGCGACTACTGCAGCCACCAGCCCAATATCCACTCCTCAAGACCGTCTTTTGACTCTTAAGCTGTGGGCACATCTTGAGAAATTACAATTAGTGATCTGCGCTACGGCAGCTAAATCGCTTGAGATTGTTCAAGGCATGTTGGTGAGTCTGGGCTGCCTTTCAAAACGGGATAATCTGATGACACTGCGTTTCCTTAAGCTGGCACAAATGTGGGCATTGAGGTCGCCAAGATTAGTTGATGATCAGCGGGCAACAAGATTGGGTATGGCTGTGCGAATGGCGGGTCAAATTGGGCTTCAGCTGGCCAAACATCACGGGAAAAGTCCTGGTGAACAATCGAATACGAATGATCTGCGTACCCGTCTATCCCTGGTGCTTGTGGAGAGCAGGTATGTAACATGTCTGAGAGAAGCGATACTGTATTGACCAAAGTTTAGGTGGGAATCAATTGCTGATAGGCAGGAAATCTCGTGCCAGGGGTTTGACCTGACGGAATTTGAAGCAGAAGAGCTCGATCGCTCGGATCCTTTGAGTGCGATCGCGCTTATGGCTGGTGATTATGCTTTGTATCGTTTCGAAGTACGTAAAAATAGCCCGACATTCGCTCAATGTGTGTATGAGTACGCGGCTGATCTGTTTCCAGGCTGAATCGAAGGAAAGGCTTTCTCGCATTATCCAAACCACTCGATCAACAATCGCGATGGACAGCGAGCGGATCTGGATTCGAACTCATCTCTCCTCTTGGGAGGATACATGGGTCAAACCTCAGACTGATCCCCTTCGCCAATGGTGGTTTCGTTACTTATCGATACGTTCGCGCCTCGTCGGCATCTTGCGTGTCGCAAAAGCTAGAGTACATCCTGGTCCTTGGACGGACCAGATGAAAACGGATCTCGTACTGGTCTCTACAGAGCTCATGGAAGGATGTCTATCTCACGAGAAATCCCTGCATATGCTCAGACCCACTTCACCCATCGTCTTCGCCGCAGCTATTCTGTTACAGCTGACGGGCAAGGAAGCGAAAGAACGTGATTTGATTTTGAGGGTGGCTTTGAGGCTAGCGGGCGATCCAAGGCAGGAGGATGTCATGACTTACGCCACACACAACGGATATCAGATACTGAACATGCTCTGGTACGCTTTCGTAATCTTTCTCATTGAGTTTACTTGGCTGACATCAAATAGCCTAAGCAAAGAAGTGGATCGTGGCATCGCTGGACCAATTTCGGATGATATGAGGAATGTCCACTACAACGAAGGTGCTAGCTTTGTGTCCGACCACTCGATGATGATGGAAGAGAATCACATCGAACAGAACTTGCATTCAATGGCAGATCCAGCTCCGCAACCTTTTAGCGACATCGACCAGCTTCTTGGCATTAGTGGAAGTACCGACTTTTTGCAATGGTCCAACGGACCTGAAGGCGCTAATCATCACACCGCGACAGAACACCAGCAGAACACGACGTGGAACAGCTTTTTGTCTACCGAGCCGTTGGCTGGGAATGTCTTTCCATCAGCAGGGTTATCCGGCAATACGGCGGGTGTGACATGGAACGGCAATGGAGACGACCCGTATAATCTTACTGGAGGAAGGCAAATGTCGGATAATGCCATGTCCGATTTCTACTTTCACCTCGCGTCTGCTTTGGGGAGTTGAAGCATTGTATCAGCTTCGTTGTACCATGTATCATATCAACGCTATCGTGTATGTACACTCCTTAACTTATCTAGTATTCTTCAATTTTTAAGATCTGTCACGAAGTACATTGAGGGTTCATAAGCTCGGATTGCAGCCTTCCGCATTCTCGGAATTCAGTGACACCAAACGGAAAGATCGGGCTATTTTTGCCGGAGCGTTTTTTATTCTTAATATATAAACATGAAGTCTCTCGAGAACGCTCACCTTTTTCCTTGCAACACAATTTCAACACGAGCACATCGAAATGATCAGTATAGACTTCAAGGGAAAAGTAGCCTTGGTGACTGGTATGCTTGAAATCACCTCCTTCACGTTGTGTTAACGCTAAAGTCTGAGCCGGTGTAGGTGGTGGAAGAGGTATCGGATTAGCTATCACTCGTGCACTTGCAGAAGGTGAGATTTCGATGTGTCCCTTTTGCCTGAAGCCGGTTTGAACGGGTCGACTATGGATATTGACGAGTTTGCTCGTCCTCAGCTGGAGCAACCGTTGTTATCACCTATACATCCAAGGATCCATCATCGGTAGCAGAATCTGTATCCAAGGAGTTCAAGTCACCCGTTCATGTATATCACTGTCCAGCGGAAGATAGTTCTCGCAACAATGAATTAATTCAAAAGATTTCGCAGGATGTAGGGGAAATAGATTATGTCATTGCCAATGCTGGTGAGTGAATTGGACATGTTACTCCAGTAGCTATTCAAGCTGAGATGTGTGAACAGGCGTAAGCTTGTGGAGAGAAGCCATCGATATGACTGACGGTAAGTTCCTTTTGATTTTCGGTTCTTCTGAAGCTTTGCTAATAAGTTGAATGCTAATAGAGGAACTGGACAAAATCATGCAAATCAACCTTTTCTCTCCTTATTACCTATCTAGAGCCATTGTCAGACATTGGCTTGATTTGCCCATCGCTATCTCGTCAGAATCCAAGGAAAGAGGAAAGAGGGACGAAAAGCTGAATTTGGGGAAGAAAATCATATTCATTTCATCAATCTCTGGCCTAGTAGCTATGACTCCTCAGGCTCAATCAGCGTACAATGCTAGCAAAGCTGGGTTGACAATGTTTGCCAAGGTGAGTCGTTAGCCTGATTCGTGTTCTTCCATCCCAGATGGAACGAAAAACAGTTCGCGTCCCGAATGCTCATAAATATAAGAAAGAATGCAATGCTGACTATGCTGTTTCAGTCTTTAGCTGGCGAATGGGCCAAATATGGGATCACCGTGAATACGATATCTCCAGGATATATCGCAACAGACATGATTGCCAATCCACCTCCAGGAGAAGAATTATGGGTTCAGAAATGGCATGACATGACTCCCGTAGATCGATTCGGAGAAGCCAAGGAGGTCGGAGATAGCGTAGTTATGATGTGTGCCGACAGAGGACTTGGAGCTGGATTTATGACTGGAAGTGATCTGGTCATTGACGGAGGTGAGTTTGAGACAATCATAAATCTAGGATCCGATGCTGATCAGAATTTGAACAGGTTATAATATCTATTAGTAGTATTGTTCACTTAAAGATCAGGAAAGTGTTGAGCATGTACACCTTTTTTTTAAGGACGTGGAGGCATGCTATCATAGGAAAGGGCCTTCTTCGCCATTCAAAGACCTGATCGACTCGAGCAAGTTGCAATTCTCTATGTAACGGATAGGGCTATGCGAATGACGTCCCTCAAAGGATTTCATCATCCTTTGAATGTGAATCCTTTAAGGGAGTAGCGGTCACCTAGCTTCCTGGTGGAGCGCTTCTATATAAGACCTCAAACCTACCGTCCCTATCCTCCTAAATCTCTTTCCACACTGTTAGAAACTCAACTTGAACCAGTTATACTTATTATCAAAGTCGGTTGAACGGTTCACAGCATTCGCCACCATGTTCAGAAGACCAAATCGTACAGTGCTTTCATCGAGAAAGAGGCGCATATCATCTCATCCCTCCAGATCGACAGAACCGTCTGGATTATCGAGGCGACAGCATCCTTCGTGGTTCGATCGCATCGACAAGGATGATTCGAATGCGAGTTCTGACACATTGTCCGCTAGCGATCGACCTTCTACGATCAGCAACTCCAAGGAATCCCAGAGATTATCAACCTCGACATTTGGTAGAAAACGCAGACGTACTCCATCTATGAATTCTAGTTTTTATCTTCGCCTTAGAGATCGTCTGCATGGTCATTGCAGTACTTTGACTCAATGTTCCCGGGCCCTACCCTCAACTTCAACGCGAATATATCGGCACGAAAAGGGTTCCGCTGGTCGATCTAAAACGGCACGTTCGCCTACTGCGGAATCGCATACCAGCAGATTCAAGTCTTACTTATCTCAGTTCTCGACGATCGGTACAGCTGCAGGTATATCAGCGAAGGAACGATTTATGTCGACCATCGACAACTCAGTTGATACGGCTTATATTGACGCCTTATGGAATTCAGCAAATGCCTTTGCCGGAGGGTCACATAGCGAGAATGGGGCGATCAGAATCGGGAAAGGAGAGGAGCTGATCAGTACAAAAGGTATAGACAGAGATGCTCTGATAATTACCACTGCTAAGATGATGTTTGAAGCTGATGTAAAGGAGAGAGAGAAAACTGTTCAGTGTGATATAGTTACAAAAGACGGACTGACAGAAAGAAATGATGCCGGCGTCAATTGGCGAACAAAGAGAAAGTACAGGGAGAATACAGATTCCTCATTCGCATGACGGGGTGTGAATACTTTAGTTTTAGGCATTCTGAGCAGGACTAAGATTTCTACTACTGGAGGGATGCATGATTTAAGCAGCATTGACTCTGGCCAGCTGTTCAGACACACTTTTTGAGACCAAATCATATACCTTTCCTACTGTTCCTTCGACTACAATTCCTCCTTCACCGACCTTCTTGACAACTATTATACTCCCAGATTTGACTTTTTCCCCTTCGGTTGTTTGTAATCCTGGACCGCATAGCAATATACCCTCACCGGCGAACTCAGCTGGTATAGGGGGATTTAGTGTTGACAAGTATGATTTGAGGGAGGACAGTCGCAATGTACCTATATATAATGACGTAGGCAGTTGACTAGGCGTGACTTTCACGGGTTGCAATTGAGGGGCAGCAATTGTAAGTTTGGTATGGTCTATGGCTTCTTCAGCGACATCCGGTTCAGATTTAGTTGAGACGTTATTGGCTTCATCTTGAGCGGTTTCCACAGTAGCTTCTTTTGCTGGTTCGCTTGTCATTTCAGTGTCATCATCATCTTTCCTTTCCATCGAAGAAGCTTCTACCATGACTTTCTTTTCATTTTGCTCTTCCTCAGGAGCTGTCTCGATGGGCAGTGGCTTGACCATCTCTGCAGCTTCTAAGACCGGTACAGTTGATCCAGGGGCAAAAGCGATTTTACCATCTATCATAGCTACTTCATATCCCTCGAACTGTGCGTTCTTGATCAGCCCAAACACTTCACGATCAGGTACGGCAGGGTACGCTGGGAAACGATCGATCTTACCTTGGACCACTTCTTAGCTAATCCAACAGAGATGCTATCGCCTAGAGTAATGGAATACGACTGTACGTGTTCACCTATCTTAATCTGTTCTTCTGTAGACGGACTGTAAATGTCATTCGTTATGCCCGAGGTAGAGTTGAGATATTTGACTAAGGACGAAGTAGACTCTTCCTTCGATCGAACCAATATCTGAGTGGATTGGTGAATCAGCCCACTATCAACTTCCGTAATCCAATACCAACACCAAGAAAGATCAAGTACACACTAGTTTACGAGGTTGCAAATCCGCTATTATAGTTTTGATCGATTGACCATCATGTAAACCGTCCATGTCCACAAAGAAGATTGATGCTTTTAAGTCAAGAGTGAAAGTTTCTGATATGTATTTCGACGGGGCTTCGGGCTGTACTTTCTGCGTGGTCCGAACAGATACGGATATCAGCACCAAACTGAGCTCAACGACACCGCTTTTAGGGGATGACTGAACTCCAAACTCACTTGTCTTTCTTCTTCTTCCTCTTTCTGTTTCTTTTTCTCCCTGACTTCTTCAGTTTCCCCTTCTTCTTCGATTTCTCTACCTTTTCTGACCCATTGGCCGATATCGAGACCTTCTCCATATGCATCGACCTTTCTACCTTTTCTTTCTAGAAAAGGGAACATCCTAAACCTCGTCATTTCTCCTGGGACACCTCTGTTGACCCTCATCTGCTGACCTTTCACGTAGATGTCAAAAGACATTGTCTTGACATCTTCTCCATCTCCTGCAAATGCGTTTGCATTGACATTCTCATCACGCCTCCTGACTATTATTCCATCTGCTTCTTCTCCATCTTCGGACCCTTCGGATTCAGATTCATCAAGATCGTCGGCTTCCAACATCCGCTTTGATCGATCAACAGCGGCTTGATGTGCAGCTTCTCTCTCTTTGGCAAGTCTTTCAGATTCTAGATGTGATTCCAGTTCTAAACCGATTAACGGGACTTTGAAGTCCATCTGTGTTGAACGTCATCAATTCATGTCCATATTTTGAGACGGATGTGGCTCACTTTCAATTGCAGTTGACCTTTCAATCCGCTTGTCCTTCCAATCCTACCTCTTGACCACTTGGATCCCTCATCTTGCTCCACTTCCCATCGCTTGTACAAATCTCTGGCTAAAGTGTTATCTTCTCCCCTAGAGGGCAGAAGCACTACGTTCCCCTCGGTACTCGCCATCGTGGTAAAGAGGAATCTCGAAGGGCCGTGAGACATGGTCGATGGTATTGCCAAGACCAGTTTTGGCTTCATTAATGGATAAGCTTGAAGCAGATCCGCAGGTGATAGGAAGAATTGAACATGTCTACGGCTTCATCAGTTGAACATTCTTGCGGTTCTCAAGGAAATGGCAAGTGACTCACCTAAAATCCAAAGCTCCATACTCCGAGCCGAGAGTAGCACCTGCGTTTCTCCTCCTCTTTCCACCTCTCTTATTACCGGCCAAATCACCCACGACTTCTTCGCCTCCAGCTTCTTTCACTACACCTCCCATCCACTCTATCAAACTTCTAGCGAAAGATACCATATCTTGCCCTGTCCTACTGACCAGACACAGCGGATATGACCATGGATCGGTTGAACTCGTTTGCCGACGCTTGGTAGTAGGATTGAGCTTGAATGTCCAATGCTGATCTAATAATACGAGTAACTCGAGTAGACGTGGTGAAGGATCGCACGGGAGAAGGACCGAATGATTTGACTCAAGTGTGGAGGTGACAAGATCTAGATGCCAGTTTCAGCTCTGCAACTCGGATGAAAGGCGCGAATACCAACCCAGTAGAGCAGTCTCTCTATCTCTCCTCTTGACATTCACCACCTCGCTTCTGCCACCTTCGATAATAAGCAAATCGGGTCGCATAACGCCTTCGGCATACCCAGTTGGACCATTTTGTCCTACAAATGTGTGAAGTCAGACAATTCCATCCACTACCAGTGACATGTACTTACCGCCAACCATTCCATCCAAATGTCTTTCACTAGTGTGATTGATACCGACAGCATATAAGATAGTACCTGAAGTTGGTGAACGGATTTTGAAAAGCGTTCCCCCTAATGTATGTCCAGACGGGAATGGTGTCAGAAGTAGATGTGACAGATCACCTGTTCAAACGGGCAGTGTTCAGTACAGAAAATTCTCGAGCAAGCGCCATGTCTTACATACCTCCGAGATGTAAGGGCTGATTATATCTAATTGCTTTAATCCAATCAAATGCTTCGTGAACTTCTTCCATGGTAGGAACAAAAGGTCCTCGCAGTGGCTTTTTGCCTTTGTTCGGTCTACTTCCTTCTGCTCGATTACCGTTTGCGATATCAGACGCATCTTCCACCGGGCATTCTGCTCTCCATGATTCCACTTCTGTCAAACACACCACTCTGCCCATCTCCACCGTGGGTTGGGTAGCATATACAGGACAGGATAAACCCCATCTCGCTCTTGCATAAGGATAAAGGGAAAGATAAGTGGTAGGAGAATGTGATAGAAGTACGAGGGATAGTGTAGGCGCAAGTCTGCAGTTTCGAGTAAGCAGGGACACGCATGAGTCGTTGAGTTTCGCTCCATATGGAATGGAAGATAGTGACAACTTACTCTCTGACCTTCTCTTCGTAGTCCCATGAGGTTTGCAATGAGCTGGTACGATAGTCTTTTTGTCCCATATCCAACAGGATCCTTGCGTCATCCAGCTCCAAGAGATAGCATACTGGTTCAGACGAGGACGAGGCCGCAGCTGAGGACGAGAGGGGAGTAAGAGTGATCATACCTCAAGTGACGGTCCTTTGAGCACGCCAAAATAGGAATGCACTCTACGAGTCGAGGTGAGGTCGTTCTGTCTGGACTGCAAGAAGATCGTTATGCGCTGTATCGTCGAGGTGAGTCTGGACGATAGCCTGATTAGAGTTATTCAACAAAATGTAGAGGTGAAAGAAGAAAGGTTTTAGGAATAAGGGATTCAATCGGTTGTTCCTGTAAAATATAACATAAAACCTGAGACAACAACAGTTACTTACCCATTTTAATTCTTTTTCAACCATTTGCGGGATCGTCTTCGCCTTTTTCATCGTATCTGACATAGAAATCATTTATATAACCGCATTGATCTACCTATCTCTTTCCCTTTGCAATCCTTCTGTACTCATCTAACAGCTCTCACCTTTGCGACCTTGAATCCAGCCTCAAGATTCATAATATGGTATAAACAAATCTCGCACTGACGCGACGACCACCCAATTCATCCTACCGAATCTTATTTCCGCCTTTCACCTTCACTCAACATGTCCTCTTCACCAACAAAACAATATTTCTATGCATCAAGGTCATCGTCCAGGTCAGGTTCTAGACCTGTATCTCCACCTACACCAGCTGAAGTACGCTCTCAAGCAGTTGCCAAGCTCAAAAGAGCAGCTTCCTTACCTCGTCGCCCGGATGGCAGAAGACCTTCTCTCGCACAGGCCATCGAGTCAGATGTTCCATCAACCCATCCTGACGAAGTCGGCATGTCGAACAAGCCACCACCACCACAGTCTGCTGAACCTTCTTCGCTCAGCGTATCTCCAAGCCCGTCAGACACTCAGGAAATCCTTTCCCCTTCACCTGTAGCAACGTCGTTCGATCACTCAAACGTGTACTCTTCAGCAACGCCGATGCAAATGCAGCGTTCCGCTTCTCCAGCTTCGTCTTACCATATGACGTCTTCTATGCCACTCAATTCCCCTTATCAACCCAATACCCCACCGGTAGGTGACTGGGGGCCCATGCAACTTGCTCAGTCTTATTTACCTTCTCTGACACCAACGGGTCTGTCACCCAATCCTTACCCCCATTCCGTCCCGATCGGTGTTGGAGCGGGCAGAAATACCCCCAGTCCCTTGCCTACTCTTGGTGAGCTCGCTACCCTCCAGCGATCCAACTCCAATGCTGCAAGAGCTAAAGCAATGTCTAAGCTTACTGGTGGAAGGGATACTCCAGCCGAGGATGAGTTTACGTTATCAACACCTACACGCGTCAACTTGACTAGAGCGGGTACATTGGGTGGACCTAGGATGTTGGATCTAGCCGCAAATAGGCCTCCAGCTGCTGAAGCTCCTGTTTATTTGGCCTCTCCTTCTCTGGCGCTGACACAAGCAAGACCAAGGCTCCAAAGAAGCTTCACTGTTTCTTCCTCTAACATGGGAGAGGAAAGAAGGAGTGCTGTAGGCAGGAGAATGGTGGAACGATTAGCAGAGAGGAGAGCAGCAAGGCAGAAAGAAGAGGAAGAAGTCAGGAGATTATGGCAAGAAAGAAGAGTCGGTCTCGAGACTGAGGAAGTGAGATCTGAGGACAATGATGCTGCGCAGGAAGACGCGGAAGGATCATATGAGGCAAAATTCGACGAAGAACATCAGATTCAATCCGATGAACATCAGCAGGACTTTGCATATGTCAACGATTTGGGCGTTCATCACAGCGCTCAACCTCAAGGAATGTTTGACGAGATCCCTTCATTCAAACGACATTCACCTCAAGAACCACATCAATCTGCGTTTCCACCTGGACCTCAAGCCGATTTACTCAATCTCAGTACGGCAGATCGACCGATATCAAGAGGGACATTGGCATCTTCCCAGGAACCCTTCGAATATGAATCACATCTTAGGCGAAGTCTGTCAAGTCGCACAGCTAGAGGTGGTACGGGTGGAGAAGACCCACTACCTGTGATCACTACAACCGAACAGGACGGTCATGCTTCGGGCCTTCAATCTCATCCAGTCATTCATATTGATGATGAACCCTTACTTCCTCCGCAGCCTCATTATGCCACACCGCCCCGTGGTCACATGCCCCATAGCTCAACGTCGACTCAAAGTACCATCCGAAGTCCTCATTCTCCTGGCGGATCCACTCTAAGTGGTTTGGATTCAATGATGTTCATCATGGGTGGTTCAGCTGGCTTGAGACCGCGAACGAACGCTCACCCATGGCCACAAGAAATTCTTGATGGCAGTGAATGGGGTACGCCTGCTAAAGACATGCATCGTGAGTTCTGTCATCGCTTCTCGAGACAGTCATCCTCTTTGCAGAAAGAGGCAATGTTGATATCGTCATTTGCCTACAGAAGCAACGTTCAACGATTCTCCCATTATTCGCAGCCCCTCCGGATCTGATCACGCTCTATCCTCTGCTGATGGGATTCCGTCAGATCACGAGGTCGATCATACATCGCCATCCCGATCTACAATTCGCACCGACAGTGTGATGTCTTGGGAAGAAGTGGGAGGAAAAGACGATCAAGAAATACGGGTTCCATCGGATAACATCTATAACCAGAAGACAGGTAGCTTCTCTGCTAAACTCAAAGGTAGCGTGAGATCTGCTATGAAAAAGAGGAACAAAAGCAGGACGTCAATCAGTAGTTTCACTCAGAGCCCACCAGGTAGTCCCATGCTTCATCAACCAGGTAGCTTCATTCGAAGAGGTTCCGAATCATCTGCTTCTCATTCTTTCTCTCAAGAGCATGTACCCAGACACCAACCTTCTGTCAGCTCTTTGGCCGCTTCATCAGTCGATCAGTCCGATACTCAGGCGACATCAATATTCCAACATCAACTTTCAAATGATCCATCACAAGTCTCATTTCTTCCAAGAGCCAATCTAAATGATCCTCGGATCATGAGTCCGAAGCTATCGCCTTTCCCTGGTATTGCTCAGCTTGAACGTAAGCATGTAGATGGAAACCTGACTGTGGGAGAAGCACCGAAACTCCTTCACCAAAAGTCTGATTCTGCTGTTCCTATACAACGCGCAGCACCACAGGAATCGATCTACAGTCTACCTCTTCCCACTCATCCCGATGATAGAAGAGCCTCGGCCGACAGTGCCACTAAGCGAAACTGGTTATCCAAAGCATTTGGCCATCCAACTTCCCCTCGATCCTCAGGTAGTGTCTCACGCAAGAGCTCCATACTCGACGTTGCTGGAGAGTCCCGTACGTTGGGCCAAGGTGCTCGGATAATATCCTCAGACGTAGATCCTTTTGCACCATCTTCGCCTCCTCAGACATTAGCAGTCAAGCCTGCTCGACACAGATCTGCTTCTCCAACCGTGTCTGTCGTCCCAGAAGTCAGTGAAGAAGGGTCCAGATTCACAAGGTTTCTTTCTATGAAAGGACAAAATGGACCCCTGGCTGTCTCCAAAGAAGAAGAGGAAGGATTGACGAAGAAGTCTAAAGACGTCTTACTTCGTATGGACGCCGTTTTGGCTCTAGGTCCTGATGATCCCGATAGACCAGACATCCTGGATGATCCACCAAGGAAATTGTTGTTGTCGACACAGATCTTACAGGTCGTCAATGCGCACGTAAGTTACTGTTGTACCGAACAGATTTCTCATTATCTCGTGCTGACCACGAACTCGTTCTACAGACCGTGAAGGATCGGTATCTCTTCCTCTTCAACGACATCTTAGTCATCGCTAAACCCATGATAACACGCGGCATTCATGCCACCCTTGACATGAAGTATATCGTAAAATCCATTGTAAACCTCGATAAGCTTGCAGTCTCTGGTCTTACTGAGGAACCAACTAAAGAACCTCCTCGTCACCCTGTGGTTACCAAATTCATCGATCAATTCGCGCAGGATCCGGTTTCCGCTTGTTCCTATCTGGTAGAGAGAAGTAACCCAAAAGTCGATACTGCTACTCTCGCTTCCTTGATTTTCAAGACACCGGAATTGGATCGGGCTCAAATCGGTCACCTTCTGGCGGACAATGACAGACTCATGCGACATTTCATCGGTCGATTCAACTTTTTACATGTAAGGATTGACGAAGCTTTACGAATGTTCTTACTATCAATTCGATTACCTACCGAATCAATAGCATGCGAAGCTTTGTTACGAGGATTCGCTTATCGATATTTCGAAGCGAACCACAGCCACATCTCCTATGACCGTGAATTAGCTTCCGAATTGGTTTTAGCGATCATGCAATTCAACGATGCGTTGTATGGTACTTTTGGCTTCGCTTTACCAAACCACTCTATAAACATAGACACGTTCATATCAGCATTCAAATCCAAGGATCCAAAACAATTAGTGCCAACCGAGCTTTTAAGTGATATTTTCGATTCAATTTCAACCTCTCAACTTGTCCAGGCATTAAAGTCGGATGAAAACCAATTAGAAAAACCAGTTTCGATCACTCCTAGAATCCCATCTAAACTTACCTATAATGTCTGGTCTGAAGAGATACTTGTATCGATACCATCACCTGATCCTTCCTTCAAAGTCAAACTTCATGGGCAGGGCTTGGAATTTGATCCCCCTGTATTAGATTTCGCACATACACCAGAACAGAGCTTCCGAGTCAGGGGAACAAGCCTGGGCATACATCCACTGTTATTCAACAGAATTGGAATCAATGCGTAAGTAGATGTATTCGCAGGAGGGCCGTGTACGAGCTGATGAACTCCTCAGCGCATCATATGGTAACCTAGGGAATACAAGGCTATTCACGGTTGAGAGAGCTTTCATGAAGCATACTTTTCATGTCTCTTTCACCTCTCATACTGGTCTGAGAAGGAAGTATTGTTTCAGTGTACCAGATGTTGACACCAGAAGAGTATGGGGTAAAATGCTGTCACGTCAAATCACCTCGACTCAACAGTCAAAATATGTCTCGGCTACAACATTGCAACAAAAGATCCGGCTAACTGCTGAAAACGTTTCTATACAAGTGCTTAGAGACGCCTTGATTCCACTTGAAGACAAATCTCTTTCATCTGTTACCGCCGAAGGTATTCCTGGAACAATGCGTGGTCGAGTAGGATCAAGCCAGAGAGGTTCGAACGACAAAGGACGTTCTGGCAGTGTTAGTATATCATATACCAACGCATTGAAAGAAGAATCCGATTTGGGACCCCTGCTACCGACTAAATCCAACCATCATTTACTGGACCGACAATCTGGCTTGTTAGACATCCAGTCTGGGAAAGAATTGGTTTTACTTTGCAGACAGAATAGTTTATTGCCACGTTTACTAGAATTACTTCACTCTGGGAAAGATGATGCAGAACAATCGGAGCCGCATAATAGTAAAGCAACGCAAGGATATGGTGAAGCTATAGGAGGAACCGAAAAGAGGAATAAGGGTATACGAGTTTAATGAAATATAATGAATGTCCAGAACTGCGATTTCCCCCTTAATTGTATAAAGCTTAGTCGCGAGAGGCTGTCAAGAGGGATTTTCGTCAATTGTACATCAGGTTCCGATTTGTAACCCCATGCATACGGTTATCGAGACTATCTTGATACACAGATGTTGCATACAAGGCTCAATACAAGGACTACAAACATACATAATGATCTGCGAGAAATGGATGAAAGCAAATAACCGCTACTACGAATGATTTTTGGACATAGACTGGAAAAATCTAGTGAAAGAGGATGTTCTGTCCATTTTTGGTTTCGCGCTTAGATTTCTAGGTGAAGGAGGTTCAACAAAAGTTATAGATTTTCTTTGATCCAATGGTAGGTGTTGTGAAGGGTACTTGATGCCCTGGGTTTTCCTGGATAATGGCTGAGGAAATTGGTACAGCGGTTCTCCCGCTATTCTCTCGCGTCTGATTTCGGAAGAAGACGAATGAGAAGGGAAAGTATAGTCAGAAGCCATCGGTACAGGAACAGAGATACCTCTGGTCATTGTTGGTCTCGAAATTTTATTCGCTTGAGGGGATAAAGTAGCTTGTCTCCTGAAATTCGGCCGTGTCGTGTCCCCCAGTTCACCTGACCGTTCATTTGCTAAAACCAGGTGCATATCTTCTATACTGATGGTTCTTCGGTGATCCGCTCCTTTGACTCTGGCTATTTCATTGGATGATGCCAATTGTCGACCTACAGCAAAAGAAGTCGCTCCTCTCCTACTTTCAAGCTGTCTGAGTGCCATGTCTCCACTAGGCGAGCGTAATCTCTCTTCTTCCATTCGTTTCGCTCTCAAATCCTCGTTGGATAATTGTGGAACGGGTTTGCGCTGAGTTCCAACAGTTTTGGGGGACGGTTGTTCGGCTTCCACTGGTCGGCGGAGAGGAGGGACATCCTGGACAGGAATGACTGGCGACGACTTGGGGGAAGGTGGTTGAGGTGACCGGAAGGGCAATGAAGATGACGATGCGAACTCTGGTGAAGCGATCGGTCTACCTCGATTGATCATATTCAGCTTGGGAGAGGTGGTGTTTACGGCCGGGAAGAACCCCCTACTAGTGTTAGGAGTCAATGGATCTTGAGGGCTGGATGATGTTGGTGAAGCATTATTTAAGAAATGAGCCAAAGGATGAAATCTGGGGGTACTACTGCTGGGACTCGTTGTGAATGTTGACGCAGGGGATGGAAATGTATAAGCTGGGAGAACGATTGAAGGAGGTGCATTTGCTCGTAGTCGGGGTAATTCACTGGTTAGATTTGTAGACGGCACCGTTGGTGTGGCTTGCAGGGGAGGTGATATCGTCGGGGCATCGATGACGATCTGGGGAGCTAGATATCCATATTCACCAATGCTGACCACTGAGGATTTTCTTGAATCTCTTGACGGTCGTTTGTAATCGTATTGAGCTTGTTGCTTCCCTAAACTGATTTCAGACGATTTACGCGAGTTTGGCGTGGTTTTCGAAGATCGCCTAACATCTCCTGACATACGTCGAAGAGCACTTTCCTTAACCAAGGATAACCTTCTTTCCGCCAACGAAGCGCGTCGAGTAGCCTCATTATCAGAAGTAGTTGAGCCACTTCTCCGATCTCGCTGGCCTATCGGCGCAAGGGAGCTTCGTCTGCGGTCATCTAGAGAGCCTTTTCTGAGAGCTTCACCATCAGAAACGACTGACTGGCGTCTCATAGATTCTCGAAGTGGCGAAGTTCCGAGTGGAGTGGCTCTGGCTATGGGAAACGATCCTGCTGCTCTTATCTCAAGGGCTTTTGCAGCCTCTTGAGAGGATGTAGAGGAGGAGAAAAATGGATTTGATACTGATCTAGCTAGTCCTGGTCGAGGAGGCGCCGCACCAGGTGGAACACCTATAGATCGAGGTGGAACATAGGTAGTAGCGGAACGATTCAAGACAGGCCGACTCCTGTTTCTTAGAATCGCGTTGGGTTGAGCTGGAGGCGGGGGTGTACCAATCATTTGCATTGTTGGAATAGCGAATCGAGGTGCTTGTAGAAGCGGTGATGAGTCCAACGGGGATGACTCATTGTCCTCTTGAGGATGAGCAGGAACCATTGCCACTGATTCGAGTGGGAAATTCGAGTACAAAGAAGGTATTGATCCAGTACGCAAATCAGGCGTTGGAACATAAGGAGCCGTGTGGATCTCGGAATCGTCTTCATCATAGTCTGTTTCTTCGGTAGCAGGCGACCATTGATATGCCCAAGCACCTCTGACTTCTTCTTCTTCGTCACTCGAGTAAACCACGTCGACGACCTCTGAGAACCTTCTGCGCAATAGTTCGAGACTTGCTATGTTTCTCAGCCTTGAATCTTCGACTGGGTCGAAAAGGGATCCAGAGCCAGCAGAATAAGCACTTGATCGTCGTCTCATTGAAAAGCTTCTCGCACTTGACGGCCGTCTGTTGCTTGCCAGGTCAAATCCTAGGAAACTTGCAGTCGATGGTCTTCGTGATTCATGTGGTATCTTAGGTGCTTTTGGTACCGATCCTCTTCTGCTATCTATACTTCCACTGAAACTGCCTCTCGGTGAGAGTGAAATGACAGAGCCTACGGCCGATAAAGCCCATGAAGGCCGTCTATTACCTTGTCCGGTCCATCGGGGGCTATCAAAGTTTTCATCATCGTCCACATCGATAGGCTCTCTCATCTCGTCGTACGCTTCAGCCTGCACTTCCTCAAGACTATTATCATACTCAAAAGCTGCATCGCTTGGAAAAGTTGGAGATCGGAAAGTTGGTGAGTTGGCTGAATATAAGGAGTCAGGCGAAGTGGTAGACGACGGTACTTCAGTAGCAAAAGAAGCTATCAGTGCTTTGGTAGTATTTGGAGTAAGAGTTGGACCTTGATGAGCCCATCGAGACTGTTGATTTCTTTGGCTGTTGACGGCCGATCAGCGAATGCCAATATTCTTTGAAAACTGATAACTCACCTCCTGTGCTCCATGTTGAGCGATGTAGTATTCAATAGTAGGGGAGGTGATCAATCACAGCGATGTACAATTGAATATTTCTGAGGATCGACAAATGGGTACCTGTATATTTATAGTTGACGAAGTTGAGGGGCGGATTCGTGGAGCGACTGAATTCTCGATCGTAATATAGTATTGCTTGATCATTCTAGTCCTACTGCTTCGCAAGAGAACATGGTTGACATACACTCAGATTATGCGGTGGCTCAGGCCTGTATGAAAATTCCTTGAATCAGGTACACGCCCGAACAACTCTAAAGAAGTGCTGAATACCTCATCAAAAATGATATAAAATCGGCCATTCCATGGGATCGACATACATATTACCCTGAATTGTTAAAAATGAACCAAATCCGTAAAATGTTTCACCGATAGGACATTTCATCTTATTCGGGTGCGGCGTAACATTTCCTTGTTGAGTAGTCACAACGTTATTCACTCAGGGTAACCACTTGTTCCGAAACTTTGGGAAGAAACATGGCAGAGCAGTAAAGAACGTAAACAACGTTGCTGCCACGAGCAAAAATAGCATTCTTAGGTGGACTCAATGCCTCGTTGTATCTGAGCGAGATCTCAATGCTACATAAGCACTCTCCTCATCTTGATTGGGGAGATGGCTGTCCTATCCCCGAACGCTGCAACGTAAATCTCACAATTTCCACCAGCTATTCTTTACGTTTTTGGAAGATTGATATTACGCATTGTATTTTCTGCACGCGTGTATCAGATCCATTTTTAGAAGTTCCCGTACGTCTGAGCCATGTATAAAGGCGTTTCCTAAAGAATATCAGTCCTTTCTTTACGATTTGTAGCAGATTCGTTCAAGCGGATAGTGGCTTCCATGCCATATTGTGATGTTCAGCGGAATGTTTGCCATCGAAGAGACGCATTCTCAGGGCCATACCAAAGTGATCGACAGGTACGTGTTCCTATTGATATCATACCCCTGAATTGATTTTTGCCACATCTTTTCTACGACGGGAAGAGGAAGAAGAAGGAGTACGAATGTTAACGCCCGCAAGACAGGAAGGTGTTGAGGTCGAATCTTGAACCGAATTGGCGTCGACGTATAAAGCACGTGCGTGTCATGCCTCAACCTCACGAAAACCTAGGTGGCTGAAAATGCACCATCGTAGCCTTTCTTAGCGTCGTCTTCGCACAGTGCTGATACAATGTCCGACAGCGGCCGAAGTGGGGACTTTGTCATAGTAGACCGACAGGCGTTACAGAAACATGAGATACGTACCTTGATACATGGTTCTGCCGTTGTCAATTGCATTTAAACTATTCACATGGCTCAAATGGGCTTGCCGTCCCTGTTGACTGACCTGAAAGCTGATCCGAAAGATGTCGGGCCAAGATCGAATGCACTTGAGATATGATTGAAGATGGTGGAGGTGTTTGCAACTGTGCTTCTCCTTTTTCCGCTTTGTGCGATTATTCGACATCGTTTCGGTGCATATGGGATCAATCCCAAATTGACTCCTCAGATTTGCCAAGACCCTCACGACAGCTCTTTAATCACTGCGCATGTATTGTAAGATGTCATTCCGCCCGTTGACTGTCCTTGGTCAATCTAAACCAAGGTAGCAACTGAGTACATGGAGACACTCGAGGCTGTCAGCTAAAGCCAAAAAGGCTCACCAAAGCTCTTATCGAGCCGCGCGCCTCAAAACTTTCTTTGTGGTTTTAGTCACGTGGATCCGCGAGGTGCCTAATTCTCAGACTTTTCCTCTAGCTACGTCACCTCAATGGGCCCCCATTCTCGTGAACATGCATGTAAAGCGTGGAATAAACGCAAAATCATTGCGAATCTACGCTGTAATCCCAATTGAATTACCTCTTGCAACGTCTTAATTGAGAAGGCAACACGGGCACAGCTCCTAGTCAGCCTTGATCTCCACTGCCCTGGAAAATGTGGTGGCCATTTCAATGGTTAGTCATCTACGTCTTAGGCGGTGTCACCTTCATTCCGGTTCTCATTATATCTATTATTGGTAAGTCAAGATCTTCATGAGTCAAGATCTAAAATAGGTCGCTTGCTCACAGCCTGTTGCAATCAGCATATGTGTATAAGTATGGCTCAGTACCTGTAGGAGACTCGGACCCGTACAAGGAGGAAAAGGCAAGATTGCAGGAAAACGAAGAGAAGGTGGAGCAAGTTGAAAAGAGCAAAGCATTGCTTGACCAAGCTGAGAAGCCACTGTCAGGATGGCTCACCGTCAGGAGGCAATTTCATTCCAACTCTCAGAATAGTAAGAACGTCATTATCCCCACCAACAGCGAAGAACCGCTCGACGATGATGGTGGACAGGAAGCGATAGAGAAAGAGAAAGGAGATTCAGATTCAGTGCACACAAATAGTTCGACCTCCGGTACTACCACTTATTCAGCTCGTATCGCTCAAACGTATCGCTCAATGGTCGAGTTGCGAGCGGCTAAAAAAGAACCGCTACCTAGGGAGTTCTTCTTTTGTGTTCTCAAAGGTTCAGTACTGTTCTTATACGAAGATGAAACCAAGACTAACTGCGTTGCTGCTCTTGGAGTGGATCAGTATGTGGTGAGGATGGAGAAGGAAGATGGCAGAAGATTCAAGGGGAAAGATTCTGAGCTATTCTCCAAGCGGAACGCAGTGGTACTTCGAGTTGTAAAAGGTGTTGCAAAAAAGGGATTGCCGGTAATCACCAAAGGCATGCAAGCTGAAGCTGAAGAAGGGAAGGATAGAGAAATAGAAAATAAACCGATCTTCCTGTTCACAAAATCTAATACGAAGTGAGTTCGCTCACATCTCCTAATTTCTTTTTCTAACCGAGGTTCGGGATGACTCGTCATGTCCTCTGATATGTTGAAATTCGAGCTGACTATCCACAGAATGGAAGACTGGTATATGGCTCTACTCAAAGCATCGTCGCAGTCCCCCCAGGCCATCACCTCTCAGGTCTATGATCCAAGGGACATGCAAACTTTGGTGGAGACCATAGATACGGAGCCAGATCCAATACCGATGAGATGGTTTAATGCTATGATCGGAAGGATATTCTTCTCCTTATACAAGACGGACGCGCTCGAACAGGTCAGTCAGAGAATTCTTTTCATCATGTGGCCTCTTAAACTAATAGATCAGTAGTTCATCATATCAAGGATTATGAAGAAAATGACAAGAGTCAACAGACCTGGGTTTTTAGGTCCCATAGTTGTCAGAGAGGTGAATGTGGGCACATCAGTCCCGTTGTAAGTCATTGATCACCTCAAGCATAGAGTGGGCGTAACTGAACACTCGTACAGTTTCTCTAAGCCGATGCTGAAAGACCTTACATCCGAAGGCACATCAGCATTTGAGGCACATATGCAATACAAATCGCAACCCAACAGAAGCGACTCTGATGTACGTATTACGATAGCTACAACAGCCACCATACCGACCGGGTTTAAACCTTATGTGGTGGATCTTGTGTTGGCCGTCGTAGTAAAATCTTTTGAGGGAAACTTAGTCATGCAAATGAAGAAACCTCCAAGTAACAGATTCTGGTACGGCTTCACCTCCATGCCGAAGATGGAGATAGAGATAGTACCTATAGTCAGTGAAAGGAAGATACAGATTGGAATGGTGTTAAAAGCGATTGAAAAGCAGATAAGAGATGTGGTGCGTTCCTCCACGTATCGGTCACCTACAACTTGCTAATATCTTTGCTAGATTGCCGAATCTGTTGTTCTTCCTAATATGGACGATATCGCGTTCTTTGACACTTCCCGGCTGGACTTGAGAGGTGGAATTTTCGATGAAGCAAGTAAAATGAAGCAAAGCAGTGAAGTCGAATCCAGCAACGCCTTTGATCCAAAGTCTGAGATTGAAGTACAAACATCCAACGAAGATCCTTCCTCCGCAATACCTTCTACTTCGAATCTACGCAAACGTAACCCACACCAAAAGTCAAAGAGTACCGATATCAGAGACTCATTGAAAACGGAAGAAATACCTGAAATAGGTATATCACGAACCGATACGGCTCCCCCTTCTCAGAGTAACAACATACCAGCTCCAAAGGCTGCAGCAATTCAAGCAACAAAAAAATGGTTTGCTCAGACTGGCACCGCTCAACCACCTTCTTTAGCCAACCAAACTGTTACCGGTGGACTCAGCGCCGATGGGCAAGATGATATGAAACGACAACGTTCACAAAGTAAAGATCGAGTTCCTAAATTAGTGGCGGACTCAAATCACACCGACGCCAATTACGCGAACACCCCAGAAATCGCTGCCGTGCAGGTTTCGTCTAGTACTATGCCGCTTTCAGAGGCAGAGAAGAAATCACTCGAAGCAATCCAGCCATCCGAAGCATCGTCCACGCCTCGTGGTGAGATCAACATCCACAGGTTGAGCGGCACGCCGCGCCCATCTAGCACATCCTCAGTCTCGATGTCAAGTACGGATACAGGTGTCATAGCTCCCCCAGAGACTGCTCAGAGTTCATCGGCCTCATTGATAAGCACTCTTCGATCTCGAGACAAAAAGGCTATACAAGCTCAGGTCGGAACCGCAAGAGAATCTCTCAAGAAATGGGGTGTAGGTCTCGCAGCCAAAAGACGAGCAATGAAAGAAGGTTTCGGTCTCGAGGAGGAGACTCGATCGCCCGCGTTGTATAGGCCTCCGGAAGAAGATCAGCGGGAAGACGAGAGATCAGTATTATCCACATCACCACATCGGTCTCTACAAGATAGGCTCAATGCCGCAGCACATGCTAGCGTTGCACCAGTACCCATGAATATACCCTCAAGAGGTCGATCTTCTTCTTCCAGCTCCAGACCGAGTCTTTTCGCTTCCCCAAAGTCAGCAGCGTCGCCAGCATCAACTTCCCCGCCAAAGTGGTCTTCTCCATCAGTTCCAAAGACAACTACAGGCATAATCAAGGACGGCATATCTCCTCAGCCCAATCCCAATGTCTTCAACCCTTCTCAAAGTCAACAGTCATTAGACTCACCGCCGGTATCGCAGCAACCAACTTCTGGTAGATCGATGGTGGTTCCCCGAGTACCAAAGAGACCTGGACAAGTCACGGGCATTGGACATAACGCAGCTGAACCTATGGTGAGGAGGGTCTCGACGGAGGATGGTCTGAGGGAAGAAAGGATAGAGGACGTCCAGGATCGACAACGTCGGATTACGCAACCTTTGCTGTCCAAGGATTCCCCACAGAACATCACTGACATCAAGAAAACTCCGTTTGATATCCCTTCTCCCGCAAAGCCTTCGATACCTGACTTTGCCGTTCCCCCTCCGCTACCATCCAAAGAGCAATCTCGTACAGCTTCCATGTCAGACTTCGTATCTTCCGTCTCTTCGGACGCTGGAGAGCCCTACTCACCTCCGGCACAAACCGATCACCTTATAGCTCCCGACAGCCCAAAATCGGTGACTGGTCTGCCTTCCATCAGTACGGATAGCACAGATTTGCATGCGGTTCCAAACATTGATAAAACCTCTCCAAGAATAACAGAAGCTCAAGTTGGATCTGCCATCAGTCCGGGAAGGTCTTCAACAGCTGAGGACTCACTGCGCAACTTGGTGGCAAAAAATGAAGAGGCTTTGAAGGCTAGAAAAAGCGAACCGTCTTCGCCCAATCTAAATGCTTTGGCAAACAAACAGCTCGGACTTCTTACCTCAGGCAATATTGAGGAGTGATCAGTCAAAATCTGGTCAGACAGACTCGATGAGGACGAACAGGAAAAACGAAGATTACGGGAGCTAGTTGTATATATGTATTGATCAGCTCGGTGCATGTAGATGCTTGCTTTGATTTGATTACAGGACTGCTGTGATGCCAGGCGCAATGGATAGATAGACACTCAATCACAGTATGCTGGAGACCTTAGAGTGATTATGCAGAATTCGGAGACGTGCAATGGCGAGTCCAAAGATAATGGTACAGTGGTCACATACGCATACGGAGATTTCTATTTGAACAGGAATTGACAACTATACACTTTTTCATCCTGATCCCAGTGCTCCCAGGTTGAATCAGGATCTTCTTCTGGATCTACCATCTCCTTCGAGGGGATAGCAAATGATATCGTCTCGTAGGGTTCTGCAGCAAGCTATGAAATCACGCGATCAGTGGTATGCTCTCCATCAAACTTTAAGATAGGCAACCAGTACAGCATGATACACTTACGACCATGTATTGGAATGCCCTGTTTGGTATCTCCCTTCTTTGCTCAAAAGCAGACATGAATCTCCTCCTTGGTCTTTCTCCGGCTTTGATCTCAGGTAAGGAGACAGTGAACAACAATCCCATTCTTTGGCTGACAGGCTCTCTGATTTTGATGATTTTGTAACCTACCACATTGGCGCCATTAGCTCTTCGTTGTGCCCCATTAGTAGACTTGAGGACTGACCTGGACGACCAATTTTGACGAAGACCTTTTTCTTCACTTGCTGAGCTGCACTTGGAGCAGCTTGAATCATCAACGAAGCATCTTTATTATCTTTTGCTGCTCTTCGAGCAAGATTGGTTTGATGTTTCTTTCCTTGTGTATGGGCGAGGTACGACCCTTCGTTCACGTGGAGAGTAAGGCATAATCGACATTCAAGGGTACCCAGATGGGTTCTAAGTAGTGATTGAAAAGATCAGAGAAGCATGCAATGGATGTAAACCATGAACCAAATCACTCACCGGAGAATATATGGATCTTTCGCCAAATCAATGGTCTCCAATGCTAGCCTTCTCAGACGTTCCCTTCGGTCCACCGCAGTCTCGGATGCTCCAGCTACAGCATACGTGAGTGTGTGTTCGTCTTAGGAGAAAATGCACTGCTCACCGACACCTCCGCTACCTTTGTTTGCACCTGCTCGATTCTACGGATGGATCAATTCAATGCAATGGGAAAGGGAAGAAGTGGGTAACACGGCTTACTTGGTAATCTACATTGAGCAGAAGAAGTTAGCGTTTTTGTCTGCGAAGATTTCCAGTAAATGATAATTGCTTACCCATCTTCTTTTCGGTCTACCTGTTTTGCGAGATAAAGTCAAACGATGGTTGAAAAGGTGGGTTGATGAAGCTATTCTTATTTGGTTGAATTGTTCGACAGAAGAAGGAAAAGGCAACATATATACAACATCACCTTTCTGAACGGGATCAAATTTACCCATAATTGATATTTGAGAGGAGCCCCGAACGCAATCCCTGCTGAAACGAAAAACTTTGGATGGGTCAACTAACAGAAATTGCTTATTGTGATTTCCATCATAAGCTTATATCTCAACTGCTATCGAAACTTCACCAGGTCAGCATTGTTCGCTATGTCGCTCTTCCCCTCCTCCTTTGAGAGCTCTTCTGCTGGACCATCCAACTCTACACTCTCCTCCAAACATTCCAAAAACACCAAACGAAAGCGACCTTCTACTGGTGCACATCACGATGAACAGCTTCTAAAATCGACTCAAGCCAACCTCGAGAAGTTGATGAGCAGACTCGATAAGGGAGACCTGAAGGAGAAGGCGGGTACGGAGAATATGGGAGTATCGGGGAAGAAGAGGAAGGCAAACAACGAAAGAAATCAAGAGAGATTTGACACACCAAAAGGCGAAAAAAAGAATAGAGCCGGATCTGCTCATAACTCGGCAAAGAAGGATATGCCCACACCCAGGATGGACAAGCAATCTCCAAAGAAATCGAAAAAGAACAACGATAATCAACATCCCAAATCCAACAAAAAGGCCCCAGTCGAACTTCCTCTACCAACATTGGCAAAATCAGAAGGAAAGATTAACGTTGGTGGAGAAGGGAATTTGACGGATTTGCAAAAGAACATGCAGTCCAAGCTCGAGGGCGCAAGATTCCGGTGGATCAATGAGCAGTTGTACTCTACTCCATCTACTGAAGCTGTGGAGATGATGAAGAAGGACCCCAAGATCTTTGCCGATGTATGTATCAATCGTCACTTAATATGAGCACCACTAATCCTTCTTAACCGTACAGTATCACATGACTCATCGAATACTCACAGCTGGTTGGCCTTCACCTCCACTCGATCACATCATCAAAGCTCTATCTCCCTCGCCTCAGGGAACTGTGATCGCCGACTTGGGTTGCGGGGATGCTGGTCTTGCCCGCGCATTGGTACCACAGGGCAAGGTCGTTCTTTCTTACGATTTAGTGGGAGATTCTGGTGTACCAGGGAGTGACGAAAAGCTCACCCAGCAATCATCTGAGGGATGGGTCATACAAGCCGATTTCCTTGAGCAAATACCTCTACCAGGTAGACCAGGCGGATCAGAACACTCGTCTCCGTCTGCTTCACAGGGCAAGAAGGATAGGAAGGGCAAGAGGAATGGGAAATCTTCTGAGATAGTGGACGTCGCAGTGTGTTGTCTGAGCTTAATGGGAAAGAACTGGGTAGGCGGAATAGCAGAAGTATGCCGTGTACTCAAGCAAGGGTATGTGCAGTTCATGAGTCTTCATCTCCATCCTCCTCTACAGCGCTTCTGCTACTTATAGGACATATATTAATTGATGTCTGGACACACAACAACAGAGGAACGTTCCACGTTGCAGAAGTCACTTCGCGATTCACTTCTACCGAAGCATTCGTGGAGAAAGTGGAATCCTTCGGTTTCAAGCTACAAGAGGAAGATTCCCCTTCGACGCATTTCACACTATTCAGGTTTACGAAAGAATCGGAGGTACCGCTCGGACCGGCTAGAGGACAACAGGGCTGGGAAGAACGGGTTGCAGAAGGGGAAGACATCCTTCAAGCTTGTGTCTATAAGAAGCGATAGTACGCAGAATGCATGCGATTTGATGTTATACGATTGTATTTTATTGTTCGTTTCTACAAATCCCCGAGTCTCATCCTCACCCTGAACCCGCTTTACACATCGGTATAGATTGTAGACATACTTCTTGAGCGTCCATTCTGGGTCGTTGATCCACATTTGGCGGGCTGCTTACTCACCGGTGATGCCGCTGGCAACAGAAAACGTTCACGATACAACGTCTTCCTTCTCGCATTTGTGAAGCGAGATTCGGTGACACTTTATGAACGATGGCGAGCTTGAACGCCGACGCGAAGGGATTAAATGCATAAGCTGTATGTTTTGGCTTGATACAGTACACGTGTAAATCTCGAAGTGTCAACAAATCTTATCAGTGTGGGCCGCAAGGTCTGAACCCGATTATCTTGAAGACCGATATTACGGACACTTTGCCTTATCAAACGTATCTAGAAGTCTAACTTCGTCGAATTAATCCGCCTTCGGGGAAGTGACAGGCTCGACAAGGAGCTCTGATGGACTGATGGTCTGACAGACTGACAGAGAGTGCATCTGCATTATCGTTATAACACTCTCCCTTGTCGCATGAGACAAGCGTTCCTAGGCCATCTTTTTGCTTGATGACATGATCGACTATACATACACCAACATCTGATGACCCATGCCTCCAGCTCCCCGAAAAGTCAGGGCCGCATTCTTTCGAGCGTACGATCCAAGTTCTCAAAGGTCTGCATATCACAATGACTTAATAGCTCCCCAAATATACGGGGTTATTTAAATCAGTTGCAAGCGAGAAACGTCATCAATCCGAAGCAAAATTTTCATGAAACCCTCAAATTCCTTCCGGATCAGAACGATTATCACGTAAAGATAAAATCGCCGAAACCGAAGGATGCTTCTTTCAAGTCATCCTGAATCCAACCGAAATGCTCTGGTTGCAACCTTGTGTTTCAGGACATGTTAAGCGAAACGAAGACGCCTTATTCGTCATGTTTATAAGGGTGACCACACTTGGCACTACTATTTGAATGCTTTTCGGTAATTGTTTTTCCTCAGATGAAAGTTTTCAGAGCTAAAATGCTTTGCAAGAAAAACAAATTTGCCTAGCGAATGAATAAGTGAGCATAGCTAAAAGTGTTAGTACCATCAATGTATAGGTCTTGATTCCCTATTTCTGTATCAACAACCGTTTACTGAATATCGATTTTTATCGATCATTTACGCTCTACTACCATTGTGCTAATCTGAAATATGGTGTTCAAGCTGAACAAGGACAAGCGATCAAGTGCTGAGATCAAGTCGCCTTCACTCACTGATCTTGAAACTGCGACCATAAAAACAGATGATGTGTTTGGTGTGATCAACGAAGATGGACCAAATTACCGGAACGTAAGTGCCTTTCCACCTAGCATCAGCCGAGTTTGATGGCTAATTTCAGTTGCAGATTGGTTGGTTGGGCACTACAGTGCTTTTGATCAAGTCACAAATCGGTGTAGGAGTACTCAGTGTCCCCTCTACTCTGGCTGTATTAGGCATTGTACCAGGAATCATCTGTTTATGGGTTATTTCAGCTATCATTTGTTGTGAGTTTCTCTTTGCGACTGCCCGGGGACGTTTCTGAGTGCGATATTTACAGGGTCTGATTACGTGGTTGGACAATTCAAGATCAAGCATCCTCATGTCTGTGAGTTCTCATGTTCCCGGACAGCTGAAAATGTTTGGTCAAGGCTAATTACACGTTGGCTTCTAGATGGTATTGATGATGTTGGAGCTTTGTTATTCAAGGGTAAAATCGGTCGTGATGTTATCGCTGTCATGTACTGGCTTTGTAAGTCCACTCTGTTACAATATGTCAAGTCTTTTTCTTCCATCCGCTGATATTCGTGTACAAACAGTCATGACATGTGTGGCTGCGTCTGGTCTTTTGGGTATATCCATCGGCTTAAACTCTATCTCGTCACACGGAACATGTACCGCTGTTTTCGTAGCAGTCGCAACAGTCGTCACATTCTTCTTGTCTTGCATCCAGACTCTAGGAAAGATTTCATGGCTTGGTTGGGTCGGTTTGGTCTCTATCATCAGTGCTTGTAAGTACCTCGTGAACTTACCCCGTGTCCCAGTCTCGTACATGCTTCCTCTACTTTCCTCTTTCCGGACATCTCTGAGCGGTACATTTATGATAATGAGAGTCATGCTTACAATGAAACAGTGCTCACCCTCACCATTGCCGTGGGCATTGAAGACCGACCTGCCACTGCTCCTCAAGACGGGCCATGGGATAAGGGATTAGTGATATTCGGCCAACCTACTTTCACAGAAGCCATTACAGCCGTATCCGCCCTTTTGTTTGCCTTCACTGGTACTCCTGCATTGTGAGATTTTCGTCTTTTCCTTTGCTAAATTAATTGCTAATGAGGCGGATCGCAGCTTTGGAATCGTATCCGAGATGAGGGATCAGCGAAAGTATACACAATCCATGCTTGTTTCCCAAAGCTTCGTCACAATCGTGGACACTGTAGTTGGAGTCGTGGTTTACTACTTTTGTGGACAATTTGTCGCATCTCCAGCTTTAGGTAGTGCTGGTGGTACGTTGAAGAAAGTTTGTTATGGTCTTGCTTTACCGGGACTATTCGTAACCGCAATGATGTTCACACATGTAGGCGCCGATCGGTTGATCAAACCACTAAGAAGGTTGCAAGCTGATTCGTGATCTGTTAAAGCTTCCCGCCAAATTCCTTTTCGTGCGAATTCTCAGAGGAAGTAGTCATCTCACTTCAAACTCCGCCAAACACTACATTACCTGGTACAGTTGTGTAGCAGGATGTGTTCTATTCTCTTACATCATCGCTAGGTGAGTGCCCACATCATCTATTCGTCATGTTTCGGTTACGTCGCTTACAATTATTGGTGACTGGTAAAACCGGATTTAGTGCGATTCCAGTGTTTGATGGCATAGCATCTCTTATTGGTGCCTTATTTGGTACTGTCTTATGTATACAGCTGATGGTGAGTCGATATATCGATCCTCTGTCATGAAGCGCAACGGTCAAAGGTTCTGATAAACGCGCTCTAGGCTGGAATGTGGCTTTACGATAATTGGGAAAGGAGATTTACTACCAAAACAGTCTTGTATCGCTTCCTTCTCTTCTGGAACCTTTTCGCCATAGCTCTAGGTTCATTCTTGATGGTAGCAGGAGTAAGTTAACCCTCGACTGCATTCCATCATGCGTGCTGACTGAATGCATTGACCAGACTTACGGAGCCGTAATCGATATTAAAGAGTCGTATGCAAATAACCAGGGAGCGGGAGCTTGGTCTTGTCGAGACAATTCTTCGTAGTCACTATGAAGTGAATGGGCGTGAAAATTGGGGCAAATATCAATGTATCGATATTCCGAACTATAATAAATTGCATGTATCGATACTTATTGCTAAGTGTCTCAGATTCACTTCAACGACGTACTAACATATTACATCGCACGTCTGCCGTTCCGCATGACGAGCAATTCGTGAGCTCTACTGACAAAAGCTTACGCAAGTGAGATTGTACGATGAACCCAAATTTTGCCCCAGCGAGAATTTTGCAGACTTTAATGTTTGCCGCTTCTGCCTATATAAAGGTCGTTTCTCAATCTTTTTATTCCCAACTCACCCTTCCTCCTCAACTCTCCAATCAAACACACTCGTACTGTACACCGATATCACATCATATCCAATACAATACAAGATGAAAGGTCCTAATCGCAACGATGATTCCCAACTTCGAATGGGTCGTTTCGGAGCTATTGAATTCCGAAATCCCACTGGATCCAGAGGTTGGCTATACATTACCGGTGCATGGGGGTTCAGAGATCACAATGGATCTTGTATCAAGGTGGGAATGATGGGCAACCTTTACCAAAGAGGTGCTACCCATTATAAAGCTACAAAGGGAACCGGAGGAAATGTATCCTTCTACGATGGATCAGGGGTCTTCATCCAGATAGAAAAACATGGATCCAAAACCTTCAGAGATAGTCAAGGGTATACCACAACTATCGACAAAGATGGAACCGTTTCATTCGACGGGTTCCCGGAGAATGATAAGTCCTCTTCTCCGAACAACAACTCCTCTGCTAGAAGGGCCTCTGTTCACCAACAGCAGTTCATAGTAGGTGAGTACCATAGTCTAAAGTTGATGTGGGAAGCTAGATCACTGAGCAAGCACCTTTATCACTTGTGCAGACCGCTCTCCACCTCCAACTTCCGTGAGTCCGGTCAGTGGCCAATCTAGGAGCCACCACGAACGACCACTTCCTGAGAGTCCACCTCGATCAGTCTCTCAATCCAGAACTACCACTGCCAGTCCTGGAAGAGCGAGCAGTGAGTAGAAAAGCGATCAGGCTTGTAAATATCTGGCTGATGTCTCGTGAGTATAGCCTATCGAAGTGAAGAGAACACACATGCCGAATATCACCGACAGCAAAGCGGTTGCTGTTTCCCTGGTCTCGTGAGTGCTTCTATACTACGATGTTCTCGAATGATGCTAATATTGCCGCCATGTCAGAGAAGGAGAAGGAGATTTAGCAGAGGTTTCAGCGAGAAGAACTACTGAGATGGTTGCAGAAGGGATTTTGTGAACTGGGGATTGTGAGACATATTGGAACTTAGAGGATCGGCATTAGAAGGATAGATCCCTTATTCACTGGACTTCATGCACAATATAATGTCTCGTTGGCTTTCACGTGCAAAAAACATAAGCTGTTCCGGCTATGAAAACTACTTGTGAACGTCACACTCTGCCTAAGTAGATATTAACAATCATCGTTGCAAGTCTCTAAGTAGTGCGAATTATCTATTCACACTGTTTAGAACGCTCTTTCACCACTCAGGACTTCCTTCTCTGTAAGATCTTGACCATGACTGAATATAACGAGAGAACCCCTTTGATCGCAAAATTCCCTTTCAATCCCCTCAATGCAAGGAGTCTGAGCTTACGAGTAGTCGTTATAACCAAGGCGAGTATGTTTTTGGTGAGTGAGGGTTAGGGAATGGTAAGCCTTGTTGACATAACGATTTAGTCGAGTTTGAGTGGACTTCTTGGAGCATAATGGGCATTCGAAAGGAAACATTCTATTATTACAGACCTTATGAAGCAGATCACAAAGGTAGGAGACTTGTGTGGGCTTTTCAGATTGGCAGACATGCTCTGAAAGTAAGCCTCTCTGATGGTGTTCATACTGTTCCATCATGAGGGCTGATAGGTTACTCATGAAGCAATACAGTGGCCACAAAGGTACAATATATCGTCATGTGAGATTGCAGAAAGGTGTGTGGACCGTTCCGCCTCTTCACTTAGTCTGTCATGATTCTTACTCATATACTGATTGGATGTTCAGGTGAAAGTTTGGACCAACAGTATCTTCCGTCAGACAAAGTCAGATATTGGCGAGATGAATAGAAATCGCTGAGATGACGAGGCTGTACACAAGTCCAATAAGTCTCTTACTCTGGTTTTCACGAAAGTATATCCGCATGAACTTGTGAAAATATCTCGTGTACATAAAAGTCAAAGCTCCTTCATCACAATGATCTCCGAAAGATCCCGTTTTCCTTTTTTCTCCTGAAATTTCGATTTGCAAAATCAGCGATTGCACCACAAGCTAGATAGAGCTTAAAATGATGATGTACTGACCTGAACGGATCTTTCGACTTGACAACACCCTTTTGCTTTCCGTCCATTACTATTGTTAGGCATTAGATTGTCAAAGTCTTCTTCGCCACTTGTTCTTTCCCTGACTGAGAATGTATCAAGTCTACATGAATCATGATGTAGTACAGTACGGATGATTACGATGACAGACTTACTGTATCAACGGTTTCATTAATCTAGGACGAGCATTGCAAGCTTTCTTCGTCATCGTTACTGTATCCTTCAAGCTTGGAGTCGAGCCTTTCTTTATCCATTTCCAGCTCTTGCTCCTAGTGAGTTTCCCGTCGCCTATATCAGGCAAATATCCGTTCAGCTCTTTCGCTCTCGGCCACCAATATGGATAATTTTATGTACCTATATCTTCCAATTCATTGACCTTACATGCATCTTGAAATACCACTGCCCCTCCACTTGTGATAATGGTATGATGACCTTGACTGTCTCTAAAGACCAATGTTCCACATACCCTTTGCGTAATGAAGGCTCCTGAGGAATGTTTGAAGCGTATACCAGAATGTCTATTTCCGGAACATCTACCAGTTTTATCGTCGCAGAGAAGAGGTTCTCGATTGAGCCCTAGAGCAACTCCGAATCCTAAACAATCATGATATTCCCATTGCTCTGAGAGTGATACCTCGCCCTTTGAACCAGAAGGGTTGATAAAAGCCACATTGCCAAGCGAGTCAGAATGGTATTCTGATGCGGTAGGGTAGGTCATGATTGAAACGTCTGCTGTGAGCTTGCTGATATGGGGGAATGCTAAGAGAATCATTGCAGGACATTGCAATTAATTGTTCAAGCGTCCATTTGACATTGTATACACTCACTCAGAGAAGTGTGTGATCTGGTGACTGTTTTTGGGGATATTTCAGCCCAGAGCATTTCGATTGCGTACTAACATTTTCACAGACATGTCTCAATATACTTTGGAACTTCAACCTGTGGATGAAACCTTGAATACTTTTGCATACGTTGCTGCAGACGTACAGTATGACCCATTGTTCCTGTAGATTACAGTATGAATCCCGTAGACATGCCTTCAGCATAACGTTGAATGCCGAGTATCGCATTATGTCTCCAAATAAAGCAGCAAAAAAGCAACGGACACAAAGAGCTCTGTTTCGAATGTCAAGAGTGGCCATACAAGCCTACTCGTATTGTACAGCATTTCAAATAATGAAATGTACATGCATGCCCGTAATAACAATAACAACAACTTCCTGTCCCCATGAGCATATAGTATTCCGAAAACACCAAAAATTCCAAACGTTATGAATAGATGATACCGATAAAGTTGTGAAAACTGCTATGATACGTCTACCCCCTGTTCGTACACATTCCGACTAATTCTCTGATCCTCTTCGCATCATTCCTGTACACGGCGAGTCTTTACAACTCGATGACAGCACCAACACAGCATCTACATCCATGTCGAAAATCCATTTGAGCAATATTTGATTTTTCAGGTATTCTCTGTTCTTCCTTGTGGATAAATCTAGATGTATACGACTTTTTCTCTTTTCTGGGTTCGTCCAAGGACGTTTTGTGCGGTAAGTAAGAAGATAAGAATGATACTGCTGAAGAAGTGAACCCTGTACCCGTCCCATTCGCTGTTACACTCAATGAAGCAGTAGTCTCTATCGAATTGGATCTTGGTTTCGTTGGTATGGGATCAGATACAGCTCTTGGACTGTCCGCAAATTGATTTTGATTAAAAGCAAACAAGGTAGGATAATCTAGATTACCAACCGAGGGAGTGGATGTAGATGTTGATTCTGGAAGTGAGAAACAAGGTAGATCGACGCCATTATGGATCTCAGCTTCGTCCGCCGAAACACTCCGTTTTAGGACAGTTGATAGCCCAAAGAATGATTCTCTTTTCTTTGATTTATCGGTTTTAGAAGGAGGTGAGACTGATGGTTCTTTTGGGAATCCCCATCCTTTGATTCTTGCCAGATTTGGATCCCGTGAGATTTTCAATGGTGTCGTGATTCCACTGGACATGATATTAGGAGGCAAGGGAGATGGAGGTGTGATTATTGGGGATGCAATGACCTGTTGGAATGGACCTTCCTGATCGGGTCGAGCGGTGAGTAATAGCTCGTCGTCTTCCGATTCGTCGTACGATTTCTGAGATGAACGTTCGTTCTCTGCCAATCTGACAAAAGCCTCTTCTTTAGCCTTACGTTCAGCTTCAAGAGTTGTAGTGAGATTGAAAAGCTGCTCTCTCATTTCGGCGATCAATCTAGATTCGACTGCATGAGACTCGGAAGACGACCGCTCGGTAGGGACAGACGATACACTCGAAAGACGATCACCAACTGTGAAGCGTTTCATCAGCCAATGGGTAAAACAAGGCGAGTCTGCAAGTACTCACGTTTTCGGACCCTATCCCTGAGGGTAGAGCTTTCCTTTCGCTCTACAGCCAACTTGTCTTCCAAGATCCCGCATCTCAGTTTCCACATTGCCACATCTTCTTTGAGGGCTTCTCGTTCCATCTCCAAATCCAACTGCACGTCTCGCCATTCGCTTTCTTCTGCAAAGCTGTCCCTTCTTGCTTCGGCATCATGAGATCCGTATCCTGCGTAAGGGCGAGGAATGTCTGCATCATCAGGGATTGGGGAAGTCCACATTGATCCTAGATTGGGTGAAGTTTCTTCCTCTGCTTCCTCGAGTTCCCCTAATACCCTCCCTGAGGTAGCACTATCTATGCCTAATCCAACTAATGTTCTCGGACGAGGACATGGTCGTAAATTGGCCTTGGTGCTATTTCCCCATCCAGCAAATCGAGGACTTTCAAGTGGAGGTGAAAGAGCTTCAGGTGAAAACACGTTCCGGCTTCCTCCAATTGATAGGTCATGAGATGAAGATGAACTATCATCTTTTTTATACGAAATGCTACTTCCCCTTGACCCGGATCCTGGTGCCGCTCTTTTGCGTGCCGAGAATCCCGCTGACTTAGGTGTAGACATGGACGTGGGTGTGGAGGAAGTAGATCCCATTGTCAAAGGTTTAGGTCGTCCACGACCTATAGAACCATAAACTTTTGTAGGTGACGATGCGGATGGCGAAGTGCTAGATTGTCGAGGAAAAGAAAATGTGTGGACCGTGTCGAATGAATCTTGACGAGGTGTAGATGATGAGATGGAAGATCCCAGACGAAGTTCGCGTAATCGGTTTGGAGTAGGTTCAACAGGATATGAGGAATCGCCTTCAGATCCATCAGAAAGACTCCTGATCATATCGACAGCGATCGCTTCGTCTTCAAATTCCATCTCATCTTCTTCTGATTCGTCTACCTCAGCCAGAGCGCTGAGTTGTCGAGTGATGGACGGTCGTTTAGCCATGGCGGTAGACACGTCCATTCCAAAGCTCATCCCATCGTCCTTGCCATACTCTTTGGCCAAGCCAAAGCCGAATCCTGACCATCGCTCTACAGGTGATTGTTGCTCATTGGGTGAAGACCAAGAAAATGGAGAGGCCGATAAAGCAGATGAGGTCGATGCTGTTGACGCAGTCAATGGAGGGAGAGTGAGTGATGAGGGTCGACTGAAAAAGCTTGATCCTGATCCTGATCCGAACACGCCAGATAAAGGTCGATTGGAAGACGCGACAGAGGATGTGTCTTCATCATCCAAATCAGGAAGACTGATCTCAGCTACTTGAGGTTCAAAGACAGGGGACCTGGAAAGGCTAGGAGCACCGGTAAGTTTTTCGAGAGCTTTCCTGCGAGACTCCGATCTGTCCTTCTCTGCTTCTGCCCCTCGACCAGAAGGTTCGAACTTGAGCCTTTGACCGGTGATTGGACTCGACAAGCTCGATCGAGAGGTGCCTTCTCCACCACTGCCCGGCGAACGGGGTGAGGATGGGATACTGGTAGGAGGTGGGATCCCTAACGAAGTAGGTCTTGCTCCTCCCATCTTCAAATTAGGCAACGAAATCGAGTTTGAACGAGTATGGGAATGTTTTCTCCTGGCTGGAGTGGGAGGCGAAGAAGGCAGACTTGCGAGACTTGCCCTGGACGGACCAGAGGGTGCGGGTGAACCCAAGGAGAGCGGGGTAGGATGGGTGAATACGAGGCTAGGCGGTCGAGAGGAAGGAGTAGATAGGCGATTGAGGTTCGGTGCAGATACTGATGAGGTGGGAGAGGCTAGGGGTGATGACATAGCATCATGCTCAAACAGTGATGGAGAAGGTACGAAAGGCTGTTGCCTTCTTTTAGGCGGGAAAGTTGACATGGGAGGCTTAGCACCGAAAGAGAAGGACGATAGTCTAGCAGCTATTTCTTCTTGGTTGTCATCTGGGGAAGTAGTTGAATCACTGGACACCTCTGGTGAGTTGAGAAGGCTTGCCATGGGAGTAGTTGGTCTGTCTATCGCACCATCGAAGACACCCATGACCGAAGGCCTCGTCAACCCTTGACCCGTAGTCATACCAGCTGGGATAGCAATGGATGATCTCTGACGTCGATGAGCCTGACTATCCGAACGTCGATGCTTATGTCCTCCGGTGTGTTTGATATCAGGTATGTCAGTTTCCACTTCCTTGTCCTTGCCTTTACTGGAAGATCGGGAATGAGAGGGCGGAAATGTAAAGGGAGAATTAATGCTTGCTTCAGTAGTGAGAGGCATCATCTTTGTAGGCGAGGGTGGTTTGGAGGAAGAAGAAGCGATTGAAGGTACATCTGACTGTTCAGAAGAGCGTGATGCTCGAAAAGTCTGCAACTATATATTGCATCAGTTTGCCCGCTCGCTGCCAGTCGTTAAGGACAAAAATAATTGACTCACCTTCTTACGAGCAGAAGCTAATCTCTGAGCTCTCTTCTCCTCTTCCGACTCAGAAGTGAAACTGGACGCAGATTCGTGAAACATAGAAGACATCTTCAGGATATCAAAATTAGTTGGCGGGCTAAGTATATTTCGGTTTCCGTAAAGATCGATATGACGAGGTGATATCAACAGGTCGTAAGCAGATGGGGTCCTTTAGAGAGGAGGTAATTGGCGATTGACAGGATGGTTTGATGGATATGTCACTGTTTATTATGGTTGAATACTTGATCGTGAGGTGGATTCGTGAGTCGTTAAATGAGCGTGAGCGTGAATGAATGTGAAAAGTTGCCGAAGTGTGGGATAGACGTGAAAGGTTACAGATAGAATAGCAGAAGTATTAGAATTATGTAGGTGGGGTGAAGAGGGTTGTAGAGTAGAAAGATGAAGAAAAGGTTAGATGTTGTTTGTAGATTTCCCTATAACGATCTTTCTTTCCTCTTTCATGCTTTTGTTATTTTTTTTTGGTCCTTATGGCGTTTGTTGATGAACCGAGCTTGTGTGTGTATGTGTGTGTGTAAAGAGGAACAAAGCGTATACGTATGACCCTGTTGTCTGTTGCTAGTGTATCATCCAACTTTGCCTCTTCTATTCTGACTTGCGGACCTAAACCAAGGGACTCGAGAGTTCTTCGCCGTCAAGGCGGATATTGATGTTGTATGGCTTCAAGCCTGTGGTTGAGAAGGAGAAGGAGTGTGATGATTCGAGTTGGTCGAAAGTGAGCGATTGATAAACTAAATAAAGCATGAAAAGGTCAATGCGAGAGACAAGGGAGATCTACTGTGTCTATGCGTGATTAAACGATTACTCACTTTTAGGTGGGTGGGTTTGGGAGAGTAGGGATTCAAGGACGGTGAGATATATCGAAAATGAAAGGATCTGAAAAGGAATGGTATCTTTGTCAAGTATGATATCAGATCTAATACTCTTGTAACGTAAAATCAAAGAATTGCTCTACAATATAAATAAATGAGTTGAAACGCGTCCCTATTGTTTTGTTTTAACTAATTTCAACTAAAGTCCAAAGGGTCCCATGGTGTGTTGATTTTCGCTTTTCTTAGTGTCTTTTGTATTCACACAACAATAGCAGTCGAAGAGATATCAATCATCAATAGATGATACCAACGATGATTCATCATTGTTCTCCTCAAAACGATAGAGATGCCTGTACGGATCGTATGGTTTGGGCACAATGGTGGACGGTGCGGATTCCAACAAAAAGAAAGACGCGTCGAGGTATGAAATCAAAAGAGGGAAGACATTTTACCCTGAAATCAAGGACAATAAAACGTAAAAAGAGGGATCCACCTCCACGACGCGTGCCTCGATTGAAATAAATGAAGAAAAGTAATGTTCTCAACAAAACACTCTGGTACGAGATTCACACGTTGGAAGGCGACCTTGAATGCACTTGAAAACAATGAGTGGCAAGAGTATGGTAACGATCATTTTGGCAACAAAGCATGTTATCGATAATGACCGATGATGGGAGTAGAGTATGAGATTTTGAGCTGAAAGAAGTTGATTACTCAGCTGAACGTGTAGTAAGTTACACTTACCGTCAGCGTCGCTTCGTCCCTTGAGATAACAATGTCATTCTTGATTTTCAAATCAATGTCAATATGCAATCTTGTGACAAACTGGGTCTTATAACCCATTCTGAATCGATTACACCTCTGTTGAGCGTCTACAATAGTAGACTGATAATGCGCTGAGGAGACGTGTACTCGTGAGCTGACGAGACACTTCTTCCCAAATTTCCGTTGTCAAGGTGTCATCGTACCATATGACAAATATGGCATTCCCGCGGTCATGATAGATATAACACATATATATAAGTGTTTTGAATCCCACAAATTCCCATGCTTTCAATCCCTTTCATCTCTCCATCCTTCTTCTTTTGGAAAATTATATGATACCTGCTCGTAACATTTATATCACTATAAAGATATCCAGATCATTTGGCGCAGAATGCGTACACAACCGACAACACCGGAAACTCCTTCGCCTAATGCCCTCCATAGACAAGAGCCCGTGACTCCCTCACGTCAGCTCATCAAAACCACACCTCTTGGAGCATATCCAACGCCACAATCTAGCATTAATGTGACTTCTCCTCCATCTGCTCCGGCCCTTGCCTCTACTGAGATGAGTGGACACACCGGCCAGATTCACGGGACTAACGATATCGGAGTATATCTGACAGCTCATGATGATCTGAGAAAGTTGTAGTAAGTGACATCATCTCTTCGCATCTCAGACATTCGAAGATAAGACTGATCAGAAACTGAAACTGCTCATAGTCCCAACGAGGAAAAGGTACCTCACACGAGGATTTGTGTTCTTGGTGCTCAGAGTGCTGGAAAAAGTAGCTTGTGAGCTCATCTTATCTCTCATCAAAGTAGATTTTAGCTGATGAGTCAAATCCTTCAGTTTGAGTGCGCTCACAGGCGTGAGTAATTTCCTTCTTTCCGACGTCGAAGGTGACTGACCAAGCGGGCGACGTCTAGATCGACCTCTATTGCGCTGAACGTCGAGCGACATGGTCAGTGGTCTCGACTCACGTCCTCGTTGGCCACTTGAATATCAAAGTGAGAACCTATACTGATTTCAATTCTTCCTACAGCTGTCGAACCCTTATGTCCTCTAGAAGAGGAGGTGACACATTTCAGGCGACTATCTATATCATTGTTGTCGATGCTCGCTCTGGCGAAGCGCAGTCAACGCTGTTTGCTTCCTTTCACGCCGAGATTAAGGAGATGGGGGAGATCTGTCATTGGGCAGGTGAAGAAGCTCGAAGAGCCGATGGAGCGAATCAGACGGTCAGGTAAGTCAGCTACTTTACGGTCCTCTCTCTACGAGGTATTGATAGGGGCTGATATTGTCTTGTTTGGGCAGATCGTGGAAAGGTCTTTTGAGCATGAGCATTGATGAGAGAAACACAGGCAAAAATAATTGGCCTGACTTCACTCGAAATGTGGTGATCATAAATGTGAGGTGAACCAATGTCACCCAAAACTGATGGGGTGATTAGGTTACTGGTCCTGGTCGACCGAACTTGGATATTGAAGATCTTCCGGGTATGTCTTGGTCTTCGAGCCTTTGATAATACATCGGCAAACAGCTGACAAGTAGTCTGATAGGTCTCAATGGCCATGTCGTACCCCAGAGTATGTCACAGCTTTCTGCCTTCTCTACAAGAGAGTCGATTGCCACGCTGACACGAACGTTGTCACCTGCAGGACTGGTTTCTGACTGTATTTCTCAACCTCAAAATATCATTGTTCTTTGCCTTTCTGCCGGGTCAAGTAAGTCGTACCTCTTCGACTCATCACTGGTACCAACCATTGACAACAGACCTCACAGAGGACGCATCATCCGCAGATCCGGAGGTAAAGCTAGCGAAGACGCACGACCCTACTGGCAAGCGCACGATAGGTCAGCGATGTCGGCCTCAATTGTGGGTTACTTCCAGCTGACATCAGCGACTCGAATATGTTCAGGCATCATCACTCGAGCCGACCACATGGTACCATCCCTTGACGAAGGTACCACATTTGTAGATTATCTCCTAGAGATTGGGAACCATTTGGGTGGCTTTACTCCTCAAGGCGGATGGTGGCCATTACGTCTCCGAAGTCATCGTGAGAGATGTGACGGTTTATCTCTGCAACAGGTGCGACAACTAGAGATGGAACTCTTCAAGGACGATGAGTGGATGAAGATTCAGGAAAGGAAAGGGAGACACTTCGGGATTGGAGAATTGGAAAAGAAGCTGGAGGAGATGTTCAGTCAAAAGGTCAGACAGAAGTAAGCTACCTCCCTTCGCTTTGATATGAGTTTGAGTCATAGCTAAGGTTGTGGTAGTATGATCTTCCTTAGAAAAAACATTCGGGAAACTATGAAGACTCATTCGGAATGGCTCTCGTCAAATCCCACCATCCAAAACCCTGTCGCAGCGTTGCATGATCAAGTGATCCACAAATTCACAGAAAGACTCAAGGAAAAGGTCCAACGAGCAAACCAGTCAGGCAAACTATTTGATTTGCAGAGTCAATTCGAGAGAAACATACAAGAAGCTGTTCCAGAGTTCCTGCCATTCACTGAAGCCGAAGGAAACCAAGAAGGCTACCAATCATTCTGGGAAGGACAAGGTATTCGTGTTGGAGGAGAAGATCTCATCTATGTTGATGCACTGTTGGAGAAAATCAATCAGTGTGTATTTGTTGCCATTGTTACGATCACCCAGCTTGAGATCAATAACTGAACTTATGGCATTTTCGTCTTAGATATACCAGTCGTCGTAACCCCGATGAAATCGATGCGAGAGCTATAATGCAGTTCTTTCAAAAGACATATTTAGCTCGGTGGGCTGACACCACACGAGCGCATGCTTCGTCATTATGGATCGAGCTGGAGCAGATGCTACTTGATGCAGCCAAAGAGATTTGTGGAGATAACGTCGCTTTGCTTGAGGATATGCTGTGAGTCGAGTTATCTCTTTCTAGTGAAATTTCTGACACGCCTTGTACATCTTCAGTCGACACTTGGAAGACCTGACACAAGACAACAAGCAGAGCACGAGCGATTTTGTCGATGATATGGTGATTTTATTCTCATCACCCCCCTCGGATCTGGTTAGCGCTACCAAGCCTCGATTGACAAATTTGAAAGAAGATTCAGTCAATCATTTCCTTACCTTTCTCAATAGACCGCTTCGCAATATTTCTTCAGCTGCTAGCGGTTCAACATCGCCCTCGTCTGTGGTCAGTTCTGGTCCCAGACTTGTTCATGAAACCTTTACTCTCCATGAAAGGACCAGATGTGCGCAGTTACAAGCAAGCATCGAAATAGCCATGATGACCTGGGCTATAGAGTTCTCATGTGTGGTCGGCAAGCACTCACAGTTGAAGATCTTAACCTACGTAAAAAATGTGACACCCGCTCTGAGAAACGGGATGGGGCTTAATGAAGTGGTGGAGAGCGTTAGAAAGAGGGCAGGCGATCGTTTTGAAAGTGATCGAACCAAAAAGAGAGAAAGGGAGATCAGATTAGGAGAAGTCAAGAAGCTGGAAGACATTCAGTGAGTCATTTACAAGCATAAGTCGTTGAGATAGCTGACATCGTCTGCAACCTAGACAACATTTTGAGAGTATCACCGATATCTGATCGATCTTGAAAATGCACCTTGAGGAGTCGTGACGTAGATCTTGGGCATGCTGATGACATAAAGAACCAAAAGTATATATAGATATCTTGGTAATAAGGAAAGCGTTTGGTTATTTCACGAGTGCTCACGCTAAGGAATAGGAAAGAAGTACACATTTATCGATCATGCATATATATCTCCTGCTCTATACATTTCGCCTAGGTTAGTATTTCCCAACTAGTAAGCGGCAGCAGCAACGAGTTTCGTCAATTCTGCGTCAAACAAAAGGTCAAGTTAGCAAACAATACACCATCCAATCCTTTCCCATTAGGTAGCGAGAAATAGACTCACGATTGAGTTGTACGTTCTCTTTTACGACACCAGCTTTGACGTCATTGTCACCATTCTTCGGTACGACGGCTTTGTCACCTTGAACCGTCCATCCTACTTTTTCACACCATGAGCTTATTTCTGAAGAAGAAGAGAGATCGAGCCATCGACCAAGTTGAGTGAGTGTAATTGACGAGAAACATGATGCGATTGATAGAGAGAATTGGAATCTCAAGTCATCGATGGGATGAGCGTGAGAAGGTAAGAAACGAGATTTGATAACTGATTTACGCGACGAGGAGGTTAGCTCTCGATGATTTACGCAAGGGGGAAAAACGGTGTTTTCATCGTTGCGGCTCTCCCTTCATGGGAGGAATTCGCTGAAGCAGGGATCCAGCTTGGTAAGGAGAACGAACAGTATAACTCACTGTTGGCAGCTTCTGAATCACCGTTAAGTTCTTTCCAGAAGTTTGTGAATTGACACGTTCTAATTAACTCGTGTAAGTTAGTTAAGAAAGGTACGATAGTTATAAGTGACTCGTCATCTGATTCTATATCATGTAAGATTGCCTATATGTATGACATAAATGGGGTTAGCGTCTGGTCATGACTTTTGATATGGAAGACAATGAAGGGGTGAATAATGAACGTCATAGTAAGAAGTGAAAGTGAAAGACAAAGCGTAATTGAGATTTTTGACAAATAAACGATTTGATTCCACCACTCACACTTGGTTCTCTCAATAAACCAAGAGATAAATTATAATCTGGTCCATGGACAGTCGCACTCAGGTTTTTGATCAAGATGTGAATGATTATATCAGGATTTGAATGTTGAGGATTGAATTGATACAATTTTAAGATAGCTAAATTGGCGAATAAGTCATATTGACCTTCTTTGATTTCAGATAAAAGGTATTCTTCCATGAATGGTAGATTTGTTGGATTATATCGATCTATTAATTTTTTGAAAAATGCTGTGATTAGCACTAGATTCCCTCTGAATAGATTTTGTGAGAGTACACGGGATGAATGGAGTTAAAAACAGGTGAAAACAGGAAATTGCCAAGCGAAAAAAAACTCACCAACACCATGGATCAATTCGTGAATCACTTCAGGTCTGGTAGAAGGTGAATGCCAATCGGCAAGGTTCTTTGTGGGTACAGCTACTGTCATCTTTGACTACTGTTTTTTTAAGAGAGATTAGTGTGTATATAAAGACGTTTTAAACTCTCTTTTAGTTGGATTTTGACTAAAACTGATCAATCAATCGTTTGAAAGAAAGTTGGAATATTGGGAATGCGTACAAAAGAGAAAACGGTGAGATGATCCACGTGGCTCTTTATCACACCTAGCAAGATAATCTGTGTTCGAAATGACTGAATTATTGCCACGTCACTAACATCATCGACGATTGGGGTCCCCATGTTCCCCTTGTTTCCTTTTTGACGCGTCCTGTGCTGAATTACGAGTAGAGCAAGGAAAAGCAATATCATCAGAAGATATTCAGTATCATTATCGGCACTTCATTGTGCACCAATTACCATCACATCAGCAACAATCGATAACTGATTGACAAAAACATGCGATGGAACAAAGGACAATATGACCACTCCAGAAGCTCCAATAGGAGCAAAAGTACAAGTATCAGCTGGAATCGGATACGTTAGATGGTCAGGTTCGAATCCACCTTTTGCAGCTGGTAAATGGGTTGGTGTTGAGCTGTACGTCCCCGTTCCGACAGCCTTCCACCTGGTTGTTCATCTGGACATGACAATCACAGAGCTGACAGGGTGGAAATGTATTAGACTCCAACCAGGAGGCAAAAACGATGGATCTGTAAAAGGAGAAAGATATTTTGAATGTCAAATTAATCATGGTGTTTTCGTTAGACCAAGTCAAGTTAAAATACTTGAAACACCTAAAAATATACCATCTACTGTAAGTAAGATGTCTTTTGAAGCTCTCGCGGTATCGATGTTGAGTATGTCATCTGAATTGATCATCATCATATCATGTCAATAGCCAAGAGGATCTATACCGAAACCAAGTCCTGCCGGAACACCCTCACAAGCACAACCAACACCTACATCTCGCTTGACTTCAGCAGGACCGTCAAGAGTTTCATCGCCTCAAAACCCGAATATACGCCCTTCAGCACCTTCGACTCCACCACGAACAGTATCCCAACCCACATCAACTCCCGCTTCCGTTCCTGCTCCTCCTTCTGCTCTTCGAAGAGCTTCTTCGACAACAGCTACACCGGCAGCCAGCACTGGACGTACTAGTGCTGCTGGGACTTATAAGAGACCTCCGTCCGTAGTGGGAAGAGCATCAACACCACTCACCTCTCAAATAGAGTCTCAAGAATCAGATCACAATGCTTCTCACGATATACCAAGAAAAGGTAACATGTCACCTCCCCCGGTTCCAAGACAAGTCGTCTCACCAACTGGCAAAAGAGTAATCTCTCCAATTCCAAGTATAAACCCCTCGATACCAGGTATATCACCACGTCCAACCATGAAGCAAAGATCAATATCGTCGACATTATATCCAGCGATCGAACTTTCTTCAAATCCTGAAATCCCCCAAGAACACGATATATCAGAAAAAGATATTGCAGCTTCGTTCACTCATAAACGGGAGTTGGAAGAGCTGAAAATAAAAATAAAAATACTGGAAAACAGGAAACATGAGGACCAAGAGAAGATTAAGACTCTGGAAGGTAGAGCAGGTGAAGCTGATACTCTACGTGCCGCAAGAGTGAAACTTCAAGGTAAGTTACGAATCCAGTTGTATTCGAATTCAGCGTGGAAGACTTTCATCGTGGATGTTAATGACGAGGGCCTCTGTAGCGAAATTTCAAGAACTTCAAACCTCTCTCGTAGCTGCACAGAGATCTTCAAGAGATTTACAATCTGAAAATACAAGATTGGACAATAGAGCTGTAGAAGCTATGGATCAACTTGAGATGGCAGCTTTAGATAGAGAAGTTGCCGAAGAGAAAGCTGAAGCTGCTGAATTGGAGAAAGACAGACTGAATGAAAAATTACAGGAACTAGAATTGGAAGTTGCAGTGTTGAAGGAAGAAAATGGTGAGTTCACTGATCTCGCTACCCTGGAGGATCCAACCAACGTGGTAGCTAATTTGAGTCGAATAGCGGAATATGAAAAACCTGTCTCTGGTGTTGAGGGTGAAAGAACAAGTTTAGCGTTTGTTCAACTGGAAAAACATAACGAGAGGTTAAAAGAAGCACTGATAAGGTATGTACCGCTGCTCGAGCCTGAAACGGTATGTCCGCTGACGATATCGCGCAGATTACGTGACGTGTCTGCTGAAGCTGAGAGAGAACACAAAGCCAAGCTTGCAGATTTAGGAAAAGAACTCACTTCTCAAGAAGATCTTATCAGTGAGCTGCGGACCTCTTCATGCGTCATGGTCATCTCAAAGCTAACGTCATTTTAGGTCAACTTGATCTGACGGAAGCGAAACTCTCCAACACTGAAGCTCACGTGGAAGATCTGAAAGCTCAATTAGATGATGCGTTAGGTGCCGAGGATATGCTTGAACAGCTAACAGAGCGAAATCTACAGATGGGCGAGGTAAGTATGCCAAGACGACAACAAGTATTCTCGGAATCTGCTAATGTATCCGCCAAATCTATAGAGGATTGAGGAGATGCGAGTGACTATTGAAGATCTCGAAGCTCTAAAAGAACTTAACGACGAGCTTGAAGAAAATCATCTCGAAGCGGAGAAAGCGCTCAACAAAGAGATAGGTAAGCTGCTACTCTATGTAGACGTCAGATGCTATAGCTCACCAGTAATGTGCAGAATCGTTGACTGCTCAATTGAATCATGAACAAACACAAGCCGGAAACCTGGAGAATTCGGTCTTGGACATGGAGGCTACTATAAATCAGTTCCGAGAATTGGTGTCGAGTCTACAAAGGTGAGCAGTTGAGGCTTTGAGGACAAGTAAGCAGCTGACTTTGGGTTAAAGCGAAATCGACGTACTTCGAATGCAACAAGCTTCAGTCGAATCCAAAACAGCTTCCACCTCTAAAGAAGCTCAAGCGTTGATGAACTTGAACCTCAAACTGCAATCAACGGCAGTCAAAGCCCAATCGAAGACAGTTGACCTGGAACTAAAGAAACTGGAAGCTGCTCAATTAACTGAACATTTACGAATCGTCACTTCATACCTACCTGATGCTTACAATGAGACTGAGGTCGACTCGACCAACATTTATCTCTTCTTCAACCGAATTTCTACAAAGGTCGATATGTTGATTGGAGTCATATCACAAATGCATGGTCTTCCGTCTGCACTCCATTCCGCTACTTCTGAAGTGCTAGTAGGAGTATGTGAATTGAAAGGGAAATTGAGACATTTCAGTGGATTAAACAAGAGATTTAGCGGAGTGATCAAGAGAGGTTCCGCTGAAGAGTGGTTATCGTTTGGCAAATTGCTAAGTGAAGTTAATGGCGTAGAAGCCAGAATAGATGGATGGCTAAACAACGTCAAGAACGATGAATTCAATGAAGGTGACTGTGCAAGAGACTTGGGAAGGTAAGCTATTTAACACATTACAATCATCAATGGCCCTGAACGAGCCAAGCTTATCTGACCTTTCTTTACAGTTTGATAGCTCAATTTGATCATCTATCTGAAACATCGTTCAATAGACCACAATTAGATATTGCGGAACAACAATTATCTTTGACCTGGAACTTTGACTCAGATCTAGACAATTTCGCTGCCGCTGTTGGTTTCGCCAAACAAACTATCTTGAGTCTGACTAAAGAAGATGGTAAGTTTCTGTCGAGGTTCTGTTCTGTGCGTCGTGTAATATTAAGCTGATTTAAATACCCGAATAGACATTGAGATCGATGTAGGAGAAACCTCACTAGAAGAAGGTGTTTATGGACCTGTTCAAACGATACTAGACCTTGTCAGAGGGGTCAAGGTGCCTTCTGGGTGAGTACAGTTTGTCGTATCGCTCGTATCGTTAAAAGCTGACATATGGAATATGTTTGTAGCAAGCTCGTCGCTTCGGTTGAAGAAATCGTGGCTTCTTCTCATGCACTTCAACCTGAAATTACCCTTCTCCTGGGCAATCTAGCCAATAGTGTCTCTAACGCAGTAGACCTAGCCGTCCAGGTAAGCTCAAACATTCACTCTTCTGAAATTATTTAGCTTATTTCAAGATACGTCCGCATAGCTCGCTCAAAGGATCGGAGCGCATGTCTCCTCTCTTCGAGCATCGAAACTACCTCTTCGTTTAGCAGATATCGAATCATTTCTCGTTGAAATTACAGCTGAATCATCGGCGGCTTCAGATGCGCATCCGTGGGATCTGATTGCTATGTTCGTCACTCGATTAGGCAATGAGCTAGGAAATCTATTACCTAAAGTTAGAGAAGCGATCAAGAGCAATCATCTTGTTTCCAGTGAGTTGACAGGAATTCGATGATCAAAATCGATCGGAAGTCAACTAATCTTCTATCATCTATCACAGTGGACGTCCCACCACCTTGGTTGGCAAGAGTCGCTCTCATCAAAGAAGCTGCTTCTTTCAATGCTGATTCAGAGAGGAAAGTTCTGAAACTCTCAGAAGATCTGAAAGACATGTTAAGGGAAATCAAAATCAGAGTGAGATTTGCTGTGCATTTGAGGTCTACCCTCGTATCGGTTAGCTAACATTCGTGGGCAGGATCAAAACTTGCAAGAAGCGGGAGTCAAAGTTGAAACATTAGAAAGAAGACTCGAAGCTTCACGAAAACAGGTCAGTGACATTCTCACACTCTTGCAACAGTATTCGGCTTATGCGCGAATTCACTCATAGACCGATACAATCATCGAACTTGAAAACGACGTCGCAAAAGCCAAAAAGCAAGAGAAAGTATATGAAGATGCTATCGAACAACTACAAGCTGAACAGGATTTGTTGGAAGCTGATAATGCCAGATTGAGGAAGAACCAAGGTACATCCTCAAACGATAGACAAGGTGAGCCACGACCAGTTCATCAGTTTGTATCTTTCGAATGTGACCGCTGACATAGACACTCTCCATAAACAAAGGGAACAACATCACTTCTACTCCTGGAGGAACGAACATCGAACACTTGGTTGTCAATTCAACAGGAGCTGGGATAGAATCGACTCAATTGATTGATAAGATCGAAAATCTGAAATCCGCAATACGATATTTGAGAAATGAAAATTCATTACTCAAATCAAAAGAATTATACAACGATATATATTCGTTACCTTCAATCAGATTCGACCGAGAACCAATATTACCTGAATTGGTTTATTCGGAATCAAGCTTACCAGGATCTGTCTCTGACACAGAATCAGATACAGACTCTGATTTACCTAAAACGCCAACGACTTCATCTGAGGCTAGTGTCGTTACGAAACATACAATAGAAGTTGAATCAAAGTTACTCTTCAAAGAATTGATTGATTTCCAAACTATACCGAAGATTGTTGATATATCGAAATACGGAATTGAGGACGAAGGGAAATGGAGGAAAAGGAAGAATGAACCTGAATATCAGAAATTAGAGTGGAGGAATAAAGAGAAGAAATTAGGGAGGAAATTGGATAATCTCAAAGAGCGAATGAAGAATTTGCAAAGACGTTGATCGATGAGAAACCTGAGTGGATTGATGCTTAGTTTGGTATTGGATGAATATACGTATCTATGCATTTGCTATGATCTTTATGTTTGATGCTACATTCTTTGTCGAATTAAAGTGCCATGCTCATTGGTGAACTGTTCCCACAAAGTATGATAAATGACGTTTACTTTGTCCCATGTTCGGCCGCAGACATGATAAAAATGGTAGGGTGGAATCAAATATCAAATTGCTGGAAAATTCAGGCACGCATCATGGTTCTTCCAAGTTGGAATGACGTCAGTGCGTTCGATTCACACTACGGGGGCAAGCGAGTCACCTGGTCTGTGTGCAACGTCACTATTACTCTCTTTCTCCCTTTTTTTCCTGTTGGTGATGATGAATATCAATTGCATAAAGAGATATTCTTCGCTCTTCCATTACATTACATCAATCAAACCACAAATAATTTGATTTCAGATCACTATACCTTCCCCCACAATCCATACCAAGCTCAACATATCCACAATGTCATTCATCAGACCCGCTTCAATGAGACTCACCGCTGCTCCTCGAGCCGTCATGGTGAGTTATTTTCTTATTCTTTCCGTACAAGCTCCAACTTTGAAAGATCACTCCCAAGTACAACGCTGACTTGCAAATTCCGAACTATTAGAGACCTCGAGTCACACCTAAACGAATTACCGCTCCTGCATTCAGAAGGACATTTGCTACTGAAGTTCCTCCTGCTCAACCTACCACCCAAACCCCACCTCCCTCTTCAGGTGGTGGTGGTGGTTCCAATGCCCCTATGCTTATCGTCCTCGCTGCAATCTTGGGTGTAGGTGCAGGAGGTTACTACTACCTTAAGCCAGTCAGAGATGTAGCTGCTATCGCTCATTCTGGTATCACCAGCGCTAAAGAGAATGCCGAGTCTTTGGTGAGTATTGCTTCTTTCTTTTAGGGGTTTCTATCCTCACAGGATCCAATGCAGCCTTGCTGATCTCATGAATCTCGTTAATAGAGCGGTCTTACCGATTACGCCAAGGGTTTCCTTCCCCCAGGAGCGTTCGCATTGTATCAAGCATTATCTTCTCAACCCGGTGGAGCAGGTGGTTTCTTAGCTTCATTGAAAGACAAAGATCTCAATGATGTCCTTGATGAAGTCAAGAAACACGGTGGAGATGACATCAAAAAAGTAGTCGAAAAAGTACAAAAAAAAGTACAAGAATCAAAAGGAGATATATCAAAAATAGATTGGAAATCATTGGCATCTGAATTAAAAGATGATTTACCCGAAGGATCACAAAAAATGATTGAAACTCTTATCGGTAAAATTCCAGACAAAGCAGATTTCGACGCTCTGATTAAAAAAGCTAAAGATATCGGTCAAGATCAATTGAAACAAGTTGAAGATTCAGCTTCTAAGATATTGAAAGAAGTTGAAAAAGCTAGAAAAGAAGGTAAAGATACAGCAGATGCTTTCTTAAAAGGTCTTAAAGAGGGTATGTTACCATTCAATTTATCGAGGTCGAGGCAAATGCTTACTGTTTTATTTGGGTTCACTTCTCAGCCGCACCTGCCGATGTCGATTCCTTGATCAACCAACTTAAAGAGACAGCCAAGAAAGCCGGTCTTCCAGCTGATACTGCCGAAGCTTGGTTGAAGAGTAAAGCCAAGGACGGAAAGGTCGACGCTGAAGCTTTGGTGAGTGTGTCTCCTGCATTGAACTCTGTCCCACTCCCAATCCCTCGAATCACCTTCAGGACATGCGGGATTCCGTTGTTCAGGAATGACTGCTGATTTTCATTTGTTACTACAGGCTAAACAAGTCGAATCCCGACTTAAAGACGCTGCCAAATTCATCCCTGGAGAACCTAAAGATTTGATCAAACAAGTCGATCAATTATCACCTTCTCTCGCTAAATTACTTCAACAAGCTTTACAACAAGCTGATATCGTAGATGAAAAAGGTAACAGAAAGTAAATTAACTTCTAGCGTCAGTCTTGTGGTTGATTTAGTATATCAGAGATTAGTAGTATATCGTATACCCACTCTTTATATCAATTTGGAGATAAGTCAATATGTAGCCAAATCGAAAGCATAAAATGGAAATGTAGTAAAGTCAATAGCAAATAGCAGAATCACATAAATACAAATGACAGAAGGAAACCATGCATTTAATTCTCATGTTATTTTTTTCACTTTTGACAGTGAGAGTCAGGCGAGCAATGAGTATTTGGGTGAAGGTATTTATAGATTGTCCAACGGCCTTAGTAAACGGATGCAATGATGCTGACGAAAGAACTAGATGCCTAAGTGGCCGCAAGTACGACGGAATTGATCACTGTTCAAATGACGGCTCGTCTTGGCTTTGATCATTACATATGCAACGGAAAGAGGTACTTCTTAATTGGAATAATATGACAAGCGGGAAGTATGGATAGTTGTAAGATATAGGTTGATAGGTGTTAAACGATTATGATTTGATTGGATGATGATAGTTTCTCTGTTTGCTCTAGTATTTCCTTGGAAATGAGAAATAAAGTGTTCGGTGAATGATATTTCGATCAAGCTGACTCAGCCAAACTCGCCCAGTAGGAAAAATCGAGTCAGAGACGATCGCTTCATGATTGAGTTGACCATAGATATATATATTCAAACCTGTACCCTGCATTCGTGCAGTCTGCGAAATGTATATGTATAAAAGAAAGCTTTGCACAAATCATTAACAAGAGTCATCGCATGAAGAAAACACATCATCCAAAAGTATTAATGCCAATTCCATCGTATTCAGCCTAAAATATAATTATTAAGTTAAATTGTGAGTTTGTCAGTTTGGGGGATGAAATCTCGTTCCTGTTTCTTTTGATGGGAAAGATTTGAATCCCGATTTAGCGGGGGCACGGAATATCATATTATTGATCATGTGATCTGCGGGTACAGTACGCCATGATATATAACCAATCAGATTACAGGGGTTTGGATAAACACCATTCCCCAGCTTTGTCATTATCATCATAATCCTACCGTATCAACCTACCATTGAACGTTGAACATTCATTGAACAGTGGATCATATAGCTGATCAACTGCTTTGCTTGATCATATTCATAGTAACGTATAGACAGTCATACAACATCAAAAGATGTCACTTCGAACACCCATGTTGAGAGCGACTGCTGCTAGACGAGCAGGTCAATCTGTTAATCTCAGAACTCAAGTAGTTAGAAGGAGATTCGCATCTTCCGGACCTGAAGTAGTGAGTCACTTCGTCTACCTCTGAAATGCCATGACCATGAGAAAACTTCCTTACATGTTGACGTGATTCTTCGATTTAACAGAATCCACCCCCTCCTCCTAGATCATCATCCGTACCTTACCTTCTCGCAGGTGTAGGTCTTGCAGCTGCTGGTGCCGCATACCTATTCTACGGTACTGACGGTACACCAAGAGATACAGCTAAAGAACTCAAATCATCCGCAAGGGGTGTAGCAGCTGCCGCGGAAGGTAAATTGGGCTTAAGACATAGTCAACAAGACTATCAAAAAGTTTATGATGCAATCGCTGAGAAATTGGAACAAGAGGGATACGATGGTGAGTCATTCGTTCTAAATTGTAATTGCCTTGCAGTCCATTTCTGTTATTCTTTCTCAACTTGCAGAGCTAAATCTTGCCATCTTAAATCGCAGATGGATCTCTCGCTCCCGTTCTTGTTCGACTCGCTTGGCACTCATCTGGTACTTACAACAAAGAAGATAACACCGGTGGATCCAATTATGCTACCATGAGATTCAAGCCTGAAGCCGAACACGGTGCTAACAATGGACTGGTAAGTACTCAGTCTAAAACCCTTTCATTCACCTCACGATAATTATTATTCCCCCTTACTTACCTCATTTCCTTACAACCCTATAAATCATATAGAACATCGCTCGAGACCACATGCAAAAGATCAAAGACGCTTTCCCTTGGATTTCTTACGGTGATCTTTGGACACTCGGTGGTGTAGTCGCAGTTCAAGAATCAGGTGGTCCAACTGTACCTTGGAGACCTGGAAGAATCGATGGTTTCGAACATCACGTTACTCCAGATGGTAGATTACCTGATGCTGCCCAAGCTCAAGACCACTTGAGATTCATCTTCTACCGAATGGGGTGAGTGACAACCTGCCTTTTTTTGTGCCATTTTTTTGTGCTAATCTCCCATTTCGGATGTCGGTTTTGCAGCTTCAACGATCAAGAAATCGTAGCTCTTTCGGGTGCTCACGCACTGGGTCGATGCCATACCGGTACATACATGTCTTTTTGTTTAATACCCCTCTTTCGCAAGGCTGATCCAACAAAAATTCCCTTTGGTAGACCGATCCGGTTTCGAAGGACCATGGACCTTCTCACCTGTCACTTTCTCCAATCAATATTTCACTCTTCTTCAGGACGAACCTTGGCAATGGCGAAAGTGGTTAGTAAACTCCTGCCCCAAATTCGGCTGTTTAAAGTAAGACGTTGCTGATTCTGAATCCCGCAACAGGAAGGGTCCAGCTCAATACGAAGACAAAAAGACTAAATCTCTTATGATGCTTCCGTAAGTCTCCCTTGCACATCTCAGCTGGAGATTGAATTGCGGCTCACGCGTCGACAATTCACAGTACCGACATGGCTCTTGTCAAGGACAAATCGTTCAAGAAATTCGTTGATATCTACGCCAAAGACGAAGATGCTTTCTTCAAAGAGTAGGTTCTTGTTCAGCACAACGTTCAATCCCTTCTATCGTTCGAGAGGAATACCTAGCTGATCTCGGGTGCACTACAGCTTCTCCAAAGCCTTTGCTAAACTTCTTGAACTCGGTGTTCCAACCTCTCAATTCGCTGGTGACGCTTGGAAGATGGGCAGCGAATAGATTGAATGCCTATGATTTGAAGTATGGTATACATGTGGTAGACGATTGGTGCTTCAGGCAGGGTTGAAATAGTTATTATGATTTGTCTTTATTAGTATTTAAGTTGTTTCTGCGAGAAAGAGAGAATGGTGGAAAATATATGCAAATATTGTCTAGTCTATTCATCTGCATGTTCAGTACCTTGTTCCTTCATATGTGCTCAGTTAGTCCGAAATTCGGAGATGACACTGTGATCAAACCTCATCTTCGACGTATGATATTCTAGATGCCATTCATCTACGATCTTATACGTTGACAATTGAAAGATATTCCTGTACTTTCGGCCGTCGTGACATGTCGGAAGGATTGACCGAGAAAACCGATGATTGGAATGCTAAATTGATAATGAAACATGACGTGTCATTATGAATTGATACCGGCTTTTATCGGATTATTCCGGTTATATGACGCATCTAATTGAATCAACCTATTAGAATACGAGGAATTACACACATAACAAAAATAACATGGCAGGAGAGAAAATAGCCCTTTACATGTGAGAGAGAGTGAGAAATGGTAGAGATGCCCAATTGATCTATCTCCTTGACAGAAACCAATTCTTTCTTTCTTTTCTCTTCTCTCCTTTCAAAACTTTACATACATACCTCCAAAGACAGTGTTCTATATCCTCGACATTTGAGGTCGTCGAGCATCCATCCACCCGCCCTCCTTCTCTCATATCCCTCTTTTATCATTTTAGTAATAAACCTCTCTTGGTTCCTGATATAACACACAAACGAAGATTACACTATCCAAAATGGTAGCTTCACGATACTTGGTAAAGGGAGCTTCTTCCCTTACCCGAACTTCAATGTTATCGAGATCAATGGCAACTGTACAATCATCAATCGGTGATAAACAAGTACCCATGTCAAACCTTGAAAAAGGTAAATTCGTAAATTACGCTAGAATCGAAAGCAATTTACAAATCGTTCGACAAAGGTGAGTAACTTTCTTTGCAGCACACACACGGGTGGGTCTGCCATCGAGGTGATTGCAGATCGAACATCCTGGGAGGAGAGTTGGATGGTCTCGGTAATGGAAAGGGGATTGTCATTTCTTTACCATCATATCGGCTCCACAATTTACCGGGCTTCAGAAAGGGTGATAATTCGAATTTGTGACTGGCATGTTGCTGACATCTCAATATCATTCCACTAGACTCAACCGACCACTTACCCTTGCTGAGAAGATCGTTTACGGTCATTTGGATAACCCTCACGAGCAAGATATCGAGCGAGGTGTTTCTTACCTCAAGCTCCGACCTGATGTGAGTTAATTCCCTGTATGAGCTTCAACGCCTTTGCTAATAACCGTGGCAATCACAGCGAGTCGCTTGTCAAGATGCTACTGCTCAAGTGAGTATTCACAAATCCTCGCGTCTTCTTTTCAGGGATATTCCACAGTTTTTCGTAATGGCTACTGATTATCCGTGCTTTTCTCAACTACCCTTTAGATGGCTATTCTCCAATTCATGTCTGCTGGTCTTCCTCAAACCGCCGTCCCTACTTCCGTGCACTGTGATCACTTGATCCAAGCTCAAGTTGGTGGTCCAAAGGATTTGGCTCGTGCTATCGACATCAACAAGGAAGTCTACGACTTCTTAGCCACTGCCTGTGCTAAATACGGTATTGGTTTCTGGAAACCTGGATCTGGTATCATGTGAGTGGACTCCATTCGCTATCCCCCATTTGTACCTAGTCTGACTTTTTGTGCTCGTAGCCACCAAATCATCCTAGAAAACTACGCTCTTCCTGGTCTCATGATGATTGGTACCGATTCTCACACTCCTAACGCTGGTGGTCTCGGTATGGTCGCTTGTGGTGTTGGAGGTGCCGATGCTGTCGACGTTATGGCTGGTATCCCCTGGGAGCTTAAAGCCCCCAAGGTTATTGGTGTCTATCTCGACGGAAAGATGAGCGGATGGACCACCCCCAAGGACGTCATCCTCAAGGTAGCTGGTATCCTCACCGTCAAGGGTGGTACCGGTGCTATCATTGAGTACCACGGTCCTGGTGTCGAATCTCTCTCCGCTACTGGTATGGCTACCATCTGTAACATGGGTGCTGAAATCGGTGCTACCACTTCCCTTTTCCCTTACAACAAGCGAATGTCCGCTTACCTCGAAGCCACCGGTCGATCTCAACAAGCCGCTTACGCTCAAGAGTTCAACCACAACCTTCAACCCGATGAAGGATCAGAGTACGACCGAAGAATTGAAATCAACCTCAACGAGCTTGAACCTCACATCAACGGTCCTTTCACCCCTGATCTTGCCACCCCAATCTCCAAGTTCGCCGAGGAGGTTAAGAAGAACAACTGGCCTGAGGAGCTCAAGGTCGGTCTTATCGGTTCATGTACCAACTCTTCGTACGAAGACATGTCTCGATCCGCTCACATCGCCCAAGAGGCTGCCGACCACGGTCTCAAAACCAAATCCATCTTCACCATCACCCCCGGTTCCGAACAAGTCCGAGCTACCATTGCTCGAGACGGTTTCGTTGACACATTCGAGAACGTCGGTGGTGTCGTACTTGCCAACGCCTGTGGACCTTGTATCGGTCAATGGGATCGACAAGATGTCAAGAAAGGTGAAGTCAACTCTATCATCTCTTCTTACAACCGAAACTTCACTGGACGAAATGATGCCAACCCCGCCACCCACGCTTTCGTTGCTTCCCCCGATCTCGTTACTGCCATGACTTTCGCTGGTTCCCTTACCTTCAACCCCTTGACCGACTCCCTTAAGGGTGCCGACGGTAAAGAATTCAAATTCTCCGACCCCGCTGGTCACGAGCTCCCATCTAGAGGTTACGACCCCGGAGAGAACACTTTCCAAGCTCCCCCTGAAGATGGTACCACCGTCAACGTAGCTGTTTCCCCTTCATCTGACCGACTTCAACTCCTCACACCCTTCAAGGCATGGGATGGACAAGACATTGTCGATGCTCCTGTACTTATAAAAGCCAAGGGAAAATGTACCACTGATCACATCTCTGCCGGTGGACCATGGCTTAAATACCGAGGACATCTCGAAAACATCTCTCAAAATTGTTTGATCGGTGCTATCAACGCTGACAGTGGTGAAGCCAACAAGGTCCTCAACCAAGAGACTGGAGACTTTGGACCTGTCCCTACCGTCGGTGCTTACTACCGAGACAAGAACATTCCTTGGGTTGTCGTAGGAGATGAGAACTACGGAGAAGGTTCATCTCGAGAACACGCTGCTTTAGAACCTCGATTCCTCGGTGGACGAGCAGTTATCTGTCGATCATTCGCTCGTATCCACGAGACCAACTTGAAGAAACAAGGTATGCTTCCTCTTTGGTTCAAAAACTCTGCCGATTACGACAAAATCTCCGGTACCGATAAAGTCTCCATTGTAGGCTTGGCCGACTTCAAGCCTGGTCAAGATATCAAGGTAGAGATCACCCACAAAGACGGTTCAAAAGATTCTTTCCTCACCACCTCATCAATCAACGAAGGTCAATGGGAATGGTTCAAAGCTGGTTCTGCTCTTAACAAGATGGCTGCCGCTGCTAAAGCCAGAAACGCATAGGTCTTTTTCCAAAAAGGATGACCCTATAGTTTTCTGCCTCCAGTGATTGTTTCATTTAGTGGTCTATCAATTATTAGCATGTTATCAACCAGTAGTGATTCAATCCATTCAATAATTTCTCCTTCATCTTATTCAATTAAATTAGCATTTTATAAATTCGATTCTTTTGTCTTTTGATTTTTTCCTCATTCCTTTTTTCCCTCTTAGTTGTCTTTTGGTCTGAATCTGGATCTGGTTATGGAATTTAGCTCTTTCGTAAATGAACGAAGAAGAATTTGGCTTCCTCTTTTATCTTTATAAATAAAGTAAAAATAGTAACAACGTAGTGTGATAATTGTCTGACGTGATGCCAAATCTTATGATCTAAAATGTCGATTTGGAGATGTGCAGGTCCAGGACTGTAACTTCGCGCAAAAGGTCACAATTGTACCATCTCATCGTATGCAAGACATGCATGCGTGTGTATATGAAGTAAAACGTATGACTGCACAAGACTGTATTTGTTGAGGTTCCGGTATGATTCTGATCAAACCATTCACTCCGCCATCTTAACTTTTCTTCGGATGAGGTTGGAAGCTATGAATAGTCAACATGTAAGTGACAAAGTAGCAAGCAAGTAAAAAGAAAGTCCCAATTTCCGAACACAGGATAGATTTGACTCACTCTGTACCTAATAAATGAGGAGTGTCTTTATATTTTTTCAATAACCTCTCGATAGAATCTAAACCTCTATCTAATTCAGATAACTTTGGACCGAAGCTCAATCGGACGAAATGATGACACGGAGAATGGAATAGATTCCTTCGATGAGATGGATTTATATCAAAGAATATTCCTGGAACACAAATGGTTTTTTCCTTCATACACGATTACCATTAGTCATTGTTTTTTTGGGGGTATCGAGGATAATCAAATTTATCAAGTGACTATGAATTTGCTTACCTTCAGAAGTTCTTCAAAGAATGTTAATCCGTTGTTCAAGGGACTATCTAATCCTGATAGATCCAACCAAATGTAAAACGTAGCTGTGGGTGGAATCGATACTTTTAAACCCATCTTCTCAAGTCTTGAAAGTACATGATCCCTCTTAATCCGGAATGCTTTTTGGAGTGATATCTATTTTCGACACATGCCAACAAGTCAGACGGTTACAGAGCGTGATGATGGAAGTTCGGTTGGGTAAAGGGTCATGTAAAGGATTTTTCAGAACCCACCTTGTCTTGTTGAACTCTGTCAAAGTTCAACAATGGGACAGCTGCTTTTTGTAACCTATCGTAAACCACATGTTGGCGTCAGCAAACTACTGATGAGACAGAACGATCGAAGAAGATACTTACACATGTGAAGCTCCACCGTCTAGGAAACTACCAGACTGCGAAATAGCGCTAACAACATTCTTAGGTCCTACGACCCAGCACACTCGCCATCCTGGTAATCTACGAGGTTGATCATCAGTAACAGCAAAGGAAGAAATAATGGCACTATCACGGAGGGAGATTCATAGACAGTGTGAGACTCGCCTGAATCCCTTTGTGAGTCCATTGATGAGTATGACAGGATCCTGTGCCTCTTGTCAGCATTTTACAGACATCACCGCGAAAGATGGATTGACCGTACTTCATTGACGTTCTCAACAAATTCTGCGCCACTTAAACTCGTGCCTAAATCTTTCGGATCATCGGGATACTGATACCTATGGTTGCAAGTCATTCGTGAGCACCTCTAACTCTCACCAGGTCAAGAGATGAAAATGAAAATGAGGGTAATTCATACTGACCAACTGTAAAACTCATCTAGGATGACTGTTGTACTTTCTTCTTTTGAGAGGTGAACTAAATCTTTCAACTCGTCTCCTGAGATACATTGCCCAGTAGGATTACGAGCTGTCCCAACGTATTTCTGTTTCAGCAAACCAGGCTTTTATATGATCGCCATTATAATGACTTACGATTAGAAGCTATAACTACGCTCAAATTGAGATTCTTGATTTCCCTTTTCAGCTATTCCAGAAATGACGGTATCAGTCTTACGGGCCCATTTAGACTGAGAACGAAAGCAACGTACTTGATCCAGATTCAGCTTATATTTATCCTACAGTGCTTCTATGTTAGCCTCGCCTTGATGACTGATGAATAGTCAACGAAACGTACCTTGGCGTCTAGAGCTGTTGGAATTGGGATAAGCCTTTTGAATACCGATAACACTTCCGAATATGTTGTATCTAGAGAAACGGTCAGTACCTCTCGTAAATGATATATGTCGAATTCTTCCAGGCCAAAACGTACATTCTGGTATTTGATAGCCTATTGCAATCAAATTGGTAATATTAGCGGACTCGTTACAACCCAGGAACGGGATATTTCATATTACTGACCACAATAGACATCTCCCTATATCCAAATAGGCGGTCAGTATGATATGGGTTCCAAGGGCGCTCCAATGATAAGTCAGATGCAAACTCACGATAACAGCTGCTAACCTAGCCATACCAGCTCTACCCCCCGGCGTAATACAGACGTTCTCGTATGTATATTGAGATTCTTTACCTTGTCTATATTCCTCGTTGTACAGTTTCTAATCGTACAGTCAGTCAGTTTAAATGTATGCGTGCTGATTCCCTTGCCTGTATTTGACCAACTATCCTTTGCCGAGGTGGTTATACAGCAGCTTGGATGACCAAACCACTCACTGCGACTGCCTCTCTCAATTCCTTTATACCTGTGGTTGGTCCATATTCATTGACGTCGTCGCCCCAGAGAGTGAGGTCGATAGTCTGAGGTCTTGGTGGTCCCTCAGGCAGCGGCCCGACCTGATTGATTTCCAAAGGGCATGAGCATTCGTGACATTCCTAATACGTGATCATTGGTGTATTGAGTTTGATCAAACAGACCCACCTACCTCGGGTGCACCTTGTCCTAAATTTGCCCACTCTTGATCTCCAGTAGAAAACCCATTGGCAATAGCTCGATCTGTACAATAAGTCACACCAGTCGCTCCCGGATGTAAGATTCCTGGACTAATGCAATGAGGATAATTTCATTAGCTTCGAGGTCATACAATTGAAATTTAGGTATGTAGGGAGACTCACATCACTGGACCGTCTTCTTCTGTGCTCTTCTATCCGTAAGCGGTTGTCAGCATATTGCCCAGGAATTCATATTATAAAGCGTACGCGTTGTCATATTGAGAGAATGTGAATGTCACTCACTTGATCATCGATATATCTTCTCAACAGCTTATGAGCTTCGGAATCAGTCTCTTTGCTAAGCTGTTTAACGGCCGTTGAGCCCATGTTGAATAACGAAGTCATGTCGCCAGTCCTTACAGTGAACAAAAAAACTTTGATCAAGCTTGACTCAATATAAAGTGCTCTAGGTCAATGGAAATATTGGATTTTTCATTATGGTCTGAAAATAGCATTGGGCTTATTTTGAACGATGATCATTGATGATGTCATGTTTTGACTTTGTGACGCGAATGTCTTCTTCTTTTTTTCATCCTTCGCTCGATTCCGTTCAGACATTCGCGATGAATGTCAATGCAACGTACTCGCTGAGAGTAAGGTCAAGTAAATCAGAACGCATGATATGCTTGGTCCGATGAACGAATGAGAGTGCTGACATGTCCTATCGGCACTCTTCTCCTGTACAGTACTGTTTCGTTTTAGCATTTCTATCGGTACGACCCTAAATATATTGTATCTATTGAACTATCTAATTCATCTCATTTATTTTATCTATCCTACCATTCGATGGATATATAATATAAGCCATTCAGCTATTATATTGTATTCTTACTTCCGTAGCCATACTCTTCTTTGTTCTTCTTTCATGCTTTCCTTACTAATCTAGGGTGGATTTCCCCCTTCAGCGACAGTGACTGCTCGGTAATATCAACAGTTGTTTTCATTTGCGATGAGAATCGAATCCTTTCCAGGTATCCACACTTATTTTTACATCCAATTATGACCATTAGGAGTTCTGCAAGATATCAATTAGGAAAAGAGTGGTGTGCAAAATAAGTACTATCGGCCGGTATATCAATTGTAATCTGTCAAGCGTCATTGCTTAAGTGCTTAGTGAACGTGATCTTTTCCAGTATATAACGTAGAGGCATTTTTTCGTATATAAGAAATCCAGAAGAGCTTTTGGCAAACTTCAGAATTGTTTGATGTTCACCGTTGGTCCAAGCAGTATTTGCGAGTTCTTCCACCGTGTCCAAGAAAAACAACCCCTCGCAACCACGACATTGTTATGACACCAAGATCCACTGACTTGTTTGACTACGGCATGCCCAACATCTTCAGATGTATACATCTCTATAACACTTCTATCCTTTTGCCTTTCTCTTCGAGTGTCATAACGGTTCTTGATGATCCAACCGGAAGAAGCCAACCTCGTGAGCGAGGATCTATCGTGACATTGAGACCGAGCATGGTAGATACAATGACTATTCACTGATTTGACTTATCGCTTGGAACAATGAGTATCTTGCAGTACTTGTCGGAGGAATCAAAATTCACAGGAATGGATTGTCCTCGGCTGGCGGCTAGCATGCTTGAGTATTTATCTTTTTCTGCCTAAGAGATTTTCGACGTAGGCTCACAGAAAAAGAGACACGCGGGAAGGATGCAATAACCATTCCTCCTTGCTCCCTTTACTCATTGCTGAGACGTAACGATATTTTACAACGATTATGCACCTGAGCCTGAAAATATAGGCTCAAAGCGCTAGGTTGAGCTTTATCGTTCAGTCAGCTTCACCATAGTCAGTCGTGCCTGAACGGAGATTTCCAAACATCTCCGCACAAAAGTTGATTTCTTCGTCGCTCTGATTTATTTTGATCCAATTGTACCCATATCTCAGTTCGTTCACTTCTTATCTACTTGACTGACACACCTCAATCACAATCACAAACAGACCAAAATGTCAGCAGCATTAACGAAGAAACAGCAAAAGTTAGCAGCTTTTCGAAATAAGCAAAAAACCAAAAAAGCAGGTGCGACAGAGGAAGTTCAACCTGATTTGCCTGAAGAAGATTTATTGGATGACGCCGAGGAAGATGCTGTGGTAATTTCGCAATCAGATGACAAGAAGCAGAAGGGCAAGTCAGGCGATACCGAAGCTGTGGATGACAAGGTCAAGGATGGAGATAAAAGTACGACAGTCGATAAAGGGAAAAAGAGAAAAACTGCGTGGGACGAAGATGAAGATGGAGAAGCAAAGAAAAAGAGTAAAAAAGATATCAAGCAGAGATTCATCCTTTTCGTGGGTAAGTAAGACCATACTCTCGTACCCATATATCTATCATTTGTAGCTCCTTGAACGAGGAGGGTCATGCGATCTTGTCGCTAACGGGTCCAATGCCTCACTCCAGGTAATTTAAGTTTTAAAACTACTAAAGAAGAAATACAATTGCATTTTGAACCTACTTTAGGTAAGTCAAATTACCATTCATCATCATATATACAATTTCGACTCAGAAGCTTGTAAGCGAGGGAAGGCTGATGTCAACGTTTCAACTATAGGTCAAAAGCCTGCTGTCAGACTGTTGACATCGAAACCTACACCTGGACAGTCAGCGCCTAAATCGCGAGGAATAGCTTTCTTGGAGTTACCAACTTCAGCAGCTATGCAATTGGCTCTCAAATTGCATCACTCGAATTTGAAAGGCAGAACAATCAATGTCGAGTTGACCGCAGGTGGTGGCGGTGCAGGTGAAGATAGGAAGAGAAAGATCGAAGAGAGGAATAAGAGAGTCGGAACTCAGCGTGAAAGAAAGGCTGAAAGAGAGAAGGAAGAAGGTGGTGAAGAGGGTGAAAACGCCAATGCGGAGCAAGATGGAGAAGTAGACGGGAAAGATGGAAAACAACGGACAAGAGGTGGTAGACGAGTCAAGTCAAAAACCAAGGTGAGCATCAGTTTTTCTCTTCCACTACATCTGCGATTCCCACGTGTTCTCGTGGTCGTCCTTTTTCATCAGTCACAGTTTACTAATTGCATATACCTTTATAGCCTGACAACGCCTCTGCTCCTGTACCCAAACGACCTCGATCCGATGCTTCAGGCTCAAATGGTGCCCTCACAGGTTGGGCTTCGAGACAAGCAGGAACAATATCAGCTGTACCCAGTTTCAACTCGTCACGACCGCCTAGGAGGGACGATAACGGTGGAAGGCGAGATCAAAATGCTAATGGACGAGACAAATTCCAAAAGAAGAAATGGACTCCTACAGGAGCTAACGCTCAGCCTGTCGGATAGATACCTTGGGATATATGGAATACAATCTCTTCGTTCTTTCTTTGTAACACTGCTTCGCTCCATCACGGTTTGTGTGTACAATATGCATTACATCATAATCACATAGCATGTAACTCATCAGCAATATGAGATCTGCCTATCAAACGCAGAAATCGTTAAATCTGATTTAACTCAATGCAGTAGTTACAGACAGAAGACTAGGAGTCGTTACTGATTTGGGTTTTCCAAGGTTTTCAATCTTCAAGCATGACTGTCTTTCGTACACTACGAGATCGATTTATAGTCAATTGATTTTGTTCCACTTTCCTCAACTATTAAAAAGGGGTATTCCCACTCACCATAGAACATACTTTTTCCTTGGTCAGGGTCTGACATTTACATTTGGAGCATTCACATTTGTGGTCATCAGGTAAAGAGCCTGTTGTCATGTTCACTGGAACGATCATACAAATAATAGGATAATCCACAGAAGGTGCTAAGGAATGAGTCATACACATGATGAGAAGTTCATTGGCCGTTAGGCTAGGTAGGTTGTAGTTTCGGATCGATAGGTTTTGCCGTTGGTTGACCGCCGTATGAATCGGAGTTTAGGATATCGTTAAGAGCCTCATACAGATTCAGGAGGGATGAAGTCGTCGGACAGTAAACAGGCGGTGTTGGGGGTGTAGACGGAACGGGCCAGGGTGGCGGAGAAGGTGAGGGAGGAGGGGATGGCTCTGGCTCCTGATTCGACGTAATAGGAAGATTGCTGAGAGAACAAGGAAGGTATTGGTGCAGTAGAAATCAAGTGAAATCCGCGCCGGAAAACTGAAAAGATCGTCTATCTGGGTGGCAAGGGTGGCGGTTTAGGTTTAGGTGCAGGACGAGGAGGTAAAGGGGGAGGTCGAGATGGAGTTGGAGCTGGTGTCGGATTAGACAGTGTGAATAAAGCTAGAGGTAAGTGGGTGATGTCTAGGTAGTGGTAGATGTGGAGCAGTACGGCTCGAAAGATTACAGAAGAAGATGGAACAGGATTGGGCTCTGGGGCAAGTTCCGGATTGGATTTGAGGTTGAGATCTGGGATGGATCTTGAAGAAGGATTTGCATTCAAAGTGTTGATGCTTTACTTTCTGGTAGGACCGTTGGGTGAGGGATCAGGAGGTGGTGGGTGAGAGGGTCTCGGAGGCGGAGTAGGAGGTTTGGGTGGTTGGGGAGCTGGGTTTGGAGATGGGTTCGACAGTTTGATCAGAGTCTAGCTCGTAGGAGGAGGAGGTGGAGGCGGGGGCGGGGGCGGTGGGTAGTTTGGCGGAGGTCGAGCAGGGGGGATTGGTTGAGACGTCTTGGACAAATGATCTGTTGACTGAAATTTGAGAAGTAGCGATTGTCTACGGTATGTCGATATAGATTGGGCAATTGGATAACGATAGTAATAGTCGTGGAGTTGGTGGTGGTGGCGAAGCTTGATGATCTGGACTGAGGTTGCCCGCAGTATAGAGCCTGCTCGGTATAATGGATGAGTGGTTTGAAAATTCGATGAAAGTTGTGGGAATAATTATTGTTCGGTCCAATTGGTAAGAGGTATTTTATACCTTTGTTTTTGGCTGTATTTGATCTTTGCTACTGGGTTATCAAGGTTCGAAAGGTCGTGGACGTGGGGATCAATTAGAAGGTCAGAACCGATTCTAGCTTCTTCTCTCATCAAAATAGAGCTAGGTTGATTGTGTGTCAACCTTTGGAGTCGATGCAATACGCGATGAATGCCAATGTCGAGGCAAGTCCTTCTTCTTCTCCTTTTCCTCTAGGGGCGTTATAAGTTCCAATAATAGGAGTGCGAAATGCCGAGTTCAAAGAAAGGGAACCCTCCTGAACTCGTTGCCGGGTCGTGTTTATGGTATTCTCGCTCAAAGAGAGTGGTTCCAGGCAGGAACGAGTACTGTATCTTGATAAAGTGGAGAGTGCTAGCTTGACATGGTATTTTTAACTTGCACGTTGAACAGGAAAGCGTTTATTGATGGTTGTTTCAAACTTCTCTTATCATTCGGAATTTTACTTGTACCTATCAATATCGAACGGACACACAATCGACTTGTAGATACAGCACAACCACCACTTTCTGTTGTTGTTTCTGTTGTCGGAGTTGGGATAGGTCGGAACTTCTTACATACCAAATTGCTATTCCCGAATTCTTAGTCACATACTACAAAGTCTGTAAGTATTATTTTCATTAGCGACAGGAATGAGACGTTATGTTCCTTTCTACTCGTCAGACATTAGAACTGCAGGACAAGCAGGAATCAAGTATGAGAACATACTCGTGTGTGTTTCACTTCGGGCTGCCCGAAACGAACGTTGCGCTTCCTCTTGATGTCAAGAATCCATGCCCATCCTTCCCTCAGTAGTGAGGAACGGAATAGATCCCTTTGATTGCCATGGATCATTATGAGTACCATACACTCTGTGGGGAGGAATGACTGTGCTTTAATTTGGGATTTGGGGGTACTTTCATCAAAGATCAGGGGAACGAATTATAATTTTCCCACGAAAGAAGAAGGGATGATCGGCTCAATTGTCAATTGACCTTGAGCATTGATTGTGTTCCATGTGGAAAATCCAGACCATTCGACAGAACACAATGTTGTAGAGCTTGATACACACGCCCAATGTCCCGCAGCGTTTTCCGCCGATGTCTCACGCTGTCAAGATGAAAGATGACCCGCCGGATCGAACGTGAATCAGCCGAACGTTCGCCAAGAACCGATACAAAGGAAAAATGTCAAGCGAACACAATTACTGTACCATTGTGAAGAATCAACGTCAAAAAGATCTAGCGTCTTGGCATCTTGGCATCTTGAGACCTTGTGGCAGGAATAAGCGATAAAAGAGACTTTCAAAGTGGAAAGTATTCCAGCGACTTCAACCTCCCTCTACGAAAAATAAAAAAAAACATGAATCATACATGTCTGTGTTGCCAGGGTTGTAAAACAACAGGACACACCCTCATTGAATTGCAACGCCTATGATAATTACATATACGTTTCCACATGAACAATGTATAAATGATATGCTGATACTACCTCACTCCCTTTGCACATCCCATCCCACATGACAACGTCTGACTAAATAAGAATGAGATAGCACAAATTACCAAAAAGAAGAACAGATGAAAGATAGAAATGAATGACATATAGAGTAAAAACATAAACTCATAGATAGAATGAAGATAAAGTAATGTGGAATGACTGGTTCTCTTTCCCCAAGAAGGTAAAAGGAATTTTATGCATTGATGAAATCGACTTGAGTTGACCGGATGCAGTTTTGGGTAGGTTTCAAGAGAAAGAGATTGTTGTTCGTTTACATGCAGAGCAGGAATCGGAAAAGAACAGAGACAATGACGAGTTCCAAAGGAAAGCCCTCCAAGGGTACGTAATGATGATTTTGATTGAGATCAAGGTTAATGATGTATACAGGTAATGAGATTTGAGCGAAGATGACAATGTGAATTAGGTTTCAAGGTTGACGATAAAGTTGAATGCAGCAGGAAGAAATCCTGGAAGTAATGTTGTATCGAGTTGGAGCGGAACAATCGATTATGCCTTGAGGGCGACGGGAGCAGACTCGAGAGAAGGAATGCTAGCGGTTCCTAAAGCGGAAGCGAAGCTGATGGGAGCTTTCTTGCTTTCAGATGCTGAAGAAGTGGGGGCCGAGGTATGAGCAGGGGTGGCTGCGCCGGATTGTGCGGCGGAAGATGGTTTAGTAGAGATGATCACTGCGTCTGATTCAGAGTCGGAGTCCATGGTGACGCTCTGCGATACGGAACAAATCAGCTTCAACATTTTGTCGGGCCAATTTCCAGAATATATCAACACTTACATCAGCTTTGTCACTCTTTCCACTCTCACTTCCTTCACCATCAACGTCAGTAACTTTGACTTCAACGGGTTTGGGAGGAGCGGGGGCGGACAAAACTTGAGCTGCTGTCTTCCCATTCCATGAAGGCTCCTTCTTCTCGCTAGTGGGAGTTCCGAGAGCGGGGAATTCGTGGGCTTGAGGTACTCTTTGAAGGGTGGCAGAAGGGATTTTCTTCTCTCCAGCAGATGAAGATCGAGATCCATTGGCATTAGGGACGGTGCCGTTTCCATTGATGTGAGGGACCCTTGAACCGGCTCTTCTGGGGTGTCCATTTCCGTGGAAAGAGACATTGGAAGGGGCGGGAGAATGAGATCGGGAGTTCAAACCATTCGCATGGACTCTCTGAACACCAGGTTGAGAGGCGGATCGAATGATGTTGGGCATGGGAGCGGCGGCAGCAGCAGCTGGTTTAGGGGGAAGGGCGGTGTTGGATGCATCGGTATCATTGAAACCTTCAGTCTCCACGGGAGCAGTGGCGGATTCATTCTGCTCAGCAGAAGGAGCAGATGCCTCGTCGATAGGAGCTACAGCTGAATCGGGATTACCGTTTGGTTCACCGTTAGAAGCGGGAGCAGCGTTGTGCCCTTGTTGTCCTTGAGCAGCAGCCATTCGTTGCTGTTGAAGGAACTGGATTTGTTGCTGATGCTGTTGTTGTCTGAATGCAGGATCAACTGGACCGAATCCGGGACCACCCATCATTCGCATTCCTCTAGGTTGTCGAGGGAAAGAAGGCATGGGAGCAATAACTCCTCGGACTACATCCGGATGTCGGCCTATTGACAGTGAAACGAGGAATGTTATCAGCATTACGAGATCTTTCGAACCTTGTTTCGGAGAATAAACTTTTTACGGTTACAAATATTTCGCTTTTCGCGGCGGATGGAACGAAGAATATGGCTTATCCTTCGAAAACGATACACAGCAAGGTAACGAAAGACTGGAAACGGTCACAACGCGGAGTGGATTGACGACAAGATAGTGATAACAACTTACAATCATTTCCTTCAGCGTCAAGATGAGGGAATTTACAGAATTCTCCGTTCCTACAGTTACCTTGATTAAAGAAGGCGCAAGCAGGTGGGACACCATCTTTCCAGCTTCCAAGTTTAGCGGCACCGTTAGCGGCAGGAGGTCTACCCATCCATGGTTTGGCTCCACCGGAGAAGCTGGGCTTCTTACCGTGACCAAATGATTTACCTGGCATACCGAACTGCTGCTGTTGACCGAAACTTTGACGTCTGATGTGAGCAGGAACGTTGTTCCCAGCAGGTGGGAGAGGGGGCATGAAGCCATTAGGAGGAGAAGCGGCTGCGAAGAAAGCTTCGGCTGGGGGAATGGAAGGCAGAGATGTTCCTAACATGGATGGTGAGAGAGGTGACATGCCGAACTGAGATGGAGGAGGAGGTGACATCATCTCTACTGGAGGTTGGAATCCTGGTACGAAAACTGGTGCGATTGCTGAAGGAACGTGTTGTCCGTGGGGTTGAGGGACTTGTACGGGTATAGTTGATTGATCATGCTGAGAATCATTTTGTTGTTGTTGCTGCAGTTGTTCAGGTGTTTCAGATGCGGGTTGCTGTGATTGTTGTTGTTGATCAGCAGAGAAAGGTTGGTTTGACGAAGGGACGAAATAAGGGCTTTGGGCTTGAGGGAATGGAGCTGGATAACCATTCTCATAACCCTGAGGAATGAAGTTACCATTTGGACCTACAGGAGCAGGACCTGAAGGGAAGAAAGCTTGATGTCTAGGATGGTAGAAAACACATGAAGCGCCGTATTTACAGTTTGGGAAGTTTCGACAAGGGATCGTTTTGGATACATCTGCTGGAGGGAGATTGCTTTGGTTGTTTCCACCGTTTCCATTAGGGGAATTTAACATACTATCTTTCCTTAATCCTAGAGGTGGAGGAGGCATAAACATTCCTCTTTGTTGTTGTTGTTGATGTTGTTGATGATCCGATGATTGCCCAGGTCCAGGGAAGAATCCAGGTTGTTGATAGAAGTCTTGAGGTGGCATACCCATGAACTGTGGGGGGATACCATACATCGGTTGGGGATAAAGGATTGAAAGCATTAATGGATCATTAGTAAGTCCAGGAGGAGGAATGATAGCTCCTGCTGAAAGAAGTTCTCGGACTACATCATGATGATTTCCTCGTATAGCAAGTACGATAGGTGTGCATCCACTGTTGATGTCTACGCATGTCACAAGACAATGACAATGTATCCCACATCAGCTACAATCCCAAATTTTGATGAGATATCAAAGAGACTCACCGAGACTTTCAAGACCTTCCAGACTTCGTGATAAAACAGATCTGACATCATCCAATCTGCCTTCAGCACAAGCTGCATGTAAGTTGACTTCTTCTTGAGCTTGAGCGTGGCCTTGGCCTTGTCCTTGTTCCATTGAAACACCGTTTAGTTGATGTTCCAATCCATCAACATGTCCATTTGGTGCTTGTTCTTCGTTTCCATGTCCATTTTCAACATTGCTGTTGCTCTTATTGTCGTTGTTGGTGGAAGCAGTAGCAGAAGCAGCTTGTTCAGCTTTAAGTTGTTGAATGGGAGTTTTATCTTCAACCTGAGGAGCTGAAGAAGTTGGTTCAATAGCCATTTTGACAATCAAAAAGCTCCAGTTATTGTTGATATAAACAATGACAGCCTCGAGTGGATTTCAACGTTTAACCAAGTCTGAAAGTCGAAGGTTGGTTAACTCGACTTTCTTCTTTTCTTTCCTTCGAAAGATAGTTGATTAAGCTTCGCTTGTGCAGTGATGTGATTGACAGGTGCCGTTTAAGAGCTCTTTTTTATGTTCGTTTTTTTGGTTTTCCTTGTGTGATTCTTATTGAGGGTTTGCGGATTTGAGTGTGTTTGAGGAATAACCAAATAAGTGAGGAAAAAGAGTCTTTCTTGGGTAAGTACGGCTTTTGTTGGGCTGTTTTAATTATGCAAGTGGACGAAAAGAGCCAAAAGGGTGAGATGAGAAAAGGACGAGGAGATCACGACTGCTACTCTTCAAGTAATAACAACAATGAATCTGGTCTTTGTGTATGTATATATAATTCGTACGTCAAAATTCCTTTTTTTTTTCTGGTTTTTTTTTTCGAGGGAAATTATCTTTTTGGAGGGGGTAAATGGGAAAATTAAAAGTCATGATATCCGGTTAACTAATAATAGGTTATCTAATGACCATTACAAATTATAACTTTGGAATGTCACGGGAAATAAGGCACGAATTCTAATCTACCATTACAAAATCATTCCCTCCCAGTAATCGGAATAGTTCGGTAGTGTGTTTTTTAATCCCGTCCAAATTTCTTGGTGCCTGAACCCACAGCGAGGAACGTTGATGTCTGACTTTCAACAACACATGATCTCTTCTATCAATTATTATAACTATATTTTGCATATACATACTTCTTTTTCATCATGAATCACTTGATCTCTCCTCTTTGCGGTTTGGCGGTTTCCCAGTGGAAGGGTTTTAATTATCAATGACGGTCGCCTCTCATATATTTGTCCGCTCTGCCCAAAGCCCATATACAGAAGATGAATTTGAACGCTTCGAATACAGTAAAGTGAAGTGAATGACGAGGAAATCAGCCAGGTTCTTATCTCGAACATGGACGCTATGGAGACTTACCAGGATAGTCAATAGCACAGTTCTTATTGAAGATTCCTTCCGTATCCTCTTGTTCCCATCTTCCATCAGACTTCTGTCTACTCATGATCAATTTGGTAGCCCTCGCAATCACTGATTTATCTTCATATTGACCATATATCAATGCCAATATTGACCAAGCAGTCTGAACCACTTGAGATTGTTCATGTTGAGCATACTCCATGGTCACGCATGACTTCAACAAGCGAATAGGAATAACCATTCAGTTTACTCGAACATTATTTCGATAAGTGGGATCTCACCATATACGTTTCACCCCATCCACCATCTTCCATCTGTCTGTCCACTAGGAATTTACATGCTCTTCTAACCCTTTCTGAATTCGCGCAAGTCTCCCCTGCTATAGCAAGAGATTCGAGTGCAAACATAGTAGCGTATGTGAAACATATACCCCTGAATCCGCGGTCAGCTACTGAAACAAAGAGGCGGAATCACTCGGAGCAGCTCACCAAGATCCGTACCAAGAACCATCAGGTCTTTGAACATCGTGAAGGTATTCAATGGCCTTACTGACTGTCCGTCTGTCATTCTGTAAGCTTGAATATCATCGATGCTATGACCACTTACTGAATATCTTCCGGTCGGTAGGTGGGATCAAGTCTGCTGAAATGTTTCAAGGCTGAGAGAACCGAGGTGGTACATCTTCGATCACGAAATGATCGTCAGTAACGGTCCCTCGATATGAACAGATACAAAGAAGTACTCACTCAGGGTACATGTAGTCAACCATGATGTTTCCTGATGACATTGACCTATCAGTATCTAAAGCAGTACTGATACACTCTCCTCCTTGTGACTTACCGAACACTTCTGCAGCATTGAGATATTCCATTTTGGTACTACCTCTCATAAGTTCATAACTCGCAAAGCCACCACTTGGATTCTGCATAGTCAACAAAGTATCTATTGCATCTCTCATTCGATCCAAACCTAACGTTTTCGGCGCGTACGATAATGATTGTATCGCGATGACTGCTTTTAATCCTTCGGCTACACAGTCGCTTACCTGGTACACACCGTTGAATCAGATCAGCTTCGCTTCGTGTACATGGCTCACAAGGAGAGGATCCGTTGGTGACTACGCATAAGACTTACAGTGTAACTTTGTTCGGGAGTTGAGAAAGCCCAAGCGCCTTTAGTCCTGTGCCTGTAATTCTCTTTAAACCATTTTGGGTTTTCTCTCATTTGAGCTTTATCTAACCAATCCAACATGCTCAAGACACTTTTTTTATTATCTTCATCTTCTGATAAACCAGTCTCGACCATTGCTTGAGCCATAAAACTTAAATCCCAAAGTTGTGAACCGTTTGTACCCATCATCATTAATCCATCTTTGCTCAACCACAGAAAGTCATCTACTCTGGATAAGTGTGATTTGAAAGCGATGGAATCAGGTCCTTCTTTTGCATATCTACAAACCATGTTGAAAACTTTTGAAACAGGTCCAATAGTTTGATATCCTGTATTTTCATCTTCCATTGATAATAAGTCGTACGCACGCTTATTAGCTAATTTCCTTAATGGAAGAGAAGATGAGAGTATCGGTATATTAGGTAAGGCCTCGTAATATGCTAAAACTCCATGAGCAAAGTCTAATACTGGATGATGAGGACAATATATGTCGATGGGGTTGATGTTGCTTCTCTGTGCCGACCATTTGATAGATTCGTATGGTTGTGTGTAGAGTTCCTAAATCGAGAGGACATAATTAGTTTGGTTAGTTGCGTTGTGATAGGAAGATTACTGCAGCACTCACTTGACGCAACGCAAATATCAATGGAGTATACTGACCGACGAATCGAGTACCGTAAAGATAACTCATTGGTGTGACTATGATTCCATGATCAGCTGCGATACAGCTTATGATACCAACAACCTCTCCATAATGTTCAGTACTTACATGTCTGTCTAACGTGAATCCACTGAACAAGAACGAACGCAGAATTAGCAGATTCCTGTAATAGGAGCGAGAGCGGATCATGATCGCAGACTTACCCATCTCCAAGGTGCAAATGGTAGCCAGTCAGGTAATAACCTATAATTAGCAGAAGTTAATGGACATCTGAGAACATGGGAAAGTGAGACGTAACACATACCATAACTCGGGCGGTATACTACCCACTCCTTCCCATTCATAAACACCTAAAACACTTAACCAGACTTTACCCCAGCTTGGTATACCGGTTGCTCCTCCTGTTGCAACATCGCGTCATCAGCACCGTTCTCACCCACGTTTTGTCATCATACTAAACACCGACATACCCATCTCATGTATTAGCCCTCTGATCCGTGTCATTGGTCCTTCATCAGGTCCCATACCTAATATACGAAGAGCAACATAGTTCAGGACTGTTCCATATACAGTTGGAGGCGCTGCTGTATGTCTGCAAGTATACACCAGATAAGCTGATGTGTCATAAAAAACATTTTGATAATGTGGAGTGAGTAAGAGGTGAGGAATAATGATATCACTTACAATCCCCAACCACCTTCTTTCCTCAATTTGTTCAGAAGGTATCTCTTCATCTCTGTAGATTGTTCTGGACGAAGTTGTTGACCACATACGTGCAGTCCTATCACTAGTCCTGGTATAAGAAAGAGTGGACCTACGAGATCGACAAAATATGGGGGTTTCCCGTCAGCGATTTTATAGAGTACATGTCCATTTAAAAGGGAATGAGATGTATTGTATGATATGATCGGCTCACCTCCATATTCGGTTGAGAAATGACCATCATGAGATTGTAATTGCTTGTAAAACTTGAATCCATTTCTAGCTGATTCCAAAGGTGTATTGGGAGTTGACAATTCAGGTGAACACTGAGATATAAAAAGAAGATTTAATTTTCTTCAGCATATGTATTTCTGCTTCGTCTGTTGAGCATGGATTTCATTAGAGACCACTTACTGTATCTAAGCCTAGCCAGTACTTCTCAGTAACGTCTTGAGGCCATGATTCTCTTTCTTTAGGATCATGAAGATATATCCACTTTTGTTGTCCATGAGAATCTTCTCCTACTTTGAGTCGCCATCCTGTCAAATCAGTTTGAGGAGGTTTGTATGACATTAAAATGGGTAAATTGCTTGATATGGATTATGCAAGAACGCTTCACAGAACAGCTTAAACTATCGACCGTCTGACGTTTCAGCTCTAGGCGAGAATGGGAACAGATTTGACTATAAGCTTCAGATGGAAAGAGAGATGTTACAACGAGCAATTCTGACGTCGGATGTCTCGTACCATGTTTCATTGATCCGACGGATTTGATCACCCGGCTAAAATGCCGTAATATCCTGCGTTCATCACATTAGTCGTCACGAACGATATTCCACTATAATCATACACCACCAGTACTGGATCGAGCGTATAGATGCTTGAGCGACACTCAATTCATGCTTCATATTGACTATTACAACTACAACCTTGCTTTCCTTATCCTCCCTCTTAACGGATTCGGATTCGGATTCGGGATCGGAATCGCAAAACTCCCGATTCACATAGCATTCTTCATTTCTCTCAATTTACCCATAATCTTGATTGGATCTGTTTCACCTGTTGCTTTTCTAAGAAGACATAACAGAGTCAGCTTTTATCTTCGAATCCCGGTAGGAACATACCCCCTGAGTTAACTCACTTCGCTTCAGGCCTATCAAGTCTCATGAATACATTCCATTTCAATTCATCTCCAATAGTCGATTTACCAGTTGTACAAGAATCACTTTGAGCTTTCTTGAGGAGCCTGTTTGAAGGCGCAAGCGTAAGCTGTCATGATTTCATCCTATGAGGAGAGGATTGATGCGACAAGCTTACCCTTTCAACGGTTCGTTATCGGGTTCAACAGTCAATCCGAATTTAGCACTTCCTTTCGTATATTCATGACCATTGAAGACAAGAGTATCTTCGGGTAATTTTGATAATTTAGTCAAAGCAGCATGCATCTCTTCCGGTGTACCTGTGACCATCATAAGCAATCAGCTTTTTCTTCGATCTAGAATAGTTCACAAAGTAAAAAGACGCTGATGATTCACCTTCGAAGAAACGTCCGCATCCAGCTAAGAATAGTGTATCTCTAATTGTCGAGTGTTAGCATCGTGTCCCGTGGAGTCGTCCATTAGACAATAAGCTTACCCAGTGAACACACCCTTTTCTCCAGTTTTCTTATCTTCAATGAAGAAACAGATTGAATCCTGAGTATGACATGGGGTGTGCAAGCATCTATCGATAAAAAATGCATTCATCAGCTATCGGTTGAATGATTGCCTCGGAAAGACGATTAGCTCACTTGACGTCGATATCTTGTCCAATCTTGAACGCATCTCCTTCCTTCACTACTACGTTAGTTCCGGCGCTTTGCTTTGATCCACCATATGCTTGAAGTCCTGGATGAAGGGAGAGCTGTAACAGACATCAGTAAAAGTCATCGATGTAACTAATTCTCTATCATCGCCTGACCTGCTCTGAGCCCTCTCGGGAGATGATATTCAACCTCTTTCAGGGCAGAGCATCACGCCTCCTATCGCTCAACCTCGTCATCGCCTGCGTTCCCTTTCAGGACGAATAAGGACTCACAAATTTCGAGTTTCCACCAGAATGATCATCATGATGATGAGTAGTTATCAGACTAGTAACTTTAACTCCCTGTTCTTTCGCTTCTTTTGAAATCTTATTAGCGTCATAAGGATCTACGACAGCAGCTTCGTTTGATGAATCGATCACTAGATACATCCAATTATCGGATCGAGCTTGAATAGGGATTACCTTCATCTTGGTTCTACCGTGAACCGCAATGGCTCAGCAACGAAACAAGCGAATCATACTTCAATATTAGATAACGTACGATGTACTTGTACTGAAATATCTTTGAGAAGCGATCCGTGATTTTGGTATATTTCGAAGTATGAAAGACATAACTATAGAGAGGACATATCAAGTGATCATGCCGAGCTCCGCCCATGTCTTTCAGCATACTTGCATGTTCATCTTATACACTTTCATGGCAGCATAAGGACGTCATTTCATTTCTCAGATGAACCACGCGACGGCGGAGGTAGGCGCCTATTCCGATCCCATGGAATATCTTTATTTAATCCTCCTCACATAAAGGAACTCCCTGAGTCCAGGCCACATGTGATCCCGTGTCTCGCGTTTCTGTTTCACATCTTGAGATATCATTGGAATAGAGGCGGAGTGCGCCACTCTGTTGTTATTGCAATATCGTGCCAATTCAAAAAGGGGAAAAGGGGGATTCGTCCATCACGATTGAACATTAACATTACCAACTCAAGATCAACCGATCCTTTGTCTAATATACTTTCATACTTCATCACAGCTTTCATCACCATCAGACTCCATATTTAAGGATCTAATCGCAACCATCTATACCCAACAGTAGTTCACAATCGACTTGGCAATAGTGTATATACAATGATGGGATTCAAGAAAAAGCTGACATCATTGCTCCCTTCAGATGTACGTGACTGCTCTTTTTCTGTTTCTTTCCCCTTCCATCACCATTCTGCGTATGTCCTCATGTTAACGATGAATCCTTGAACATGTAGGCTCGAAACCATCTACAAAATGTGCTGACCGTAGAATGGGAAGGACAAGGGAAGACTGTTCTAGTTGACTTACCGGACCAAAGCAATGAGGATAATGAAGTGGAAATGGCTGGGTTGACTGGTAGCGGTGGTGGTGGTGGCACTTATGGTAGATTAATAGATGATGATGAGGTGAGTAGAGACTCGTTGTTGCCTCTTGGATTGTTCAGTACTGACATATGTATTTCGTTCAAGGACGAACGACCATATCAGCGACCTTCCCGATCTGCCTATAATCAGAATTACGATCGACATGGTGATACAAACCAGCCTCCTTCAAAACATAAAAATCAAAGTTATGCATCAAAATCATTACCGCCTTTACCGCCCCATTTAATGGGTGTAAACGGTGCTGCGATCGGTGGCGGTTGGGGAGGGGGTGGGATGAGAGAATCATCGAGTAACACAGGATATGTAAATCAAAATCCATTTGAACCTGAATACAATTCACCTCAACCATCATCATCTTCAACTTATTCTTCAAGTCCATATACGTCATTCACACCTCAAATGAATAATCCACCTTCATTCTCCAACGATAATTACGCCTACAACTCAAATCCTAATGGTAGAGAAAAGAAAATGCCTAATCCATGGACTAAATATCGAGCGGATGATATAGATTTATTAGGTGATTTAGGTGCAAATGCAGTAGAAAGTCCAACAAGTTCGAGAGGGACAAGAGATAGTGCAGCAAGCAATCTGGAAAACCCATTCAGGTGAAATGGATTATTTAGGCTTAATTCGAAAATCTGAAAATCTGAAAATCTGAAAATCTGAAAATCTGAAAGAAACGGAAGTGATATTTCGTATTGTATCTCTCGAGGAATGGAGGGACATTATCGCAACTATAATGGGGAATGCCTTGCATTGTGGTCAAGAAAGAATATTGTACTTCCGGCTGTAACTGTTTGTTCTGAATACATTGGTAATCCTGTTTGTCTCATTCGTTTTTCGCTATATTTATTTGTTGTACTTGGGACTATTCCCACATGTGCTACATCGATATTATACCTATTCGTCATGTAAGATCATACATTTGAATAATGTCAAGACATGAGCAAGCAGTATAGGTAGATTCCATTGATCTGTTGGGAATCACAAGATCGTCATCACCCGTCGAACTTCTTTTTCCCCACCACATCGAAATGCACTGTTTCAGGAGTTCAAGCGTTGTATCCCTTATTCGATTCTTCTAGATAGCATCAAACACTCCCGTCCACATATTATAATTCCATCTTCCACCTGCGTTTATCTCTTTCCCTTTTCCTTGAATGATGACTTCCCGTTCATTTTTCATCACTTGGAAATCTACATTACCTAATTGGAATGGTACTGGAATGAGATTGGTTGAACCGAGTTTTAGTGATATCGGCTCGTGAGATTTTCCATTTCCATTTTGTACGTGAAGCGTGAACTCATCCTTCTTTGAATAGATGTTATCAGGTAAGACTATCAAGAAATTCAGTAGATCCTGAGCCTATGTAATCGTGGTCCTGTCAAGTCAACAATTACTCGCATCTCATAGTGTAGCGATTCTCAAGCCTCGATAATTTTGTAGCTAGGGCTGTCAGAATGAAGAAGGTGAGTATCTTAACTTACCCATTCTGAATGATCAGGTTTACCAACATTATCTTCTGCTATATTCATATCCTTAGATTGAGTTCTATACCAAACTACCAATCTCCCTTTCCCTTGGTCTTTCCCTTCTTCTTTCCCTTTAGTTGGCTTTCCATGTTCGACGTTGTGCGCTTGATGTTTCCATTGATCGATGAAATATTTAGTCATCCATCTGAATCCATCATGAGGCATATCTGCAGTCCATGATTCGGAGCCAGGCTGAGCACCTGTGATAGGTCCGATATAATGTGATTCGCCAAAATCGTTCCATGAGATCACTTGGATGAAATTTGGTGATTGATCAGGAGGGAGAGAAAGGATTTGGAGGAATCGGGTGGGCAACAATAGGTCATCGGATCGATCTGGATATTGTGTGGAGAAATATCAATTCCTTTCCTCATCAAGCAGATTTGAATGAAAGATGGTGAATCAAGGCTCTAATGCTTACATATCCAGTTCCTATCATTAAATTAGCATCTACTATCCTTACGTGAGATGTCATATACATTACGAAACATTTCAAACTCACTTGTTCCAAGCCCATTCCCCTTCTTTACCATAATGTGTAAAGAACAAAGGTGATACAGCTGCCATATAAGGTTTCTTCTATATACCAAGAATAAATGGCCCCGTTTTAGCGCTTCCGTTCAAGCGATGTACAAAAATTGCTCACTCACATGATCAAGAAACGGTTTATCAGAATCCAGGTTGATTGTGTGATTGTTCATTGGCCTTTAATCGATAGTCTCGTTCAGGGAAGATTCTTCACCCGTCTAGTATCGAAGAGAGGTACTTACCAAGCACTATTCCAATGGAAAGCGCCGTCTACATAATCTTTCTTGAGAATCTCTTCAGGAGGTAAGAAGAATGAAGGTATGAAAAATAGCTATACCATGCAGCACCTGACTGAGCCACCAATGCCGACAAGATACCCAGTTTGGACTCACATTATCCCCCAAACTTTTCTGAACGCCATGTATCACCTCTTTCCACCCTTGATCACCTAAGTCATGTCCGCCAAACGTACTCAGAACAGTTCTTCCATCCCATTTGAACTGAGCACTTCTTCCTGCTCCTACGATCTTTAAGACTTTGGTAATGAGCAATTCGGGATCTTTAGGTAATACCATCAAATCCAATGACAGGAATAGTTTCAGTTTGTGAGACGAGGTTGAGAGGAGACGATAAGCTGTTGAAGCTTGAGTGAGTTGCCATTCCTCCGGACCTATATTCAACGCCAATGCGTCTCTATTCCAAGATAATCAGCTATCAGCCAGATTTCTCCACGTCACTTTGAGTTGTAAGAAGAGCTTACAGGGAGGTATCCTCAGCGAGGTTGAAAGTGTCTAGCCAATCCGACTCGGTAAAAGGATATGTGTTGCCCAGCTATACGCATTCAGCTTCACGTTCAAAACAGCCGGATATTTACAGCTCCAGCAATAGAGGGTGCTCACCATAAAATGGGCAACGGCAATCCTTGGCTTCAATACATCCGCAGCAGGTGACTCGCCGACTCCTTTCGATCTGTCTTTGCCTTTGCCGAACCATTGCATTTTCAATATCTGTATGGACAAGAAGAATATGATCACTGCTACGATGGGTCGAAAGATGGGATGAGAGGTTATAGGTTTCATCACCTGTCTCTACTGGACGAGGAATGTTGTCCTTTTGCTTACAATGTAATAAATGAGGGTGATGGTGGATCTCAAATAGCGATATACATGAAATGGTCAAAGCGATGAAGAATGCAAACCACTTCTCCCACGAAGTACTCAAAAAGGAATTGTAAAAATCATCGCATTCGCATAGCCGGAGTTTTTACGCGTTTGATTTGTTTGGTTCCGCGTATTGATAATGAAATTATCCCATTTGATGGAATTATGATAGGTCTTTAGATACAATCTCGTTCGTCTTCAGCGTGTATGCCTATACTGATGCATGCAGTGACACATCTTGTCATAATCTATGGTGCGCTTCAATGAAGGTGGTCAGGTTCACCGGAGTACACAACCCCGAAACTGGGCCGTTGTGCCTGGACCTTCTCCAAAACAGTGGACCTGATCGTTAGTGTTTTATCATCTACCCGCTTAGACCTCCAAATTATGCTTCCTTCTTCCATCTTTGTTTTCTTCAGAAAAATGCCATTTCCTCTGAAATCTCTTTGGATGTTCCAGAATTCGTCCCCCTTCCTTCTACTTCAATCAAGTCTTTATCTGCCGTCATGAAGGTCAGTTCCGTCGACACATTTGCTCAGCTTTTATACCCTAGTAGCATATGAATTACCCATTTTTATTTATGCGGAAATATCAGGAAACGACCATTTTGAGCTTGAGCCCACCACACCTGTGCTCTCTTTTTCCACCAAGGAGGGTCGAGTCACTGTTTCATGTTCGACTCGGATCAAATATTGAGGTATACCACTACTTTTCCATCCGGTCACGAAGTTGTAAGCACTTGACACGATATATATATATTCCCAGAAGGATAGTTGTGCTTAACTGTTAAATCTTGATCAACTTCGACGAAACTGGAGACGTTAACCAGGATTCTATATCCTGCTGTCTTCAATATAGACAAACCACAATCTGAAGATGGGTTACACTGTTGACTGTGAGGGTAGCTCGGGACCCTTAGAAACGCTATTCGGAAGACTGGATGTGCAAGATGAACGAGCCCCTTCTACCTCTCCTGAACGCCCCACTTTCAACTCCAAGATCGAAGAACTGGAATATCGTTTAATGAAAAAAGAGATCCTAATTCGACTTCATGATAGACGATCGGGTTCAATTAGAGATGAAGATGGTTATAAGGCAAACCATCATGATTTCAGAGGTTTCGTTTGTAAAAAATGTTGGACTGAAATATACGCATTTGAGAAAATACGATTCGGTACTGGGAACGTGACGAGCGGGATGACTTTCAATATGATGAACCACATTTCGAATGGCTGGAGAATACACAATAATGGTGATGGTGGATCTTCTTACTTCATCTCCACTACAGAAGATCTTCATTGGGCCATCTGGGAGATAGCAAGGAGACTCCACGATTTGGTCGATAATCCGGAACAGGTCACAATGAGTATCATTACTCGACATGAGTCTTATCCAGCAGATTATGGAGGGTATGAATCGATTTTCTTTGACCCACTACCCTTCCTGTACGGTCTTCGCCCTTTCACCAACAACCTTGATCACGAGGCTTTCAATATGGCTATCAATTTTGCCAGAGCTTCGAGTGAAAGGTTGTTCTATCGTAGGATTTTTGACGAAGATATAGAAGAAGAGCTTACCTGGACCCAGGATGTGAGTTCTTCTCGGTCTTTCGGTGTTTTTATGACAATCTCAGGAAGACTTACTTGATTCCTCAACAGGAACCCCCATTTGAATTGTACGATTTCATGTACAGACCTCTGAAGTTCTGCCTTCCCAGGAGTACCTGGTTGGATAATCTGGCTTGGAAGCACCGAGGTAGAGAGCCATACTATACACCTTTCAAGGTCGCAGCAAGAGTGATGGAGTGTAGGAAATATGAGATCAAATCAGGTCGTGGATGAAATATGTGAGTTGTGTCATACGCGTAATACCGCCCCTCCACTGACACTCCAATATGAAAGCGATCTCATCTTGATCCTTCTTCATAGTTGTGTGCAATGGGTACAGATACGTTAGAGTCGATAAAGCGTGATCACTATATTTTCTGAAGAGACTACTAGTTTAGATGATGTGATGCATGTTTTGTCCAAAGTTATCACAGAGTCAGCGAAGTTGCTTTAAATCCGGCTGGTCCCACCGGGGCTTTACGTAATGATTGTCATTCTACATTTCCCTTAAAATACCCTGTACCTCGGACTAAGACATTATTATATACTCGAACAGGATAATTACCGTCATAACTCACCATAAATCACTTGTTAAATAAACCCGCTCAATCATCGTTATCGCTCTTCCTTTCATCAGCCTTCACTTCTTCTCTTGATCTCATCTATCGCACATCGCATTCGACTCACAATGCGTCTCACTTCTCTCGCTCTCGTCCCTTTGCTCGCAACTGCCGCATCGGCAAACCTCGCCGCTGATGCCCTTGGATGGGCAGGTGAACTCGTCTCTGGTGGTGGTGGTGGCAAAGTCGCAGCTAAAGATGGGGAAATGAGAACAATGGATAGTTGGAGTTATGTCGATTGTGGTGAGTCATCCCACTCACCCTCTCTCGGGAAAGCGAAGTGAGATAGAGGCTGATGAGTCGTGTATCTTCATCTTTTCTGCTATTCTTCGTGTATGCTGTCGATTTCATATGGTAACCCTTATCGCACGTGATGCTTGGATTGAACAACAGGTCTCGCTACCGACGCTGTGTGAGTGATCATTCAACCTTCATACCTTACCAGTCCTTGATTATCCACCATCTTCCTCTCTCCTCCCCTGGCTCTCCTTGCTTTATTGCTCAATCTTGCAAATATATTTGCCTGCAAACGTCGCTGATCTGTATCATATCAGTCAAATCAAATCAATTCACGTCACCCCCGATCCTCCTGTTCCAGGAAAGAACCTTACTGTAGAAGTAGAAGCAGATGTTATTGAGGGTATCAAGGTAAGCTTTACACATCATGTCAAATCCCACATTGATAAACAAGCTGATCGATGCCTCCTTCGAAAATAGGAAGGCGCATATGCCGATGTTACTGTCAAGCTCGGTTTGATCAAGTTGTTACAAAAGCAATTTGACGTTTGTGAAGAAGCGTAAATATCTCTTTTTTTTTACCCAAACAACCTAATTGCAATCCCTCCCTCCCTCCAGTTGTGATTATCTTATTCGGCATCATTGAATAATTCAGCTGATTCAAAATGGCATTGTGTAGTCGAGGTGCCAATGCTACAGTCCAATGTCCAGTCGCTCCTGGCCCTTACAAAGTTAAACAGACTGTTGAACTTCCTAAAGAGATTCCAAAGGGTATGTACTCATTGACCGTCATCCACACTTTACATTGTTACGCTTTGATATTCTGAAATGCAAAGAAATGCTAATTTGTTTCCTTTTTTTCTTTCATGACATAGCCAAATTTTCAGTTCAAGTTAGAGGTTATACAGATGAAGATGAAGATATGGTTTGTCTTGATCTCTTCGTTGATTTCGTGAGTGTAGTACTTCAGCTTCTCTTGTGACGGTTGTGGCGCCTGTGTTATCGAAATGCTGATCGCGCCCTTTGATTAGATGAAGAGACCTGGTGGAGTCAATTAAGTAATTTCCTTTCGGAAGGCTTAAAGACAGTATTCCTTACTGTGTTGATATGAAGAGGTAGACTTTTGGAATAAGTGAAACATGGTAGAAGGTTAGAAAGAAGAAATGAGATTTCAGCGGACGACGATATGTAATTCTCCTCTACTCTCTTTAGTTTGATCGTGATTGTAATTAATTAAATTATCGTAAAGCATGCATCGAAGGACTGGCAAATGATTACCTCAGACAAGCGCATAGACTGATATTCGTGTAGCGCCTTTAATCTCACTTTGCTTTTGAGTGGATCAGATGCAGGTATCGTAAATCTCCTTTATTCATTACAGTCATAATAATTCATCAAGCGTTAAAGGCATATAGTATCGTAAACTCCCCCTTCTCGTAATTCATATCAGAGTCGTAAAAGATCATAACTATCGTGTATATCGTATAAGTCAATCAAGTCGTCCAATTTTACAGAAATACAATTACCACTCTACCACGTTGAGACCAGTCCATCCAAACATCTAGTCTCCATCCCTTGATTCACCTCGATCTGTATTGATTTATCGGTGCATCCTCTTTACCGGAAAGAAGAAGCGACATCAAGCTACCGATATGTATCCAAATACTCAAACTACTTCCGATCAATTTTGGTCCAATCTCATCGAAAGATGAGAAGCAATCATCTAGACTACCGAAAAGTTAAATCGCACTTGGCGGATTTACTGATATTTTGAAGTTTGATCGAGAGAAAATCGGTCCATACACCTTAGATTTAGGTTGAAGAAAGTACCAGACTACCGATTGTGGGGATGAGAAACAAGGGGAAATTCGGTCCATCATCCATTTGGTTGCTGGTTGAAGAAAGTCAATAGACTACCGAGTCCCAAGTAGAGATTCGAGCAATTGTTCGAAGTGGTGTATAGTAATAAAGTGATTCCGGATTGTAAAAACAGGTGAATGCGAGAAAGGAAAAGAAATATAAACGAATCAAATGGGAAAAGAATAAAAAAGGAAGATTCAAACTAGCAAGAGAGAATACGACGGAAACCAGGAGCGAGAAAAACAGAAAAGGAAAAGAAAAGTGAATCTAGCTACATCGAGAAGCATTACAAGTAGAAGGAAATCGTTGCAAAGGTTTATCAAAGTCCAATACCCTTCATCAGGAATGATGAGAGAGGGAGCAACCATCAAGGCTACTTTGATAAATTTCTAACGAAAATCCGAAAATCAAAGTCAAAGATCCAATTTCCGTAAAAAGGAAAAGCAACGTATTCTAGCCTGTAGAATGCTATCTTTGCTTGATGAACTTCTACAGAATAACCGTGATAAACAAAAGAGGGTGGAGATTTGAACAAGTTGGACATCGCCTAGTTGAGGAATAGTGATGTTTGATTTAGGAAAGAAGCGAGGGCTGGCCAGAAATAACTACATGCCAGAAGTGTTTCACACAAAGGATGAATGAGGAACGCGTCAAGCTAGAAAATATCAAGAAATGAGAAAGGTTAAAACGAATCTCGTAGCCAAGAAAAAAGAAAGATCAAGCATAGCAATGATGGAAACAAGGCCGTATGAGTCGTAAGAAAGATTGTGTATCGTCGTAGAAATCGTTATACTCGTTACAGAATCGACAGCGATCGTTACTTGAAGTCTGTGTACAGTATACATCGGCTCGTCCATTCGATACGCTGAAGCGCAGAGTGGTATCGTGAGTTGGATATGTACAACGTGTGTCGGGGGGAATTGGATTACAGGATTTGGCGGAAACCAGCCAAGAAGAAGAATAGATAAAACCGGAATCGAGGGATGTTTACACGTCGTGTGGTATTTGATCATTATGATGACTTCCAGGCAGAAGTATGGGAGGGATATTGGTCTATCTGGTAGTAGAATATTGGGTCGGCTTCGAAGTCTTCTCGTTTGACAGAAAGGGGACTTACAGACAATGTATATCTGTTATCTCCATGTGAGATACTGCCTTTCTGGTTCAGTGAGGTCGATTGCTTTGAGACCCAGAACCAGGACTATTGGAAGCGGTTCTTTGTCGGAGAGAGAGTTCGTTGTGAAGCATCCTACCATTACTCGTTAGTACTTCAGTTACATCTTAAACTTCATTACCCATTCAAGCTGTAACGCTTACTCTCGGAGTTTAGCACACTCTCTGCTTGCCTCATCGACTTGACCAAGGAGGTATCTGTTAGCGGATTCGATTGATTGGATATGAAGGACAGCTTAGAAATTCATCATGATCAGCTGTATTACAAAGATGAACAGATTGACGGTACTCACAGCGATCTAGTAAGCTAACTTTGGAAGCTCTTTGATTGGTATCGGGCAAAGCCTCTTTGAGTCTTCGAAAGCCTTCTCGAAGTTCGTCACGTCGACGCTATAGTACATCTATCAGTCAAGGATATTCAACGATATGGCCCCCTACGGCACCGAGCAAAAAGCTTCGCGCACCGCCGACGAGCTCACCTGCTCGCTCTCAATTCGGGCTCTTCGGATATCCTCTCGTTTGGAAGAGACCAGGACTCGATCGCCATGCGTGCTGCAGAACACATTGTCAGCCTGAGGACTACACGCGACGAGTCACAGGAGACGAAAGCTGGCGGCAACGACAGTGGTAGAAAACTCACTTGGCGGCAGCAGAAAGACCAAGACCGCTTCCGATGTTCTCCTCTTCCACATCGCTAACGTCATCATCTTCTTCTTCTTGCTTAATGATTTTCCTTGCGTTTGCTCTCGGCTGTCTTGGACGTGAGATGGGTCTGCCTTTAGTGGGAGGACTAGCTTGAAGCTGTTGTGGTGGCATAGGACATGGGAATCCAGCCACCATTGACAAACCTGGACCTGTTGGTGATACATTGGCTAGGTTTGTGATACTATTTAGGGGAGTACCGTATGTCAAAGGAAGCTGGTACATGTATGGATGATTTGGGCTGGTGTCGGAGAGCTGAGATCCAACGATGCTGTGAGGACTGACCAATGTTGGACTGACAGAGGTGGGGATACCGAACGATAGTCGGTTGGAGAATGAGGATCCATGAGGAGAAGAAGAAAGAGCGGGTGATCGCGGTGGCGACCTTGGGCTCCTCGAGAAGTCACCCGTAGCTACCAGTATCTCGTCAGCTCGGCGTACTCTCATCAAGCACAACAAAAGCTCACCACTTGACCTATATGGGTGATAGTAAGTCGGGTGAATAGCTGTCGAGTGACTGTGGCTATGATTGAGTGCGGATATGGATTCATATGTCATTGCATATGGAGGATATTGGTAGGAGCCAGCAGATGTGTCGGTATTGGCTTGAGGTTGAGAGAAGATTACATGTGGATCAGACATTGTGAGTGGAGATAAGGAAAAATGATGATTTTGGTTATGATCGGTATCTGCTAGTTGCAAAGGTAAATAATGTTAGTCAAATTGATTGGGATGTAGACCTAATACTTACCCTCTTTGTTACCCATGTTCAAATCCTGCACCTCAATCTCTTCTAGATTGTTATTTGATGTTGTGTTTTGAGATTCAGTGTTTGAGGGATCAGGACTTTGGTGAGCGTCTGGACTGGCAATGTAATAATCCATGTTACTTGAGTCTGGGTTCATGACTTTTCATGCAAAAGTATAATCAGCTTGGTAGTAAAAAACTTTTCTCGTTTAGAATGTACTCACATGAGAACGAAGAGTCAAATATGTCGTCAGATAAAGTTGAGTTAAACGAGGTGTCTTGATATTCGATAGAACGATCGTTGAATGTTGAGAAAGGTGTAGTATTGCTCATCACACAAGATGACATGGACGGTGAACTCTCTGATACAATCAAAGAAGTATTAGTTTATGCCACTTGTAGAGAGACATCAACGACAACGACAATAACGATAAGAGGGAAGAAGAGGGGATAAACATATTTGGGTTTAGTCATATATAATCAATGTAAAGCTGTTCGGAAAAGATAATGATTATTCGGCTAAACGGATTAGAATGTCTGGTTGACTGTAATCCATTCGATTCGATTCTTTGGGGATATGTGAGAAATACCCATTGAAACGTGCGAAACGGTGATCAGGAACATTGTTTTTGATGGTGATGATCGATGATGTGGATGATAAGTGGAATTATGGCGTGATGATAGTCAGAGATAGGATGGAGAGGACTCACAATGATTTGATCGACGCGAATGATTTGCGATAGTTGGGAGTAGATGATGTGACTAAACACTTTGGGATGAAGGTTTTGAATATTCCGCTCTTGTAGATTGGATGTCAATTGATTGGCCTGTGAAGTGGAAATTGATGGATCTGATACTGTATGACTCTGTATTCGTGAAATGTTGTGTTGATCGACGGGAAGAAATTCGTTCGGTTCGTTATGTCGTAATTCCGTTGTCGGTACAGACTAGCAACTTTAGTTGAAGTTGGAACAGATACAGACTTTGAAAAAAAGATAACAGAGATGAGAACAATAAAGAAAAGAGAAAGAAGAAAGAAGAGAAGTACCTAAAAACTGATCCGACGAGACAAGCCGAGTTGAAAACTGATGAAAAAAGAGATCCTAGCGATACTGATTCACTGAAACTGATTGACTGAAAGCAAAAGAAACAAGCTACAAAGAGATCAAATACTTAAAATACTTCAAAAGGTGGCAATAAATATTGATACTATCTGTTATTGCGTATTGGGGAAAATAGCAAGGAAGAAACCGGAATCGATGATATCTCTTTGATATAACGATGGATGTGAATGAGAGAACAAGGAAAGAGAAGAGAAAGTAGGTGCGGGAACAAATAGATATTGGTTGTTAAATGCGTTCGTTCGTAGTATATAAGAGGTATAAACTCTTTCAAGGGGATTTAGTTGACGTTAGGGTCGTGTTAGCACCATTTTCTTGATGAGAAGATGAGTTAGGTTCGTGTGTATTGCTGTGTTTCTTGTGTGATAAAAGCCCTTATTTTGCGGCTTGTGAATCTCCGTTGCCGCCCCATGATAATGGAAACATATCAGGATTTTGGCGAGATCAGAATGATGAAGACCCGATTCAAATTGAATAAAGGGTTGTCACAGGTTTTGAAACTGTAGAAGACAAACAATAAGATCCGTCAGAGTATTCAACCCACGTCATTAACCCCGACTTGCCAAAAGAGGTATAGCTATAAGCTATAACAATGAGAACCATATCGAGCCAGGTCAATAATGAAGTTGTGTCGTGTGTATACCGATGAGATAAGGGTCTAGACCTTGACTTGTTGTGCTTTCAGTAGATCAAGTAAGAGGGTATGACATTAGTTTACCTCATAAAGAATAGGAAATTGGGAAAACACGACTTTTTGTTTTTTGTTCGGACCTGTTACTTTCCTTTTCTCATCATTACACCATCGTTAATCTCCCCCACTTTGTGTTCTGATTGATCGAAGCTAGCATACCTTGTTGTGTTATAATAAAGAAGTATGAGTTGAATCACGCCCTCTTTGTTCTTCTTCTTCTCTTGACAATATCTTTGTCCTGTGCGATCCGTACCAACATCAATCACTTTACTTAAATCTCGCGAAGGACAATACCCCAAGAAATTTGACACATCTTTTCGTTCTTCTTATACAGCAAAACGATGAGGTTGTTCAATTTGGGCGATCGACAAGGAACATAGGGATGAAAGAAAGTCGTGTTTTGACAGTGAAAGATGAATAAAGCTACTCTTTTATTCGGCTCATTGTCGATTCCCAAGCTTGAGTATTGGCCTTTTTATCTGAATACCAAAGAGAGGTTTTATACTTTACCAGTACAAGCGTTGTTATTTCATTATTGTTGTTCATTTCGAAAGAACACTTTTACCCTTCTCTCTTTTGTTTTGATGAAACGACCGGTCTGTGCTTTTGTTTCAATATCATTTTGAAGGTACACGTCTCCGTTGTCCCTGTTCGAAAGCAGGCAGAGAGTGACGGATGGATGGGGCTTTAAATGTCTCGTCATACCTTGACATGATAGATCGTTGATGCTCTCTGTCCATGAATGCAAATGTTCGCTCATGTATGAAGGATGAATCAAATACAGTTCTGACGATCAGTTGTAATGTCGGTAAGATCCGAAGGAAACTACCGGAAATTGACAACAAATAAACAAACATGTTTGACATTGCATCTTGACATCACAGTACCACAAACTTGACGCTCAAATTAGATTAGATCAAAGCAGCAATATGCGCAATGTACCACTCTGACTCCAGCTTTTCATTGATCCAATTTGATGGTGATGAAGTAGAGGAAAGGATAGATGAAGGAGATTGCGTTGGTAGATTAACAGATGAAAGTTCGATAACACGTTTAACCAATAGAGGATTCATCGCATCTGCACCAAAATTTCATCCTTGTCCAAGTAACAAAGAATGGAAATCCAAATATCAGTATCTACGGTATAATAGAACATGGAAAAGCGACGATGTTATCATTGATAGTATGACGAACCATGTTACGGGTGGATGGAGTCATAAAAACAAAAATCATGCTATAGGTGGAAATTCATCCTTATCTTCTTCATCCTTGTGGATCTCTACTTCATCCGATTTTCAATGGTTGATATGGGAGATTGTTAGAAGATTGGTAAAATTAAGAAGAGATAAAGTAGAAACTCATTTAATTCAAAAATGTGAACATATCTCGAGGAATTATAAAGGATTAAAACCAATACATGTGGATCCCTCACCTCATATCGAAGACAAAGTTATCGAGCATAATCATTATCCATTTCAGACGGTATATGACGTCGCATCGAATTTCGTTAGAGCTTCAAGTGAAATATTGTTTTATGGTAGGATATTCGATAAGAATATAATAGAAAGTACCGTATGGACAAAATGGGTGAGTTTCATTGTTTTCTTGAAGATAGATGCAAAAATAGAAAAGGAATAATGTATTTAGACATCGTTATGTTCATAGTGACTCCATCAATCATTGAGAATTAAAACAGATGTTAACCTATGTTACCTCTTGTTTCTATTCAGGATACCGGATTCCAGCTGCCAGATTATTGTTACATACCTAGGAAATACTGGAACTACAGAAATCCATGGTTCGATCGTTTAGTTTGGGATACAAACGATTCTTCCTCAGAAGCCAAGTTTAAGATGGAACGAAGGCGAATACAACTTGAGAATTCTAGGCGATGAAATCAAGTTTGGTATTGAAGCGAGTTCTTTTTTCTGTGTAATCATGTATGTCCAGTCATGTCATTCTCCCAAGCTTCGAGCTCACGCAGCTCTTGGCAAATGCTCATATGTGCGTATCCCTGATCTGCGTCTTCGGTCTTCGGAAGTAGATTGTCTATCTCTGACGAGCGTACCGCAGTGATACCTACATGAAGACAAATATATGTGTCCTATATGCATACCTCATTTTATTGAATCATGTTGGAAGGATCTGTTCCTACGGAGTTGTTATTGTCTAGATCTCTGTATCTGTTCTTTCCTTTGATTCATCTTTTTTCTAGCTTCATAGAAACCGACATCGATTCTTGGATTCCATACTAACCTGTCTAACAAACTTTGACCATTTACCCATTTTGATTTAGGTATGTAATAGTGTTCAGGTAAACCAAAGCCTGTTGACTGATCAATTGGTGGAAAGATATAAAGGTCAGCTTGTTTATCCTCGAGTGCTGCAAGATAGTCCGCGGCGGTTTCTGATGGCGGGAGATTGCATCTGCGTATTGACCTTTGATCAACACGGAAAGGAAGTCTGATAAATTCCAACTTACTTCAGCAGTCCATTCTGTGGTTTCGATGATATCCTTATTGAATATTCTACCGTAATACAAAAGCTCGGAAGATGAATTAAAAAAATTGGGAGCGTTTTGACATTTAACGAGATTATCCCTTTTATTCACTTATTTGAACATGTTTAATAGAGGAATTGGATCAATAAGAAGATCTCTATTACCTTTATATCTTCGTGAAAACTTCCTATTTCTTCTAATGATCGTGACGTTTACTTTATCCTTTTTGAGAATGATCAATCTTCTAACTAATTCCCAGATTATCCAATCTATATCAGTTGAAGTAGATATCCATTTACTAGCTTTATCATTGGCTATCCCTTGGCTACCCCTACCCTCACCCGCATCGTCATTTTCTTTTCCATCCATGACTCCATTTACTTTCTCCTTATCGTGATTCTTACTAATGCCCATGTTTTGCATGGCATCTACGAGATCATTGTGTCCTTCTTGAATGCCCATCCTAGTCATCGCTTTCACAAGATCACGATCTTGTTCTTGTTCATGTCCATGTACATGTTCAGGTGCGGGATTGGGTCTGGTCTGGTCTACCCATCCACCCGTGATATGATCAATAAGCCCTTCGACCTCATTTTTCTCCTTGAGCCATCTTTGATCTCTACGTAGACGGTGATAATCCCTTTTCCAGATCCGACCACTGGGGACAGGAGAAAATTGATTCGAGGAAGCTGTGAAGCCTTTGGATGACAAGGGTGTAACGGAACTTTCGTCTGTGATTCGAAGAACGATACGTTTATCTTGGAGTAATGATTGGATTGTAGACAAAGTCAGAGAAGACATTTTACCTCGTTTTCGTTTCAGCCGCAGGAATCAATCTGGCAATATGTTTGGTTCAGCAAGGTAATTAGAACAAGATGGTGGAATTGGGGATAGAAATGGACATGGAAATCAAAATGGAAAGTGGGAGAGTTGATTAACAGTGACATGAACTCATACATAGTGATGCTTCAACTTCTTGATCCACCATCTTAGTCAGATCGCATCTACAAAACACAAGAGGGCAATGACCTCGTAAGACGAAACAACTTCCCCCTAATTCAACAAAAGTATTTTGGTGTAGTTGATCAAAGCGTTTTTCGATGGTTATTATCCTTAAACACAAAATGGCCTGGACGACCCGGATCAATCAAATATCCGAGCGAGCGGAATGGTGACATGGGGCACCGCGGCCCAAAAAAGTTGTGATCTTCGTACTACGCTAGTCATCAATTTCGTACAGAAGTAGAATGGATCTCGGCGTCTGTCTTCCATAGCATAGCAACAGCTACCATGTCAGTATTGAGCACACGAATACGCCGCTGTGTACAACTGAAATTCCAAGCAAAAGTACCTTGCGATCCTTTCAAATCCCTGTTGAACGTTCAACAAGCGTCACATCCCTGCTCCTTTTTGACTGCTTCCAGCTTCTCAGCAAAACAAAGGGTATTCTCTACCTCCTCCACCACGTTCTCCGACTCTTCCGCCAACCCACCAAGACATCCATCACCGTATCGACTTGTTCAACCTCACACATTCCTTTCTCAATTTGCGCCGTTACATATAGCAGGATGGCGACTGGATTCTATAGTAGCACAAGAGCGACTCATCAATCCTCTATCTACCATAGATGAGGTATCTTCTTCGGCAGATGAGAAGGAAGGAGGGGATCTACAAGATCGTAGACTTGTTAGAGCTTTTTCGATGGGAGAAGGAAAAGATGGATGGAAAGATACGATGAATTTCGTACAGAAATCAGGTGAAATCATAGACACTGAAGACGTGAGTGAATCTATATCTCCATCCTTTAGGATCCGCTCATCTTGCATTGTATAAATTCATGATTCGAGAAAGGGTGAAGAGCTGAATGCGCTGGCGGTGGGAATAGCATCATCCAACGATACTCATAATACCTTCAACCGATTATACACCTTCTTCACCCTCGTTAGTATCGTCAAAAGAAGTGAATGGATATATAGTAGAGATATCAACACATACACATACACCTCTACCACCATATCCAAAATCAACTAAAGACGCCATAAAGATGAGACCTGGAATCACGGCAAAGGATATACGACTAGCTGAGAAATTGGAAGAAAGCTGGAAAGCGATAATGGGTGGGAAAGAGAAGATTGAAATGAAAAAGGAATAGGTCGCGCATTGAGATATAACGATACAACGTCCTTTCTTTCAGAAGGATAAGCTATGATCCGATCAGCTGTATTGTTGTGAACTTCATTGCCGTGCTTTGCTGGTGACTCATCAAGGCACAAAGCTCATCCAATTCGTAGGAGTGCTTGGCATGAATGAGGGCTTATTGAAAAAAGCCAGATAAAACAGCGGCATGATCGCCAGAGACTTGTGCGTACAAGACTCTTGTATCGAGCATGTATGTATGCTCTCATTCATTACAAACACAACGAGTGCCACGGTGTCTTTGCATAAGACAGTCAGTGAACATATCACAGTCCATGACGCGACGTGTATCCAGTCGGAAGTGTTCGGGAATCCTTGAGTTGGTGGAGGTGCGTGGATGATCAGTGGGAAAGCCAAGACAAAACTCATTTCAGCTCAAGACTTTCTTCTCTACCGTGGCGATCGACTTCCCTCCCATTTTGCCCCATTCCAAAATCCAAAGGGGTGATGAGGTGTCAAATTCAGGGTAATAAAGTAGAGTGTGATAAAATCAGAGAGGAAAAAAAAAAGAAACGGGAATTGCCCACCATACACACCATACTCGTACTAAGTCTTCGGTTGAATTTTCTTGTGGGGTGGGTTTGAGCTAGGATCCAAAAAAATAACTCACCATACAAAGTGAATTATAATCTGATATCCAATCGGATTCGCGATTGATCGACTGACAGATAGGCTTTCAAAAGAGTAGTCAGAGACAGAGAGAGAACACCTTTATATATAACTCAATTACTCTCTTTTCTTCATCCTATCTTTCCATCCTCCTTACTCTGACCCTACCCAAATCAACCACCCTTTACATACTCCTTTTTACTTTGGTACCTTCTGACCAAAGTACATAGACAAGGGTATATACAAGAACATTCCAAAAAGCAAATCTCAGTCTTTGCCGCTCCATCGAATCCTTCATTCTTCATACTACGCTTTCACCTGAAGAAAGATCACCATCATGGCTTCAACACTCAGACAAAGAATACCCTCTCCTCCTGCTGGACAGGTCGAGAAAGACCAATTGCTCAAAGAAGCTGAGGACGCCGAATTGACTGAAGGTCAAAAGTGAGTTGACCTTTTCAATGGGACAAACGTACAATATCGCCGCTCCACTCACCGAGTCTTGTCGCTGATCATATGTTGAATTGATTTGATTAGATTCGTTGTACCCAACTTTACTGTCAAGCAATTACTTGATGCCATTCCGTAAGTCTCCTTATTCAATTCATTCAGTGTTCAGCCTCAAGGGATAAGTTCACTGACGCTTTATGGAACCTCATAGCGCTCATTGTTTCCACCGATCAGCTGTCCGATCTTCCCTCTATGTAGTTCAAGACGTTATCGCTATTGGTGCTCTCGTCTACGGAGCTTATCACATTGATTCTTTCCTTGCCAGATTGTGAGTACCCTCTCTCGTGTGATCAGTTTCGAATAAACTTTAGCACAAGTTGCTGACGATATTCTGTCCATGAATGTAGCAACCTCGGCACTGTTGCGTATTACGCAGCTAGAGCCGCCCTTTGGACTGCATACTCCGTCTGGGCGGGTTTCTTCGGTACTGGTCTCTGGATCATTGCGTGAGTTATCATTTCAACATTCGACACATTCGACAATGACCAGTGACTGATTCATTGTTCTTTACGATTTCAGTCACGAGGCAGGTCACCAAGCTTATTCCTCTTCCAAAACCATCAACAACACCGTCGGTTGGGTCTTGCACTCTGCCCTCTTGGTCCCTTACCACTCTTGGAGAATCTCCGTGAGTTCTCATTGTCCACATTCCCTCCATGATTACATGAGCTGATCAGTCTTGCTTCAGCACGGTCGACACCATGCTGCCACTGGTCACTTGACTCGGGATGAAGTCTTCGTACCCGCCAACAGGTCAGACCGAAAAGTTGGTGAAATGAAAGAAGAAGCTGAAATCCATGGTATCAAGTGAGTAACATCCTATTCCCCACATCTTTATTCTACGCGGTAAGGACAATCATTCCTAACAATGCCTCTCTTTCAGCGTTTCTGAAGAACGACAAAGTGAACTTGCCGAGCTTCTCGAAGACGCACCCCTTGTTACCCTCTACAACCTCTTCATCCGACAACTCTTTGGATGGCAAGCATACCTCGCTGTTAACGCTGCTGGTCAACGACACTACCCTAAATGGACTAACCACTTTGACCCTCGATCAATTATCTTCAAGGCTAGTCACGCTGGACAAGTTATTTGGTCTGACATCGGTCTTGTTATCGTTCTTGCTGCCCTTGGTTACTGGTCTTACACCCGAAGTTTCCGAGAAATGTTCGTTGTCTACGGTATCCCTTACCTTTGGGTTCACAACTGGCTCGTCATGATCACTTACTTGCAACACACTGACCCTGCTGTCCGTAAGTTTAGAAATCAATATTTCACGAGATGTTGAGTATGACAAGTATGCTGATCTCATTCCCAAATAGCTCACTACTCTGCCAACGAATGGACTTTCCCTCGAGGAGCTTTGACTACCATTGATCGACCTTTCTTCGGATTCGTTGGTCCTTACATCCTCCACGGTATCTGTGAAACTCACGTTGCTCATCACATCTCATCCAAGATGCCTCATTACCACGCATGGGAAGCTACAGAGGCTCTCAAGAAATTTTTAGGTCCTCACTACCAATCCAACAACGATAACTTGTTGGTAGCCTGTTGGAAATCATACCGACAATGTATCTACATCGACCAAGATCAAGATGTCGCCTTCTACAAGAACGCCAGAGGTGTAGCTCAAAAGGTTGCTGTATTTGAGAATGGTAACATCTCTGATTCAGGTATCGACATGACCGAATCAAAGTAATTCTCATCTTTGGATTAGTTTCATGGTTTACCAGTGTGGTCTCTTCCATTACTTGCATAGTGCGGTAGCGGGGAAGAGGGAATCATTTCGATTCAACATCGTTCTTTTTTTCAATGTTACAATACCAATATACATTCTTTTCTCTTACATCCGTCTTTTAGCTCCCTCGCTCCCTATTTTTGCATATATACATAGATTAGATATGAAATCAAAATATAAAAACATGTTATGTTGAATAACAATACTACTATGATGTCAAAATATACGGTAGAATGAATCTCTGTGCCATGAGTTCACTCGCAATCGTTCATGTCTTACCCTGCACAGAGGTGTATGCAAGTTTGTGGTAAACCCACCTATTCACCAGGTGAAATAATTTTTGTCATTTGCGTAATTTTGAATGGGATATTCGATGCGTACTCCCCCACGGGTATTACTAACTGTATGTTTCAAGGTTGGAATTCGCCACTGACTCGCTGATAATCAGCTTTCATTTTGTGTCGAGTAATAGTGTGTATGTCCCATGTCATGTTTCGGTTTCTTTGGACTTCCCCCTCCTTCTAGTTGCCCCACAGGCATACACACAGGATGTATATATAAAGGGGCACTATTCCTTTTGGCTCTTTTCTTTTCTTTTCTTCTCTCTCCAAATGGCAGAATTATCATTGCTTGTCGCGCCTCACCTCGGCACATACAATAATGTCTGGAATGGCGAATAGCGACAACATTGCATTGACTTCTTCCTCTCGACTCCAGGCGATGACATCTTCATGTCCACCTTCTAATGAAGGTATCAATCCCATCCCTGCATCAATCTTCAATATTGAGCCCGCTGCATCCGATCTCTAGCGAGTAAGTTCTCGGGAATACCTCAATGACTTGCTCCATGAGACCTCAAATACCCCTACCTCCACTCTCTTGATCAAGATAATGCAGGAAGAGTCCATCAGCCCAGCTTCTCTTCTTGGTCTCAAGCTGATCGACCTCGCTAAAATCCTTCAACATCAGCATGATGACGATCCTGGCGACATCCACCCTTACTATAAAGTTACAGAAGACGAAGGTGAAGGCGGGACAACTAGCTCTTATACTCAATCCGGGAACAGAATTATCCCCGGGGGCAACAACACCTCTACCTCTGCTGCTACTGCTGCTACTGAAGGAGAAACAACGATGTCGACAATTTTCGCACAGCTTGCAGCAATGGGTCGGGAGCTTAATACTACTATTGATAATATCTCGCCCCCATACCAACACGATACGGTCTCCCTGGATCCGACTGAGGCATCACGACCTACCCTAAAAGAATTACTTGATGATGCTGCGAACCTAGAAACAGAAAATGACGATTCCAGTAATACCGCAACCCGCGACATGGATGAATCTTCTTGCGGGAGTATTGACAGTGAATATGAGCAATATTATCTCAGTCGTCAAGTTCCTGTTGAATCTTGGGCATCAAGTAACAGTCCCTTTCACACCAATAGATATTCCCCTACAGACCTTGACGTTGCTAGACGTCGGATGGGTCATCTCGCCGGAACACTTCAAGGCCCCCATGGTTTTCCTCTCGACCAAGACCAGGTAATAGATCATTCGGGCTCGCAGTCGATAGGTTATTCACCTAACATGCGAATCAGTCCTCTTCTAACCCAGAGCTATTCGCCCCTATATGGCCCGCAAATACATTACAATACTGGACCTATGCCCTGTGGTTATCGTCAACCACCAATTACTGTTGATATCCCGTCTGGCTACCGTCCACTGCCAGTATACAGCAACCCTTCTACCGGTCCCACACGTTTTACAAGTGGTGCACAGCCCCAGACTTGGAATCCACCATACACTCAACGTCCCCTGTATGTAGGAAGGAACAACATGGCTCCTTACGCAGTACATGGAGCTCCCTCACAGAACCAGTAAACTTTCGTGGATACCAACTCTAACATCATGTATTAATATAAGATTCACAAAAGTGTGGTCCTGGATTGATTTCTGGTTCTTATCGATTCGGGAGATTTCGTTGTAGCTCTTCGTCACCATGTTGTACTGTTCTTTTAGATTTTTGTGTATATATTATTATTTTAAGCTGAAATACAAAATGCTCTAAAGGAGAAACAACGACGAAAGAAGGTGGTTACTCTTTTTCAAGTATGAAAATCAAAATTTTATGATAAATGCATGGAAATGATTATGTTGTACTATGACTTGCCTTGGGTGTACACTAGATGACGAACATTGCAGTTTCTACCAGATATAGCCCCATATTCTACCTAGTAGACTACCGGGTGCCTTTCCACCGGTAGACGGTACTCTAATATCATCAGGTCGTTTCATACGAGCTTTATAATCACTTGGATGCTCGAACTTCTTTATTGACCAAAGTCCCTTTTTCGATGATCTATCAGAACAAGAAATGATGGTCAGTAGATGCTTGCCTATCCTAATAAATGGAAAAGAATTCATTGATCGGATCGGATGAGGCTGAACTTACTTCGCTTGAGCTTCAATAAATTTCATCTTTTCCAATCCCCAAGGACCATATTCAGCACCCCCTGCTTCGTACACAACTGCCATACCTTCTTTCAGCATGAGAAGAGGTAATGGTTTATCAAACCACAATAATCTATTTATATAAGGTACGGCTACCTGTCATCGTTCCAATAAAATAAGCACCAAACAACTTTAATCTCAACTGAACTGAACTGCAAGTGATCAGACGGTAAAAATGAAGATACGTACAATTCTATTATATTGATCTTTAGCCAATAATTGACATCGCATTTTTTTACCTATAATAGTAGATCTTAACCACTCTAATGATTCTTTAGCATGAGGTTGAGCAGGTTGACCGAAGTGTGCATTTTCAGGTGCATCAACTCCTGCTATTCGAATATGTATCGTTTCGTCTTTCAGCTCTGTATGTGATGCACTAAATCAGATATACGGTACTCCCCAAATCGAGAAGAATAACATGTACCTTTGACTGTACTTGGTATCGTACGTATCTTGAACGGATATCGAAAAAATGGTCCAGGTGTATGATATAACCTCATATTATCTATTCATAATTTCAGTATGAGCTTTGCTGTCACCTCAGGACGTTGATCTACAAGCTCACCTCCATCTCCTACACTAAAGTCCAGGTAATGTTTAGCTTGCTTGAGCTTTCCGAATCGGTCATCGTAAAGGAGCTCACCTAGTTACCACTCCCCTTATCCAAGTTTTTCTCTCTAGCATCCCGGTAGTAACGCTATTAGCATTCCTTATCCTCCTCCAATATCTTCTATATCCAGCAATTGACCCCAGGGTCAAAGCTGTAGCTCCTGCGGCTGAGATGATCCCTACTATGACTGGATCTTTGGGTATCCATCCTCTGATTGTTGACAATGACAATGACGAATGGGAAGTAGAAGGAGAAGTGGAATGAGAAGGAGAAGTGGAGGTTGATTTCGATGAAGAGAAAAAGGAAGAGAGATTCTCAAGCGGTGATGAGTATGGATATACCTGATCTTTTCGAGTCGATCCAGAAGTATTCTGATGATTTCGGTAGTGACAGGATATTGAAGCTGAAGGAGCTGCCATGGTGATCGTTTTAACGAAATAAGAAATGTAATAAGAAGTTGAAAACAAAGACAGGGTGTTATGAAAGAAACGCGTATCGAAGATGTTTCCGGGGTAATTTATTTGCTCGAGCGCGAGTTTCATTCTTCTTGATTACTCGTTGTTCTGTCGCTGTCTTCTGATGAATGGACAATCATACACAATCACATCCAAAGAATAAGCTTGTGAGGTATTGATCCAACCTTCAGTAGAGAGAGGGCCTGAAGGTCCAATCATGGAAGTATCGAATTTCTTCTCTAGATTAATTCAAACATCAAAAGAAACCAAACTTCTTAAACCACCTGATGATTTGGATGAATTCGATGATGCTTGGCAAAGGATCAAAGTGAGTTATCCATACCTATCCAGCTGACTTCTCGACCCAAAAGGCCAAAATGAGCTGAAACAGTGATCAAGGCAACCTTGGAGCAACCCGATGAAAGACAAATAGTTCGGTAAGTGATATATATTATAGCATGCCGTGGCAGTATCTAATGAATGCGATATAGGGGAATAGCTTCTACCCAAGTTCCAACTCAACTGAGACAAATTGTTGATGCACTAGTATATGAGAGCAACAGAACGGATGAAGAGTGAGCTAGTCTTCTACCTTGGAACAATAACGTCGAGAGGCAGCTGATCTGAGAAGTACAGCACGACTGGAGCTTGTCTCGAATACTTCTTGAAAAATGATCTCCTTTCACAACTCGAAAGACTATGTGAACCTGACAGACCGTATGGTATAAAAGGTATGTTCCGACTTAATACCCATTTTCACCTCTCACCTCCCAATCTGAGAGCTAAAATTCACTCTCTGTACAGCCGAGGTACTACGAGCTATCAACAACTTGATCGTCTCTTTATCTGAGAGATTTCTGGTGCATAATGCAGTTCATCGGCCACTACGTCGATTACTGAGATCATGTGTGGGTGAAGAACCAGAAGAGAAGGTTGATGGAGGATCCAGAATAGTTGGAGCTGCTGGCATGAGCCCAAATATAGATAGAAAAGCGAGTAATGATGATGTAGGAGAAGATTTGGTCGGCTTGATGTGTACTTTGGCATCGAGAATGGTAGCTTAGTGAGTGATGCCTATCAACTTTGACATTATACTCTTATGGAGACTGACAATGATCCTAGTCCTCCGTTGTTACTTATATTCTTTCATGATAAAGGATGGCTTCAACCTCATCCATCTCGATTTCCTAATCCTAATTCTCTTGATAGGGCACTATCTCCTGCACCTTCAGGACATACAGGTATCTCCGGTCCATCAAGTAAAACAGGTACTCATCATTTCGAGTTCCTGCTTTTCTCCTATCTTTTACGATTCGTTCATCGAGAAGGTCAAATTGGTGATCCAGCCAGAGCAGGTCTTCTATTCTTATTTGATATCGCTTTCTTACCATCAAACGAGATCGTTACAGGTAGTTCTCAATTAGATAATCATAATGGATCTGATCCGCTTCAAGATGCTAGAGATGCACTGGGGGAATTCATCTTAGATGGAGATTTCGCAGAAGTTATGGCTGCTGGATTAGGAGCAGTATATTCCCTTTTACCATCAAAACTTTGCATACCTTCTCTCGCGGAATTAGCTACTCAAGAACAAGAACAAGTTGGTTCTTCTTCAGCAGCTTCAGGAGGAATGCATCTTGGTGCAGGAAATAATCCTCCAGATTCCGACTTACCATTATCTACAGATACAGAAGTACATGATCAATTGGATCTCATCTTAAAATTATTCGGCTTCCTACAAGATATCATACATCGATGTTACTCCACTATTCACCATGCAGATCCTTCATCTCAAGAAATATCTACTACACAAGTGCTAGGCAGTGCAATTTCCGAATCGACCTTGGACGCCATACAATCTTCTTTCCTCGATAATGTTCTATATCCTTCCATATTAGAATGTTCAAGTCACGATGGAAGTGCTGTCGCCGTACTCACTTACTTAGATGTTCTATTTTCGAATCTCGATGACGGTCCATTGCTACATCGTCTACTTGAATTTCTCATGGGCGGTGACACGATACAATCTACTCAATATAAAAAGAATAAACGTAACACAGGCGCTATGGGATATATCGATCAACCTCTACATAAAGCAGGTTACTTTGCCGAAGAAGGTCGATTCACGTTAAACGATCTCATACTCGACAACCTTCATTCTGCAGAATCTGTCTCATCGACAGCTGCTCTTCGCCTCTTACGTACACTAACAAGCGATCATTGTCAAAATTCGGTGAAGGGCTTATTGTCCATAATAAGAGATCCAACAGCAACAGCATTAGCCAAACGACCTATCCCAACAGAATTAGATATGGCCGACGATACATTCCTTCCTCATCCTGTCTACTCGAACGACCCTCGCTTACAAGAAGTGGAGCTGTATAGCTCACTCATCACTCGCCTGGACCCTTCGTCGTCTTCCGCAGAGGTGACTGCTGGTTACGCTGTCTATCTGACCGATGTGGCAGCGTCGATAGAATCCGATCGATGCTTCCGGTTATGGCAGAACCCTCTGTTCCGCTTGGCAGATGAGGAGAAAGTCTTCGCAAACTTGGATATACTGAAAGAAAGTCCGCAACATCGCTTAAACCCCTCAGACCCGCTTATCAAGTCAATTCTGCAATCACTAGGGCAATTTATGGGTAATACTCCCGATCAAAATGTCGCTTTGACAGGTGCGATCAGCTCTATTACTATATGTCCCAATCGATCCCTTGCAGGGTTGCTGCTATATGATATTAGAATCGAAGCGGATCCATGGAAATCTCAAGCTAAACATGGCAAAGGTCCCCAATCTGATTATAGGTCGCATTCAGCTTCAGATGTAGACCCAGATTCAGATTCAGATATAGACATCGATGTCGTCTGTTTACGAACTTCTGCTTTCGATTCATTCGCCAATCGACCTTCAATACCCGTTCCTGCCATCTATCAAATCCTACTTGAACTCATCCAGAGTATATCATCCTATCGTTCTTCCATCGATTCTTTTGATCGGCTACTAGCTGAAAGAAGACAAGGATTATTATTTGCCGATCATTTAGATGAAGCTATGAATCTGATGTTGGATGTCGAGCCCTCAATATTCGATTTTCCGGAAACTCCCAACAATGAGAAGAAGAGACCATCTGCAGCGGGTCTGGTAGGTGGAATCAAATCTTTCTTGACTCCCAAAAAGAGGACACCGTCAAGTACTCCTCAGAAGCCGACGCCTACATTAGGAAGTATGCTGGGCTCGACACCTAAGAAAGTCGGACCTTCTACACCCATCAAAGTGGATGAGCTGGATATGCTCAACCCGTCCCCTTTTAGGTCACACTACCAACAAACAAGTCTTGAATTACAATTAGAACCATCAGAATCCCGAATGAATGATGGTCCATGGAATTCTCGTAGTCCACCTATTCTTACCCCTGACGAGAGGACGATCTCATCCTCAAGTAACACTCTTGCAGATGCGATGTCTTTCAACGAAGGACCATCAGATTATGATCAGATAGACAACGACAATGATAGCAATACCCGCTCAATTGGAGACAAGCTGCCGAAGAAGGTGTCGCTGAGTGTGATATTGGATAATTGTGTACTATTGGAAGAATTCATAAAAGAATTAGTAGCCATCATAACTGTCAGAAGAGCTATCGGGATAGATCAAGTTGGGTTTATATAGAGGGACACTAAGCGATGCTCACGATCCTTACGAATTTACATGAATATAATGATGGTCATCTTGAATCTCGCTTGATTCAGACAGACAATATCAAGCGAAGAATGGCGACACGGAGGATTCGTCAGATCCGAATGGTATTCGTCATCATCCCGACTGAATACAAGTTTGAAGTGATCGTACCAAGGTCTCGAAAGCATCTCAGTCAATTCAGTGCACAGCATCATGCATAACACCCGCGCTGCACTCGTGATCCATCTGTTCTGAGCCAAAATTGAGTCTAGTATTTTCACAAAGGATCCTTGGTCGGGTTTCGGGTTGGATCCGGGTAAAGTATCTAACCAAGTGTGGAGATGCCAAGCTTGCTGAGAAACGACGAATGCAGATTCAGAATATGATATGACTATCAGAAGGAGATGTCAGGAAATTCCAATGGACGTTGATCTTTTTGTAGTCGCTGGGAGGCTCGGCACCGCATCAAACTCTTTTCCCCCATCATTACCTCATATATGCAGTTATAGCATAGTCAGGTGTTGATCATTCCTCAATGGTTCCGAACATCGGACTAAGAGACGTTTAATTTTGATGAAGCATATGATGCCAAGACCATTGACAGACATTCATCAGGTGATCTTCTCATCCAAAATCTCCGATCCAGAAGTCGAGCGCCGGTTCATCCCTATGTCCAATCCACATGTGAAGCTGATAAATTCGAATGATCACTCGAACGTCATTCTCCTTCTTCCTCATCATTCATCCACCTCTCTCGCATTTATCGCCATAAAAAGACTACCTCAACATCAGCAGCTCAAGTGAAATTGAATAGAGGTTACATCGACCATGCCGTCAGATTCAAGATGTACATTTAGCAATCAAACTTGCGCGGAAAACATCTGTGGAGCTTTTCAGTCTAACATCAACGCAACAATCACATCCGATAATCAAACAATGTACGCTTGTCAACTAGACTCCGTTTTAGCAAGATATACTTTCGGCAATACGACTATACCTGAATGTAAAGGAGAGATCATGAGTTGCTCTTTCAAAGATTCCGCCGCAACGACATATTACATGAATCCTATAGGCCAGATCCTACTTGTAGTGTTTCTAGGAATCATTTGGGCGAACAGAAGGTGAGAGTCAGCTTGAGGGAGAAAGGTGAGAGAGTCTAGTATTCCATAAAGAATTCGACAAGATGGTATCAACGGTAACAGAGAGCTGGGTTCCAGTAGTCGAAGAAGGAGGACGCTGGTAAAGCGAAAGGGAGAAAACGTGACGGGCTTATGATAGAAAAGACCGATAAACATATGTTTTCCATGACATGTCAATCATTCGATGACGTTCATCGTTTCGGCATTTTCTAGTCTGAAGCTTGATTGCATGGTATTTCAATGCCTCATAGACTCCGCGATTGTCGTTACAATGATTCAAGCAGGCGTGGTCATATCAGTCGAGTACACAAAAAACTTCGCTCGGGGATCCCGGCAATGTACAGTCAGATTGTATGCATTCATGAATGAAACACGAGAAGCGTCATAGTGAACATCTTCAAACTTGCCCGTCACATACACGATAGAAGGGGATCATCATGTCGTCCTTTCGGTATACCGGGTTAAGCCTTCTTAGCGAGCCCTCAGAGTCCTTTGGACACACTTCTTGCTTCAATCTTTGAGGAAGGATACATAAATATATTTAAGTGATTGTTCTGAGCTGACTTTGAACATTCAGCATTTTCTGCTTCACACTTGTTTCGAAACAATCTCAACGATGTTCCTTCAACGTTTCTTCAAACTATTCAATAAAGGTACGAGACACTTGTTCGACAATTCTCGCTGTTGACAAATCTTCGAGTAGGAAGCAATACATACCCTCTGTCCAAGAGGGATGCACAGGAGCTTGAAGCACCGATGAGACTTCGAGGTGGCTGTTGTTCATCTAAGGGTGTAAGTGATAATCTACACATTATAGGATCGCCTTCATTCTTACACCCACCTCAATGGCTTTTTTTAGATTGAGTGAGTATCATACAGTCTTCTAGAATCAGCGATTTTCAAAGGTTGGAGTGTGTCTAATGTGCTCGCAGCGGGAACAAGAAAAAAAGGTACAGCTCGGGTAGAGGAGGAGGAGGTTGTGGAAGCGGTGGTGGTGGCGGTGGATGCGGAGGCGGCGGAGGGTAAATAACGAGCTTAACGTTATACCCCTCTTGGCCCCGCAAGTTAAGTGATCTATGATGGGAAACATTCCCCCTCGACGAGATTGTATTTTGCATGACTGACTCATCATGGGGATGAACAAGTAATTCAGGAATATACAGTAGCATCGATGAACAGCACCATACAACCCGACATCGTCTGACTTTGCTTATTCTGAAACCAATCCCCTAGTCTGCCTGTCATTGCGATGCAGCCCATCATAATTCGCAGAAGATGTAAAGTGGAAATATCATCTTCACATGCAGCAGGCACACGGTAAATTTGATTCGCGTGCAAGTTTAGATGTTGAGATCGGATTTTTCACCGAACGATAAAAGGTGAATATTCGGTTAATATGCTTATCTGCGTTTCCGGGTCCGTAGAGACCCGCGGTTATAAACAAATCAAGCATTTTGAATGATAGACGTTTGATTCAAAAAGGATAAATGATATAAGTGATTTGATACATATATAAACAAGTCTTTTCTTGCAGATAGCTGGTCCCTTCCCACCATGTAGAACGATCATAACCACAAAAACCTACCTAACCACTGAAGAATCAGATTATACATCATTCGATATGAAGATAATGAGACTATTGAAGTTCTGTCGGAAAGGCGAAGGTAAGCCGAAAGTTGTGGTTGAACATTAGGTATTTTGCGAATTAGGCTCATGCCGATGTAAATAGATACAACAATCAACGACCTTGATGACAGTGCACCTTTAAGACTTAGAGGAGGCTGTATATCTACCAAAAGTGTGAGTCCATCAAGATCTCGATTGATCGTCCCCTACATATTTACAGCAGCATGTAGCTAATCTTCGTTCGTCTTGAATAGCTCGAGTAAGCATCCATCCGTCCTGCCAAGTGACTTCAATTAGTTTGAGCTGACTTTTGTTCACTATCTGTAGCGATCCAAAAAGTAAACATTACCATCATTATTCGCAAACGGGGTATGAGATGTGGGGTAGTCAAATAGGTCAAAGGTTAGATACTATGTCTAGAAGTATCAGCAGAAATAGAGGATATAATGGACCTGTAATCAGTCTTAATATCGCACATCATCATACACACACTCATACACATCATAATCAACCTCAAAACACAAACTTTGGCTCGGAATATGGTGGGAATGCGACTACAACGACTAGAGTAACAAGTGTTATTAGCCGACAGTGAAGCCCCAGTTCCTGTGTGGTTTCTCACTTTAATATTGTAATATAAATAAACCCTTGTTATAACTCTTATGGTCCGTTGTATATTGAATGTATCCTGGCTACATCCATGGCGTCTTGAATGAAAGAAGCTAGCTCTTCAAAAGACCGGGTCCCTCTCCGTGACGCAACCTGATTTTGGTATGCAGCCGAAAGCTATATGTATTTGTGAAACGAAACGTCTTCAGTCTACCTCTTCGTAGTTTAGTGTGGTTTAGAGCGTCAGACTGTAATTAGCATACCTAAAGTTGCTGATCTGAAAGTCGGGCGTTCGACTCGCCCCGAGGAGATTTTTTTTGAATCCAATTGAAAGGACAATGGATCGGTCAAAAATAGCACTGGAAGGAAGAGCCATCTATACCCAAAAGACGTGGAGCAGGAAAGCTTTATATACACACTGCTTATCGCGATTCTGTCTATCTTTCTTTTTGTCTCCCAATTCACTCTCGCAACAAGTGATCCAAGATATGGTTAATTTTGCTGCATTTGATCCCCCTTCCCCCCCCGGCAAATTATCTTCCAGATGCACAATCCGGACGAAATGTTTCCGGTACTTTTCATTCTCTCATTTGCCACTCGTTTCTGATGGGACATCCGTTTTTCCTTTAACTTTATCCGATATGACCCTAGAACCTTTCCAATAGCCGGATATAATACCACTAATAGAATCAATCAATCCCATCTATCTTCTCGTTCAACTTTATAATTTCTAGTTCCCTCTTATCTTCAATCCTTACTTGAATTATATCACCTTATCTCAGTTGCAGAAGAAGATCCAGACTCATCTACGTCTTCTCCTCACTCAACACATCGTGAGAATATATTCGACAATTTAGTCATAATCTTCCAGCTTATATACTATCAAAAGAAACGTTTGATCCTTTGTTCTTCTCGATAAATCCGTATCCATTGTTTCACATCTGGATTCATCGTCTCCCAGCCTCGTCAATCTCCAATCGACATACTTAGCCATCTCACTTTACATATCATCCGATAATATCATTGCTGCCATTAATACGTTCATCATCACTCGTCTATTCATGCGATAACAGGCGCAACTCTTTCCCTAAGAACAAAGGCACTTCACTGGACGACTATACATCCCACCCCGCAAAGGGGTCAAAAGCACCGCCTTTCGAAATTCGCAAAATACATTCACCACAAATACAGAACTTCATAAATCACTTTACTTTCCTCAACCTGGACAACGCAACGGCAAACAGGATCTGGCCAAAGGCAAGAATTGGTACAGCGCCAACAGTCTAAAATATATCAAGCCTCGTGAACAAAGTCGCTGACTCTAGACCAGACGAGAAAGCGAAGTGCTACATCATGGCGTCAATGGATGATCTCTTAGCGTCCTTGTCAGGCGATTTACATGCTGGGCCAAAAGGAAATGATTTGCGTGATTTACATGTACGTTTCAGTGTATCATTTTTGAGGGCGTCGCACTAACGTTTTTCTTTGTATGTTACAGGCGAAACTCACTTCGACATTGAATAACTCAATTCCTCATATTCACCATCGACCAATCCCCCCACCTGCAACATCCATTACTTCATCTGTAGGAGGACCATTGCCGCCTCCTGCACCCGCATCATCGTGGAATACACCACCACCAAATACCGGATTCCTCTTCTCCTCTTCACCACAACCTAAATCTTTCAACAAGATATCGTCTTCCCCTAATAATTATAATAACATTTCCAAGAAAGAAAAAGGATTCGTGCCTACAACCATTCAGGAGAGGGATGAACGGGACCAATCCTTCCAGAATCAAAGTCAAAGTCAAGGTCAAGGTCAAGGGAATGGAAATGGTCAAGAAGACAGACCATATCACGCTTCTGTCTTACCCATCAAAGCCAGTCCAAAAGAGACTCCAGGTTTCGCAGAGGATGCATTCAGACCTATATGGGATGGTCAAGAAAGAAATCAATGGAATGGTTTCAAACAACAGGGTACTTAGAGAAGCTTGTGGCCATTACTGAATCATCAAAAGAATAGGGAGGATGGTCTTGCGGCATTCAATATAGATAAAAAATCCACCCCAGCCATCGCGGGAAGAATGTTGTATACTGTTGAGAAGACTTTGTTCAGAAACGCCACTACAATCACCTACAAGAGCGAGTTAAATTGTCATATCAGAATGAGATTAGGCTCGGTACCATAGTTTCGATAGTGTTAAGCGCCCAATTTCATGATTTCCACTTCCTCGATCGCGCATATCTCATCTTCACCACCTCTCTCTTTGTTATGTAGCGTAGCATCGCCTAGTCAGCGCAATTCCTATCGATTTCGCGCCCTACACCCTATTCACCTTGTTTATAGAGATTTTATACATTTACCTTACCGCATCTTGTATCCGTGCGCTCGTATGTATGTATGCTTGCTTGTGTATCATGTTGATCTTGACGAGTAGCAAGGTCGTTGCAAACAACTCCACTAAATTTAGGAAATGAGACAAATAAGATGCATGCTGGTTTTTCATTCCCCGTATCCACCTTGACCGGTTCCGGACATCCCTTACACTGCACTCTGTCTCACACCTGCTAACCGGTCTGCAGCCTAAATGGCGCAAGTCAGCGTTAGGGCCATACGTGCAAGAGGAAACAACTCACTCCTCTGACATAAGGTAACGATAAGAAAGTACCGATAAATGGAGCTTGACGGAGTGCTTGGAGGATAACAGGGAAGAACGATCTTTGATAACCAGGAGATTAGATGATTCAGTATATTGTATTTTCAGGTGATAGAGGAAGTTTACGCACCCGAATAGTCCAATAAATCCTACAAACTCAATGACGATACCAACAATGGGATGTTTGAAGAAGACCAATAAACTGTAAATCCACACACACAAGTCAGCATAAGACCTACGCGATGATTGTGCTTTGCGATCGTGACGTAGTAGAGGTTTCTCAGAAAATGAACGAGACATGGATAGACATATGCCTTACATTCCACCGAAGAAACATAATGTTCCTCTCCATTTCTCTCTTCTTGAGAAGAAATAAAAGGTCTTTGTTGGTCCGATGATAAGTGGTAAGCCTGATAAGAAAAGGATCTACATCCGTGTTCAGCGCCAAGTCAGCTGAATTGTCATCCTTGTTATGTTTCAGGAGGTCCAGAATAGTAAGTCATCGAGGGGAGACTTGAGATAAGGCGGATGTCACTAACGTTGCCTAAAGCCAATAACGGTCCATCGAAGAACAGTATTATGCCTATCAAGAGAACAAGTCAGCTGATCCGAATTTCCAAGTGTTTCTGGTCTAACGGCTCACCTAGGAATTGGAAGAATATCCCAAACGCCACTAAGGCTATACCGATTTCTAAAACATGTCGAAAGAAAAGGTTAGTCACGCCTCTGCATCAGTAACACGTATGCCAGTAAATCAATCCGAGGCAAGCAACATGTAAAACTCACTCTGAGCATCACTTAACCACATTGTGTATGATCACTTTACACCAATTTCACTATGGATGATGCTATCGCTTTGGCAGAGCTGTCTATGAATATAGTGATTTATCTATATTACCATAAAAAACACGTCTGCTGAACACCTCGACACGACAACAAACCAATCTCCCTTTCATGAGCCTATCATGTATGTCAGTATGGCCAATTATCCGGTGCCTAATATTGTTAAAAATCGCGCGCCTGATTGTGACAACTCTTTAACGTCATGCTGGCTGAAGGTCTTCCCTCATTCCATGCTGCTGACCACTTGCAATCACCCCATTCACCACTACAAGTATTAAGGGAGCAGAAGCAAGACAGAACGTGAAGTGAATACTCGAGTCATTTGTGAAATCCCACTTTCTTGTATTCACCGTCTAAAAAGTGCGACTTTTCCGTCAAGGGTTTATTATGGTAACGAAAGATCACCGATAAACTTGCCCCGTCTGGAGAAACTATTCATCGTTTGGACTTTGCAGGAGAGTACCCCAGAACAGCCGGTCTGCTCGGTCTAATTCTATTGGGACATATTGAGCTAAGGATAACCTAAGTAATATTCGTGTCACCTGGTACTACGGTTTTCTACCTATTCCGGGCGCATGCAAAGAGTCATCAATCACATGAACGCCCGCAACAGACTGACTGCATGTTTCCAATCATTCTCTAACCTTCACAAGACCTACAAGCAATTCTAGAAGTACTCACAAAGCTACATCTGCCCAAATAGATCATCCACAACTCTCACGCACAAGCAATTGACCCCCCAATTATCTTTGAAATATAGTTTTGGTGCTTTCGGCGGTATCCCTGAATCATTACCAAATAACGCAAAATTCCCCCCTTATTGTACCGGCGGCCACAACCAAAACTGCATTTTCAGTGCATACGCAATCACTCTCCTCACTCCGCCCTCCTATCACCTTCCTTTCCACGTTTATGCTTCCGATTCATAACCATATCCCGAAGTTTTTCCAACTCCATAGAAATCCATAACCGTTGCCATTACGACTGTCTTGTTATTCTCGTTATCCTTGGCACAAGCAGCAAGGACTCCAACATAGACCCAACACTTCAAGCTGTGCATATATTACGATTGTTCAATTTTACCGAAACAGCTTTCATCCTTCATCCAGGGTAAATCTTAGTTTTAAACAATCTCGACAACCCCTAAACAAACTTTTCTTTATCGCTTGGGGTATCAAACTGAAACCCTTATTACCACGTCGACCTGAATTCGTCACTCCTTTTTTCGTTCACGTCAAAGTCACTTTGCAGCTCGCTACCAAACTACGCGAACCAAAACCCTCCTGTGAGTCTGGTCTTCTTCTGGGACACCATCCAAAATCACATCCTGTGGCTGCGAAAGACCCTTTCCCCTCTGTTCGATCATCATCATCATCATTCATTCATCATTCTGTGTGAAATCCAGAGTGTCAAAGTCGAGACTTGCCTAGACTGAAAAACGCATTGTTCGTCGCTCATCCATCACATCACTTATAGTCTTCTCCTCTACCATCGTTCTTTCATTATTATCAGTAGTCAAATTAGAAAACAATTTTTGTAGCTTAATCTCATCTCGGAATCTTTGTATCATATCTACTCACCATCAAAACGACTTCCCCACACGAAAATATCCTATACGATCCACCCACAACGACAGTAACTCAAGAGTAAACGACAAACAACGTTCCATCGTGGGCGATCGACGTGAAGAGAAAGATCACTTGCTTTGTAAATATCACACATCACGAAATTCACATCATGTCAATACCCGATAATCCCTTTCAAGCACCAACCACTCCACAAGCACCTGTATTTCAGATTCAGACCGAAGATGCCTCTCCAACAAACACAAGCAACGTCGGTCTCGCATCTCCATACTCTCAATCTGCCTCTCCATCTCCCCAAGGACACTCTCCGCATTCCAACACTATATCGCCTCCAGATGCAGATGCGCTAGATGGCACATCCGCGGGTTTAGCACCACCCGGATCTGGTGCGAAAACCCCTCGAAGACGTGTACAGTGGACATCTGATTCTCATATTGTCCAGCTTCATCCCATTCAGCCTATACCTGCTTCACCACATCAACTTGACGAAGGTAATCTTGAACAATTCCGTGATGCACTCGAAAGACATCGGAAGGATTCTGTCAAGCATCCTCGACCTCCAAGCTCTTTAAGTAGAACAAGCAGTGCCGATGGAAGTGAAACGAGGCAAGGTACAGAGGACGAAGATTATGATTACAGATTAGATGTGGATCCACCTGAAGGCGGGGATCTAGGAAGAAGAGGAAGTCATTCTTCAGATCCAGGAGATATCATTGATAATGGTATGAGAGAGCATGTTCCAACTTATATCGATCCAGGAGAAACAGATGGTCTTCCCAATATTCCTCAAATGCCAGATCAACATCAACATGCTACTGCTCAAGATCTGGTAAGAGCACATACTGGTAAATGGGGTGTGCTCAGACGAAGGGTGAAGACATCTGGTAACGTCAAACGTGCTTTTGGCTCCAGTCAACGAGAAGAATCAGCACAGGATCCAGAAAAGCAAGAAGGCGAGGAGAGAACCTCTCAAGATGCGTTTGCTGCAAGATACCCTGAACCTCGTCGAGGATCTCTCGCCGCATTAGCACATAATGCACACGGCGGAGGAAGCGGTGGTGCTGGTGGTGGTGCACCACCAGGTATGCCAGGTGGTGCCTCAGTTCTATCATCTCTTCTTGCTCTTTATGGTCAACAAAACGGTGGAATGGATTCTGGGAACACCTCAGCAGCTAGTTCAAGACCTAATTCAGATGATGAATATTCCTCTGACGATGAACGTTCTCATCGACATCATCCCGGTTCTCACAAGAAAGAGAAAACTCAATTGCCTTTCGGCAGGAAATCACACTCCAGCACCGGCTCCAACGGCACACCAGCCGAAGTTATCATCCACGATAAACCTCATCGATCATCTATAACTGCTGAATCTGCAGGCGCACCTCTAGCACCTCAACCATCCAGATACTCCGGGAATGGTGAGAGACCACCACCTTCGCCTGGAATCACAGGCTTCTTCCAACGCGCCAAGGAACAAATCCAATACCAACGACCCGACCAAGCTCGAAGTGGTGCAGGGGTATTCGGAGCTCTGATTCAGAATACAGCAAACTTATCTGGAGCTGCTACACCTGCCGCGTCATCTTTAGCTCCCGCGGCTAAAAGACCAGGATACCAGTTAAATCGATATTCAGCATCTGATATCAACGCCGATTCCAAAATTTCACCTTGGAGACCACCTTCAAGACCTCAATCAAGAGCAGGATCCCGACCCGCCTCAGTACACTCATCAACTGCTGTATCAAGAGATGGCGAATCGCCAAACGATGATATCTCATTCAAGAAAAAGGCTATCTCAAGTGATGATCTAGTTGGAATGCGACATGCCGATGATTCAACGTTGACTTTATCGACTGGTAAACATAAGAAAAGACCAATGTCAGGACTGAAATTAGACTCTCTAGCGAATCTTCCCGTAAACGCATTCAAGGAAGGTGGAAAACAAATGAAATCAGCCGAAAAATGGTTAATGAACGCTGCCAAAACACCACTAAGAACACCACCCGAAAAAGGTGGTCCTGATTACTTTTCAAGGCCCTTAACCGAAGATGAGAGGAGAAGGAAAGAATGGGAAGCCGAAAAAAAGAGGAGAAAGAAGGCCAGAGAAGCTAGAAAGAAACAGGAGATCTTCGTAAGTGACGTTGCGGTTTTTTTCTTTACAATGGCTTGTGCTTCGAATGTGAAGGCAGCTAAACATGTTATACAGATCATCCAACATGTGGCTGCTATTTTGGCCAGACAACAATTCCTGATGAAACTCGCCAGAGCCCTGATGATGTGAGTGTAGTATAACTTTGCTTCTCCACTGCCTGATCACTGACATCCTTTATTCAGGTTTGGTTCCCCGTCACATCGACTTGAAACTCAAATACAGGCTACAGCCAAAGTACTCGAAATTAACGCTCAAGTCGTTTACATGCCTGGAACAATGTTGATTTCCTTTGGTGACGACGCTACGCATACTTCAGAAACCAAGTTCTTGAAACAAGCTACCGGTCTTGATCTCGGTAAATTACTGGCCACCCATCATCTGTATTGGAATGTGGTTCATGACAAAATGTCGGTGGAACAAGCGAGCAAAGATCTAGACGTTCTCATGACTACTCCTGTGTATTATAATTGGTGGCAAACTTTGATTATTGGTGCCATGTGTTCAGCCTTCATTGTGGTTATCGGTTTTTACGGGTGAGTAAAGCACCAAATTCTGAGCTGCATAGTCGTTGCTGACAGGAACACCTATATAGATCATTTGTCGATGCTCTCATGTCCATGCCTCTAGGAGCTTTACTTGTTGGTGTACAAATGTTAGCTGCTCGGAACGATATGTTTTCAAACGTGTTTGAGATCGCTATTGCCACTGTCATCTCGTTTGTCGCTGCCGCGTTAGCATCAACCGAAATCTTCTGTTATACTGCTTTAGTTAGTGGTGGTGTTGTCTTGATTTTACCTGTGAGTTCACTCGTTTCTTGCGTATAACGTGATAGAGCCCCCGGCTGATAGCGATGTGGGATCAAATAGGGTTATATTGTGCTCTGTGGTGCACTAGAATTGGCTTCGAGAAACATTACCGCCGGTGCTGTTCGAATTGGTTATAGTAAGTCATGGACCCAATGATGACTCTGCGGCATTGCAAAGGAAGAAACGCTGATTGTCTGCTTCTCTGCTGTAGGTGTCATCTACTCCTTGTTTTTGGGTTTCGGAATTTCCATTGGTGCTGTGTTGTACGAGAAAATTACTGGCCACGATGTGAGTCGTTGTACTTGACATGATACCGCAGTGACTGATTCGAAAATGCTAGGTTTTAAATGCGAATGACTATACCTGCGCGAACACGCACGGTGGAGCACCATGGTATCAAGTTACCCCATCGGCCTACTGGTGTAAGTCACTGCAGATTTGTTGGAGCAACTGTGAAGAGCTTGAAGCTGATAAGCCGATGCTTTATAGATTTCCTCTGTTGTCCTGCGTATGCTTTCTTCCTCTCACTGAGAAATCAGCAACCTCTCTGGGCTAAGGAACTGGTGAGCTTTTGTCTCACTGGAATTGGATTACCGAAGAATTATCAGCTGATGCGCTTCTGATCTAGCCTATAATGGTCATAATCGCAGCGGCTGGATGGTCAAGTAATCATTTCTCATCACTAGCTTTCCCCGGAAGATCAGATATGACATCTGCCATTGGAAGTTTTGTTGTTGGAACTCTTGGAAATTTGTACGGCAGATTATCGAATGGTTCGAGTTTCCCTGTAACCGTCACAGGTATTTTGTTCCAACTTCCTTCAGGTTTATCAAATGGTGGTATATTCAACTTCGCCGCTGAATCAAGTGATGGAAGTTCAACTGCCTACAGCGATGGATTCAGTGTTGCGGAACAATTGGTTTCGGTGGCTATTGGGTTGACGTGAGTTTATAATGGTACTCTGGTCCGCTCAATTGTCATGTACTGACGCCTTTGCTTCATACAGTGTCGGTCTGTTCGTCAGTGCAGCGGTCACTCATCCATTCGGTGGTGGAAGAAGAAGAGGTTCAGGTATCTTCTCTTTCTAGAGAGCTCGATGCATTTGAAAAGCAAAACAAACAAACATAGAAACTATATACATGTGTATAGATAGATCATAGAGTGTACATAATAACAAAATGAAACGCCAAATGGAAACGTTACTCATGGACAATCAATCGATTTAACACAGTTGACACCGTCCACGCTTACTTTGAAGGACATCGTTGTTCTCACATGCTCATCTTGACCAGGGGACATGATACTGGCGAGGCTTGATTCCGCACGACCCACTGAAGTGTGCTGTAAACAGCATCAATATGACTCTGGGAACTGAGCTCGACTATGTACGTTTGCATCTCAATACTAACGCTATGTGAGGACGGGTATAGATTTTGATTTAATCTGGGGCATATATTCATCTTTTCTGCCGGAACCAACACGACGTGTGAGAGCATGATGTAAAGGAAGACCTCTGCGTCGATCTATATGCGCCACTGATGCTGATATGGTGATGGTGATGGTGATGGTGATGGTGAATGGTGATGGTGAATGGTGATGGTGATAGCGATGATATTATGGCGAATGAACCCTTAAAATATGAAAGGCGGGGACAACGTCATTATGAATATCTCAGGGAATTTCCTTTTTTCAGTCTGCTAGCTCGTGCGCTTGTAACTTTACCAAATATGTTGCCGGTCCGTCTGCCTTCTCACGTTCCTTCGCACGCTGTAAAAACCTTATGTGCGACCGAAAGATCAGAAATGAAATGAGCAGTGAGACCCATATGGTGTACTTTTTGAGGTATGGGAAAACGTAAATCCTAAACCTCGCACTCAATCATTGGAACCCATCATCATCATCATCATCATCAACATTATAATCACAATCACACCATTGAATCACGCGTTCACATTCACGCTTTCCATATCATTGAACGTCGATCATTCGAATACAGTGTTTCATCAAAAGATCGCATCAAACAAGCTCAGACACGAAGAGATACTCCGTATTCCGACATTACTTCTACTACGGAAGGTTCACGTTGACCCTTCGACACACCTGAGTCATTAACCACTTGTTCCTTTATGCGAAGCCGCCTTCACTTATCCGCATTATCTATCTAATCAATCTTGAGGACCTCTCTTCAAGACTTATCTATCGATCAATCAATACTGACCGAAGCGGAAAAAAACGAGTTTATCTTTGGTCAAGACAAGATCCAAGTGAGAACATTATGATTTCGCGATAACGAAGATTTGTACCTTCACTATCCACCTCGGCAACACCAAAAACGCTTTCAGGACCATCTTCCCTTCACCCTACCTTTGCGCCTCTTCACGAGAATCTTAGAACCCAAAAGGAAAGGGTGAAAGGGAGTCAAAGCGTGAGAGGCAGATCAATGGAATAGACTAATTCTCCTCACATATCCTAACAATGAAATCTCCAAATAAGAGGGAAGATCTGGAAGCTAAATATGACGTCGTTCTTGAATGTGAGTTTCCTTCTCCTGTCCAAACCATCATCGTTGCGGCTGTGATCATCGTTCCAGTCTTCTCCTTCATTGACTGCGGTTTCCCTCCCCTTCACACCGTTGACTGTTCCTTCCCCACCACTACCCGTGTGTGTACATCCTTTTGATCGGAGTTCGGTATCCTGTATAACCGCGTTTTGCACGACGATCCCTTCATGTGTGTATTATTTGGCACGACCAAAACACGTTTCAATGGTCACTGGTCGTCGGAACAACCTTCATCACCATCCCAATCGCCTTCACCTTCTATTCGTCATTTGCACCCAATCTCCCTGTACCGGGCAACCACTTTCTGGCTTGATCTTCCAATTCCCCTTATAACCTCTTTCATGGCTTTTTGTCTCCTCCAACAAATCTCCATTGATTCGTACTTGCCAATCTTACCCCGAGTTCATTCTGCTGATGAGCTCCAACATGGTTCTTCTCTCATCGATTCATAACCCAACTCTTACTCCACCTCGACCTTCCCCTCAACCCCACTTCGTATCTCGTGCAAATCAACTCAAACGGTATATCTCCCTTGATTCTGCTATTTTCTTATCGACTACATCCGACTACTTTCCACCGCCAGTCCCCAATCTGGAACTTCATTCAGCTGCTGCAAGTGGTAATGTGGGTCTAGTCCACTACGCTCTCACTCATGGTCAACCAGTGAATTCTGTTCTCCATGGTGTACTTCCTTTGCATGCAGCTTGTTCGGGTGGAAGCGTCAGTGTGGTCAGGATGTTGATTGAGAACGGAGCGGATGTCAACGCACCTAGATTACCACGAAGATATAGTGATGGGAAAAAAGGTACTGCACCAAGCGTAGGAACAGCAGGTAAGTTGAAAGACGTGTTCGCTTCGCCTGGAGCATCGATGGGAATTCGAATTGACAGAGTTTATGTCTAACATAGGTTCGACACCGTTACACTTTGCAGCTGCCAATGGACACGCTCCAATAGTACAGATGCTATTAGCGTCAGGAGCCAATCCAACCAAACCAGATAAGAATGGTAACACCCCTGAAGATTTAGCTGCGATCAACGGACACGAGGATGTCGTCAGAGTCTTACACGCTTATCATCATCTTCGGAGCCAAGACACGCCAAACGATCCTCCTCATTCAGATACGGCAGGAACCTCTTCACCTTCAGGATCGACCTCACAATTACCCGATGATGAAGAGGGTAGTGTCAAATATGCATGGGTAGGATCAAGAAAAGGTAAAGAGAAAGCACCTAGTCTAGCAAGCTCAAGATCCGAAAGTGCCCTCAGAGTAAAAGGAAGTTTCGACAGGCTGTGGAGAAGAGGGTCAAGATATTCAGCTGGAAGTACCGATCACCAAGAATCAGGGGGCTTAGTTGTAAACGATTCCCTTGGTTCAGAAGTCTCGCTGTATGATCCTGGCTCAAGTGGTCTACCTCATATAGCAACTACAAGCGATTTCTCTTCAATGGTAGATTTGGATCAACTTCATTCACCGGTAGATCTTGATATACCACCTTCCCCCTCGCCTCAGAAAGAAAGTGATGCCATTCTCACCAGAGTAGACAGTGATCATTCTGGTCAAATAAGTCCTGCATCGTTGTCGAGGATAGCAAGTGGTCACTCATCACACAGCAATGGTACTTCCATAATTCTCGGTTCTCCTCCTAATTCAGCAGGATTGCCACCTCCCCAACGTGGTCGAATAAACTCTACCTCTTCTCATCGTCCAACCTTGCCTTCAATCTTGGAAAAAGCTGTCCATCCTGGTCAAGCTTTCCGTGCCGCCATGAGACATAACAGTCACAAGGACCAAGGTTCTCCTGATTCATCAACAGATACTCATGATCACGAAACCTCTCCTCCTCATTCAGGTGGTGGTGGCTTTTTCAGGGGTAGAAGAAAAACCCATGAATCTGTCCCCAGTCATCAGAAGAAACATGGAAACAGACATGGCTTCAAAGGCTTTTTCAGAAGAGGTCAATCACCACCTTCACGAAGTCCCAGTCCCCCTCAGAAAACGGACATCAAGCCAATAGCAGCCGAAGAACTAGAAGAGGGGATTGAACGATTGAAGAGAGCAAGTCTTGATCTTGAAAGGCAAGAGGAAGTAGAAGCTATAGACGATCATGGGATTTCGAGGGAAATACTTGATGCTATCAGCTTGCACGACGGAGATGATACACCTTATTTCCATCAGATGCCACTATCAGCACCTGTCACCAAAACCAAGTTCTTCCCTGACAGTCCGAACGGTCCACCTAGACTTCCTTCGATCTCTACAGCGTCAACTCCAGGTGAAAGAACTTTCAATCGTCCTAGAACAGGCAGTGAGGTTATCGCGCCTAGTCCACTGGCCAACGAATGGGCTCATGATGATGATTCAGATTCTTCTGCACCACATGGAGGCATACGCAGAGTGAAAACTGAGATTATCAAGTCACCCATCTTGCCGGACAGGGAAACCGATACACCAAGTCCTACTCCTCTCGGACATTTCAGACGTCGTTCAGCCACTCATTCAGGTGGTTTACCGACTCCGACAATGTCCCCCATACCGCGAAGCTTGAATCCACCCAGAATAGCGGGATTGGGTTGGGGAGATGAGATGGATCTTCGAAGGATAGCCGCTTCCGGATTGATCAGAAGAGAGAGTCAGAGAAGACAAGCTGAGGTTGATAACGAAATGGAGCTGGAAGAAGAGGAATACCATGATGCCCTTTCCCCTGATATGGACTTCATGCAATCTGACATCGGCCAGCAAGAAAAGGAGGATGAAGATACAACACCTACACCTCATTCGGAAATGACGCTAGAGGGACCTTCGGATGTGCAAGAGCAAGAAGAGCAAAAATCTGAACAGGAGGAAGTTTCAGCACCCGAGCAAGAGGAAGTACTGAATGCTGAAGAGGGACAAGAGAAGGAAGGACCAAATAGAAAACGCGGGGAAAGTACTGGATCTATCAACACCGCGTCATCTCGTCTTTCCACTCCCTCAGCATCATTGCGGAATGACGATTCTGAAGATGCTCGTCATCCCCAAAGACCAAATAACCTGTCGATCATCATAGCTCCACCGCTGCCGGTCATGTCAGTGGTCGATGGTCGACCGCGTGGTAAATCAGTGTCATCAATTTCATCGGGCACCTCAGGATTTGGATATTCGTATGCTCAATCAATCTCTACTCCTGCCACTTCACTCACTCCACCTTCGGCTTTGTCCCTGGCCCTAGCGGGCGGATCGGGATTCCCGCCTGTTCCAGAAGACGAGGTAGCACCTTCTGCGCCGGTGCCTCGTCGAACCTTGACCTCGAGAACAGTATCTTCTCATGCCGAAGCTAGAGAAGTGATCAAACAAAATGAAGATGATATATTGCATTTAGCGCAATTACCTCCTTCGTTAGATTCAAGTAGAAGCTTAGCTGAACAACTCGCTGCATACGGTGAGAATTACGCCATTGAACGACAGTTTGCAGAAATAGAAAGGAAATCTTCTTATGGTCTCACAAGTGCATCAACTGGTCAAAGTCGAAGTGAAGATGGTGAAAGTTACTTCAGTGCCGAAAGCGGAACAAGCAAAGGATCAAGCAGAAGCTCAGGATTGGCTGACAGGAGAAGGCCTAGTGGGAAAAGCGTACAGCGTGAGTTGTCCTTATTATGATGACTGTCGAATGCCCATATTCATGCCATCTGGGATAAGTAATCGAGCTAAGAGTTCTAATGTGGCAGCTCGAGCATTATCGAACCCAAATATCCCATTGGTCCACGTCGACGCACCTCCATCCTCGTTGCCATCTATCAATAACATCTACGATAAGCGAGCTGAAGCATATCGAAAACACATGGCGGCGTTGTCTTCTGCCCAGCCGCTACTGCCTTCATCGACACGGCATGCCCATACTAGAGCCAGGCAAAGAGCTGTCTCAGCACAAGAAATGTGGTTGGATCAAGGACCCTCCGCTTCATACTCTCATCGCAGACCCGCATCTTCCCAAGGTGCGACGGCAAACTCAATATTCAGTTATAACACCGTTAATGAACCTGAATACGAACACTCATCGGAAGGAATGAGATACCCACATCATCCAGCGCAGTTCCCCTTTACAACGAATCCCGTAACAGGCCAAAGACCAAGGAAATCCTCTTTCGGCGCCAATTCAGCTTCGTCTTCGATTATTCATGGTCATGGAGGACATCATTCCAGAAACAGTACATATCCAAGACAAAATTCGAAGTTTACTTTACCGCCTGCGCCAATAGCAGACATTGTATCAACTAGATTTCAAGGGTTATCATCATCCCCTAAATCAAATCCGATGTCATCAGCATCGAGTGCCAGTGGAGTTGCCACCTCGACCGCAAATGCAATTACAGCTGGAGGTCATGGACATGGTCACGCTCACACTCACACTCATGCTCACGGACATGGACCGGGACATGGACATAATAATCCATTAGGAGTATCACCATATGTATCAATATTCTCAAACAGGTATCAACCTAAATTCCCTCTGAATGATGATGATTCAGATGATGAAATGGACAACAACAGAGAATATACCGTTATTGAAAATGATTGGAGAGGTGGTCATATTGTAAAACCGGGTGAACTGTCAGTAGCCGCAGTAGCCGCTACAAGCGAACCTAAAACCAAAGGTAGATGGGTAAAGAAAATGAGTAAAGGCTTAGGAAGGAAATGATGAGATACCAGGCGTATCAAGATCTTTGTGCGACGTTCATTCTGGAGGGAGATTGACACAATGATCAAGGCTTTTCTTGGACAGAGTTTGTTCTATATAAAGGACAAGGAAGAAGTGTATGGTCTAGAGGATGAAAATCAGGGTTCTACTATCTTATTTATATCTATCACTATTTGTCTGAATTAATTGTTTTGTGCGTTGTAAAGGATTTGTATTGACGGAAATAATTTGGCATCTAGAAAGGATCTTATAGTTTTGTAGCCAGTATACATGAAAGAGAGATTCTTTCTTTCAATACTTTCGATTTTAGAAAGACGAAAAATGCTAAATGCAATTTGAGCGGAAATGTGAAACAGGTTTATGTTACTTGTTGTTTCTTCATGCTGTGATACATATGTCTAATCGATCTCTACTGTTCGGATCCTCTGTGATCCAGTATTCACGCCCTATACGATCCGATCGAATCACGCCGCTACTTTCTTACCTCTACTAGCTTCGTGCATTGCGTATTCCTATATCAATTATGATAAAATGATCAGCAAGCGACACAACAAACTTTCATTCTTCCAGTACATTGTATTTCAGATCTCCCTTCCGATCATCTGGTCATTTCATTCGGACAGATGTTCGGGTTATTGTATTATCCAGAAGAAATACCAAGTTCAAAGGATCGAAACGATTCTCAAGAAAAATGAGAGGAAAATACTCACTTTCGAAATCAGATGACTAGTTTTCTCGACCAAACCTAACATTTTACCTATATCACCTGACCAAACGTTTAAGATCTCATTTGTACCTTTGGTCTGCTTGAAATTGACTATTCCGTTCGGTCTGTCGATTCTGGCATAAACCGTCTTATCCGTTACCAGTTTACATAGCGTTCTTTCTGTTGTCAAAGCTGATAAATCAAGTAATTCCGTTAATCGCGTGAGAGTGATTCGAGAATAGTATGATGCTATTACTCTTATGTTCTGTAAAAACGATGGGTCAGTCGGTGTCTCAACAAAGGACATGAAGCTTCGAAAAAAACTCCGATATTGGACGAACAGGCAGAGACAAATCTGTGATAAGAGATTGAATGATATCACACAGTGGTTGCATTGGAATGGGAAGGCAGCAATTGAAAGAAGGATATATCGCTCACATGCTCGGTGACACGCTTGTGTAATTCTTCCCATCTGACTTGACCAGGATTTTCAATTTCCTCAGCCTTTTTACCCTCAGCTTTTACACCTGTTTTCTTTCCCAATGTACTTCCTGATGCGAACACTGGCGATTGACGTAATGTCGGACCGTATAGTTGTTCGATACCAGACCATCTCATGAGTTCTTTGGCGACGAAACATTTGACCAACTCGCTGCGAGATGGAAAATGATGTCAGCGTGTGAGAGATGACGATGGATTTCACAGTATGTACCGTGAACTTACTAGTGCTGAGGTGCTTTTTGCAATGCAGAATCGCCGTATAGTTTATGCAGCATATCTGATTGTTCGTTGTTATACGGAGCTAAAACGACGTAAATCATGATGTTCTCGAGGACCTACATTAATGCGGGAATAGCAGTATTAGCTTACGATCTTCGATGATACAAGTAAAATGCTCTCATGAATTCTCTTACTCACATTCAATTCCTTTGCTGGATCAGCTTTGATCTCCTCTGTATCCCAGACTTCTTGATATGCCGAACATGCTTCCAGGTACTCGTCGTCTTGAAGTGCTAATTGAACCATTAAATCATAATATCGTAATTTTATATCCTGATCATGAACAGTTAGCTATCATCCTTTTATCGTGAAGAAGTTGAGGACGCGGTAGCTTACTTGACTATCCTTCTCCTTTAGGTATACCCTGTTAATTTTTCTCGACCCTACTCGTACTCTGACCCAATTGCCCCTCAAACTCTCCAATCGCATTTGTTCAAGAATACTGTATAGAGTGTATATATTTAGCTTCCGATTTCCTGAGGAAGACAGTGTACAGAACGCTCACAATTCAGTCTTTTCTCGCTTATCCATTGAGCTGTAAGTCTCCACTTGAATATCTGACATCAAATCGGCAGCGACATCGAGGTGATCTTTCGCTGTTACAGGTTCAGGTTTGGGTTTATCTTTATCGGTGGAGGTGGCTGTTGGAGCAGGGGCAGTAGATGCTAAAGACAGTATCAATCATATGTCGACCACTGTCTTAGATAGATAAATGAACCTACTCGATGCTTCCTTAGGAGCGCTCTCGGATAGTTGCTCATGATAAGTAGCGAGCATGACGGTCAACCTTGCTCTTGGTAGTTCAAGGTAAATCTAGCCAGATATTGTTGATTAGCTTTGATTGCATATTCATGCAGCCGCATGAAACTACGAGTAGTAATGTGTGTGTTGACGAAACTGAAATACTCACTTTTCCCTCTGTAATATCCCTCAAGGTCTTTACTAATTCCAACCATCTATCATTTCCACCTTTATATTTACCTTGATCCTTTTGTTCTTTTAATTTGGGTAAGAAAGTTATAGCTTCATCGACCATTCTTACTACAGCTTCCTTCAATTGCCCATGTTTCTTCGATAAGATGGTCAATTGCAAATTGAGTGTATCAAGATCAGATTGTTCCCAACATAATCGAACTAGTAGAGTTAAAAGTGATGCTGTCGAAGTCATATCTGCGGCCTATATGAATGAGGTATACGGTGAGCTAGTATCCTTCCGAGGCCAAAGACATATATATCAGCTCACGTTTCGAGTCTGCTTCTCTAATAAAGAGATTAGATCTATTGCCTCTTGTAATTTCCCATCCTGAATATATGTATCAGCTAATTCATTCCTGATCGTCGTGAAAGAGTTAACTAGCTTACTTTGGCAAGTTGCTCGACCTCAGGCTGTAAGGCCTTCACCTCAGCCGTGAAGTCTCTTTCTTGTTTTCGAGTCGCTGACATGATGGCTGGCTACTAATGTAAGATAATATGGAGGATATAAAGCAGGCGATATGCAAATAAACAGAATTATAAGTTGGATCATCAGACAATTCACAGACGCGACAGCGTCACTGTCAATCGCTATGGGTGATGACAGCCACGTGTCATTATTTAACATTCCCTCAATTTATTACAATTTATCCGAGAATGTTCGAAGGAAAGGACATCTCCTCCATCTCTCTCATCTTTAAACTGTCCGAGTGGATTGTGTCAAAAGGATATATAGGTATCGAGATCATTCACAAATATCCAACAGAATCATCGGAGCAACAAGAAGATAGATCACCGATCACAGTAAAGATGCGAAGAATCCCATCACAAGTACCACAGGCTGTCTCAAGATTGTTACAAGGAAATGTAATATCACAACCACCAACATGGTATATACCTGTACTTTCACACCCACCACCACAACTCCCACCTCGACAAACAGTTCAACGTTCACGCCCAACTGACCGTTCAATAGAACAGGGCGAATTCACAGATGTATCCTATATACCTTCGGGTGAACTGGAAAGGAGAGACAGGATAAGGAAATATAAATCAAGAAAACAAAAACCTGAAAGAATAAGTTATCAAGAAGATAAAATCAGAAGACAATTTTTCAAAGATTTCCCTTTTGAAGCTCTTCGTCCCATTTCTCTTGTAGAAGGCACAGAGATCGATCAATCAATCAAAGTAGACGGTGAAAATTGGAAAACTCTAGATGAAAGAGGTCAATATCCAACTGTTGAAGAGTGAGTTACAATCAATCAAGCAGTTTTAGGAATTACACGGATTGAGCTAATTATATTGATACTTTTTTTTATCTCATCCAATAGTACAATCTCATTCGTACTGAACCTTCAACAAACGCAATCGATGCCCATCTCAGAAGCTTATTCAATTGCGACTAGAGAATTCATAGCTCTAAGAGCAAAACATGAACAAGCTACTATCGCAGCTGAGATTGAGGCTAGATATCATGGAGCAGAATTCAAGCCAGATGCATTTGTGAGTGATCTTTCCGAAAAAGGTAGGATGATTATCGATACTGACCTGATGGATCATTCAATGTAGGAACGTCAATTCAACTTGGAACAGAAATCATTGTCCACACTGATACCACCTTCGACGAGATCATCAGAAAGTTCAAAAATTAAATATAGGAAACTACCAAGATGGCAATGGTCAAATACAGTTTCATCATCGTCAATGCCAAGTGGAGAATTCACAAGTGGAAAAGAATACATGTCAAAGTGGAAACTACCTGATCCAATAGAAATCGGACAACCGCGAGGAGAAGGCGATCTACTAGGTGCTATCCCCTCACAATCACAATCTCAACCTTCTAACGAAGAATCGGAGGTACAAGAAGAAGAAGAAGCAGAAAGTGATTTACAATTCTTACAAAGTGTTTTGGGTAAATCAAGAACATAACGAATCTTACATACATGCATTGATCATATCTCAACAATTATCAGAATCCAACAACAATTGACTTGGAAAACACACACAAGTCTCATGTGAATGGGGCATACATTTCAGGTTTACAGCTTTGCCTTTGCTTTGATACTTGCAGGCTCACTGAGAGGCGCGAACTTTGGTACCTGTTTTGCCATCACAGCTTTCATTGCCAAAACTGTGTCCTATTATTAGTGCTCACGCAAATCAGCCATCATGCATCGTGAGAAAATGTCGTCCACGGGTTAACTGACCGTCGATTGGAGCATTGACCTATTCAAATCAAGTAGATTCTCAGCAATTACAGGTCGTGAAATCTAGTGCAGACTTACGCATTCCACGTCGCCGTGTACTTGAGACCTTCTTCGACGCTACAATTGATCAAACTTGTTAAACCGCTCTAGTCACACGGCAAGGGCAAACTCACGAATGATCCCTGGCATCTATATGATCCAAAGGACCATCAGCTCAGCGATCATTCTTCACTCAATAGACCGTCCTCTCAGCAAATGAACTTACGATTCAAGAGATGTTTCGTACTCATTACTGCTATAGGACTTTTACTGGCTATCGCTTTCGCCATATCCACAGCGGCATCTACAGAGCAATCGTATAGCTCAGCATGGCATGACATATCTTATAAGGTATAATATGGGATGAAATGGTTCTGGGCCAGTCACTTACTAATCACATCTTTTCTTCCACCTTGAACGATTTCACTTACAAAACCGATTTCTTTGGCTTCTGAAGAATTGAATTTTCTACCTGTTAGTGCTAACTCTCTAGCTTTAGAATCGTTCCCTATTATCTTTGGGAAACGTTGTAGGGTCCCTATATCCGCTGCCAAGCCAACATTCACTTCCTACACATAACCACAAGGTCATAGATCAGCTGCTTTCGTGAGTTGACCATACGATATTTGTATCTCATCTGATACTCATGAATCGAGTGGTATATATAGCGAAAGATTGGTAAGATGACCTTAGTCATATCGCTCACAAATATACCAAAAGTGGTTTTATCACTTGCTATTCTGATATCACATGCACTTGCTATATCAATTGCTAAACCAACAGATACACCATACAAAGCACATATGACAGGTTGTCTGCATCTCTCCAAAGACGAAATGGCATTTTGGAACTCCTATCAAAGTTGATAGACCTGTTAGTGTATATCTGTGACTACTGTTAGACCCAGCAGCAGAGACAGCTCCAAATGATATACGAATGGGGTATGACTCACCAAGATATGTTCACGCAGCTGGATTGCTTTCCTTGCTGGATCTATAGCAGGTCCATTTAACTCATTTTGAGCATTTACTATTGGCGCGACACCAACAATCAGCATCGCCAAAATACTTTGTCAGGCGATGAGATTGTACATGGAAAGCCAGACTTACAGTCCAATCCAGCTGTGAAGATGTTTTCGACAGCAGATGACAGTACTATGACATTCACATCTGGTGAGGCTGAAATTCGATCCATAATTACACAAAGCTCTTTCCACATACTATCATGTGAGCACCGTTACATCAGCTCTCACTCGATAAGATCGAGTCACGATAGTAGAAGACGGAGACTCGCTCATCACGAAATGCATTGACTGGTGGTCTATCACAATATGGGCCAGTCTGTCAGTGTTCTCATTCCACAGAAGCTGCATGGAAGAAGAAGTGGTACGAATGTACCTGTTGAATTCAAGTAATAATACACCTTGAGCAACTTTGTTGGCTCTGTGATATTTCCCCTGAAATTGTTGCAGGTCCATTGGGGTGTATATAGGAAAGCGTCTATGCATGGACTAGTTGATTGATACAATGCAATGCTGAATGTATATGTACTTGGTATGTATGTATGTATGTATATGTATATAGGTGGGATGTGTTAAGATGAGGAAATGCGGGGTAATAAAAACAACATCTTGAGAAGTTGTTACGCGAAAGTGGACGTGCCTCTCTATTTCGCGATAATCTCTTGTTTCTTCCTTTCTTACCTTAGTTGCAGTTATCTACTGGTCATCCCTTGCCATCAACCTCGACATCATCGGTAGAGCAGACCTGAAAATATCCAAAGATCAATCGATCTCCTGTATGAGAGCAAGTGGACGGAATAGAGCTGTAATATCATCAAGCAACGTCGTGATATAACCAACCTTCCTCAATTGGTGAATCACCATAAAGTGAGGATTAGAAATTACCAGTAAAAGGTTGCATAGTTCTCGGAGGCTTGGCTCAAAGACGAGATGTCGAGCCTCCTCTCTGAGAGACAGAAAGATGAGCTGTAGGTGACAGTCTTATCGATTGCTGTGTGTGTCATTTAGCTGACATGAACATGAACGTTTCTTCCTTTCTCTGCTCCTGTGATTCTGACGTACTGATATATCTACTCAAACCGTACTACGACTTCCTCGTTTCTTCGACTTCAATATGGATACATGACACATCAAGGCATAAATCGATGCTGTCGTATTTACATTCAGCGGGCTTGCACGATTCGTATGAAGCGTTGAAGAGAGAAACGGATAATGATGATTTTCAAGTAGATGATCCTAAAGCCAGATGGGTAGGGTTATTAGAGAAGAAATGGACTAGTGTAATCAGATTACAGAAGAAGGTAAGTGACTACCGCTCTCACGTTTTGAAAAGGGATGTCATGCGATGTACAAACCTGGAGAGAAAGAAGGTTGTGTCGTGACGTTCATCGATATCAAGGTTATAAATGGTCGTTATATGCGTTGGATTATAAGCTAACTTCTCATGATGCCTTTTTTGTCATAGATTATGGATCTTGAATCACGCAATTCGTCACTCATAGCAGAATTAGCTTCGCCAACTCGAGCAACAGCATCTTCATCTTCCTCAGCACCTTTTTTACCCAGAGCTCCAGCTAGACATACGTTGACATCGCATAGAGCACCCATAACGAAAGTTGCTTTTCATCCTACATGGACTGTAATAGCAAGTGCGAGTGAAGATTCAAGTGTAAAGATATGGGATTGGGAGTCGGGTGAAATGGAGAGAACGGTGAAAGGTCATACGAAAGCTGTTGGAGATGTTGATTTTGATCCGAAAGGTGGATTGATGGGTAAGTGGATTATATCGTCTTAGTCCTGTCGCGAGTTGAGGCGAGAAAATCCTTCGAGTCGGAGAGGGATTACTGGAGAGAGATAGTCGAATAGAAAGTAGCAGTGGTAGATGTTGCCTGAGCTGGGATAAATCGAAAGAATCTGATGAATGCGAAGGGTAATGGTCATTTACTGCTCCAGGAACGGTTGCGGAACCGTTACATTGCGAGAATATACATGATGTCGGTGATTCTGATATATCACGTACTGATCTCTTCTTGACCAAACAGTGACATGCTCCTCCGACTTGACCATAAAACTATGGGATACCTCGAATGATTATACGAACGTGAAAACGCTACATGGGCATGATCATTCAATATCGAGTGTTAGATTCACGCCGGATGGGGAGAAATTGGTTTCGGCGAGTAGAGATAAGACAATAAAAGTTTGGGAGGTCGCTAGTGGGTGAGTGATACCTACAGAAATCTGGAGTGAAGAGGGTCAAGGCGTAGATGAGGTGTGGTCGACAATCTATAAGACTCTGGGTCAAGATTGATGCGGCTCTGTGATTTCGACGTCGGCCCAATGAATGCCACGTGTTCATTGCAACGATGGTGTATGATAGTGGTATCTCGTGATGGTACCGGAAAAGTTGACAGTCTGAGAGATCGCTGATACTGACACTGTACCAGGTACTGCGTGAAAACGTTTACAGGGCACTCGGAGTGGGTCAGGGGTGTGATACCGTCAGACGATGGGAAATGGCTAGTGAGCTGTTCGAATGACCAAGTAAGTGCGTTTCAGTTAACTAGCTGGAGCGAGCGGAAGAATAGAGGTAGATCGACGAGCTGATCTGCTTATACTCTGTCAGACATCACGGATATGGGATTTCGCAACAGGAGAAACAAAAGTGGAATTGCGAGGACATGAGCATGTAGTGGAGTGCGCTGTTTTTGCACCTGTGAATTCATATACTGCAATAAGGGAATTGACTGGGTTAGGTGTAAGCTGTATTTTCTAATTGCTTCGAATTTAAAAGCAGAGAATCCTAACATTTGCAAACAAAAAGGCTGCACAAGCAGGGGATACGAGAGCAAAGTCAGCTGGAGCATTTGTAGCCACTGGATCAAGAGATAAGACCATTAAGCTATGGGATGGCATATCGGGTCAATGTCTACGGTCCTTCGTAAGTATCTCCCACATATCCTCAAGATTATATCGTAAACTCAGTGATATAAGCTGATTCGAATGTGTTTGATCAGGTCGGTCATGATAACTGGATAAGAGCATTAGTATTTCATCCATCGGGGAAATACCTGCTTTCGGCTTCTGATGATAAGACTATCAAAATATGGGACTTGACAAATGGCAGATGTGTAAAAACCGTTGATGCACATGGTCATTTCGTTTCTTCAATGACATGGGGGAGAGCCTCCATAGGAGGATCATCAAATAAGACACAAACGATACCGAATGGAGATGCAGGAAGTGCTAAGAAAACCGAAGATGAACCTAGAAGAGTCAATGTTCTGGCAACTGGAAGCGTTGATCAAACTATAAAAGTGAGTTTGATTGCAAATCCATTGAGTCACCTTGAGGGGGATTGAGCTGATGAATGGGTTTTATTTAATGGTAGATATGGACACCATAAAACGTCTATATTTCCTGGATGAATATGGCCAGGAGGATTCCAAAGACTTCTAATTTTGATCAATGCGAAAGACCCACTGATCGATACTTCAGGATGTGTTCGCGTACATATAACTGAAAAGTACCCTGCTCATAAGATGCCCACTATTTTCTGTTTATACCCGCATATCTTTGTTTCGATGTTATACGTTATTTATGGTTTTATATTTGGGTGTCGCTTTCAATGCATATCTCTCAGAGTGCTGGCTTATAGCTACAATTGCTCGCTGTAGATATGTGAGATCAGCCATTGCCTAATCAATGCTCAATGTTCACAATGGCTTATATCACCTTACCGCACTCAAATAGGCTGATGACGAAATTGCACTACAAACGGAAAGTGGAGGGAGATCATGTAACGAATGATGCAGTTCCGAGAGTGGATTTGATCATGATAACTTCCATTCTTTTGTGTATTCCTATACCAAATCATCATCATCATTGAAGGAACAAATCAGCTTGAGTATCGAACATGGCATCAACTTCTACACGACGTATTCAAAAAGTGAGTTTGTCTATCTGAAAGAGTGTTCTAGCTATCTCTGTGCTTTCCACCTTTCTTGCCTTCGGTCAATGTCAAACTCCTACCCCATATTACCATTACGGAACAATGAAGCTAATTGGCATAGGACTGATAGGAACTTGGAGATCTGATGTCTTCTCCTCCAGAGGGAATACAAGTCTCACCTGATGAAGATAATTTTCAAATTTGGAGAATAACCATTACTGGACCTGTAAGTCTCCCTTCTTCTCTCCGACCACACAATGATTTCTATCCAAATCTCGAGATTGTGGTCAATGGACTTCAATTTGTTTACGATATCAAACGAACGTACCCTCCCTGATATAAAATCACATCACACTGACATAACATCACATGTAACAAAATCAACAGCAAAATACACCTTATGCAAAAGGTAAATTCAAGTTAACAGCAGACTTCACAAAGGATTATCCGTTCAAACCTCCTGTGGTAAGTGGCCTCTTCCTCCGAGTGGTCTCTATCATCGCGTTAAGACCCTAGGCGACGTTCGTGTCACCAAACATATGGTGTGTCCGGTGTGATGTGAACGAAAGACGTGGATGGCTATATCATGTACTAAACAACTAATGTAATCAATAGCTTTTATTCAAAACGAAGATGTATCATCCGAATGTCGATGGGGATGGAAAGTGAGTCTTACCAGTTCTGCTAATTGTTGTTGACTCTTACTGTAACTGAGACTATCAACTGATTGAAATTCCATACTTTCGTCTATTTGATAGCTTATGTATCGGTTTACTGAAGACTGAAAATTGGAAACCTGCTACGAAGATGTCAGGAGGTAAGTCCCATCAAAAGGGATAATTTACTTTCTTTCCTTTTGCTGCACTTCTCGAACTTTCATCCTCCGTTTCTCTTCCTATCTGCAACCTAATATCAGATCTCACAAATCTGCCTATAAGCTGATGCACTGAATGATATAGTACTTCAATCTATATATGATTTGATCGAAACTCCTAATCCAGATGATCCATTAGTATCTTCCATTGTAAGTATCCTCCATCTTCTCCGTACGCCCGTCCCAAATCCCCAAATTAACTGGTTGCTGTAATGAGGATTTCTACTGATGTAAGCATATTGTACAACAGGCTGAACAGTATAGAACCGATAGAAAAGGGTTCGAGAAGAAGGTAGCTGAGTATACTAGCAAGTACGCTACTTAGACATATCTTTAGGACGAGGTGTGACAAGCCAACAATAGATATCTTCATATACCCCGCATTTGAGTGGTTTGATTTTGTATGTATAAAAGAGTGAATGTTTTCCGTTCTTGTCACAATGTCAGAGCAAAGATAACGCTATCACGGCCCAATGAGAGATTAATATATGCTCAACCGACAGATCGTGAATCACTCGCTCAGCAAACATTTGCTATCCATGCTGTCCATATATCTTTTATGCCGAATACGCTCAGACTCGCTGAGGCTGATGCAACACTTGGACCCGCAATATCCATGTCCCGATCCCATATGATCATCCATGTTATACATCGGCATGAATGCTACCGACCAACGTTAAGAAAAGCAAATACCAACAACCACCCGAAAGAACTTTTAACAATAAGTTTAAGCAGCAGTTCTGAATAGGGTAGAATTCACATTAGTCACAGTAATTTGGTCTGTATATGCAAAAATCAACAAGATACTCACCGTCGAGCTTTCTTGGCAGCCTTGACGGCGGCGTTGTGGGCCTTCTTCTCGTCGGCGTGTTTGGCAAGAGCGGCTTTGTAGTCGGAAACAGTCTCTTTTTGAGCCTCGGTTCTTCTCTTCTTGAGAGATCTGAGGTGTCTCTTTCTCTGGAGTCGGAGGGGAGTGACGAGTCGCTAATGGAGCAAAAGACGATGTCATTTAGTCGCAAGTTTTCTTTCGAATGGATTGGCAAAATCCGAGAGTAACGAAACAAGACATTTTGGGAAAGTCGTAAAGAAAGACAATGTACTCACTTGGATCTTGGGAGCCTTGGTGGTGGTCTTTCCGTTCTTTTGGGTAACTTCTCTTCGAACGACGAATTTTCTAACGTCATCCTCTTTAGACAAGTTGAAGAACTTTCTGATCTTGGTAGCTCTCTTGGGACCGAGTCTCTTGGGGAGAACAGTATCGGTAAGACCTGGGATATCAGCGTTACCTTGTTTGACAACGGCAACGGCAAGGACACCGATATCGTTTCCGACGATACATCCTCGGACGGACTAATTCAAATTATCATTGAACACATCAGTTTGATTTATCCTATACTAAATCTGCTTGAGTGAGAAGGACTCACTTTTCTCTTTCTCTCACCGTCTCGTCGAGCTCGGTAACAAGAGTGACCGTCAGCAAGGAGGAGTCGGGTTCTGTTTTGGAGGAGAACACCTTGTTTCATTGGGAAACCTTGTTTGTCGTTACCACCAGTAATTCGAACAACGTAACCAGCGAATTCTTCTCCAAGGGAATCAATAGGGACCTCTTGACCCATTCTTTTCTCTAAGAAGACTCGACTGTAATAACGAAACGAAACGAAAAGCAGCACGTCAGCGTTCATTCCCCTTGTGTTTCCTTCCAGCTATGTCCTCGTGCTTTTCTTTTCTTTTCATCCATCTTGGTATAACTTTTTTTCGTGTCTAATTCATCCATTTTTTCCGTCCATTTGACATCGTTGAAAAGCGTTGACGGTGACTTACGTCTTTCTCTCATCCTCGAAGTCTACGAGCTTTTGAGCGCCGGTGGCGGGGTTGGAGAAGTTGACCTTCATTTTGTAGTCTTAATGGATGAAGAGAAAAGAAGATTTCGAATGATGAAGATGTGTTTTGATGATACTGCAGAGCGAATCAGACTGACAGCAGACAGAGAGTCACACACCAACAGCACAGTGTGAGAGAGGGGAGAGGGGTAAAATCCCGAGCATTTTCCCACTTTTTCCATGGTTAAGTGTTTTCTCGATTTTTCATCATTTCCGCCACACCCGGTAATTTGGTCATCGGAGTTTGGGACGATGTCCTCGGCGTTTCCTTTGGTGCTTTTCAGTATGAACCGGTGATATCGATATGGGTGTATAAAGTGGCTGCTTTCTTCAGAAACTAACATTTCATGTTTTCACTGGGATTTTGCATGTATGCTTGCACTTTGCATGCTTTTACCCCTCGTCGCTACCAGCTTGCCTGCTACCCTGGACAGAGAGAGACGTTTATTCAAACATTTCTTACCATCTATCTTTAGCTGTTAAACTCAACCATCAAGAACTGCGTGAGTCACTCTATCACTAACATCACTCGGCACTATCATCACCGCTAAACTCTGACACTTTTATTCATCATATCAGTGCGGCTCCCTTCCTATCCCTCGTCGGTAATTCAGCAGTAACAAAAGACACTTCAAAATGGGTCGGTAAGTTAGGACTTTCACACATACGGAGTACGAATAGGAGGGGAGGGTGGAAGAGATGCGGAACAAAACATATAAGAAGGTGTTCTTTGAACGGAGGATGATGAAGAGAGGTCAAGGGGGAATAGAATGCTAGAGCATCTAGTATGGTTTAGGCTATACAGATTGCTGACGTTGGTATTTCTCTTTTTTTGGAAAATAGAATGCACTCCAAAGGAAAGGGTATGTCAGCATCTGCTCTCCCTTACAGAAGATCTCAACCTTCATGGTCAAAGGCTACCCCCGAGGAAGTTTCCGACCAAATCTTCAAACTTGCCAGAAGAGGTCTTTCACCTTCCCAAATCGGTGTTGTACTTAGAGACTCTCACGGTATTCCCCAAGTTAAGAACGTTACCGGTAACAAGATTTTGAGAATCCTCAAGACCAACGGTGAGTATTCCTTTATTCATGCACTCAAAAGTAGTATTTTGTGATCGTAGGAGACAATGGGAAACGGGTGGTGCTGGAATGAGGATAGGTAATCGATGAATTAGGACATATGTTTGGGACAACATCTTCTAGGATAAACAAAGTAATTTTACTGACATCATATCCTTCTACTTTAGGTCTCGCCCCTTCCATCCCCGAGGACATGTACCACCTTATCAAGAAAGCCGTTTCCGTTCGAAAGCACCTCGAGCGAAACCGAGCCGACAAAGACGGTAAATTGTGAGTTTGCTTCTCTATCTCTGCCCTGTTATGACTTGTATGAAGTGTTTGCTGATCCTTCGTCGTAGCCGAATGATTCTTATCGAATCTAGAATCCACAGACTTGCTCGATACTACATCAAAACTCAACAACTCCCCGCTACCTTCAAATACGAGGCTGCTACCGCTTCTACCCTTGTCGCTTAAACAAAGTTAAAGTCGACCAAGGATCAGTTAGAAATGGAATAGGAGTTTTGCTTTGTAGATCTAGGGATGAAATGGGATGCATTTCTTTTTCTTTCTCCTATAGGCTGCAAAGACGGTCGAAATATCAATTAGTGTTGGTGTCTTCAAGAAGCACCCGGTCTGTTCTCAAAGAGGCGAAGGCGGCCTGGCTGCGCTGAAATGGACCATATCCTGACCGTCCTTCAACAGCAGTACTCTTTGCAATCTGTTCTGCATTGAACAAAGAGAACGCAATACCTTTTTCATCTTCCCAGAAGAAAGGCCTGAAGCAAAAAGATATCCCAAAGAAGCCTGACGAAAAGCTCTAGATGCATACAACAATTGTTCGAGATACTGTTACAATCATACATAGATATGACAAAAGCTTGAATGCTCAAACTCAAGACTCACTCAAGCCCCAAGAAGGATCTCACAATCAATCCAAGAACGCTTTGATGACTTTACTTACACCTTGTTGAGGAGTCACGTTCGTACTACCACCTTGAACTGTTGCAGGGGAATGATCACTTGTTGACCATCCATTCGTAGTCGCATTCGTGTTTGTATTGACATTCGAACTGAAATTAGATAAAGTGGGTGAATTGAACCCTTGTTGTTGTTGTTGTGATTGAAAAAGATTGATTTCCTATTCTCTTTGACGAATGTAATTGGCTTCCCTTCTTTCTAACAAGGATATTAGAGCTTTTCGATGGAAATAGTTCATAGAAGATATAGCGTGTCGACCAACCTAAAACGATACAAGAAGATTTCAACAAAGTCAGTGATCAGAATAAAACAGAATCATAGCCAAGATGTAAAAGCAGGGATAAAAGAATACATACAGGATATTGTTGTATGGTAATTAACAGATCTAGAGCGTTTTCTCTGACTCCTGTCCAACGGTGGAATAAGCCGTTTGCAATAGGCATCAATCCACCCCAATGTGCAGGTAAATGAGTCAGTAACTATGTATGTCATCATGATTAGCTACACATACAGTGATGATCTTCCAGCCATCGAAAGTTAATCGACTAACCTCTACAACTTGGTCATAATCATTGATACCATTATTTAGAGCATTAAAGATTGTTTCAGCTTCTGCATCTGACATGTTCTTGGCTGATCTCAGTCGAGCAATTTGATGTTGGACGTCAAATTCGACTGATCGTTTCTTCATACGTGATTGCCAGTCCTATATAACAATCAGGTCAGTTATTGTATTATATATCAATGTTCCCCAAGTCTTGCTCATCTCATCGTATTCCAGCTGACGCTCATATTTCGAGAACGAGCAGAGATCTGTTCTTCGAATCCGGCGAATTGCCTTGATTACAAAGTGGACGAACATATACCTACTTTTGCAAATAGTTTATAACTCCCAGTCTTCCTCCAAGCTTCGACTCTATGAGCATTTGCCCACAACTCCCTATTTTTACTTTGTTCATCTGCGAAAACGGCTCCGCTACCCAATTGCCCATCACGATAAGCCACGCTCGGATAACCAATTCTGGTAGAACCAGTTTGTATGTATTCTTGATGAGCCGCTATTCTAACGAATCGATTCAGGTAATCTACGAAGCGTAGTCGGATATTTGATTCTCCATAATGCGATGACATTGCTGATATTATCTACTCGTAGACGGCAATGGGCATCAGCGTAGTTCTGACATCACTTTGGATAAAGTGGCCTCAAAAGACAATGAGAACAAGTGGCTCACCTCATCCATGAATTGGTTATCGACACAATCACTTTTAGCTATACTGTTCATTTTAGCTTGAGGTGTATTTGTCGTAGTTGAAGGATCATCTTCAACTTTAATCAAGCTTCCACTTCCTAAAGATGTTTCTGATGATCTACCTGATCTGATCGAACCTACATTAGTCGATTGAAGATTCTTCGAAACGGTCACTCTCCCAGTTTCCAGGTTACATAAGATGTCCCATGTTGTAGGCAATTCTTCGAATCTTGGATTCGTTACTCCTGCTACGAAACCTGAGAATTCTTCTAATATGTCTAAAGAAGCTAGATTCGCATATGGGAATGCACAAGATGTCATTCCACGTAGGACTTGACCACATCCTGATCCTAATGCACAAGCAGCTAATACCATACGTGCTACTTGATTAGCTGGAAGTCCATGTCCGAGGAACATTACTCGTTTATGAGCTAACATCGCATTAAGTATTAAGATGATGGGATGTGTCGATGATCCATTCGTGTGTAAATGAGGATGGTAAGGTGGTGGAAAAGGTGTAACAATATGTGAGAACGTCTGGACCAGCTCGATGAGCGAGTACTAAAACAGAACCATCAGCTTCGTATGGCGCGACAAGTTTAAGCTGAAGATGAGACTTACATCACCAACATCTTCATCGAAAACGGTCATTGGTATTCTTATCGGTACGGTGATCTTCTTGAATCTAGCTTCTGTTTCGAAGAAATGAGTATCTCTAGGGACACCTATTCTTTTTGTTGATTCTCCATATCCTACTTCAGGAGTCGACCGACCTTCTTTTGAAGGTGGAGTAGCTAGATAGAATTGTGAAGAACTTGCTGAACCTTTTCGTACCATCCTTACACCTGAAGATGATGAAAGGGTCTTACGATGTCCAGATGTCGATGTTGTCGTGGATGTTGATGTGGAATTCGGACCTCCTGATCCACTTCTACCATTCACACTGTCTTTCAGAGTCTCGCTACCCTCACTAGAGGTTGAGACATATCTCTGGCCGTATTCAGAGGGGAGATCCTGGAACACTTCTTGCGTACCGGTATTCACTTCGATCACACCGAACTTTTCTTCGAATAAATCTTTTCTTTCTGAACAACGTAAAAGGATTCGTTCGTATCGCGTTAAACGTGGCATCCCAGCTGTGGATATGGCATTGGCTGAATCGAATAAACGAGCTAATATCTCAGGCGAAGGAGAAATGAAATATTCTTCCAGGGCAAGAAGTAGTAATGGCTAAGAAAATCCGATATATCAGCTTGCGTTTTGGAACACATTCAAAGGGGTGAAAACGCATGATCTCGCTTACCTTGTATATTCCAATATATGGATTAGGAGTACATATAGCCATGGCTTTCACCATTGCGCCTCTTCTCATTTTCTTATCTTCCTTCATCCTAACGCAATTTAAAACATACAATAATCCTCCACCTGAAACACCTCTTGTAGCTCTATCAGAAGGCATCATACTCGCTCTTTTATCTGATTCTAACGATATCCTGGATGATGATTCATGTGATAACATAGGTGCGATTGCAGAAGAAGGAGTTTGACCTAGATAGAATACAGTCCAATCTTCCGGTCGTAAATGTGCTCCATCAGGTAACATCAATTCTGCTAGTCGACTATAGCTCAACACAGAATTAGTAGTCCATTCAGCTTTCGAGTCCGTCAAATCACTCAATGTGCATCTCAACACTCACTGCTCATCTGTGCCAGTTGGATATGGATATTGATGGGCCAAAGTCGCTCCAGCATCAATATCGAATTCAGCCAATAAACAAAAATGTACAGCTTCTTCTTCTGTTCCCGTATCACCTAGTCCTGCTTCTGCTCCTGTGGTTCCTATACCATCGATATCGAAATTTGGATCACCAAAATCATGTGTCAAATCAGAATCGAAATCGCGTTCTGTTGGTTGAGTGGTGAATTTCGAACGAGCAGAAGGAGCAGGTGGAGGGAATGAAGTGTGAGAAGTGACAGACATGTCAACAGGCTTCCGATGTGAGAGGTGGCAGTCAAATCGCCTATCCACCAATGTGTTCCTCTCTATGGATATATGAGTGGTCTTGTGAGTGATGCGGACGATGTAGATGATACGATGATTGGACTGATCATCGTTGTGGACTTCAACTTTATTTGTTGTGATTGTCAGACGAGAAAACGCATTGATCGCGTACTAGTACTACTGTTTTTAGATACATTCATTTTGTGGAGTCCCCGCGTTATCTCTCAAAACCCTGTATCGAAAGAACAAAACCAATTTGACAAAAACATGAATTAGCAGAAATAGAAGGTTAAATCACCATCATTACTCTTCATTCCAAAGTTAGCAAAAGTCATACACTCAAGGAAGAAAACAGCAACAAGGCTACAGATCTAGCTTGAAATGGCTCACTCGTCTGCTGAGGATCTGATAGCATATCGGATAAGTGAAAGTGCAGGTCCGAGTAGATCATCTTCCTCACTCAACTTGTATCCTCCGAACAATGCTTCAAAGCCTTCGTCTAGGAAAAGTTCAAGGAGGGGATCAAAAGATCAAGAGATGGTAGCACAAGGAACAGAAGATATAGAACTTGGTCAAAGAGGGGATATATGTAAGCTACTTAACCTAGATGCTACTAATGCATGGCTTGGGAAAGCTGATATATTACGGATTGATTAGTATTCAAAGTACCCGATGAAGATCAAGATCAAGATGAACAAAGTGCAAGTGCACCTTTACTACCTTTATCGCGGCGAGAAGATATCTCCGAAGAGGAACATGAGCTGTTACTGGCAGAAGGTCCAAATAGTGCTTCTAGAGGAACCTTGATGGACGCTATAACAAATGTAAGCTTTTCGCCGTCTGTGCACTGCCTCGTCCGTTGTCTGTGAACAGCTAGGACATCAGCTTACGATATGAATTCAGATGTCAAACTCGATAATAGGTGCCGGTATTATAGGGTACGCAGCTGCATTTTTTGCTGCTTATTGAAGCTGATAAATTTCTGAAATAGACTACCATACGCAGTATCACAGGCTGGTTTCTTTACCGGCATCTTTCTGCTAGTAGCTCTAGCAGCCGTATCAGATTGGACGATCAGATTAGTAATCTTGACCAGTAAATTAAGTGGGAGGGATTCGTATACGGAAGTAAGTCAGCTAACAGGTAGCGGACTTGGCGCTATACAGACTAGCTGACTTGGAATTGTGATTGGCAGACAATGTACCACTGCTTTGGACCTGCGGGCGCAGCTGCTGTATCTTTCTTTCAATTCGCATTCGCGTTCGGAGGGTGAGTGACTTGTCTTTCCTTTATATCGTCTTTGCTTGAATCGATTCCTCTTTCATCTTCCTTATGTTTACGATTGCAGTCGCTGATAGACAACATCATAGAACCGCTGCTTTTCACGTTATAATGTGAGATGCAAAGTGCTATTTCGCAATACGTTCAGCTCACATTTTGAATAGAGGCGACACTATTCCGCGCGTGATATCATTCATCTTTCCTTCTCTTGCTCAGCATGCTGTATTACGGTTATTGGTAGATAGGAGAGTGGTAATATTGTTGTGTACATTGGCGGTATCGTTTCCTCTCAGTTTACACAGAGACATTGTCAAGCTTTCAAAGAGCTCTTCGTTTGGTGAGTGAGCTCTCTGAAAAAACAGCCATGCTATTGGTTCAGATGTCCTGTCGATCCCTCGTATATCCTCACACAAAATTTGGCTGAATTGAACAATCTCTCATAGCCCTTGTCTCAATGACGATTATCGTTCTTTCTGTGCTTTTCCGTTCAGTAGCTGTTGATCCATCATTACGAGGATCCTCCTTGGACACTTTCACATTGATCAAACCAGGAGTCTTCCAAGCTATTGGTGTGATATCATTTGCCTACGCGTGTCATCACAACTCCAATTATATCTATAAAAGTATACACGTGCCAACGCTTGACAGGTCAGTCAATCGCAGATGGGATGGTGTGTTATAACGATCAACTGACAACTTATACTGACTCGATAGATTCTACGTCGTCACACATATATCGACTGGAGTAAGTCTGGTAGCTTGTCTATTAGTGGCTGTATCGGGATATGTAGTCTTCACTGATAAGACAGAGGTAAGCCCTTCGGTCTCAGTTGAATGAAAGATAAGCTGACTGAAAGCGGTCTAGGGGAATATCTTGAATAACTTTTCTTCGGATGATTGGGTTATCAATATCGCTCGATTCTGCTTTGGAGCGAATATGTCAACTACGAGTAAGTTGGGTAAACGGATTAGGCCTTAGTAAAACCAACTAACTTGCTGGTTGGCAGTCCCTCTGGAAGTGTATGTGTGTAGAGAAGTGGTTGAAGAGTACTTTTTCAAGAACAAACCATTTAGTCAGAATAGACATGTTATCATCACTAGTCTGGTTGTGTTTACCACTATGGGAAGTGAGTTAGAATGTCCATCCGTTGTCCTAAAATGCCAAAGCCCCATTGATACTCAATTCCCAATCCACCGCAAATAACTCCCCATGTCTTTCTGGGGATTCACTAATTAGGGAGCAAGAGGAATAATTTGCTGATACCATGTTCGGTTTTAGTCGCTTTGACAACATGTGATTTAGGTATAGTATTAGAATTGGCAGGTGGATTATCAGCTTCAGCATTAGCATTTATTTTCCCTGCATCAGCATATTTCGTTCTAACTTCTGGTAAATGGTATTCCAAATCAAGATTACCAGCCGGGTTAGTAGCTTCTTTCGGTTGTATAGTATTGTTATTATCTTGTGGACATACTTTATGGAATGCTTGGAATGGTGAAGGGAATACAAAGGTTTGTACTTGAGTTTTCGATGCAGATCATGTATGACAGGACATATATGTCATCATCAATTGATGTAGAGATGTAGAACCAACTTGATGTTGTAAACATTGATTTTTATCGCGGGGAGATATACTTGTCAGTTTATCCGATGACGATGAGCTCGGCAACTAACGAGCTCTTGGCATGCGATAACTTATTAGGAAAAGGTTACTCGAGTAAATTCCACTCATGCGTCAATCTTCTGTTGATCAGTGATATTTCGTTCCGCACTTGATGTAACTCATACATATCTTGTCAAGTTTACCCTTTTGGAGATCAGATTGTTATCAACAAGAACAGTAGCGGAGTGAGTAAGATATGGAAGGAATGCATACGTGCCATGGCGGAATACAACAAGTACGTAATACGAGTACTCGTTAGATTCCCCCGCTACAGAGCTACGTTTCATCTCGGCATATTGAGCATTCAAGTTTCAATTGTTGATTATTTCTTTTTTGGTTAGATCAAACGATCCTACTACTACTATCAATGATAACGACATTATAACGACACCACCTGCGCCTATAGCTCAACCGACCATCCCACCACCACCACCACCACCACCACCACCTCCTCCTCCTCCGTCAACAGACGATAGACCTTACAAACCCGTTATAGGGTCAGAAGCGAATTCATGGGATTGTGGAGGATTTAGTGATATGTGTAGATGTTGCGATGGTGCAGGGAGAGGAGGTGCTTGTGAAGGATGTATGTGTTCTGGGTGAATCAAATTCGAAATGGAATGTTCATTTTCGGGTCATATAGTATCCCAATGAAAGAGAAGGACTTGAATAACCCAAAGTCGATGTATGTAATCGGAAATCCACTCGAGTAGTATCATTCATTGGATACTTGGCACTATATAGTTTTTGATGTTTCGATGATGGTACACAGCTTACACAAGAGCTATCTTTGATTATCATGTCATCTTAAAACGAAGACCCCTCCTTTGGACTAGTAAATGCAATGCAAATGCACTGATCCCCTCTTCATCGCCATGATACTTTCTTACGAGTTTTATATCGTATATATATAAATACCATACCAATGCCATTTAACCAATATAGTTATTGATCTAACGTGTATTGTTCAATATGGGTAACAAATCATCTAGACGTAAGTAATCCACCGTCACCTTTCTAATTCTCCAAGGAAATCTACTACTCAGTTAACACTTGAACGTTGATACATATTGCTTCTATAGCTTCATCTAATGCAAAGGTAACTGCAAATCCAAACACAAACACAAACACAAACACGAACACAAATGCGACCACATACCCCCCAAGACCCCCCAAGCGAAGGATATGGTGCTGCCTGAACAGTCATGTGAGTCTTGGTGTCCTGATTCCACAAACTGGTACATCATTGACAGGAGCCATTACCTCATATCCAACAGATAATGAAGCATGAGTGAGTTAATCTCCACTTTCTCCTGCACCTTTACCTTTACCTTTTTTATTATAACTTTACCTTTATCTTTGGCCGACTCACTGTTCCTTACATTGCTATCCCGACTGGCACCTAAATCTTCCTCCTCTGTTCACCTTCCATTTCAACTCATCCCCCTTCCGATCCCCCTTCAATACATCTCAACCAAGATAAACTCCGTGCTCTCTATACTGATCCATCCCTCCATTTCGTTGTAGGACACCCGAACAACGACGATCGAGGGAAAGGAGGAAGAGGCGAGGCAAGGCTATAGGCGAAATTGGAGAACCAATAGGTGCTTTGGCAGGCCTGGCTGTTGATAGCTCTGGAGGTGGAGGAGGGGGTGGCGACGCAGGGGGCGGTGGGGGCGGGGGAGGAGGAGGAGGCGGATGTGGTGGGGGTGGGGGAGGAGGGGGCGGTTCTTGACCCGATAAGGTCAAACTTGGTCATCGATGTGTATTAGTCACCAAGGACCGTGATTTGTCTTCACGAGTGACGATAATAATGCATGATATATAGATGGAGTCATTTCATTTGTGTTGAACGTTATACTATCCTTACCTTGTCCCAAAAAAGACATTTTCATGCTGATTTATTCAACTTTTGATAAACCCTTATAATACATTTTAACGGTATTTCATTTTACCGTCATTATCACTCATCATGCGTATATTCTACTATTTTCTGCTTCTCTCTTAATGGTTGATTGATCCCCTGAACTTATCAGAAAAAAGGTAAAACTTTGACACTCAAATCGAACTTTGCTTTACATAGCCTCGGGTTCTTTGTAAGTCATCATTTCTCTATCTAACGAATGTAATCTTTGTAATTCTAATAACAACCTGAAGGTCTGTGTAGTAAAGGTCGTCCACCGGTCAGCACCACGTCCTTTCATTATTTCCCTTTTGCCCTTTTCATGGATTCGAGTTTGCATCTGGAATGAGAAATCACTCACATAAGCTTGCATATCGACCCATGACCAATGTTCCAACGCGAATTTCTGCCCTGCTTCTCCTATTTTTTGGGCAAGATACTATCGAATCACACGGACATATCAGTTTCATATACCAATTCCTAACATTATCAGAGAGTTTGAGCTCACATCATGTCCCTTCGTCGTATCTATGTTACCAGCTTCATCGACTGGACCAACAAAGAAAGCCATTATATCGTATAAATCCGAATAATCCGGTTTAAGGGGGATGTAATGATACCATGGAGCTGATCACAATGAGACCGCATCAGCATATGCGTTGATATGAACACTTCACCAAGGCAGATTCAATCGTGTGATCCGAAAAAGGGGGAAGTTGTGGTCGAAGGGCTTTGCAGATTACATCAAAGGCCTAAACTCACTCAACCACTCCATATGCCATTCTGGGAACATTGTAAATTTGATTACAGGACTTCCAGAACTCAGTAATCGATGAAAACGTGATGACCAACCGTTACCATCTACGTCTAGATTATATTTGAATGCGGCAGCTTGGTCTGGCCATACTTTATCACCGAATTCAATGGTGTTGGAGACTTGTTGGCAGACTTCAGCGTTAGGGCACTGTGTGTGTAGAAGCGTTTGAACGAGGAAATATTATTTGAAAATAGTCAACAAGATAAGGAGATAAGGGGATTTGACATGTCAGCATATATAAGTCAGAGTACAGGAGTTATTTTCGTTTTATCAGAATGGAAGAATCTAACTCACTTGAACAGGTTGACCCGATAATTTAACATCGGCATAAGCTTTACTTAAAACTCTTTCCCATCTTCTAACAGTTTTATAACCACCTTCACCATCTGGAACTATTATTTCCCTTAATTGTTGATTCCACCAAGTATCGCCACCTTTCGGACCGTTTACCATCAAATGTAATCTCATCCTATGTGATTCTTTCCAATCTCTTTGTCCCCCATAGCCACCTGTTGTTGAACCTCTCCAGAATAACCTATTATCAGTTTTCTCTTCCCATGTCCCTAAGAAAGGTACATCCTCCGTTGTGATGTTGACATAAGCTTCCATTGGTGTGGTTTGAAAACTTGCATCTCCGGGAAATTTGGATAACACTAATATAGGTTTCAGTATTGATGGTGATCGATAGGAATAATCTAATGCCATGGCTCCATGTAATCGTTTTAATTCGGGATATTCACAAAAATCCATTGTAGGTAAATGATCGAAAATGAAGGATTTGGCTGTGCGATTTGATGAAGTGTCAGTTGAAGCTCAATAGTATATTCTGTTGACACCAAATGACTCACGAAGTACATCCTCTGTAGCATTCTCGGCTCCAGGTCGAATGTTGGCAGGAGAGTCGAGAGGGCACGCTTTCTATGACAAATTAAGGAAGCGACATTAGCTTCAAAATATAGTCCGTCGTCGAAAAGCTGACGCACAAACCAGCCCCAGGCTGGAGTTCTATTTGGATCTTCCAGTGCTTTGAGCTCTGCCTCGTCGAAGTCTTCGATAGTCGTCAAAATTGTCAGCAGATGCTCGTACTTGTGCTCGCCCCGCTTACACCCAGAGATCTTAGTTCGGTACTCACGCTTATCCTCCCTCACCAATTGCATAGCTCTTTCTCTTTGGTCTTTACCCAACACCACACTTCCAGTATCGTGATCACTTCCTGTTATCCTCAAGTAGAAACCTTCGGGTAAATCATTCATGAAGCCACCTATTAAACGTTGTAGATGTTTTGGTCTAGCTGCAATTGATCTTTCACCTGAGAGAGTTACAGCTTGTTTACTTATATCCAAAGTATATGTGAAACCTGTACCTTCCAACGCTTTACTTCTTGCTATGAAAGTTGAAGGATTCAACGCATGATGAGGTAATAAATCTCTCATTAATTGATCGTAATCATCAACGATTTTGATATTATGTCTTTGACAAAAATCAAACCAAATATCGAATCCTACAGGAGGTGACATTTTATATCTTTTCTTATATTCATTGACGGCTTGATTCAATGTTTTGGATTGTGAATTCAATAAAGTGTTCCATTTCGTTTCTGCTTTTTCCATTAATTCATATATTGGATGTTCAGTTTTTATACCTTGTGGAGGAGGTAATATGGTTGCTGTACCTCTATTACCCCAAAACAATGATGATCTCCTTCCTCTCCTCCCTCCAGGAACAGCAAATCCTAATGGGGGCGGTGGTATCCTCTCTATGCCTAATCCATGCCGTATGCCGAACCAATATAACAAGAAGAATATGACCATGAGGTATAATATCTTCTTAGGTCTTCGTATGGGTCGAGGTACATTCTGCGATAACATGCTTGATGTGGAGAGGGGGAATCCGGATGATGAAGATGTCGGCAATTGTTTTGACCATTTTTGCTTTGGTGATGTTCCATACGGTGATCTCGATGTTCTAGGTGGCATGATTCTTTGCGTTTCGTCGGATTGACGCTTCACTAGAAGTGGATGGTCCTCAAGCTGTGGTGAGGAATAACAGAAATGACAGTTATCGTATTACATTCATTATTATAGTTCTCTTCAGTTGCTCAAGATCGCAAGTCGGGGTTACTTGACTATCTTCGAGATCTCTCGGTTCTTTCACAAAATACCATGAATGCGAGTTTAACCGTCCTTCAAACTCTAATATGAAATGCCATGAGATGAACACGCGAAGGGTATTATTGTTGACTGGTATTCTACGCGTCGTGAGCCTGATACCTAAGCCGAGATATCATTTCTCAAAGTTCCCCCAAGCTTATCAGGCTGAGCTGGTCATTCACCCCACCTCCCGTTCTCGCCCCTTTCTCTTTTATTCGGGGTTAGACGATTTAGGCATGAATTTCAATGTCCTCATTACATAAGCTTTTGACACCGGGATACCCCGGTTGAAACGGGCCGGACAGGTCTATGTAATAACCTGAGTAACAAATAATTGAGTTCAGGGGTTGTATAAAATGCTTGCCGCACTTACCGAACTGCGTAAGTTAATACGACAAAAATAAAGAGAGAAAAAAAAAAGAACGAGGATATACCCTGGACATGACGTTTCTACTGGCTGGGGACACAAAGAAGGACGAATGGAGAAGAGAGAAGAGAGAAAGAAGAAGCTTAAACCTGAGATTGTAAATTGAGCTGTGTAGAAAAGCCAACCCTACTACTACTAGTATCAAGCACGAATCCCATATTGAGGAGTATCATTATTCATCTCATTCTCAATCCTTTATGAACCTTTATATCTGACAGAGTATACACCTTTGGAACAATTAAAAAAATAACCCACTTTTTGTGTTCCTTTGTTATCAGATCTATATTCTCATCGGACGAAATAATCACCCAAGCGTATCCACCGGCCCGCTCCAACTCCGTATCTTCTTCCTTTCATCCGTATTTGAATTTCGAAAGACTACCTTTACGTTTCTCATTTCCGACATTGATTTACGGTCTCTCGAGTAACTAAATCAAACAAAACCTTTCAAAACATTGCTACAAGAACGGCATCCCTTTCTGGTCCAAGGAAAACAAAAGGTACATTGATCGTTCAAGATGTCTCGACAACCAGCTATAGATTTACAAATGTCTTCAATGAAGAACCCTTCTCCGCTTGCTTCAAGCGCGAACGGAGTAGCAGGTGGATTTACACCAGGTGGATTCACACCTGTTTTTGAAACTTCACCTCAAGTGTCACCTGCAAATTCACGAAGACCTTCAATTTCAGGTATATCGGCTCCTGTTCCTAGAAGATTATCTGAAGTAGCTTCCGGTAGACCATCATTTTCACAACAAGGAGGTCCTCCACAAATGCAACATCAACCATCATATTTCAGCGGTGGTGGTGGTAGTATTCCTCCTACCCCTGGTGCTGCCGTTGGAGGTGGGGGTGCATCTCTTTCAAGAAGATCTTCAATGGCTTCTGGACCCAGACCTATACAACGAACAGAATATTCAGGTCCAACTACACCTTCATTACTTTCAAGAGCTGGTTCACCTACACTTCCATTAGGTAATGACCACACTCAAGCTCCTAGAGCTTTCTTCGAAGGTTCAGGTGGTTTTAGCGTTCTAGACGGTAATAGAGAATTGAAAAGTGGTCAATTCATAGGTTCAGTAGATTGTGGTACAACGTGAGTGATCACATATGTCCAAAAAACGAAATGAATCTTGCTAAAGGGATAAATGAAAATAGGTCAACCCGATTCATCATCTTTGACAAACGAGCTAAAATCATTGCTGAACACCAGACTGAATTTGAACAAATCTTACCTCACGCTGGATGGCACGAGCATGATCCTGAAGCTTTGGTCGACGCAATGGTGGAATGTATCAACAAGGCCGTAGAGAAGTTGGAATGGATGGGATGGTCCAGAAAGAGTATCAAGGGTATTGGTGAGTGTCAAAACGATCCTTGAGGTCTTGCTTGTATAGCAATATTGATGTCGTTCTGGTCTGCTAAGGAATCACCAATCAAAGAGAAACTACTGTTTGTTGGTCAAGAACAACTGGTAAACCATTGTGTAATGCTATAGTATGGGATGATTCACGTACTTTGGGTGTTGTAAGAGAGTATGAAAAGAAATTAGAAGAAGAAGGTCTAGATATTGATGAAGAAGAAGAGGATTTGAAAGGCGTTCCAAAAGATGTCGAAATTGGTACAGGTGGTGAAGAGGCTGCCTTCGGTGAGAAGGGTGATGTTGTTGAGGAATCTGAAGAAGCAGAAGGGTTGGGTGGAAAAGTGAATCAGAAATTAGAGAATCTTGGTTTGGCTGAAAAAGGTTCAGCTAAACAATTGAATGGCGATTCAAATGTCCATAAGAAAAGAAAGGGTAAAGAGGGTATCGTTGATGTGTGAGTGTGGTCTGTCATCCACGTTTTTGCCAGTTGTTCTCGGCTTATATCATAATGATCCTGGATTCATCGCTACGCAGCACCGGTATTCCCCTATCTACCTATTTCTCGGCTATCAAACTTCGATGGATGTTGGATCACCAAAGACAAGTTCATGAGGCTCACGAGAAGGACGATTTGATGTTTGGTACTGTCGACACTTGGCTTGTCTACGTGAGTGATATTCCTCTACGTCTTTGCCGCATTGACCTTAGAAATCCGCAACACAGCCGCTGACCCTTTGTTCCAAATTCTGTAGGCACTTACCGGTCGACAGAATGGTGGACTTCACATTATGGATGTTACCAATGCTTCTCGAACATTGTTGATCTCCTTGAAAACTTTACAATGGCATCCACCACTTTTGCGGTTCTTTGGAATCAGACCATCTGTCTTACCCAAGATTGTCTCTTCTTCAGAAATATACGGTACTATCAGTGAATCAGTCGGCACTCCTTTAACTACTGTACCTATCGCAGGTATAGTCGGTGATCAACAAGCTGCTCTAGTAGGAAACAAATGTCTTAAAAAAGGTGAAGCTAAATGTACTTATGGTACTGGTGCCTTCGTGTTATTCAATACTGGAGAAGAATGTGTTAGATCAGATTATGGTTTAATTTCAACTGTTGCTTTCCAAGCTGGACCAGATGCTAAACCAGTTTACGCATTGGAAGGTTCAATAGCGGTTGCTGGTTCTGCCATCAAATGGTGGGTACAATCTCTTTCCATCATCGACCATATTTCACCATATATCAAGTGAACCTGGCTGTTTTCTGACATGATTTTCATGATATAGGTTACGAGATCAAATGAACTTGATCGAAGAATCTTCCGATATGGACATCCTCGCTGGTTCAGTATCTGATACGGGAGGTGTCTACTTCGTCACTGCTTTCAGTGGTTTACTTGCTCCGTAAGTCATGTCTCCAACATGTCTTCACATTCTTGCCCATATACAAGTCAGGTTGCATGTGCTAATAATCTATTTCTTTGATATTTTGCAGATACTGGGACAGAGAAGCATCGGGAACTATCATTGGCTTAACCTCCTACACCACTTCTGCTCATATCGCCAGAGCCACCCTTGAAGCCGTCTGCTATCAAAGTAGAGCGGTATTGGATGTCATTGAGAAAGAAAGTAATACCAAATTGGAGACACTGAAAGTCGATGGTGGTGTGACTAACTCGGATTTGGCGATGCAATTGCAAGCTAATGTGAGTTTATGACGTCTCCTGTCCACATGTGGGATTACTGTCTTACTGACATATCGACCATTTACAGATCGGAGGATTTAATGTTGCTCGGCCAGCAATGAGGGAATCTACAGCACTAGGATCAGCTTTACTCGCTGCTAACGCTCTGAAACTATTCGGATGGGATTTGAGCAAACCTGAAACATTGGCAGATGTCAACACTGCAGGTGTACATATATTTGAACCTGAATTAGAAGAAAAAGAAAGAGTTAGAGCCGTAAGAGGATGGAATAGAGCGGTTGATAGAGCTAGGAAATGGCACGAAGAAGGTGATGAAGAAGAAGAAGAAGAAAGATATGAAGAAGAAAGAGGTTTGAGTAGATTACCATCTAGAGATCACTAGAATAATACTCGAGATTACACTTGAAATTTTATCGAAGCGCTCGGTGACAAAAACCACCAGGCATGTTCTGATTGATGTGTGTCAAGGAAGAAGAGTATTTGTGGACCACTGTTATTGAAGGGGACGATGATCAGTTCGATGGTATTCAGGTATTTATCTTAGGGGACTGGATGTTCATTGGTAGAAGTGATTTTTCCATATAAATGCATAGAAATACAATCCGATTAAACCACATTTTGGCACTCACAGACAATGGGGATAAGAAACTGTACAGTGCATGTGTATTAAGTTGTGTTGTCGTATGGGATACAATACTGATAAGGAAAGACTGACGAAATCCTTCATTGATCTTCTTGAAAATTAAAGCCTCATGTTTACTCGTCATGATATATCTCTTTTGTCCTTCTTGATCACGATAGTAATAGTATAACATTAGACATGACGCAAGATAAGCACTTTTGCAGAACGACTTGACATCTGACTAGTTTGAGTGAGTATGAGTACTATTATGTTCTATACTTGATCGTCTTTGCTATAAATCATCTCGCTTTCATATCGACTATCAATTGGAACTGATATACGTAATTAATCAACCTTCGAACTAGCGAAATCTTTCTTCAGACACCGATAAAATCACCTCTGAACTCCTCCGCATCCCTTGCCACCGGAACCACCCTCAATTGAGATATCAGCGTCAGTTCCACCGATTCCTCTAGGTCCAAGTCCAGGTCCAAGGTCGAGTCCCAAGCCAGAGCTCAGAGCCAAAGCACCTGTATTCATGCCTAAACCCATTCCAGAACCCATGCCGCTCAAGAGGTTATCTTCATCAGGTATTCCTCTTTTGTCAAACCCATTCTCTGGAAATCGTCTCTTTCGCAAGTCATCGCCAAGAGATCCTTCCGAAATATTTTCAGATCCCTTATCTTTGACGTTCGATCCGTCCTTATCGATGACTTTACTCTTGGTAGGAGGCGAACCAAATTTGGGCTTGGGCTTGGACTTGGTCTTGGTTTTAGATTTGATCGTCTCTTTTTGCTTTCTTTTCCGCTTCTCCTTTTGCTTTTCCTTGTGAGAGGAAGAGCTAGAGTTGAATGGCTCGTTCTGGAGTATGGGAGTCTGACCTTGTTTGGCAGCAGCGAGTTTGAGTCTGTACACAAAGAACCCAGTTAGCTCAAGGATGAGATTGATGAATGGGATCAGGTGAGGTGTAAAAACTCGTCCTTACCTCAGCTGCAGGAAGGGACAAGTCAAAGTTCTCATCAGTCAGTTCATGCGTTCGCAGGTCCAGGGGGAGAGGAGACTTACTTGATCCAAAAAAGGGAAACATCCTCCTCCTCTTAATTTCAATACATTCCTTTTGTTCTCGTGGTATCTGTTAGAAGACACTTTAGAAGTAGAGCGTTAGCCATATATCGTAAGCGTTTCAAGGCTGTCTTTCATAGTGGAAACTGACCGAACTTACTCATGCTGAATCACAAAGAATGGCAGATTGTTGAGAAGGCAGCGGGTTGTAAAGGCAGGGGACGAAAATGAGATTCAACATGTCATTCATAGATCGATACAGAACTGTGGGAACAAATGACCACCCGAGTGTGTCGTATACAAGATCACTCGTCGTAAGTGTTTGACGAGAAGGAAATTATCTCTACGACAGCTGCCACTTTATAAGACATCGTGAGCTTAATGACAAACAAAGTTGGGATGACGACCTTTTGTTTCACCATATCAAGGAGCAGAAAGTAGTCGTAGTCTGACTCTGTTCAAACGTGTACACGATCTCTATCGAACAAGGAGATGAATTTAGCCTATCATACTTGATGGAAAGTATATCAGTCAACAGCATAATTCTACAGTCCGATTCATCGACGACGAGTTTAGCGTAAGATACAGTACAATACATTTCTTCATTAAGATTAACTTTTCACAAACGAATACAACTTATATACAAATCTTTATTTTTCAAATTTCTATTTTCGTTATCATTTCTCACATTATTCGGTATTACAAATCTACCAAATTCATTCACTTCAATCTTTCTTCAACAAGTCGTACATACACAATGACGATCAAAGGGAGTGATTATGAAACCGAACTCATCCTTACCTTGCCATGTCTTGAGTGAAGATCCTCTACTTAAGATCCACCACCACCGCCGCCACATCCTCCTCCTCCTCCTCCCCCTCCTCCTCCTCCGCCGCCGCCGCCACACGAAGAAGTACCACCCCCACAGGAGGATACTCCTCCACCTGAGGAATGTCCATGACCACCGCCTCCACCACCAGTATCGCCACCGCCACCAGACGAATGATGTCCATGATGGCCACCTCCGGACATGTCGGGAGGAGGAGCGACTATGATCGGAATACCGGGATTGCCGGCATAAGCTCCAGCGGATGAGGAATATGGATCGGAACGAGCGTTGCTGTAACCTCCAGACGTATAAGCTGGTTTAGGTTTAGGTTTATGCTTAGGTTCAGGATCTTTGACTAGTGGGTATAGTTTCTCTTCGGCTCCGATGTGAGTAGTGGATGCCTTGTGTCTGGATTGATCGTGGTCAGCGCATTAGTACTCGTGAGCGTATCTAGAATGATGGGATATCTATGATTCCAGGGAAGAGAAGAGTCTTTTCTTCCATATATTGTAAGATAACATACCTTGGCTATATACAGCAGGTGGTTTCATCAGCTTGATCGTCATTGAAAGGAGGACTTTCCAGATAATTAAACTTACGAAAAGCCAACCGAAACAGCCGCCACCTCTTAGACGAAGATTTCCATCATCGACTCCTATCAATGATCACGTTAGCCCAGCTCATCCATCCTAGAGTTCTGAGTAGCTTACTGTTCACGTCTCTGTTGTTGTTGTTGTTCGCCATGGCCATTTGCTTCAAGCTGGGATAAGCAAGCAACAGTGAATTGCGGGTTACTTGTTAGATGATCTATGTGGGAGTGAAGTGAGATGAGAGTTGGGGGTGAAGTGTCAAGAGTGGTGGCGATGGTCACAAAGGAATCATGATCTGGTAGGGTTATTTATACCTTTTCGAGAATGCATGAAGTGGACATCCGGCTATGTCAATACAAGCGATGAATGTAATACAGTGAAGCGGTGAAAACCTTGATGGGATGGTTGCATCTGATTTTGATTCGTTGAAGATTGATCAAACGTGCTCGTGTGCTGTGTGAGTGAATCATGAATAGCTTTGTTCCTGAAGAGCTCATCAATACGTCATATTGATCTACGACTCAGCTTCCGAGCTTTCACTTCTCATCCGTAGTTCATATTCGGGATGTCAAAACGAATGGAATCCCATAAAAATGCAAAACAAAGGATGACAAACGTGCATTCCGATATCATCGGGTAGGTTAAAGACGTCTGTACGACTAATTGTCCAGCTTATCAAGCGCTTGATTACGGTTAATTTCGCATATCCGGTTCCTTGCTTTTTGTCAATTACTCGAGTATTCCCTACTCGTACTCAGAACAAATCGTGAAACACGGCCGTAATCAACCTCTGACCTACATTGTTAAGATGAGGAGCGGCAAGCATGACTGTACACGCTCGGCATTCCCGTTGAATAGAACAATTGCAACTTTGAGGGAATTTCCTTACAGTGGAGCTGATTGGATCAACGTACCGCTTTTACGGAAAAAGAAGATCCCGGAAGTCGAAGCATTCATCTCTATCTTTGATTTCCGACGACATGCAATGGCTGCATCTATTCGTCATCAATTGCCAACATTCATTCACAGCTCTGGTTCAGAGTTTATATCGTCATTTCATCAGGAGGAATGATGGGGCAGGGAAAATACCACGCCCACCTTTCCTGCACTTCTCGGACTATTTTTTACGGTGTGTTTTGTGTATGCGCACAGATGTACACACAAATTGTCCTGATGCACACACACACAATTTCCCTTACGCACGGACTTCCTGATCAGGGCATTTGCTTTATAACGGTACTTCATCTACGGCCATAGAACCTCGAAAACGCCCCATCCCGTCTGATCTGGGCAGCTAAGCTGGGTATCGCTCGGTTAGTACCAAGGTGGGGGACCACTTGGGAATCCCGGGTGCTGTAGTTTTTCTTTTTAGGTATCGAGTGAAAAAAAATGGAGAGAAAGCGATTTGTTTTTGAGGAAGAAGAATGCTTTGCAACGGAGAAGATAAGAAAAAGATAGGGGAATATAGAAGTGTAAAAGGGATAAAGGGACATGGGTGTATCGTGTTTCATCTCTTTTAAATGTTCCGATCAATCAAATGAAATTGAGACGCCAAAACCACACACACACACACACAGAAATACACACGGACCACTCAGACGCATTATGCATTCCCTGTTTACAAGTCCGCTGTGTCAATAATAATTGAACAACTTCATGACCTGCAGATTCGAATGCAGTACAGACTACTTAATGCTGCTGTATGACGACCTCAGTTGATATGGATACAGACACGAGTAAGAGATAGTGATGATAAATTTCGTCTGGCGATGTAGTTCATTCACCGTATATCTATCACTTTTGGATCTACGCTGCAACCTATACTCCATCTACGTCTTCGGATGGCTTCGCATCTTTTCTTCGTCGACTACTCGCTGTTGCGGTGAACCGCTCTTAGGCATAAACTGATATGGTCTAAAAGCAGAATCGTTGTACCCACCATCCGGTGACGGGATAGACATCGATGGGGATGGGTTTTCGTTGTATGCATGAAGCCTGGGTGGTTGGATCTGGCTTCCTGGAGCAGTAGCGCCATCGATTATCCTATACATGAGCATCGTTTAGCTAGTAAACCGCGGAAAATTCGCTATCACATAGTCCAATAGAAGTTTTCATTGAGTTACCAATGAATGTCGAGACTCACTCCTTGGTTCTGGTGCTACCGAAGCAACACCATCCACCGGACTTTACAGATTCCGTAAAGCTGAATACTGATATATCGTCTGAAGTCCTTCTATCTGTAGGCTGTCTAATAATATCCTGTCGACCTATCCAAGAGGTTTTATGGGCAGGTGGGACAAATCATGAGTACAAGCTCGACCTGCATTGAAGCCAGTGGAATTCAGAATTAAAAACTCACTCATTCCGCTCATGGGAGAAGGTTGCATATTTACCATCTGATTTGACATGATATCGTCTTTGTCATCGAGCTGCTTATAATTTTGACTTTGACGAGTGCGAGGATATCTAATTGACGTCCAGAGAACCGCTTGAGACGATCATCATATGCTGGTTTATAACTAAAAGCAATTCACGATCAATGAGCTCTGAAACTGAAACACCCCTTGAATGTGCATTGTACCTATACACCTATATTGGATCTCATGCTGTGTACAAAAGGGACTTGAATGGCAAAAGATCTCTCACAAACAGAAGTATATATCGGGCAAGACGGCCATCAGGCACGAAGCCACTTTTGACACTTTGATCGCTTTTGAAAGAAAGTCAGGGTACAGCCTCGATCATCGTTAACCAGATCTATTTGAGCTATTTCCGTATACATAAAGAGCACTGATACGCTCGAACATATGGTGTAAATATGAGAGCTGTATGGCTAAGAAAACCAATGCAGTGTATCAGACAGTTAGCGATATTGTGATGAGCTGAGACGAGATGTGATGTCCTCAGAACACATAGTAGCGAGCAAGAAATTCACAGTTACATGGATTGCCTATAATCTATGTATTCGATCTATAAAGACCTGCTGATCGGTTGATTATAATGTTAAATAAAGTATTATAGGGGTTTTTGATTATATGTATACAGACTGAGCATCTTCCTTCCATGCTCATTGACTCGCTGAGCTCCATGAAGGTTTCATGAAGCACCACCACCACCACAACCTGCTGCAGCGCCCGCACTTGCGCCTGCGGTCCCACTACCGCCCGTCGTTCCACCTGCGAAAATATTCGGTGCTCGAGAATTAACTTGATTTTGATTTTGTGATGGAATCATCCTCGCTTGTTCTGGATTACGAGGATGTATTTGCTGATTTCGATATATTGGATTTTTACCAAATATCTCTTCGTGTTTAGGTCTATATCGGGCTACTGGATCTGAATCATCGAATTCGAACTATACCATGAAGCTAGTTAGCTCGAGCGATGTGGATATGGATACTGGAGCGGGGATAACAATGCGCTGATCCCAGGAATAGTGGGGTTTGAAGAGAGGTTTAGGTGTACTCACACACGAAAACGATGTCAATCTTCTAAAGAAACTTTTACGTGGTGGAGATGAGGTGTAAGGACCGGTACTTTCATCTGTCAGTCCTTCAGTGTGTTAGCCCAAATTCTAAAGTACGAATATCAAGTATTCTGATCTGAAAGAAAACAAAGCCACAAAGCTTGACTCACCTGATTCTGATCCTTGCCTTTCCCGAAATTCTGTCCTGTAAGGGTGTTTAGACATATTTCTAGGTTGTTTATCTCTACCAACCCTTTGAGGTTGAATGCGATGTGAGGAGGTAGATGGTATACTATTTGTTGACGATTGCGGTGATACACTTCGAAGCGACATAATGTAGGTGATAGGCGGTGATGATTATATCATTCGATTCTATATATATGTTTACTGTTATTTCCGTTGACGGGGGTGAGTTGGATTGAGAAGCTCAATGTTGTATTATTTGGGATTATGAAAAAGAAGAGGATCGAGCGGCGATTTTAGGATGAATATACCTTTAATGATGAGTATTGTTGATGCTTTGTATTTTGTCCATTCATCTAATTCGCTTAAACATATCTGTGATCGGGGTTTGAGCGAGAACACACACACAGAAGATGCTATGCACGACAACAATCTAAAAATTGAAAGATACAGGAATCAACGACGCTAAAAGGCTTAAAAAAGCGTTTTAACGATTATCCTGAATATCAAAATCAAAAGGATGGAATCGTGTGCGGTTTCAAACGAAAGGTTCTTTTTTATATTTGACGTAGGAATAATCCCAGTGAAGGGTTTCGGAAGAAACTTAGATCACCCCTTGTTCGTATGTTTACGTATTCCTTGGGAAGACAAAAGATTATCTGTTCTATTTATATAAATACACCTTTCACACGAAAGATAGGAAGGTAAGTGTTCAATCGCTGATTCCAATATAGCTGTTAGGAATCTTGATGCCCCCTTGACATCCCATCACTCTACGGCAACGGAGCTAAAGCTCTTCCTCTTGGCTAACTGTGCCCCAGATATGCCTTTATCGATCGAGGAGAGAATGGATCCCGGAGGGACAAGGATTTCTATCAATGAGATGATGACATGTGGAATTTTAACAGATAAATGAAATCTTCAGGGGTCAGTGAGATCGGAAATGAATTTTTACGAGACAATAATTTTAATATCACCCTTACCCCGCGTCATATGAGATTGAGGGGATGGTCACTCGTCAAAAACGGGGGGTTTGATGCCGCGTGTTCTACTCCGATACAGTGAAGAAAGCATTCATCGAGGTCGAAGCCCACATGGAGTGACGGGATATCTCAAACACGGGCTCATTGAATCTTCGATAGGACTTCCTCTACACGCTGCATCCGCCTTTAGCATAATATCAATCGTGTTTTGATACAGGACCCTAAAATACAGAAACAAAATACGATGCATACTACAACACATATCAATCCTGCTTCAGGCCGCTATGTACACATTCTCCACATCATTTTTACTTCCTCATAAATAACAGATTACTCCTAGCATCGACCACAAGCCATCAGCCATTTCCCCCATTGATCTGGACCGCACCCTACAGGATCACCTAGAGCTTCTGAGCCCAGAGGTTGGTTTCGAGTACCTTCGCCTTGCGGCGCTTCGATGAAAGGTTTCAATCTAGGTTTACTTTCTGCTTCTGGCTGAGAAGTGATAGGCAACGATTCGGGATAGTCGAGCGTTTGTGCGCCGGATGAGAATGAGGGATCTTGTAGCGAGCTGTGATTAATGAGAACTATTCAGTCGCGATTGAAGCACTACTTGCGGAGGAATAGCCGTCTGCTTACTTTGGGTTTTGGTCTGACATGTTATCATAATCACAATTAGGTTATATGAACAGACCACTTTGCTATTTTCCTATCTGTACAAAGACTTTCGCTTGTAACACTGATTGGTCTGGAGTTTAGGCGTATGAAACCAAAAACTGAAACTGCGTGATCTATTTGTATCTAATGGGAAATGGCTATAACTACCTCTGCACTGCTTGCCCTGTTCACATTGATATACTCTGCATATATTCATGGGAAGGTCAGTGCGTCGTTTCTGCATTAACAGGAACAAACGATACTATGTCAGAAAATTAGAACGAACGTGCTTGATTTCGTTCATCAGAAGAAAAACGATATGGGAGCCAAGAGAAATCGCGCATCAAGCCGAAGCCGAAGGTAAACATGGGATTCGGCACACACGAAGATAAGAGCATTCAAGTCAAGGAGAATAATGATACATCGCATGATTCTATTCGGGATCTATACAATACTACGGATACATTTGCCGAATGTCTTATGCTTCGGTTACTCGAAACCATTCTATCTGCGTTATGCGATCAAAATTGTCTACCAATTATAACGATACAATGTTCTAAGCCGCACCTGCTGCAGCAGCAATCACACCGTAATTCTTCCTTCTTCCTCTTTTGGGTTTTGGTTCGTCACTAATTTACGAATCTGTGTCAGCGTCTCGTCCTGGATATAGAACCCAAGTGTGGATTGATAGGTATGAAACACTTACTCGAACTATTTCATAATCACAAGATGAAATCATTGGGGGTCAGTCTTTGAGTCACCATATCATATGTGAAGAGATGGGGTACTCACAGCACGTGCAGAACAGCATCCTCCCCTCAATCTCATTGTTTCGGTTCCTGTCTCGCTCTTGACAAGCGACCTCTTCGTACATTTCGTTTCATCACCTTCTGAAAGAGATCTATCAGTACTTGAGCCAGATCAACTATACTAGAGAAACATTCTCGCTTACCGTTGATACGATTAGAAGACGGGTTGAAATATGACTTGAATAGTGCCAATGAGAATGGATTCATTATGTGCGTTGTTTCTTATGATCTTTGTGACGTCAGATATATATGGATTTGTGAACAGATTTCTTGGATTTATCGATTCGGAATTGTTAGCTCAAGAAGTGTTTCTATGTTGAAGAGATCCAATACGATTGGGGTTTTTCTTGTGTCTTTATATATTTATTATTCAGGATGGCACAGCGGCACAATATTCATCATGACTATAACGAATCATTATCCACATGTCACTGCCTCACCGAGATATTCGGCTTGATTCAAGAAAATGCAATCATTGAATTGCTACGAGAATACACATGATCAGATCCATCTGCTGGGACAAAAGTCGAGGTACAAAATGCGATGCTGATGATCACTAGCGCATCACATAATCCTCGGTGACCGTCAAACATTTCAAGCTGTGTCATATCTCAGATGTCATATGAAACATGAGTTTGCCACATTCGGATTTATCGTTGATAACGAAGAACGGAAATATAGGTTAAGAGTAATCCCATATATTCAGAAGCGGAGATATCAAGGGAACTCCACCACTGAATAACGCAAAATGCCAAAGGAAGAATCTTGAAAATCTCTTTTTCACCATTATTTCATGCTTTGGCATTTCATTCTTTTGAAAGCTGGTAACATCTCATCCATTCATTAGTAGATAGATAAAAAACAAACCTTCTGACTGTATCGAACTCGACCAGATATCTACGATCGAGATCATCAAAAAGAAGTTTGTAGATTTCCTTTTTACCTTTACCATCACCTTTTAAACTTTACCTTTATTCTCAGAATGACTTCCCTTACCAACGGTCAAGTCACTGAATTGCAACAAAATGAAGATTACGCTATTAAGAGCGAAGCGGTTACACCGAAACTTGGTAAGTTATCTGTCTGAATCGTGAGCAAGGCTTAGAGATACGGGACTGACGTTAAACATTCTGTCATAATAGACACATCTCAATGGCCCTTGTTGTTGAAAAATTACGATAAACTCTTAGTTAGATCATCCCATTTCACACCCATTCCTACTGTAAGTAACGCTTATCTGCATCAGTCGGCGTCGAAAACGTTAGCAATCATGCTGATATATGTTCTGACGTTACATAGGGTGTATCCCCTCTCAAAAGAGATCTCACGACATATGTCAAATCAGGTGTAATCAACCTCGATAAACCTTCCAATCCATCATCCCATGAAGTCGTAGCGTGGCTCAAGAGAATCTTGCGAGTTGAGAAAACCGGACATTCAGGAACCTTAGATCCTAAAGTAACTGGGTGTTTGATAGTCTGTATTGATCGAGCTACAAGATTAGTCAAATCCCAACAAGGAGCAGGAAAAGAATATGTTTGTGTCGTAAGATTCCACGATACCCTCCCAGACGAAAAAGCTTTACCTCGAGCATTAGAAACTTTGACTGGAGCTTTATTCCAAAGACCACCTTTGATCTCAGCTGTCAAGCGACAATTACGTGTCAGAACAATCTATGAATCAAAGTTATTGGAATTCGACAACAAAAGAAATATGGCCGTATTCTGGGTCAGCTGTGAAGCCGGTACTTATATCAGAACTTTATGTGTACATTTAGGTTTGTTATTGGGTGTTGGTGCTCATATGCAAGAACTTCGAAGAGTAAGAAGTGGTATCACTGGTGAAAATGATGATATCGTTTCAATGCACGATGTCTTGGACGCTCAATGGTTATACGACAACACTCGGGATGGTGAGTGATTTTGCATTGTGTATCAGACCTTGGAAAGGTATTCCGCACATCTTTGCTGACGTTGTTATCGTATATCCAATATCAGAATCATACTTGCGACGAGTCATTAAACCATTAGAATCCCTTTTAACCAACTTCAAAAGAATTGTCGTTAAAGATTCAGCTGTCAATGCAGTTTGTTACGGAGCAAAACTTATGATTCCCGGTTTATTGCGATACGAAACTGATATTGAAGTGAACGAAGAAGTCGTTTTGATGACCACGAAAGGAGAGGCAATAGCAATTGGAATAGCTATGATGTCAACCGTTGATCTGGCTTCATGTGATCATGGTGTAGTAGCAAAAGTTAAAAGATGTATCATGAACAGAGACTTGTATCCTAGAAGATGGGGTTTAGGTCCTAAAGCTCAAGAGAAAAAGAAGATGATCAAAAAAGGTGAATTAGATAAATATGGTAAAACTATCACAGGTGTAACTCCTCAAAACTGGAATAAAGAATACGTTGACTACAACGCTTCAACTGAAGAAGGTACTTCTGCTACATTGCCTACTCAACCTCAACCCTCTGCCGCTGCTACTGCCACTCCAACTGCGACTATAACACCTATAGAAGAAGGTGAAAAGAAGAGAAAGAGAGATACGGAAAGTGAAGTCGCTGCTACTCCTTCAAAAGGTGAAGATAAAGACAAGGTGAGTCGAGTGTCCTCTTTCAGGATTGCAGTTTTCGATTCACATTTTCTCTCGCTGACTCTTTGTGGCATCATCTAGAAAAAGAAAAAGGTCAAGACCGAAGATGGAGCAGAGCGAGAAGAGACCGCAGAAGAGAGAGCCGCCAGGAAAGCAGCTAAGAAGGAGAAGAAAGAGAAGAAGGCTTCTGCATGATATCTTTTCGAATAGACTTTTCTTTTTAGACATCGAGATCATTAATTGCTGTGTCTCGATGTGGTTCGTATTTCAATCTGGGTTTGGATGACTGTATGTATTTCCTTGCATTTCACATTGCACATTGCTACAGTGAATAGTCAAGAGACACATCGTATCCAGGGAGGATCGTTTCTGCCCCGTCACTGAGCATTATACTACTTTCATGTTACTACTACTGCTGTACAAAACGCTTAGGATTTTGCGTTCCTATTTACTTTAATTCTTGACATTTCATGACTCCAGGTTTCAGTGTTACCTCTAATCAATTTTCAGATCCATATCGAATTCCCTCAGACAATCGAAATAAGTTTTAAAGAAATCAATATAATATCTAACGTCTTTCGAGCCTGCAGTTTCCCTAATTGAGTGCATTGACAGCTGGGCTAAACCGATGTCGACTGTTCTCACATGCGTGGAAAGATGAGGTCCAACAGTCGAACCGCATGTCTACATTATCAATGGATGCATCTCAGCATATGTTTGACGTGATAGTGAAGAGTATTTTGTCGGATGAGTACACGGATGAAAGGACGGGGTAACAACTCACTGAATCATTTCGTATCTCAAATTCTTGTACGGGTACACCAGCTTTCTTAGCTACTCTTCTCAATAAAAATGTAGTTTGAGCATTTGAAGTGTATCGTTGATTCGCATTTGTCTTGATGACTACTCCCCCGTTGATTCTAGGTGCATGGTTAGGTTCATATCTGTTTTCGTAATTGGGGTTTACCTTTTCGAAAAGATCATATCAATCAGCTGATCACCATGTGAGTTGCATCAGATAGATGGGAAGGGACCTACAGCATGACCCATATCTGCTGAAACCAAGAAACTGTTTGCCAAGATATTATGGTAGCCTATCTTCTCGTAATCTGGCAAAGAGACTATGCGTTCTACGAACGACGGAAGTAGGTTTGATTCGGCTCCGTGATGCGAGACACTTCCGACCTATTCGACAATGAGAGGTATAAATTTACTTATTCGTTGATCAACATATCCACTTACTTCTTCATTATCGAAGAGGATTACGCATCGGATATTGTTGTCGCTCGAAGAGGAGTCAACGGCTTCGCACAAACCCTCAATGGAACAAAATCTAAGACAATTCATTAGCATTTACTCATGGATCACTACATGACTGGCATTGAGAGCTAGTAGACCAGGAAGGTAGAGATGTATACATGGCGCGTGTTTGGCAACTGATTGTACTCACGATGTCATCAGATTATCACATCTTGGACTAAAGACAAACTCGTTTGACAATCCACCGACTGTGGAAGGTTGAGTATCGAAAAGGGATCTGGTACCTTTACTATCAGCTTTTCTTCCATGATCAGAGTCAAGCTAAAGAAGACTCGCAATTCGAAATCTTGAATATCAGCAACTTCACATCCTAGTTCATCCGCCAATACAGCTAATAATAACGGATGATGTTTTTCTTCCATTCTCGAGATGTCTTCTTCCCTTTCTACAGGAGTTGCATTTCCACTGAAAGCTTGTGGAGTGCCTCTACCTGATCTATTTGTTCCATCGTCGTTATTGTTACTATTACTGTTCAGTTGATCTGCTACTAAACCTGATATAGGTAAGAATTCAGTCTCTTTATTGAATTTAAAGGCTTCATTAATCGTTCTATCTAAATGAATAGCTAATGTTGGTATCCTCAATAAAGGTCTATCGATCTTGACTAATTTTGAAATATAACCAGGACCATTCAAAGATTTGGAATTGGAGTTGTTGGCAACTATAACTCTTCCTGCTATAGATAAATCGCGATCAAACCAAGAAGCCCAAATTCCACCACCATACAATTCAACTCCAACTTGCAAATAACCAGCTTTCGATTTTTTCGATATAGGTCTGAGTTTCAGACAAGGGGAATCTAAATGTCCCACAGCAAATGATATAGCAGTCTCTTTAGTCACATTTGAAGGCAAGGTGAAAGCTACGAGAGAAGATTGATTACGAGTGTAGAATAATTTGGAACCAGGTTTGAATAATGATAAATCTGGTGATCGTTCTAATATTGGTTTGAATCCACTTGATAATAATCGAGTAGATAAATTGGATACTGCATGGAATGGTGTAGGAGAAGCAGTGACAAATTCGCAGAATCTGAAACAAGCATTCAGATTAGCTTTTATTTTGGTTCATTTGCAGGAGGTGAGGGAGAAGATCATATAAGAACAGGGAGATAAAAGACTGACTTGACTGCGTCTGGAGGTGGTGATGGTGGTATCTTCATTTTCCCTTGACTTGTCATGTGTGTGATGGTCGTTGTCGAACTTGTTATCTGAAGGACGGCACCATGAAAGGAATAAACACCAATCCGCCCTCAACATCTCACTCATCCTTCCTTTGTTCCGTCATCATATACCTCATCGCGATTGATTCTCAGGTGGAGGCATATGCTTTAATCGGACAAAGCCGAACTCGCCTCTCCTTGAATTTGCCTGACGGTAACATCGGTGATAAGACAAACACCGATCGTGCCCTAATGGACATTTAACTGCCACAGCTGATCTTACCGTGCTTGTCTGTGGCATTTCTCCGATTCTCCTTTTTCACTGTAGCCTTCAGACTCTCACCATAGCTTCCGCTGTTAATTCTCACTCCACCGTACGGGCTGCATTGCTGCATTGTTGCATTGCTGCTCACTAACTGTCACTCTGGGCAAAGGCTCTCTCTCACTCTGCGACCCCTGGCGTTGTGCGAATTGCAGATTCAACCATCATCAAAATATCATTGAAAAGATAGGATCTTCTTCTTCGTTTAGCTAACCTTTTACAGCCAATCAATACAAAATGGTGTGTGCCCCTTCATCGTTGACGGTGTAGAAGAACCTATACTGACCTAGTTGATTCCCTGCTTGCCAATTCCTCTCGCTCATCGCTGTCAATTCGCTATCGCTATAAATGTCAAATCATTAAATCATTACCACACACCACACACAACCTGATTTTGTCAATGTTGGATGTCTTTTATGGATGGATTGCGTATTGGATATAATAGGGTCGAGTTAGGACTAAGACTGTCAAGCGAGCTTCTCGAGTTCTCATTGAGAAATACTACCCTCGACTCACTCTCGATTTCCAGTGAGTATAATTGTTTTGTTACTAGGGAATTGGAATTGGAAGTCAGGATGAAGGAAGTTTGCAAATCAAAGCATATCAAAAGGGAGGATGCGCATATGGAACAGATGGATGTATCTGTCATATTAGAACGGTCAAGCAACGGAAGATATATATATAGGAATGCCAGATATGAGAATATGGGTTATTGAGAAGGACATCAATATATGTGGACACAATACATGCGGGGTCTGTGCTGATACATCGTTACTCGTCCGCAGCACCAACAAAAGACTCCTCGATGAGGTAGCTTCCGTCCCTTCCAAGCGACTCCGAAACAAGGTTGCTGGATGTGAGTATGAGTTTTATCAGGGTAGTCCAACTGGAGAGTGGAAGGGGATTACTGGCAATCTTTGCCTTTGTCTGCAATCATAGCAGTTCCACTACTATCCAACGGACGGGTTCAGATAGATAATGGGGGACCAAGCTGATAGTATTCTCTCTGTTTTAGTCACCACCCACTTGATGAAGCGAATCCAAAAGGGACCTGTCAGAGGTATTTCTTTCAGATTGCAAGAGGAAGAGCGAGAGCGAAAGGATCAGTGAGTCTGACACTTACCTTTCTCTCGGATGGGTCATCACAAGTTGTTAAGACGATATACTGATCATTTGTAAATCGAACAGATACGTTCCTGACGTTTCAGCCCTTGCTGCTAATGCCGATGCACCTCTTGAAGTTGACAACGAGACCAAAGATCTTCTTAAATCTTTAGGTTTCGATGACCTCAACGTCAACGTCGTCACCGTCTCCGCCAATGCTCCTAGAGAGAGAAAGACTCGATTCGTACCTGGTTCCGGTCGAGCTTAGAGAAAACTATCTACGATAGAGAGAGAATAGGTGGGATGATGTAGCGGTTCTTCTTCTGTAGGATCACGGTGATGATACGACTTGCCTCCATATGTTTGTTTTGGTTCGCACATGTGGCGAGATGAGCAGAGATAACTGAGATTGGACTGCAGATTTGATTGGATGTCGTTGTTGAAGTACCGGCTTGGACTTGTGCTGTCTGTTAGCAATATAAAGCCAACGGTCAGTGAGCTCTCCATTGCTCATACGCACTCTGACGTGGTACAATCTGTCTGGGTTGCAGAATCAAAGACTTCTTGCACTGAATCGACCGTATATTGTGTACAGTATACTTGCTTGTCGCCGATAAATATGTTATGTTACATGTGGGATACAGAATATTCTCGCCTTTGATTTCTAATCGAATATGATCACGCTTCAAACCACCGACTTCCGAACAGCATATAAGAGCTTCGTTCTGTGATGTCCATCGTAGGATTCGCGAGACAACCTCTTACTACTTCTAGTCAATATTTTACTTCCGCCTACTCCCAAGCTTTCTTAGCCCTTTGTCGTTTTGCCTATAGCGACCATCATATTAGCATCTAGTTCCTTTGTAGAAACGAAGGATGTTTTCCACTTTGAATATGGAATATGGATTGACTCACTTTCTTCTCCTCCCTTTCTTTGACTTTATTACCGAGTTTCTCACTCAACTCCACAGCCCTCTCTTTGCCCTTTTCACTCTTTATCCTCTTCTTCTTCGTTATTTGTTTATTACTTTTTTTGGAAGAAGGTTGGATCGTTCCGCTTGAAGTTACCATCGTAGCTGGTAATCGAGTATTCTTTGCGATTTTAGCTGGTTGTACCGGGATGACTTTTCTGGTTTGAGCCTGAGCCGATGTGACAGCTGGCGTTTTGGAAGGCCCCGCATCGTTTGATCCTTTGTCATAGCAGCTCAATCAGCTAATACTGTCCTACCTAGAAGGGTAAGAAGCAAGCTTACCTGCCATCTTGTCTTAATGCTTGATAGAAAGTTGTATGATATGAAGGAATGATGTGAGATAACTTCAGCTTTGCAAAGTAACCCTTCAGGCAGTCTGTACGATTTTGAAAGATAAATTTGCTTCCGTTGGAATTCCCTATTATGGCATTTCCATTCGATTGTGTTCCTGGAGAGAGAACGAGCAACAACAATAAATTAAAATAAAAAATGATCCTCGAGAAAACGCGTCGAGACGAAGAACGAGATGAGATGAGATGAGATGAGATGAGGGATTCATAGTTGTGTTGCATATCTTGTAAGCTTTACTTTTAGGAACACTTGTGTATATCTAGCCGATAATCTTCACTTTGCAATCGTCAATCGTGTAAACCTCGTCGACCGAGAATAGCCTTACCGGCGAGGAAGAATCGCAATCATGTTACTGTCCTCACTTGCATTTTTCCTATTACATCTATTGGCTATCTCGGCTCAAGGACAAGGACAAGGGCAAGGGCAAAAACCGAAAGTCAAGACTGAACGGACATGCATACCGTCTGGAACGGAAGTAGCTATAAACTCAGCCTTAGCGGGAGGTAAGTGATTCACGAAGGGATTCTGTCCTTTTCACCACCATCTCATGACCAACGAAATGACGAAGAGGGCGACCATAGACTTGAGGATGAAGCTGATATCAGAGACTTTACAGGAGGAAGAGGAGCTACCGTGACTTTATGTGCTGGTTCAGTGCATCGATTAAATTCTTCAATATTGTTCACAGCTGAAAGACAAACTATCACAACTGAAAACAATGAAAAGGGGATAAATAGAGCAATGTTAATTGTTGAAGGTGTCAATCTGGCCGCTGCAATAAGGTATGTACGAAGCCTCAATGTTAAATCCCACTGTCCCTCCAACTAGCATCATAGATCTTGCGCTTTCTCTACTTACTGTCTAGTCTCGATGTACTACCGAGTACCCGTACTGATCACTCTCGGTTTTCCATCAATTATAGAGCCGATTGTCAAGGATGTTCATATGCCATGATTAGATCACTTATAATAGATGGTAATAGACCACAATTACTCCGTATACCAAAAGGTGACGCTTTGATAGAAGTTGGAAATGCAGAATATCAGACTGTAAAAGATTGTAAATTATACGAACCTAGGTATGTCGCATATCCCTTTAATCTGCCTTTACGAAAATGCTTCCCTGGTCCACTGTTTATCCACATTGGAATACGACAAGCTGATCTCGGCACTAATGTAATAGAGGCTGGAGTGCATTACATTTCCGAGAAGGTGATAGAAAACAATGTAGATTTGGTAAGATTGTGGATAACGAGATCGTACGTTTAACTAGTTTTCATATTATCTTCGAACAACGTTCTGCGATACCCTGTCTTGCGGAGTACAATGCGCTGACCGAGGACGATGTCACATATAGGGACCATGTGGTGAGGAGTGGGATGATGATTACGACGGACAAAATGAATTAGAACCTCCTTATGGTAATCCAAGAGCAGATGGTATCAGTTTAGCATGTAAAGATTCCATCGTCGAGAGGAATGTGAGTCGATTCATCGTTGATACTGCCTGGCGTACTCTATGTCCGAAAAATCCTGGGAGTTGTCCCTATGATAGCATGCTGACTAACACTCCGTACTCTATCTCAATAGGTCGTCTATGATACTACGGACGGTGCGATCGTGTTATTTGGTTCTGCGGGCAGTGACGTGCGGAATAACCATATATACTCTAGAACCAGGGTGATTCTAGGTGGTGAGTAGGGTTGGCTTTTCTGACTGTTCATCGAGTACATGATGGGCTTGAATAGCACAGATGAGGGCGACTTCGACGGAGGAACAGCGCTGATTCAAAACATACTTGCATGCAGGAATCAACTTGGTGGATTATGCGCCATGGCAAGGAGATTACATGTTAGTTAATGTACATCACAATAAATTACATGCTTTTGGTCGATATTTCAAAGTTGGAATTGTGATTGGTCCATCATCATGGTCTGATGACACTGAATCAATAGTACATTCAGCTTCAGTGACTGACAATCATTTAGAAGGTGATCATTTCGGATATGGAATAGTTGTTTCATCAGCAACTAGTTTTACTGTAATGAGAAATACAGTTGATGAAAATTCGAAATTCAGAGGTGTGAATGGACCTAGATGTCCAAAAGCTCCTGAAAATGGCAAACCGACTGCTTTCTTGATTAACAGAGGTAGTGCAAAAGGTACTTTCCAAGATGAGTTCGTCAATGGCGAAGTACAGCATAGTGAGTATTCCATTCATCTATTCTTGTTTCCAACTTTCTCTGATCTCAGTCGAGATCTGAAATACGACCTGGTTAGGCTGATAATATCCTCTTTCCCCAATCCTCAGTCATATGCCTCAATATGCCAGATGAGAATGGCAAACCTTACAAACCATGGAGGTTCCGAGATTCTTCCGAGGCGATAGCTGCCAAGGCTGCATCAGGTGAATCGTCATCTGATCCTGTAGTTCAAGCTGCCTTTGTGAGTTGGCCATATAGCACATTTATATCTTATCCCTCAAGTTCTTATGTCAAATATTATACTCCAAATGACAAGCTGACTATCCTCGCCGATTTGTAGGACGCGAGAATAGCAGAAGCATTAGTATCATATCAATTCGCTTTGACAACAGCAATGGACGTTATCAATCATAAAATCGAAAAATTGACCAACCCAATGAACGAAGATGATTTCATCGCACCAGTATACAAACATGAACATGAGATAACACAAGAAGCTAAACAAGCTAAGAAGAAATCAACTTCAGGTAATAGAGATATAGATGAATTATCTAACAAATTAGAAGGATTAGAACAGTCTGAAAGGAAATTAAAAAAATCTCTGGACGGATTAAAACTAGATTTTGATGCTTTAAGTGGTAGATTGAAGAAAGGTGCTGTAAGTTTTACCGTCATCCATCTCTCACTCATTCTCAAAGCCATCATTTCTCTTGAACCATACCTTGACAATCACAATATCGGAATAACACTTACTGATCATCGACCCCACTTCACATATATAGGAAGATACAAAACCTCTGATAGAAGCGATATTCATAAAAGTCCAATCAGTCTTATCAAGTCACTCAATAACGTCAAAACAATTGGCTGCATTATCATCGTCGAAAATAAGATCATCAAGTAAGAGAGGAATATTGAGCTATTTCCCATTCGGCGCTTTCGGTGCTCTGATCGTTTCTTGTGCTATATTATTAGCTGCTAGTAGGTTTTTGAAGAAGATGAGGAATAACAATTCACAGTTGAAGAATAATAAATTGTTTTGAAAAGAGGGAAAGGGAATATGAGGAATGACACATGATATAGATATTACATAGACATGAAAAACGATCATAAATCAGTTTAGCAAAATACGAAATGCAAACACAAAATAACCTAATATCGATTTGCCTTTTTGGCTAAATAATAGGTACTTGTAACTTGCTTGCTATTCCCTTTCTCGATGAGCATATTGATCCTATCGCTCTCATCAGCTACAACAGAAATAGTGACATTTCCATTGTACACCCGACTTACCCAAGGAACATCACCTGCCGTATATTTCATAGCGGGTCTTTTGTATGGTGCCACCTTATCAGCTATAGCTTTGGCGTTGCCTCGATCTGCACGAGATCGTAATTATCAGCTCAAATATCAAGGACTGTCGAATGATATCCGCCTTCTGACTGTTAATGTCCCTCATGAGTACGGTAACGGCCAGTCGGACTTACCAAGAGGAAAAACAATTCCTATTTCGTAATTTTTGATATTCAGTGTCGGAGGATTCTTCTTTACATCAACATTTCCCTGTGAAAGAGTCAACACGGATCAATTAGCTCGATGGTCTTTCGTGATCGTAGACGACTCTTATACGATCCGACAACCTGATCGATAGTTCATAGGAGTTACTTACCCAAGCTGAAGGAGAGAAGTTGTGAGATCCGACATATATCCAACCTCCAACTTCACTCTCTAACTCTTCTACCTTTCGCTTTCCCAATTTCGAAGGCGATTTCTCTATTCCAAGACGATTATTTTCAGGTTCGAAAATAGCTATAAGCATCTGATATCTCTCATTAGCTGTCTGCTGTCATACGCAGTACATGTACATATGACATATCATGTGATACGAGGTCTCCATATAAAACACTAACTCACTTTTGAATGCATCAAGATACCTCCTCTCTTACTCCTGCTATCTCTAAATAAGTCTCTAGTTGTGTTATTGAATGCTTTACCACAGAACATCGTGCCTCCTCCACCTTTACCAAGTTGTGATGCTTCCACGTTGGCCAGGGTAGGGAACAATATCCTGATATCTGGCCAAGAAACGGGTTTGGGCCGATTGATCAATTGATTGGACGTTTTACCAGTTATAAAATGGTGAAATTTCGAAAACCATTCCAAGCTGTATGTCCCCAACGACGACCCCTGTACAATCACGTCAGTAAAATCATATCACACAAAAGGTCGCTGCCAGCTTACTTGGAATTCAGCATCCAACTTCTCTCCGGACTTGGGTATCCAACCTTGTTCATTCAACACCTTGCCCAATCTACTGATACCGTATTTATTGATTTCTTCATGACCGGTATAATATCCAGGGACACTCATCACTATTCGAACTTTGACTTTACTCCAATCGTATTTTCCCATATCTGCGAAATTTTCGTCGGGTTTAAAAGGTATCTTAGATCCATTAGGATGGTTGTGAAGTAAATGACGAAGCGCAGTGTGGACTCGTGTATGGGTAAACAAACGAGAGAATTGTAGTGGAAAGTCGTGAGGCATGTGCTCAGGCCGTAAAGGACGAGAAGAAGGGAGAGGCAAGAAATCTTGGACGAAAATCGTCTGAGAGGTTGAGTGAGCTAGTACTTACAGTAAGCGAGACAAAAGTATAGCTTACGTTCTCAATCCAATCCCAATCATAATGAACCATGTTAGCTGTTGACACGACAACTCGCAATCGACCAGTTTTGTAGAAGATCTAGCAAACAAAAGAGAAAATCAGAAGATGGTAACTTCCTCAAGCTATCTGTTTCTCACCCAAAAATACTTCATGTGTGCACTCCTAGGATCATACTCAATGATCAGCATCAATGTAAGAACGGAAAGATGAGTAACTCGCCCAAATCCTGTAGTCATCCTCGGGTACACCCACATCTCTCCGTTGGGCTGAAGTGCAATCTTTCCATTGTACTCCTGCTTATCCTTGGGATGTGGACGGACGGTAATGGTCGGTACATCCTCTGGAGGTGGTAGGATATTTTGTTCCAATACCCATTGATCGTCGATGACGAATGATGACATGATGATCAGAGCTATTTGTGAATGCTACAAGGCAAGCCAAAAGCAGGAGACGGTAAATGTATTGCAACTTCGTAAGACGCAATAATGGAGCCTGGAAAGACGATAGCATAGATGGACGAAATGAAGCGTGAACTTACCTTGCCCACGACTTGCTGCGGCGAGAATGTGCGTTCTGTTGTTGGGTCGCCAATGGTCAAAGCGGAGTGTCTTAATTCGCCATTGAGATAGTACTCTCCCGCCGCATCGGTAGGAAAGGGATCAGGAGACTGAAGTGGGTGAATAGATGTCGTATGGGCAGATCTAGGCGTACTTGGACCAGCAGTAGCATTACTTGTTGGAGGGGGATTTGGAGAAGCGATTGAAATCATTCCAGCTATTCTGGCTGGGCCAGCAGAGAGTCTGTTCGCAGTCGAAGGTTCGACTGTTGGAGTGAGCGGAGTGGATGAACCAGAAGCGGAAGCCTGCCTGGCTGCTTGTCGTTCTCTCCTTTCTTTCTCCAACTGCGCGCGATCTATGACTTGTCCCCCGATGCGAAGGACTGGCGTCGAAGTAGACTCAGCGGAAGGAATAGGGGACTTTGCTTCTACGCAGGGCGCGAGAGAGGATGTTGCGAATTTCCTGGTAGTGGATTGAGGTATGACGGTATTTGTAGAAGAGTTCGATGGAGCCGAGTCCGCTTCAGCCAAAGAAGCTGCCATAGCTCTATGAAAAGTCAAGTTGATATCAGTTTTTTTGGGCAGTAGAAGGGGTCATCGAAATGAATTACTCTGCTAACATCCTTCTCTCGTCTTCTGGAGTATCTTCTCTCTGCCTTCTCTTAGGTTCTCGAGATTCCTCTTGAGACATAGCTATAGCGCGCTTGAGATCTGCATCGTCGTCATCATCGTCATCGATGACTGTCGTCGTTTGCTGAGGGTTGGGCCGGATATTGTGTTCTTGAGCAGAAAGTGCAAGAGCGCTAAGCGATAAAGATACCTTCAGCTATGGTATTACTACGCAAGGTAGGTAGAGATTGGTTTCTCTTACCGGGCCAGCTCATCATCTTCATCGTTAACTCTGCTCCCGCCGGTTAATGCAGCAGGAGGTTTTATTCTCCAAGTCGCCCAAGCAGCTCTACATTGTTTGATTCATCAGTTGTAGTTGTAGTATTCACAAGTAAGATATAATTAACCTTCTCAGCTCTTGAAAATCAACTTCAGAAGGATCATATCCCGTAGTCGTACCATCAAAATACCTATCAAACTCTCTGTTCTCTCCTCTGATAGGTACCGATGGCCTTGAGGAGGTTGGGTTATTCACACTGGACCTATATTTATTTTGATAAGCTGTATCTTAGGTCGGCGTAGAATCGTGACTTACTCTCCAAGGATCGACGCGACTTCGTCTTCATCCATCGTAATCTCGTATCTGCACCCTTCTGTTCAAGAGGAGCTGACTGGTATATTCATGTATGTGACAGATATGTATTACAACGATATCCAGTGAATCCAGTTGTGAATGCCCTCGTTGACATCTGAAACCGTCTCAAAAAAGTGGAGGTGCTTTTAATGGTGACCTGTTTACGTAATTGCCTTACATATGGTTGACGCGACTTTCCAATGAACATGAACATGTTCCTGGTGGTGAACGCGATTCTGAAAAGAGACATCCTTGTTTCTTCTTCCTCTCCTGTTTATCACATCTCTCGACCTCCTTCTCAACATCTTTTACATCTTCAATCTGTCTCGAGCAGGTGACTGAGGTGCCGATTCAACAAGATGGTGAGCTTGCTCCGAGGATGAGAAAATGATGACTTGACTGATGTTTGTTGCTAGCATATCAAAACGATCACGATTCAGGGTAGGTCTCTTCCTCAATCAGTCCTCTGACCGGAAAGTTCATTGATAGTGTTGCATAGGCTTCAAGTCCTACAGAGATCAAGTGGCTGTTGATCCATTCTCGTAAGCTGCCAGAGACTGGTCAACCCCAGTATACGGAAAGCTGACAAGTTTGCAGCCCAGGTCATAATGTAGTCGTAGGAAGAAATGGAAGTGGAAAATCCAACTTCTTTTCAGGTATGCGAGGCCCCCGATCAGCCTGTCGGTAATCCGATAGCAGCTGACAAAAGACGTCCTACACAGCAATTCGATTCGTTCTGTCTGATCAATACACGAAGATGAATAGAGAGGAGAGACAACGATTGCTTCATGAAGGAACAAGTACCACCACAACCATGTCAGCTTATGTAGAAATAGTCTTTGACAGTAAGTCCTGCTCTTCTTCAATACTTGTTGATGTCGAGAGCAGAACCCATGTTAATCTGATACTGCTCTTAGATACCGACGGACGATTCCCAACTGGTCGACCTGAATTAGTACTGCGAAGAACGATAGGATTAAAGAAAGATGAATATTCACTGGATCGAAAAAGTGCCAGTAAATCTGAAGTGGATCAGTTACTGGAAAGTGCCGGTTTCTCAAAGAGTAATCCATACTATATTGTACCTCAAGGAAGAGTGAGTTTTACTTCGAATTTGTTGATCAATATACGCTGACAGCACTTCATGCAGATTACTCATTTAACAAATATGAACGATCGAGAAAGGTTGCGTCTACTAAAAGATGTAGCAGGTACAGAAGTTTATGAACAGAAGAGATCAGAATCCACGAGACTCATGGAAGACACAGACTCAAAAAGAGATAAGATTGCTGAGATCCTCGCTACGATTGAAGAAAGATTGAATGAGCTGGATGAGGAGAAACAGGATTTGAAGGAATACCAAGAAAAGGATAGAGAGAGAAGATGTTTGGAGTATGCTTTACATCAGAGAGATTTGGAGGACGTCACTGCTGCTTTGGACGAGGTAAGATCATTGTCAGATGCTATGAATGGTGATACAAGCTGTGAAAGCTGACTGAAGAGCAGGTCGAGACCGAACGTAGAAATGATATACATAACTCCAATCAGAAAAGAAAGGAGTTCAATGAGAGAGAGGAGGAAGTGCAGGTTAGCTGAGCAGTACTGAGAGTAACGCGATGTTAGCTGACCGATATACAGCAATACGAAGAATCTCTGACTACCGCCAAACATGCTCTCTCAACCACCCAACTTGCTCTGCGGCAATACGAAGCTGAAATGGCTGATCTCGTACGAGCCAGAACCGAGATACAATGTGTCATTGACGATTTCTCAGCTGCTGGTGAAGCTGGAGAATCGAGACGAGCAGAAGTTGCTGCAGAATTAGAATCGCTTGAAGAGCGGATTCAAGAAGCCAACGAGAGATTGGATGGACTTGTGGATGAGGCAGAACAAAGTCTGAGAACGGAAAAGCAAGCAAGAGAAACGTGAGTACTTCTCTGCTGCATAACGGTTCTCGGCACTAATTGCTTTTGTAGGCTCGAAATAACTCAATCCAAACTAGCCGTTCTTTTCGCTAAACAAGGTCGAGCTCAACAATTCACTACCAAAGCAGCAAGAGATAAATACTTGAACGGAGAAATCAAGGCTTTGAAAGATTACGAAAAAGACCAACAGAAACGAGTGAATTCTCTTCAGACTGACCTCAATAGTGCTAGGGACCAACTCGCACAGGTCGTGACACAAACCAAGGAGAGAGGTCAGGAGGAAACGGAAAGGAGAGAAAAACTGAGAACTATGGCGGAATCAGTGACAGCTCTGAAAGGGAATTTGGATGGAATGCAAGAGAGAAGAAAGTAGGTGAAACACGCAGCTACTTGAATGGCTAGACGACTGACTGTTGCTTGTAGAGAGCTGTGGCGAGAAGATGGAAAGCTTGGTCAGACAGTCTCAAACGCCAAAAGCGAGATGGATTCCGCTGAGCGATCTTTATTGGGAATGATGGACAAAGTCAGTATCTAGCAGACGGTTACCAACATCCGCTAACCTTCACACAGGACACTAGCAACGGTCTCAGAGCTGTCAAGCATATTGCCAAACGTCTGAACATCGATGGTGTTTACGGGCCTCTGTACGAACTCTTCGAAGTCTCAGACAGATACAAGACTGCAGTCGAAGTGACCGCTGGAAACAGGTATGTAAAAATTCTTGGATGATGACTCTCCAATCACTGACGCCGACATCTCCAACAGCTTATTCCATGTTGTTGTCGACAACGATGATACAGTCTCAAGACTGCTTGAGGTGATGAACCGCGAAAAGAGTGGAAGGGTGACCTTCATGCCTCTCAATCGACTCAAGAGCCAAACTTTTAATTATCCCAAGGCGAACGACGCCGTGCCTTTGATTCATAAGCTAAAGTTCAACAGAGAATATGTCATGGCGTTCGAACAGGTGAGTACAGCCAATCAATTGATTAGCTTTTTCAGCTAAAAGATCCATTGCGTAGGTGTTTGGTCGTACCATTGTGTGTGACGATCTTCAAACGGCTGCCCAATATACTCGAAGTCATAACCTCAATTCTGTAACCATGGAAGGTGATCGAGTAGACCGCAAAGGTGCTCTTACTGGTGGTTATCATGACGTTCGACGTTCACGACTTGACTCTGTCAAAGCAGCCAAGAAATGGCGAAATACCTATGAGAATGATTCTACTAGGCATCAAGAGGTGAAAGATGGAATCACCAAACTTGACGAAGATATCTCTCGAACAATGGGTCAGATCCAAGTCTTAGAAGCTAAACGAAAGCAGAATTTGGATGGACGAGGTATGATGTCAGCCCGAAGTAATTGGGGAGCTCGTGATGAAGAAGGCGCGAAAGATAGAGTCAACAAATTGGCACAAGCTTTAGAAGATGCTGAAGGAGAGTTGAGGGATGCTGGCGCGAAGAGAGCATCTTATGAGGAAGAATTGAAGACCCCAATGAGACAAAGATTGACTGATGAGGAAGTTGCTGAATTAGAGAATCTGACTGAAGATGCAGAGACCCAAAAGAAGGTTCTATTGGAAGCTACTCAGGCTCGAACCAAGGTATATTCTTTTGCCTATAGTGAAGTTGGCCACGCAGCTAATACTATCGTGATATAGATATCAGGTGAACGAGACAGACTGGAAATTGAACTTACTGAAAGTTTGCGAAGAAGAAGAGAAGAACTCAGAGCGAGACTGGATCAAATGGAAGGTGATGCTGGAAGTGGTGTACTGCAATCTGGCGAAATCGAACTTCGCAATAACGAATTGAGGAATCTCGTCCGATCGATCGACGAACTTGGTGAACAAGTTACTGGTAAGTAAAAGCACTACTTCATCACAATATGATACAACCAAGCTTATTCGCCTTCGTCTTATGGATTTGTAGAAAGCGAAATCCGGATCGAAGAACTCACGACCGAGATCGCTAAAATCACCGAAGATCTGGATCGAGTTCAATCTGAACAACTTGAGAATACACGAGCGATCATGAGAGTACAAAAGAATGCTGAGAGGTATTTGACTAAGAGACAGACACTCATAAATCGCAGAGAAGAATGTAATAACAAAATCAGAGATTTGGGTGTACTACCAGAAGAAGCTTTCTCTAAGTATACCGATCAAAGATCTGATAAGGTAAGGTGCAGTCCAGATATGCTGATACTTCTATCTTACTCTTTGTTCTTGATAGATCGTTAAAAGACTCCATAAAGTTCAAGATTCACTCAAGAAATATGCGCATGTGAACAAGAAAGCGTTTGAACAATATAACAATTTCACCAAACAGCGTGATGATTTATTGGCTAGAAGAGAAGAACTAGATGAATCTGCTGAGAAGATTCAAGAATTGATAGTTACATTGGATCAAAGGAAAGATGAAGCTATTGAAAGAACCTTCAAACAAGTTTCCAAATATTTCGAAGAAGTATTCGAAAGATTGGTTCCCAATGGTAAAGGAGAATTGGTTATGCAAAAGAGGATCGAAGGATATGTGGTGAGTTCTTGAATCTGACAGGGTAGGAGGTAGATGCGAACTACCAAGAGAGAAGAACGTAAGCGTAATGATCGTTGCTAATCCAATCTAATACGACAGGACGAGGAATCAGAAGAGTCTGGACTTGCAGGTAGAGAAATATCAGAGATCGACAACTACACAGGTGTGACAATAAAGGTATGCTCAGCCGTAGGAAAGGGATCAATGCAGAGAGCGCGCTAACATAGTTACGTCTTCCTCCTTCATAGGTTTCGTTCAACTCCAAAGCAGATGAAGGACAACGTATACAACAATTATCTGGTGGACAAAAATCACTCGTCGCTCTTGCATTGGTATTCTCGATCCAAAAATGTGATCCCGCACCGTTCTATTTGTTCGACGAGATTGACGCAAATCTAGATGCTCAATATAGGACGGCTGTAGCGGGTAAGTTATCATAAATAGCTGTTGTATGATTCTTGGACGAACTCGATCAAGCTGATACAATGCACCTGCATAGGAATGATTCATGACCTCTCGGAAAATGCTCAATTCATAACCACAACTTTCAAATCTGAGATGTTGGCTCAAGCAGACAAGTTCTATGGAGTGTTCTTCAACAACCAGAAAGTCAGTAGCATCAAAGTCATCGAAAAGGATGAAGCTAGTGAATTCGTTGAGACTGCTGCTCAAGTTGGACAATTGTAAAATCTGTGAAAGAGTGGTTCAAGAGCGCGATCATAGTAATGTCAGATGTGGAGTACAGACTTTTCAGAGCAAGTTTTTGGTTCGAAGTTTCCGGTGTCATTATAGCATTTAATTTGGTTTCTATGGTAGGGTATTGTTCTATGAGTTGTATGTATATGCAGGGTATCTGAACTGTATCTTGTCTGCCTAGTCGTGAAAATTGGAATTCTTTTCCTGGTTTATTCTTTGTCTTGTTTCTGCATCTATATGAGTACACCTAACACCAACTTAATGCTTCTCATCAAGATTACCCTCAATGCTCAAATGCATCTAGGCCAGATTCCATCTCCTGTCAGATCCTTGACACCACCAGCTTCCAAACAACCTCTCAACCAAATCCTGACATCTTCCGTCTCTCTCCCCGCGACTCTGACTATCCCAGCACCGGACTCTGAATCGATTTCACTGAATGACCATACCAATCCAGGAGGTAATTTTAATTGGAATTGCCTTGATTTATCGCTCCATTGTTTCAAAACTTTCATCAATTTTGTCAAATGCGGACCTGAGAAAATGAGTGTAGCGTAAATGTTATATGGTGATAATTGTTTCGATACGTCAGAAGACGAATTATCTAATATCATCTTTTCTCTCATGGCTAATCTATCCCCAATGAAAACTTCATTTGTAGAATTATATTTCTCCATTGACCAAATTTCTTCTCCTTCTTCCTTCACGTCTCTCACTCCCCCAGCACCTGTTGCTGCTTTGGGTTTACCAAAAGTGGATCGTTGACCTCTGCCTGAATTTACCCAATCAAGAATCAAGATTGAAGCCGTTTTATCTTGAGGTAAGATGAATCGCTGTGTTTGAGAATATTGTGATTTTGCAAAAGGACTAATCGAATCAGGTAATAACAACAAGAAGGAATGTGAATTTAACTTGACATGTAATCTTTGTCTCGTTAAATCTGACCCTATTGAAGGATCTGTCTTTTCCTTTTCATTTTCAACTTTTGACGAAGGAGGATGTTGATGTGAACGAAAATTAGATTGAGGTCTTATACCAGGTCTTCTTTTATATACTTTCGTGCTTCCTTGAGTCAACATGACTAATCCACATCCTGAACCTATTTCCCCCTGAAGAGAGATCAAATCGCCAGCTACTAATCCACCTCCATAAGCTAAGGTATATACTAAAGATAGATTTGACGGTTGGGATGATAACGGTGTTGGTGAAAGTAATTTTAATGGATATGCAGCTGACAGAGTGGAGAATCTTGATCTACCATTTCGGTGCTCGTTCGTATGTGCCGTTCCATTTGGAGAGCATGAAGAGTCTGAGGGCTGTGCGGTATCTGAAGTCGAAGTCGAAGGAAGGGAAAGATGAAGTATACCTGATCCGGGTGTTAATCTTGTTATTGGCGTTGCAGACAAAGTGTATGTCCCTGGTGTGATTGACATCCCTTCGACCTGAACACTCTAGCTGTCTCTTTCAAAGTGATGAATTTTTCGACCTAGAAGACCTTTGCTTACTTGCACATTCGGATACACGTTGACATGATATATCTGATCAATATTTGCACGCAATCATTTGTGTTTTATCTGATTCGATAAGGAGACTAAACACACCCAGGGATTTAAAGTTCAAAGCTGGAATGGTGACATCATCATATTTTATACTGTCGTTCAAGTCTGGGACCATGATGACCGAGGTATGGAAAGTGACAAAGACATTGAAGAGCATCAGTACATTTCTCTTGGCCCATTCATTACATATCAAAGGTGACTAGTGAGAAGATAGACAGCGATTACCGTCCGACGGAATGACATCGAGACATCAAGACTTACCTGTGATCCTACACAATGACAAGAGAGGTTTGTTGACTGTTGAGGATGACAGGCTGGATGTTTTACAGCTATCCAGAGATGGTCGACGTAAGTTATCCGTTCCTCCATACGTTCAAGATAGACTCAAGGAGACCGAACTGATAATCACGTGCATTAGCACCAAAGAGATTGCTTTCTTGTCCATTAAATCACTTCTTACTCGCCAAAATAGCACCTCCGTCTGCGAAATTAGGTGAAATCAGAAGACTTGATCTACACAGCTTAAGTGGGAAAGAAGGTGGAAGTGGTAACGCATTAAAACTGGTCAAATTACATGTTCTGGTTGATCCTATAAATTTACCTGAAGCTCAAGAATGGGTAGATCAGATTATGCAAAATTCGTATCGAGGTAAGTCTCCTTCAATCCGTTCATTCCTCTGCTACAAGTGCATATAAGGGGGACAGACTATATTTCAGCTAAATAACGTGTGAGCAGGTATCAAGAGAGGGAAAAAGGTATTGCTGCTGGTAAACCCAGTTGGAGGTAAAGGGAAAGCTAAGAGTATAGTCCATGATACTGTTATGCCTATATTGGAAGCTGCTGGTTGTGATATCGATTTAAGAGGTACGTTTGGACCTATTGTGTATCTCACTTGTGGAATGTACTAATGATAGTCTCGTAGAAACTACACACAGATTACATGCTGAAGAGATTGCACAGTCTGTGGAATTGATATATGAGTACGTGCCATTCCACAGAAATTTCTCATTCCACCTTGGCATCATACGAGGACTTGTAGGCTGATCTAATCTTAGCGTGATAGCAACGGCTTCAGGTGATGGACTAGTCTATGAAGTACTGAATGGGTTAGCTTCAAGACCGGACGCTAGAAAAGCCCTTCAGATCCCGATCGCACCTATTCCAACAGGTGAGTCCGGCCGGGATTCAGACGGTCGTCGACTGCCTTAGCAGCGCCAAACTCGAGCTGACACAGTAGATGGGTAGGCTCGGCCAATGCGGTCTGTATCAATCTCTTTGGTGTCAAGGATACCTTCAACATACCTCTGGCCGCATTAAATATCATCAAAGGTATGTTCTAACACCAGTAGTATTGAGTTTTTTACCCCGAATTGCCTTTCATGATTGTACTGACAATATGATGCTTCACCTAGGCAAACAGCTACCCATAGATTTATGTTCCGTGCTATTACTTCCCTCTCAGACTCGTCGATTCTGTTTCCTCTCAGTGGCGACGGGCTTGATGGTAGATTTAGATATTGGTACTGAGAATCTAAGATGGATGGGAGACACGAGATTCGTCGTTGGTTTCTTAAAAGGAATTGCAACTAACAAATCATCAAAATGCAAAATCAAGTTAAAAGTAGTGGAAGATGACAAGATTTCAATGGCTAGGAAAGCAAGGGATAGAGTGAAAGAACGAAAAGGTACAACAGCAATTGGGAAAGGTATAGATCCTCTTTCGAGAGGATTGGCCGACTCGAAACTAGGTCAACAACAGGATGAAGAACCAAGAACTCCTCTACCAGCTGATATTCCGAACGTTTCTAGTGAGGATAATCGAAAGAATGGCGAGGAAGACTCTTATATACCGGATCATGGACCTATACCAGCTTCTCAACCGTTACAACCCGATGAATCTTGGATGACCATTGATAGCTCGGCTTCAAAACAAAAGGATATCACGAAAAGATCGTCGATAGGATCTATAAGAAGTAACAGACTCAGTCAGACGAATGGTAATGCGAATACAGACGGTACATTGATTGGTGGTACCGAACAGAACAAGAAAGGAGGATGGATAGATGGCGAGGGAATATTGTACTTCTAGTAAGTCATCATTACCTTAGAGACAACTGTATCTGTTTCGACATATCCTGTCTATCGGTCTTCTGTCCTACAATTGGTCGTTATGCTGACCAATTCCTCTGTCTACAGTGCCGGTATGATGCCTTGGGTAGCACGAGATCTAATGCAATGGCCCGTGTCGAACTCTGGAGACGGATTGGTCGACGTGGTGGTTCAGTCAATTGTCCCCAGGATGATGATGGCAAATGCCATTACAGGTGCAGGAAAAGGGGAAGCTTATTGGATGGAGTGTCAACATTATTACAAGGGTAGGCGCGATTCACACCTTCAGGATTTCATCGGCGTGTAGATAAACTAATTCCTCGTGGGAAATACAGTATCAGCTTTCATTGTGGAGAATCTAGACAAAACAAATCAACAAATATTCACCATAGGTAAGCGTCTATTCGGTTCACTCTCGGACGCATCTAGGCTGACGTATAACGTTTGGTACCTGATAGATGGCGAATCTTTCCCCTGGGATACGTTCCACGTAGAAGTTCATCCTAGAATCGCAAATCTATTGAGTTTAGACGGAGACTTCTTCGTCCCTGATTTCTTGAAGAAGCATGACGAAAAAGTATAGACGTGAATGCAATGAGATTGCGTTACTCGGTGTAATGACCGAACGATTATGTTAGCTTCTGCTGAGTGGTGTACTCAGTTTAGCTGAATGTCTTTACGAAGTTAAATGTCTAATATTGGAGATCGATGCAATTCGGAAATGGTTTATGCATATTATTACAAGGTCGCTGTTACGTTCAATGATCGTTTCCATATCTTAAGATAGAAGAGTTACCGCTCCTTACGACCTTACTCCCTGCAGTTTCACTCCTGACCAGATCTCTTTCGATGCATGAATATCCCAAATTGATCATCTTTACTAACTGGCTTCATCTTGATCAGTTTCTGATGTTGGTAAGTGGGATTAGTCTTTTTAGCTGAATCGATGAATGATCGATATCCACTCGGTTCATCACTTCGAGCGGTCGGGGGAGATACAGGATGTTTGATGGATCTTGAAATTATGGAGGTCAATTCATCTGAGCGAGTGAGGAAAGTTGGACTTGTACATCTTGATCTATAGAATTCTGACAGTCAGCACAATTGATCCAATGTGTCATGATCCTCGTCAAATTCTAGGTGTACAGCGGGGTAGTACGTTTTGTGATGTGATATGACTAAACATACTCACGTAGGTGCGGAGGAATATCTACATAAGAATCCCGAAGTATCTGATGATTCTGTTGAAGTGGTTCTGAACCTGATAAGTTCAAAGAAACCCATTATGATCCAGTTTATCGAATGTGATTCGGTCTAGTACTATTCAGAAACTTATGATGTTGGGTGGATTATGGTCGTTGACGGATCTATATCGAAGAGGTGACAGAATAATGAAGAAACTGAAATATTTCCTCGCTTTGGATTGTGTCTTATATAATCCGGTTTCGACTCTTCTTTTGGGATAGCCTAGGTGATCTGCCTTATCTCTCCATAAACGTTTATGAACAGATTTCATGCTTATGGTTGAAGATCCTTATCACATGTGCTAACCACGAAAGAGGCTTAAAGGATGATGATGTTGATAAGAGAGTACCAACGTGCGATGATAAGACCCCTTTGAGACTGCGTACGTACTTCCTCATCACGGACCCAGCACCTTTCTGTGATACACGATGGTACCGCCGGTAAAGGGTAAGAAGGCGAACTGTGCGTGTCTGTCAGGATGATTTTGGTCGAGGCCGTGAACGTGCTAGATCTTCTGAGTTCGTGCTGCACTCATTCATCAGGGTTAACATAAATCTCACATCATAACCCCTCCTCCCATTGAACTGCTCATACCTCCGCCACCCATCGTGGAACTATTCATTCCTCCTCCGGTACTCGATTGGTCATGACTACGGGTACCATGCCCTTCTCCATGTTTGTTTAAATCATCACCTACTCCAGAGAATGAAGGCCAAGAATTGCCTTCTCCCTGATGATGTGATGAGCCGAGTTGAGCGTGAGAGACGGCGTGGGACGCTTCGCCTATCCCGCTGAAAGGAGGTGGATTAGGATTATTGTCAATTCCACTACAGGCTGGTGGTATTGCTCTACCTTGATGTTCGAGCTTCTCGCCATCTTCAGATCCATCTCCGTCAACATCTCCCTCAGATTGTCTCCTATTTCCATTCGGAGTTTGTGCTTCCCTCTTGATGGGATCATCGGCAGCCTCGACTTTATGAGTTACTGCCTGTTCTATGTTCATGAATCAGAAGACGCAACCCAAGCTGAAAAGGAAAACGAACTTACTAGAATGATTCTTGAGCTTATGCAATAGCCTTCGAATGAATAGCATCTTAATCTAATGAATCGATTCTACAGGCACTCGATAATAAGATTGTTCTCCTGAGTGTCGTGATCCTCCAACCAAGACGTTATATATAGTGTAAAAAAGCACTGTCTCTTCGTCAAACCTTGGATTCAAGTATATTGTCAGGGCGTTTTAGTCAAAAGCAGTGTGTTCGCTTTGCACATCAAAAAGGACATCAAGCACTCAGATATGTTCTGTTCTCGGTGACCGAAAGCGGGGAAAGACGAACTCGCACACAATCAGACAGGATTCCTTTAACATGATTTCCGCCCGTCAAAGCGAGTTACATGGAAGGCGATCTCTTGAATATCCATGACCTTGGCGCGAACAGGTGATGACGTCAAGTTGAGATAAGATAAATAAGTCAGTAACTCGGTAATTATACTCTTACTGTGCTACATTTACCTTGATATGTGGCATCTTTTTCCGCCACAATCAGGATGCTGTCCTTATCAAATACCTTCTTTCTCTTGCGCACTAGATTCATGGACAGTCTATTCGTCATGACTAGACTGATCGGTGTAATTTTGACCTACGATGTACCCTCAGCAGCCAGCAAAAACTACAGCACCCGGGATTCCCATCTGGTCCCCCACGATGGTACTAATCGAGCGATACCCAGCTTAGCTTCCTAGATCAAACGGGGTAGGGCGTTTTCGAGGTTCTATGGCCGTAGATGAGAGAATCCCCTTGGCAGAGTCCTCATATACTCAACAGGAAGATTGTCCATCTTAGTCTCCTTGAATTAGGCCCCTCAGATATGTCACGCATAATGACGACGACATATGTAGCATTAGATGAAGCGCGGTCACGTTACTCGTGTTTGTATGTACATTTCATTGATATACTGTACGATGACTACCCGCTTGCTCCGGACTCAACCACCACCATCACCTCCCCCACAGCCACCTCCACCGCCATCTCCTCCTCCATCCCCTCCTCCATTACCTCCATTACCTCCGCCGCCACCGCATCCAGATCCACGAGAACGTCCTCGAGAGTGATACCCAGTCCTAAGCTGTATCAGTCACTGCAACGGTCTCAAAACCGAAAAGAAAATGAAAATGCTGGTCGGGAACCGGATATGGAAAGTGTGGATAATTCAGACAGAGTGTACAAGACTCACTCGATCTGTTGTCAGAAGTAGAGTCAGCGAGGTCCAGAGCTTGAAAAGTAAGCGAAATGGAACAGCGCATGTGGGGAAAAGATATCACTCACCCCTCTACCTGAACAGCAGCCTCCTCTTAGTCTCAAAGCATCCGAGCCTTTTGATGGACCAGAATCTAACTCGGCTCCCTTAGACCGATTGTTCGCTGTTCACGAAATGCCAACTTAAAGGTCATGAAATCGCTTGATATGACAGGTGTTGAGGCACTTACATCTCTTGCTATTGTTTTTCTTGGAAATTCCCGTGATTCTATGAGTAAAGGCTGTCATTGGCAGAGCTCAAGTGATTGCCTGCGAGGATGAAGACGAGAAAGGGAGAAGAAAAGGAAAGTCGCATGCGAGCCATATATACCCCAGTGGTACTGGCACAGGCTGTGTTCATGATAGATGCGTTGAAGGCGTTGTGCTGTTTTGATTCACACACATATCCACACGTTTGATTGGGAACTATGTAGATACATTTTCCTGAGAAGTCGCCTGGAGCCCGAACCGAAGAGAATCATATTAATTGATGATCAAACAGACTGTGATCGACGCTTGTTGGCAGGTCACCCTCGCGGTCGATCACTACCAATCTTCCCATCTCAGCTGCGGGAGATGTCTTTTGGCGCGGACGAATTGTATAGCAACCAAGGAAGGGAGAGTGATATTTCGCGGCGTACCCTATAGAAACCCTTTTTTCAATTGTCGAGGTCGAGGGCAAGGCTCAGTACATCTTACTCTCCGTCGGTCTTCCAGCAAAAAAGGTAATATCCGTCTAGTTGACTCAGGGAACAGCTGTGGATTCCAGACTCAAAACTTGCATAAGAAGCAGAAAAATCTGGCACTACTTCTGCGAGATAGAACCAAAATATACATTATCTCCCGAGAATAGTCGCGAGTATCCCCATTCGTTTTCACGATGTTACGCCTGGGTCGATCGGCACCCTTTACCGGAACCCTTCCTATCTGTCATCTTACCTCAAACTCTCATAGATAAGCTCCCCACTTTCTTTTCGGGAGGATGGGCAAGTTCTCTTGGAGATCTGGCGAACAACGTCCAATTAGTCATCAGTCATCCCTATCCAGATCTGCAATTATGGAATACCCTCTCACTACCGGCTGTATCCGGGCTCGTTACACTGTCACTCTGCGGGCATTCACTATGAAATCACCTCTCGGCCTGCTTGTTGAGAACAACATATTTCCTTTTGTGCATTTCGGACGTATCTGGCGTGATGAAGTGTCGTTCGGACCGGAATTGAGAACCGCTTGCAGACGGACGGTATTACGACAGATATACGGGAAAAGATCTACCCCGTTGCAGGTTTACAGTTTGTGTATTTCGAAGAACGATGAATAAGTGCGTGGGAGTTCATGACATAAAAGACTCCCCAAAAATGTGGAATCATTCGTTTACTAAACTTAATGTTCTTCGCCAATCAAAGAACAAGACATAACATAACATAACATAAAAGTTCAGAAAATAAACTACTAGAAGCTGCAAGAAGCATCATTTAGCGTGATAAAATGAGATATGTCGAGTTGTCAAAATGTCAAAATGTGCAAATCGCAAAGAGAAAGAGGAAAGGGAAAAGAAAAGAAAAAAACACGTAAAGGCGAAGATCTCCGATCCTATCTGACCGGGATTATTAGAACCAAGTTACCGATAGGGGACTTTTCTCAATTTTTGCTACGTTTCCGCCATGCCAAGTAACCATATTAGGGGTTAAGCGAGAAATGTCAGAAGAAGAACCTGATTCATCTGAGGCGACTTTGGAGCTAGGAAGGGGAGAGGAACATATCGCTAAACACGGTCAACTTCTGTTGCATTCCGATATCGGACCGATGGGCATGTGTCAAACCTGCTTCAAACCTGTCTAATTATTCATTCACGAGGACGAAGTTCTCTTCATGGGGTCTTTCATTTTTTTGGGCTATATGTTGTTTGGGTTAGGCTTCATCTCTGTGACTCGCTTACAATAGGTCCAAAATAAACACAACTAGTATTTAGACGATTACTGAAATTTAGAAAGACAGGTTACTTTATGTTTGTATTTCTCGTGCCTGCGTTAAGAACAATTGAGACATAAAGTACCCGAAATAAACCGTCGCTTCACAGTCCATTCCAGTGATTTTGACTTATACTTATCTTTATGTCCGCTGATCCAGGAGGTATTTCTCGGCCCCAGAGAGGTTACCCGCCTGCACTGCCTTATCCCAAGTTACGGCCGGCCTCTCTGATTCTGGAGAAGGCGTCGATTATGATTATGTATCCTCCGAGTACTCGTATCGATCCCCAGGCAAGAACAAAGTGCTTCGTTCGGAGGGCACAGGATAAGGGGTGCAAGTGGGATCGGAAGATTTTGGGACTAGGGATGAGGTAATCCTTCAGGGCAGATGAGTGCAGAAACAAGGTTCTTTCAATGAATACGGGGTTGATCAGGAGGGTACACTTTATATATATGATCATGCAGTAACGTACACAAAGCTCCGAATCAGAGTCAGAGAAAGGCAAGAAACGAGAGAAGAGAGATGAACATCGCATTCTTTTTGCACTGTATGTGCCTGAGAAAGGATACAAGTCCAGGTGGAATGACAAATAATAATTATTCATAATTCTGGCTGTGTTACCGCTATTTACCAAGTGGATTATTATCATTACGAGTGCCGCCTGTATTCGCACATCAATTCCAAAGCAGATTGCAACATTTTATCAAATGGGTACGTATGACAATCTCCCTCTCCCCACTGGCGTGAATTGATCCTGACTGGATCGCGTTTGCAATTTTTGACTCTTCTTGTAGACGATTCCTTTTCCTTCCAATTGTAAACAACTCCTGCTTCATCCGTCAAACACTTCCGCTATTCCTCCCCATCAAATTGCACATCCTCCCTCGTTTGCATTGGAAACCAAGGTAGACAGACAGACAGACACAACCAATCATTCCCCCCAATATCGTCCGCGCTATCCCGTGGATGATCATTTTAATATCAGATCAATAGAAGCCGAAGCCCGAGCAAATATTCATCTCCGCAATTGACAAGAACGCAGCTTTGTATCTTTCTTGGCTCGATAACCAATACGTGCAAAGACGAAGCAATCAACAATAAGTTCAGCACTGTCTCTCGTGTCTTTTACCCTGTTATCAAGACCTTAATTTCAGCGCAAACGGATATACAAAAGCGGAGTAGGAATATCTTGGAAACCTCATTAACCGGAGCCGAGGTCCTAAACGCAGTATTTCCTTCAACCTGTCCTCACTCTTCGACTTCAATCCACATATCACAGCCTCAACCCATATTCTTCCACGAGTGTTACTGGATCGTACATTCCATCTAGGGCTTTCCAGTGAAACCCTTTCTGATCTAGCTGGTTATTGACCAGGTCAAAAGGGTCCAAAAAGAAAACCTCGGACATATAATCGACTGGAATTGGGATAAAGCTAAAAGACAAAGGTATTCGAGCTGGTTCTTCCGTCTTCGGCGGCCATCGACCCTATCCGAAGCTGAACCCATTTCGGTATCCTCTATAGATATATAGTAACATATATAAATATATATTCTCGGTGAGTATCCATCTCTACAATCATTCTTGTCATCATCTACAAAATCCCCTTCGGGCATAGGCGGATTCCCTTATTGATTGTTCCAAAGGATATCTCACACAATCATTCCTCTTTTACAATCTCCTCCGTCTTGCTGATCAATCATCCAATCTTCTACTTTTTCAGTCTCCACCATAAATATACCGCCCTCGCTGCTTGTCACATACAGATACATCACAACTGTAATCATACCATACATATCATCAATACCATCATTTCGACTTTCACAGATCACGACACCATTTGCCTCAGTCAGCACCAAGAACACCTCATAACTCCTCCTCTACACAGATATTTTGGATCATCAACTTTATAGCCTTCCTTTGTCATATTACGTGAGTTATTGTCTCCTTTTGGTCGTCCTTTACTCCTTACTCCATTCTCCCTTGCCTTCCAGAATATCTTCCTTCTTGTGTGCCTTTGATCATTTCCTCTTATCGCAAGCGGTAATCTCTCGCAATCACTATCGATGAAATTGAAAGATCATGACCGTGATAGAATTGTGAACATAAAGGGGAGCGAAAGCAGATGAAGGGTTCATTGTCATTCAGTTCGGGTTGGGCGCCGGCTGAGAGCATAGGCTACCAAGCATGGACTAGTAATATCGGATGATACCATGTGCTGGTCGGGCACCAGGGGCAGAATCAATGGGATCTTCGTAAAGGAACTGTATTGGGAGGATAATGGAGGCCATTGTCTTGGAAGAGTTCAATTTTTTCATCTACCCTATACTTTCTTGTGCCCCTTAAGTTTGATTGTCTTTCATCCTCCATATATCATATTTGATATTAGCTGACTAACGTCTTCTCCTTTCACGCAAACCTCACTTGTTCATTACACCTCGTATTCATAATGTCAAACAATCACAACAACACTGTCAATCCTTCTTTTCTCGTCCCGCCCCTTCCTGTTCGAAAACAGGTACCATCGCAGAATCCGCGATTAGATACCAACAATCTAGCATTAAGTCTCGATTCGAAGGAAAGACCCCGCTCTGCAGTCAATCGACCTGCACCTACTCCCCTTCATCTTCATAGAAGGAGTTACAGTTCCATCTCGAGTCTTCCGGTGATACCCAGCGCCTCGCATGAGCCTAGCTCAATGTCATACCAATGGCCCCCACCAGGAGTGAGTCATACATCTTCCGAGATATTGAGAGCTTGCTGATGGTCGTTCGTATGCAACGTTTAGTACGATTCCCAGATATACAGTACTGCCATTCAACAACAAGTGCAATCCAATGACGAAAAAACACCGTTAAATTTAGCTTTAGGTCCCGGACAAGATGTTCTCGAAATGATGGGTATGCAACCTTCAGGTATACCTATTTCGGGACCGACTATGGACCCGAACGATAATCCTGGCTACAACAACTATCAATTTGGTGGATCGTACTCATATAGACCTTCCCTCAATGTTGATACCAGCAATTCTTCCTTCCTGACTCCTCGGACACCAGCACAGTTCCCTCCAAACTCGGCTTACTCCTCAAATCCACCTTCAGGACTTCCAACAGATGGTGCTTCAACAGATGGAGAAATCGTTACCCCCGGATTACCAATTCAATACAACAACAACTATAATGGTTATCAGCCTAATCCCAATAATACAGATTTTTTCCCTTCTACTGAGAGACAATCAGTTTCTTTTCGAAATTTCCCCCAATACATGCCTTCGCAAACTACTTTTCAGCCCTCGCCACAGCTGTATCAACCTCAACAACAGGGCACGATTTCTCCTTCGCAACTTGGTACTAGTCAGAACCCAAAACCGACCAAGTCCTTTAGTGATCTGATGATGGGAAGTAGAGCATCATCGACCTCTTCTAGTTCTGCTGAAGGTCAACATGATTGGAGCGGAAACGTGCTGGATGACTGGACAAGACCATTAGGCAAAGCACTGAATCACGAATCTCAGCCAAACGCTGCTATCGATTATTCGAATTTAGCTGGTCCGTCAAGGCAAAACGCAGTATCTGTACCGTCATCATTACAGCTGTCCACAACCCCTGGTGAAATACTTGACGAAACAATGAGACGATACGTCCATTCATCGAATCGTCTTGCTTTAGGAGAAAGGAAGCTTGTCGTGATGAGTCCCAAAGTGGGGCAGAAGAGTTACGGAACCGAAAAAAGGTTCCTTTGTCCCCATCCTCAAGCTATTCTCATTGGAGGTGCATGGTGGAGCAAAGCTCAGGATGGCTGTCCGGTATCACCTCTTGTGGCTCCCAGAGTCAATATCAGCTTGACGGGTGAAATGCCCGTGAAAGATGCCGTGGTGAGCTGGACGTCGGTCGAAGGGCGTAATCTAGATGAGAAGAACAACACGATAGCTATCAACGTGGATGATCAACCTTTCCTGGGTAATGTTGCTGGAAAGAACCTCCACATCTCCGACGCCGATGGTAAACGACGTGACGTCAAGGCATTGGTCACTATCAAGGCTCCCATGAAGGTATTTGCTGGACCTAACGGATGGGGAATACAGAAAAATACGCTGAAAGACATCAACGATGACAAAATTCTTGGAGTGTTTGAGAGCAAAGAAATCAAAGTGATCAGCAAACCTAGCAAGAAAAAATCGAGTGCTAAAGCTGGAGAAAGTGAGTCAAAACTTTATCTTGAATTTTGCTGACATCTTTCAGTGATCATTGGTCACGGTTCAACAATCGCTTTGTTCAATCGGGTTAAATCACAAACCACCTCAACTCGATACCTTTCCGTTGTACCTGATTTCACTCGTATAACGGGTTCCGATGGTTTGCCGGTCACTGGCGCTCAGCAGCCTAATTACCCAAACCCTCAATCCGCTTTCAACGGTTTCACGGCGGATGCAAATAATTGGGAATCGTTCATAATATGGCTTGTTGATCCTAATCGACCCAGCGGACCGAGTGGAGCACCTCCTCCTCATCCTGACTGGCCTTCTCCTCCCGCCAACATTATTGCACCTAGCATGCTCGTCCCTCCAATCAGGTACAACTCAACCGTCGTTCTCCAATCTCTGCAAACTGGAGTAATTTCCCCAGCGATGATTGTCAGGAGGATCGAAGCGGACGCCGACGCTGTAGGTATGGACGGGCACAACGCAGACGCACCCACATCGTTGCCTATGGGCGAACATGCTGGTGATCTCGTTTCACAACTTCAGAAAGTCGCCTTTGAAGTTTATCGACAAGACACCATGGAGCGATTATCAGACAATCCAGAGTATGGAGGAACATGGATGGCATGCGTTCAAGAAGCTGTATCTGACCAATACGTGACTGCGGAACGGAAATGGACGCCAGTACAGGTCACTCATAGAGGTGGTACAAGACCTAATTCAGTACCAAATACACCCCAACAGAGATTTGGTGTTTTGCCAATGACACCTCATAACGCCCCGTTGAACTTACCGTCAACCCCGTCAAGTCCAGTCAGCTCTTCTTCTTCCTTGGATTATTTCGGTGCGCATAGTAGAAAATCTTCTTCTCATTCTATATTATCACCTAATATCCCTGAAGTACCTCTCCCTTTATCGACAGATGGAGGACCGGTTCGCAGACATCGGTCAGGTTCAACGAGTAAAGGTCCCTTCATAAGACCATTGCATAAGAAACGAGGATCTTCTTCTGGTTCTTTCGAATATTTACCCTCACCCGCGACGACCGCTTCCCCGGAGACACATCGAATGCAGTGGACAATGGATGTTGGAGATATCTGTATATGGTGAGTCAGGACAATCCCCGCTGCTCTATTCCCGTTGAACAGGAAATTTAAACTGATCATCATTACGTTGATATAGGAGTATTGTCAGTACCGAGCAAACGACATATACATTTTATGTTCCGCCATACGCCAATGATTATGTTGAACCCTACGCTCCGTTCCCAGTGGCACATCGAATGTTACCTTCCAATCTTAGTGCCGAAGTTCCAGCAAGATATAACCAACAATGGACTTCTCAGACGGAAGCTTCTCTCTTAACTCTGTGAGCGATCTTACGTCGTATCAACGTATCTGAACAGTGTGACTAATGGTTAGATGATTCATCTTTTTCTGAAATCAACAAAACAGATACGGAAAGAATTTCGTCAGAACACCCGACGGACATCCTCATCATAACATCTATTTCGGAAGTACACCTGCTTCTTACAATGAAGTCAGATGGTGAGTACAAACCCACCTTATATCTTCTTCGTCACCATACTCAGTATAGCTGATAAAGAGGATCATCCATGCTGACATATTCCCCTTTGATACGCAGTCAAGAAGTAATGGCTGCCGCTGAACCATACCTACCGCCAGGAACGAAAACACCAATTTTCTTGGTCCGAGACGATGGAGGGGTAATCGTTCCCACAAACCTGACTTATCCACCTACCTAACTTTTGGTTCTCCCTGTCCCTTTCCCATTTTTGGTTCTCAGGCAGTAACGATTCGAGAAGACGATATTTTACTCTCGTATTCTAATATTTCATGGACTGTACCTTCACTCACACACACACACACACACACACATATATATATATTCACAAACACTGCATTGAATCACATATCTCATTATTTCACTATTGTCCCTCTACTGTTCTCCATCTTCCAAGCTTCATCAAAACGCCAGTTTGAATTCCATCATAGATTTTTTCCTTTTCCGTGTTTCTGGGTTCCCTTCCCTTCCCGTACATTTATAGTGTTTGAGGGAAAAACGAATGTCATTTAATTTGATAGATTGGTTATGATCATGTAAAAAGTATGAAATGCATCAAGCCGTTGAACAATGACAGAGATTGTTGGCCAGTCGTTAACGGATATGCTCGGTGAATAGCAGAGCTTCAATTTCTTTTAGTACACGGCATGTTTGCCACTTGAACCGCCACTCAACACCCAATCGAAAGAAAGGCACGGTCCAAGCGCGTTGACTGATAAAAAAACAGTTTAAACATTTTTGATTTGATTTCAGGCTTTTCCTCACTCGTACCCTTGTTCTCCATTCAACATACATCGCATTGAAGTCCTCTGTCAACTCTACCAAGACAGGTCCCCACTAATACCGCTGCCGTGAATCTCCAGTATACTCATCAGCCAAAATGTCGAAATCTTTCTCCATCTTAGGTAAAAACCTCAAAGCCAATACCAAGGCGGACCTCGAACCGTTCTTATCTGAATTAGAGGCGATGGACGATGTTGAAGAAGTTCATTTCGGCGCTAACTCTCTAGGTGTAGAAGCTTGTGAAGCGATTGCCGAGGTTCTGAAGACGAAGAAGAATCTGAAGGTGAGTTTCAATATGCCCTCATTTCGCTATCTGAGTAGGCTCAGTATGACCATTCATCCTGGACTTTCAAGAACTAGGCTCGTATTGGTATTCAATTCAATATGCTAACTTCGCTCTTGATACTGCAGCTAGTAGATTTGGCAGATATATTCACAGGTCGACTAATCTCTGAAATACCTCAAGCACTTTCGGCGCTTTGTAACGCCTTGTCAACATCTGAATCACTCATCGAACTTGATTTATCTGATAATGCATTCGGTGGAAGATGTGCAGATGCAATGGTGCCATTCTTAGAAACAAACACACATTTCCAGATATTCAAATTGAACAATAACGGACTAGGTCCAATCGGAGGGTCGATCATAGCTAAAGCGTTATTGAGAAATGGTGAAAAATGTGTATCAGAAAACAAAGAATCTCAATTAAAAGTCATAGTCTGTGGTAGAAATAGATTGGAAAATGGTTCATCAAAAGATTGGTCTCTCGCTTTTGAAAAACATCAAAACCTGAAAGAGATCAAATTACCTCAAAATGGAATAAGGATGGAAGGCATAACCAATCTAGTGAACGGTCTATCAAATTGTAAAGAATTAGAATTATTAGATTTACAAGATAACACAGCTACTAAAATAGGTACAAGAGCCATCGTTAAGCAATTAACATCATGGCCAAATTTGAAATATCTTAATCTATCAGATTGTTTATTGGGCACTTCAGGTGGTATTGCTCTTATGACAAGTTTGAATAATGGTTCAAATCCTAAATTGATTTCATTAAAATTACAATACGGTGAAATGGATAAAAAATCAATTGAACTTTTAACGACCGCGATCACTCAACATCTAAAAGATTTAACGGATTTGGAATTGAATGGAAATCGATTTAGTGAAGATGATGATTGTGTTGAAGAATTGAAAAAGGCTTTAGCTAATTGGGGACATGAAGATGCTCTGGACGAACGTGAGTATCATCTTTCCATTGTATTAATCAAAACCTTTCGGTTGACACATGAGTTTCTCACTACACCCACGTTCCCCTTAACGCTAATGCTAAATCTCTTTATCACAGTTGACGATATGGAAGAACCTGAATCAGATGACGAAGAAGATGAATCTGATGAAGAAGCTGAAGCAGATAACTCCGAAGACGAAAAAGCAGAAGCAGAAGATGACGGTGTTGATGCAGGTGCTGATGGCGCAAAGGCTCTACCTGCTGTCACCGATAAGCAAACCGACGAGTAAGTATCGCCAGATCTACAAGAATGTCAGCAAAAATGGCTAACTTTCCATGGAACAGCCTCGCTGATATGCTCGCTGGAGCCCACATTGAAGCTAAGTAACCGCTTCGCCTGATGGAGACATTCCTTTGCAGATCCCATTTCGCGTTAGGATGTAGGGAGATAAAAGTGTTTTTCTTGCATAGCATAATTGATGAATGTATGTCGATTACCTTACATATCCATCAGACCAGCTTAAAAGTATGCAATGCGGTTCAGGTCAATTGGGATTGTAAGCCTCTTTGGGAGATGGGACGTCATGCTCTATGATGAAGGGATGTAGCTCAGGAGGTCAAGTATTTGCAATTAGTCAGACATTGAGTGTAGTTGACAACCGGTACAATCAATGGAACCCTTGAACGAGACCGCCTGTGGGGTTTCGACGCATTGACCAGTCCCACAGAGATACCCTCCAGATTTTAGCAATCGGAAAAGTACACATATAGCGTTTGATATTGATATTGATATCGATACCGATACCTTGTCTCCCATACAATCTTATTCCTTTCTCAAAATCATCAGATTCTCCAAACACGATCAGGGCAAGCGCATGGGTATTTGCTGCATACACTACTGGTAGAAAGAGCCCTAAGGCATTTTGACGTATCCTCTAAAAACGCCGTTTCGAGATGACTGAATCACTTCTCTCATATCCGAACCCTACCACCTGATTGATCTAGTCTTCATCCATCCCTCTTGCTTTATCTTTAGCTTCCCTATGTGTCGAATGACGAAAAACGAAGAAACGGAGTTTAAGTACGTTGATAGACGAAAAGTGAGAGGATAAGAAAGACAATCAAAGATATGATCAATCAGCCATAACTATTCGTTTGCGTCAATACGATCGTTTCATTACTTACCGTATATATAACACGTTATTACATCGGATGAAAACTTCTCCTAATGCTCCGTTTGATTTACCATTCTCGATTTCTTCGGTATTTGCGAGCTATACCAATCAAGTTGTAACAAAGAGATAAAGCAGAGGGTCAGCAATGATGTTGATCGTTAAACAGTCCGTGCAAATGAATCGCCTTTTCCCATCAATCCGAACTCCGAATGTATCCAGTGATGAGAATGATTTCGAGAACAGAAAATTACTGCACATGAGCAGAATCTGACTCACCTGCAGATTCATGTAACCATCCGTAGAAACTAAATAACCTCTATATTCTAAACCCCACTTCAATTTAACATAGACTGTTTTTCCTGTGAGTTCTTGTAAAAAAGGTTTTGGGTTAACGGGCTATATTTCGATTGGCAATCCTCTAAATCAGCTTTTCCTGAACAGATAGGGCTGATAGATTAAGAGGAAGAGGAACCTACGGCTAGACCTGACATTGTTTGAGATGGATGATTGATGAGACTGAGTGAGAGATTTAGACGCAACAATCAATGTTTTTCTGTGTAATATGTATTCTATCGAACGGAAAGAGAGAGAGAGATGGTGTCGAAGGAATAAATACAAGAGCCCTTGAATAGGCGCGACAAAACTGGGTGTTCTTCCCGGGCGTGCCTATAATCAGACACGAAGTTGACTTCTTTCAACTTGACTGAGTCCTACATTTTATCGAATAATCTACTTGCTCTCTTCGTTGTCTATAACAGCACGGCAAAGCATTGAACAAGAAAGAACAGGTCACCATGTGTGAGTTGACCAAGAAGCGCGAAGCTACAGCTGATATATCTTTTATAGCTGGATTTTCAGGATTCGGCCAAAACAATAACAGTATGTCGAGCTCTATACCATCTCAAAAGTAATCGCTGACGTTCCTCTTTAGGCGGTAGCTCGACAGGCGCTTTCAGCTTTGGTGCCAAGCGTAGGTCGTTACAACCACACCAAGACTGGCTCTTCTTACTGTCGAAGCTGACGATCCTCTACTTTAGCTGCCGGTACCAACCCTCCCGCAGGCGGATCCCTCTTCGGTCAACAGCCAGCTCAACCAGCTCAACCATCAACATCATTATTTGGTGGTGGAGCGTCATCTAATACACCTGCATCTCAACCCGCATCAGGAGCATTTTCGTTTGGCGGTACATCCGCTACTAATCAACCTTCAAGTGGAGGATTGTTCGGAGGAGGATCAAATACTGCTCCTGCACCTGCAGCAGGAGGAAGTATGTTTGGTGGCGGAGGAGCAGCGGCAGCAGCTCCTGCAGGTGGATCATTATTCGGTGCTAAACCAGCTGGATCAAATACTCCTGGAACATCGACTCCTACACCTTTCTCATTTGGAAGTGGAACTCCCGCGGCATCTGCAGTTGCACCTGCGCCCACTGCTCCCTCAGGTGGAAGTCTTTTTGGTGGATTTGGTCAGAATAACAACAACAACACTACTGCAAGTACAGGATCCACTACGCCTGCTTCCAAACCTCCTTTTGGTGGATTCGGATCAACTACACCAGCCGCTGCACCACCTTCTACAGCTAATACAGGCGGAGGGTTATTCGGTTCTAAACCCCCAGCTCCTGCTGGAGGAAGTTTATTTGGTGGATCAGGAACTTCGACACCTACTACCACTGCTGCCCCTGCCAGCGGTGGTCTATTCGGTGCTAAAACTGTAGAAAGTAGTACTCCCGGTACACCTGCTGGAAGTTTATTTGGTGCTAAGCCAGCTGAAACTACAACCACCCCAGCTGCAGCTCCTCCAACGGGAGGGTTCTCATTTGGCAATAAGCCTGCTGCACCTACTTCCGCTGCTGCTCCATCAACATCCCTCTTTGGGTCCGCCCCTACTGCGTCATCAGCAGATGCCAACAAGCCTGCTGCCCCTGCCTCCGGGGGCATGTTTGGTGGTGGATCAGGGACCAGCTTGTTCGGTGCGAAACCGACCGAGCCAGCAAAGACCGATACACCTACACCTGCTGCTCCTTCTTCAAGTTTATTCGGAGGTGCCGGTACAACTAAACCCGCTGAAGCTCCTAAACCCTCTGGTGGATTCTCCTTCGGTAATCTAGGTGGAAAGACTGCATCACCCGCTCCGACACCATCTTCTTCCACTCCAGCTGCTCCTGAAGCTCCCAAGACTGGCGGTTTCTCATTCGGTAATCTGGGCGGAGGTGCAGCTGCTACAGATAAACCCAAAGAAGCTACTAGCGCAGAAGCACCTAAATCTGGAGGATTCAGCTTCGGCGGAGGTGCAGCTGCACCCGCTGCAACAGCTCCCACCGGCGACCAAAATAAAGCTTCTGAAGTACCTAAACCTGCTGGCGGATTCAATTTCGGTAACCTCGGAGGGTCTTCGAAACCCGCAGAAACAAGTGCGCCAGCTGCTGGTTCAAGTCTCTTTGGCGGTGCCACCAAACCTGCTGAAACGGCTGCAACGACCTCTGCTCCCGCCTCTGGAGGCTTATTTGGTGCAAAACCCACAGCTCCTGCTACTGCTCCGACTGCTGCTTCAACTTCCACGCCTGCTGGAGCAAACCAAAATACAGCACCTGCAGCTGGACCGTCGAGCGAACCTGCTCCTAACCTTTTACGGGGAAAAACATTGGAGGATATCGTTGATGGATGGACCAAAGATCTTGATTCTCAAGTCAAAGAATTCGAGAAACAAGCTGGTGAAGTTCGGGAATGGGATAAGGTCTTAGTGAGAAATGGTAATCAGGTAAGTCATGTTTGGCATAAAGGTTTGAAATGGAATGGGATCGCTAATCTAAATGATCTCACAAGATCACCGCTCTGCATAGACAGGTGTTGGAAGCCCAGCAAAACCAAGCTGCAGTAGATAAGGCTTTGGATTATATTGAAACTCAACAAAAGCAACTTGAGAGTATGATGGGAGTGTATGAAAAAGAAATTTCTAAATTATCGAATGACAACACTAGACCTTTGGCGGCGAAGATGCCTGCTGATAGGGAAAGAGAGAAATCGTAAGTCTATTCCGACGTCCGGCGACACTTTGATGAATGGGAGTTTCCAACGCTTATGATTTGGCCTATCTATCTTACAGATACACTTTAGCTGAAGATTTGAATAAACAACTGGATGATTTATCAAGAAATCTGGGACAAATGATCGAAGAAGTAAACAAATTGTCAACTTCATCAAATTCACATGCCACGTTAGACTCATCTATAAATGGAATACCAGCTACACCATCAGCTTCAATCGCAGATGCTGCATCTCAAATACCTGACGATCCAATCAATCAATTATCAGCCATCTTAGGTGCTCATCTGAGAGCGCTGAATAGCATTGATAGTAATGCAGGTCGATTAGAAGGTAAAGTAGGTGAATTAGAAGGTAGGATGGGAAGTGGAAATTCTATAAACGATAGAAGAGGTTGGGGATTACCTAGACGATGAGTCAGAGGTGATTTCGCATATCATTCACCAGCTCACCACATAATCAATAACTGGAAGATGTGAATGGGAACTGCTCATGAGGAATTGGTATCGAGGATTATATATCCGCTCAGGTCTTCATGCAAACTATTAGACACGTAACGAAGATAATGTAATAAATGCATATATGTAAATTTCTATCATACAAAGAAAGTACATTGCGACCCGATTTCCTCGTATACTTTATGATTATACATCTCCATCCAATTTATCTTCATCATCCACTTGCATTCTATCAGGAGAGAAAGATGGACTTCGACTGACGTATCTTCCTCTCGTGTCACCTTCTTCACCATCGACAGATCTACTAGGTGATCTTGATATATATCTACCCCTATCTGAATCTGAACCTGAACCTGATCCAACGGAAGAAACAGACCTCGATCTTGACCTTTTGGTATTGCGTAAATCGGGAGATGAAGGAGGTGTACGTGATGGTGAGCGAGAAGTGAATCTTGGTCTTGAAGGGGATGATGCATTTGATTGGATTTCTCTTTCCCTTCCTTCCTCATCTTCTCCTTCCTCCTATTTGGTATTTTTTGAACATCAGCGGATATCCTCGGCGTTTATACGAATATGATATGTGAATTTAGAAGAGACAAATGTGTGTGCAAAGACTCACCAATAAACTCTTACGAGGTTCTAATCCTTCCGTTTCCTCTAATACTGATCTTTGAGTCAAACGAGGTAATATTATATCACAGACTCTCTCTTTCGTCAATAAGTCATCTATAAATTCGTCAAAATACGTTAAAGAGTATCCACCTATATGTGAATTGGGATATTCCAGGCAAGTCAGCTTTACACTTCCTCTCTAAGAGTGTCATCTGCAGACAGTTCCGAGGATAGATATAATGCCCGGGCACAAGTTCATGAAAAAACAAAAAAAAAGACACAAACTCACCAGAATGAGCAACTCTCAATTTCCTATAATCTTTCATCAACGGTTCTAAGATCTCATAAACGTCCATCGAACGAAATGTTAATCGTATATAAAAAGCAGCTAACGCTCTCAGGTATCTGAAAAAGGAAAGCACAATATATAAGTCAGTGTTAATCCAGCGATCAACAATAAGCAGACATTGAGGTACACTCACTTGAATTCTTCTGCTAGTAGATATTCTATCAATATCTCTTTTTCAGGTTGAAGTTGTAACAATTTCAATGTTAATGATATGAATGGTGTTGGTGTATTACGATCCGTTACTCCTCCTATCGATTTCAGTATTATCGATTTATCTATTATTGATTCGGCTGAACACGAAATCCAAATCTTCAGCTTGACACGTTTACACAGTAATCAATAAGAATTGAAAGCTGGATTGGATGTAATCGCTGATTGATTCAAACGAAGAGATAAATTAACGTACCGGTCAAAGCGAAACATTGTTCTTTCCAATATAGAGAATCGTATATCCTCGCTCTGATAACTTTTTCTATCAAGTACTATACAAGTGACTGGCTTGTCAGTTTCTGTTGTTTCAGATAACACGAAATTGAAAGCTATGAGGAGCTATCTCAATTCGGGGAGAAGAGTGGGGAAACGTTCAGGATGTATCATTATAGCTTACTTGAGGATTACCACCATGAACTGATTTTGTACCTCTTAATGTTGAGTTTGCCATTCTGCTTCTCCGTCAACTTCGCGTGAGGCAGGATCACTTGACATACGCTTGTAATGATGATAGTAAGGTGGAACGAAGCATAGAAAGAAGTAATGTTTCGGTAATAACTGTGTCCAAAATCATTCGAATTTGTGAAAACGCGCTGATTGCCGCTCAAAACATGAACATAATAAGTCAAAGATATCGTAAATAAACCAATGGACATTCCTTCTTCCCCTCGTTCAGGTGTTCATAGCAATCTCCAACACAAGGCAAACCAACCTCAGCCACAGAGTATATACGACATCGACCCTGTACGCATTCTCGTAGAACAAATCGCGAACATGTCAGATGGTGGTGGTCCAACAGGTGACGATGATATCGGTCTTCCCAAGGCGACCGTGTTCAAACTCATTCAAGGTGAGTCATTGTGTACCTGATTTTATTATAAGTAATTCTATAACCTCCATATCAAACAGGTAGCTTGGCAGAGACCCTCATTCCGTACCTGGAGTCTTCGAAAGCGATGTATGCTGATACCAATGAGTTCTGTTTTCTTTTTTTGCCTATCTGCCTATAATAGAAATGTTACCCGAAGATATAGCTTGCGCAAAGGAAGCTAAAGACATTATAGTGGAATGTTGTGTAGGTGAGTCGGACCCTTTCTTCACATGCTTCACTGCCATCATATATGATTGTTAATCAATCTCCACACTTGATCTGCCCTTGCTGATCAACTGTGATATCTGATGATAGAATGGGTGAAATTGATATCAACGCAATCTAACACCGTTTGTGACGAATCTTCCAAAAAGACGATATCACCTGAACACGTTATTGAAGCGTTAAAGGTGCGTTCAATTCATCCTCATTAGCTACTTACGGGATATCTGAGTAAAGCCTAGCTAATGCAAGATGTATTTTGGACTGTTGCAGCAACTTGGTTTTGAAGATTATATAGCTGAGGTAGATGAGAGTAATAAAGATTTCAAACAATCTCAAAAAGTAAATTTTCATAGTCATTGTCATTGTATCACTACATTTGCCATACATACCTTTTTTGACAGTCCCCTTGCATTTGCTGACCGATCATCGTTGATATGATAGGAACGAACACGTACACAACCCGACACGAATGGAATGACACAAGAAGAGCTTCTCGCTTTACAGGAAAAATTATTCGCTTCTAGTCAAGCTAGATTTGAAGCTGGACAATAAGTTATAAAGAAAGGAGAAGAAGAAACAAGTCGAAAAGATCAAGTAGTGTCAATCACGAGTATATCATTCTTCATTGTTGTATAATATTTCCTACGTCAAAATTTCATGAGTCTCTTATGGTGAATAGCAGAGTATGCATAAGCTACAACATGTTCATGTATGTATGAAGACGTCCAGGTGGATGATCTCATCGCGCATCAACATATTCCGTCTCAGATCATGGTAGATTTCCAACGTCTCTCTGCATCTCTTGCACCCTATCCCACGGATCTTCCCCATTCCAAAGCTCTTTTCCATTCTTCCGCGTCAGTGTAGGTAGACCATCTTGTTCAATAGTGAAAGAAGCAGCCACACTCCCCCATATCACAGCTACAAGAGATGAACACACGTAAGTCATTTATTCACGACTTTGACGAAAATTACGCAACATACCTTCGTCCAGTGATTCACCAGAATCTAAGGCAGCTGCCAATCCACCCATGAAAGCGTTTCCTGCACCTGTTGGATCGACGACTCTTCCTTCATTCCAACCTTTTCTATTCAGATGCCAATACGCCGGTATCCATTTAACCTCAATCTTCGAGGGAGAACAAGAAATGGAGGTGGGGTCAGGAGTAGTGGAGAAGCAGCATCCCAAATGACCACATCTCACGACCACTCCAATTTTCGGTTTGTACTTCAGGAATTCTATACACGCTTGACTGTAGAAGTCTCGAAGATGTTCTTCTTGGCTTGAAGTGGGAAGAAGCGAAGGGAGAAGACGCGATACTTCATGGTGGTTTGGTCTGATTATGGTATCAGCTTCGGGTAGGTTGACTCCACCGCACTAGAGATTGGGTATGAATTCTTACCCAATAACATCTATGTCTTTGGAAACACGTCCTATAACCTCTAAGCTCTCCGCTTCTGGCTCCCAGATCACCATAGGATTCCAGCCCTTTGTCGCATTTAGTGATGTTATTTCGGACAGAACTCGTTCAGCCCTCGGAGCGGGGTACGAGATGAAGTGGACTGCGGAGGGTAACGGATCCCCAAAAGCCGTATTCAGAAGAGAAAGAGGAGTAAGAAGAAGAGGTTCAGTGAGGTATTCGAAACTAAATGCATTTGTATGTGAGTAATGATGGAATAACGGGCAAACAATTGCATTTGAAGTCAGTCGGACAGATACTTACCCCCTTGTTTGACCTTGATATCGATTGATTGCACTAGCTGTAGGATGCCCATCTGCCCTTCCTCTGAAAGCCCACATTTCTTCTCCGAACCGCTCCAGCGTATCACGCATAGACTCCGGTAGAGTAGAAGAAGTATAATCTACGATCATACCGAGCCTGCAAGGGCTTACGAAAATCCTGGCTCCGATTATAGCTATTTACATAAATAGATCGTCAGCATAACTTGCTGTATGTTTCAGTATGGGTTGATTTACCATATGTTCCCCCTCCTCCTATCTATCCAGCTGTCAATCAGCCACCTGTATGCGCAGAGCAGTTAACAGTGTTCACTCACTTGATCAGGTTGATCGACAGGTCTCTCGATGCCATCTTCACCTATCCTACTGAAAGTATCCACAATGAATTGTTCTATGAGATGACAGAGTGTGAGGTAGGGAACATCTCGACTTGTACGTTATGAACTCACCAAGAGTTACTATACGTCTTGAAGAAGAAACGACATCATCACTTTGCATGTTCTCATGAGTGTGGTGCAATCTCCGGACGGATGAAGCGATCAAGTAAGGAAGAAAAACACATTCGAGGAAAAACTCTCTGATTTGATGAAGACGGTGCGGTGCCTGAAAGATAACGACAACAACAGGCGATTCAACTGCACAAACGACTTAAGCGATACTAACCCGAGATTTCTGATACACCTATATGACCAATGATCATGACTATACTCCATACCCATCGTGATCATTCTTGCCTTTCCTCTATATCCATTGATCAAGGAGAACGCTTGGTGTGCGGATAACCCTTGGATTTTTTTCCCTCGATACGCGCTGAAGATGTCGATTTTACAAGGCAAAATTCATTCCACTCTTGGACCATCAACGGCGTCCATCCGGATTTTGTTGATCAACCCAAATTCGACTCAATTATTCACCGAAGAGCTCGTACCTGTCCTTTCGAAGAGTATCCCTTCCAACGTGAAAATTGATTTCGTTACTGCTCCTTCAGCCGCTCCGAGAAGTATAGACAACAGTGAAGACGGAAGACTCTCAACTTCGGTATGCGAAGAATACTTGGATGTCCATAACGAAGGAGGCAGAGAAATCCTGCAAAGCTATTCAAGTGTGATAATAGCTTGTTTCTCACAACATCCTCTAGTCGATTCATTCCGGAAGGCAGGACAAGGGGTGAAAGGGAGAAAAGCTATCACAATTGGAATTCTAGATGCTGGCGTCTATAGTGCTTTAGCATTAGGCGGTAAATTGGGTATAGCAACTACTGGTGAACGTGAGTATCCTCTACTGAGTATAGCATATCAACACAACGTATATGTGAAGGGTAGACAGCTCAATTGGTAGATGTCCGTGTTTAGAATGGGAATCATTGTTCGATACAGCTATTGAGACTATGGGAATCACCAAATCAAGATATGCGGGTACAAAAGGAACAGGATTCGATGCCATTTCTTTACATGGTGAAGGACCTACATCAGCTCTCCTAGAAGCTTCCGTAAATCTGGTTGGAAGAGGTGCCGCTGTGATAGTATTGGGATGTGGGGTATGTCTTACTCCAATCCTACAAGTGGATATGTGGAAAATATCACTAATTCATATTTGCTTGGTTATGTTAGGGCATGTCAGCTATGCGAGAAGGTCTCGAGAATTCGCTCAATGAGAAAACACAGTCGTGGATACCTGTGATAGATGGTGTTCAAGCAGCTGTAGATATGGCAATAGGTTATGCGAGAATGGGAGTATCGCCGACATTGCAATCATAAAATACCATGTCATTCCTTCTTGTTCACATGACCTTACCCCTAATACCGCCTGAGGATCTGTTCTCAAGACTACGCCCAGACAGTAACATGAGCAAGTCTTCTATACCATACCAAGCAATTATGTCACCAAATGAAAATTTACATGCATAGAGATTTAGTTAATAATTGATATGTATATTGATTCATGTATATATGCCTGTTCCCTCTATCCCCTCGAGAGAATGCACGGAGTAAACGTTAATCTCCGGGATCCCCCACGTGGTTTGCTCTCGATTTTCTGTTCGAAGTTTGCTTTTTTGGAAGAAATGTTCATTAGACGTAGAATTCCTGGCAATTGTACTATTTCTCTACATCAACTCGTTCTGTAGATAAACTTCCATCACTGCGGTTCTGAGCTAGGAGATAGAGAAAACGCCAACAATGCCTCACCAACATAAACGACAGAAAAATGGCACGGTACTTGCTACCAATGCTGACCAGCCAGCAGCAGGACCATCTAAACCATCGCCTCGACTTTTCGCCCCTTTTCGAGCGTTGGGTCATGTAACAGATCATGTACCGTATGCGATGTTTGTTCATACCCCACAAGGAGCACTAGCTACTCCAACAGTCAATATCACGACTTCTGTGGGGCGAAGTTGGTTAATGTGGGATGCTGCTAGGATGACTCTGGTTTTTGCTGGTGAGTATAGGAATTATTCTGAAATATGTTTACAAGTCTTGTCTGGGATGATAGCTGATGCACTAGATGTTTGACAGGACCCGATGCCGGTGCACAAATTAACGCTCTCACAATGACCGGGACAGAAATTTTCGCTAGTGCTGGTACAAGGGTAATCAAATATCATCGAGGGAAGGAGGTGAGTTTGAAAACAATATGCAAAAATTGCGTCAGGACTGATAAACGGCTGACCTTTCATTCGTGAACAGACTGGATCTTATCTATCTCCTGATGAATCCAATTTAGGCAAGATGTTGATCTTCGGTGATGAATTATTGATATTGAAGGAAGATGGAACTGGGATGTTCATCTATGATCTTCCTACTAGACGTGAGTTTCTGGAAGACCGCTCGCTGGTATGAAAAGAAGACGAACAGTGAACTGTGAATTGACATTTGGCATCTTGATTTAGAATTGAAAAATCAGCTCACTTTCCACTCATCATTCACTGCGACCCATCTCATGCATCCCTCTACATATTTGAACAAAGTTTTGATAGGGAGTCAACAAGGAGAATTACAATTATGGAACGTCAGAACTTGGTCAGTCACCCAATGTCGAATTCTGAAAATATACTGATATCTTAGAACAGTTCTTTAATTCACACATTCGCTCATCCGACACCCGCATCATCCTCCCCAATAACGGCTATTGTCCAATCTCCTGCAATCGACGTTATCGGTGTGGGATATTTAGACGGTAGAGTCAGAGTCCTGGATATCCGTCAAGGTGATTTGGTGATGCAGATGAAAATTGAGGATGGTGCAGTGGCTGCTTTAACTTTCCGAATGGGTAAGCTCCGGATATAAATCATCCTATGATGCATGACGCAAAAAGCTAATGCGATGAGCAGACGGACCACCTATTCTTGCTACTGCTTCTTCAACCGGATCACTGGTCACTTGGGATCTTAGTAAAGGTGGACGAGTCCTGCATGTCGTACGGGGGGCACATGATCAAAGTGTAACGGGTCTACAATGGGTGGCCGGTCAACCGTTGTTGATTTCATCAAGTGCTGATAACAGTGTCAAAGTGAGTAGTCTCACCTACCAGAGCTTACAAAGGATATAGCTGACTCTCGCCAATCAGCAATGGCTTTGCGACTCTCCTACTGGCATGCCTCGACTACTCAAATTCCGTGGAGGCCATCACGCTCCTCCCACATGTATCAGATACTACGGTGAAGACGGCAAGCAAATCTTGACAGCTGGGAGAGATCGATCTTTGCGGTATACAAGTGTTGTAAGAGATTCAAGGAGTTTCGAGTTATCCCAAGGCGAGTGCGCAAATCACAAGTTATAGTCATTGATCGTCGAGCGCGAAAGCTGACGTTCTTTTGTGGTCAGGTTCTTTGATTAAGAAAGCTATCGGTTTGGGAGTCACTGTCGATCATCTGAAATACCCTCAAATAACTGCTATCTCTAGTTCTTCCATTAGATCGAAAGATTGGGAGGACGTAGTTACAGCCCATGCGGATGACGCGATTGCAAGGACATGGAGGGTTCAAGAGAAAAGATTGGGTCCTTGGACGTTTGAGATGGAAAACGGTGTTGCGCAGGTATGTTCTGATCTGGACTGCCCAGTGATCACTTGCGTGAAGCTGACTGATGTATACTACCATTTCCCCAGGCTGTAAGCGTGACTGCTTGTGGTAATTTCTCGCTTGTCGGATCATCAACGGGTGAAATAAGGATGTACAACATGCAATCAGGAAAAGAGAGACGATCTTTCTCACTCTCAGGTCCTGCACCTGGCACTAGTAAACCCAGTATTATCGCCCAGAGTAAGACTGCAAAAGCCAAAGCTGCCCAGTTGAAGGCTACAGAAGGTATGAAGAAGAGTCTAGAAGCTATCACAGGTTTAGTCAGTGATGCTTTGAACCGAGTAGTAGTCGCCAGTACGCTAGAAGGAAAATTATACGTGAGTCGTTCATACACGAAATGCTAGCTTCAAAGTTGCTGACCGGTTCTGCCTGGAAACATAGTTTTTCGATTTCCACACTACTCAACTCACTCACGCTGTCCAACTGTCCACCTCTATAACTTCCATGTCCCTCAACCGAGATTCTGGTTTAATTTCCTTGACATGTGACGACCTCGTTGTGAGACTGCTTGACATAGAGACTAGACGTATTGTCAGAGAGTTGAGGGGTTTCAAGGGTCGAATCTTGGACACAGTAAGTTTGACTGAACATCAAAAACACCCAAATTGAAGATTGGTTCGCTGACGTCACATGATCATCATAGGTTTTCTCTCCTGACTCCAGATGGCTCATTGCTACATCGCTCGATTCCACAATCAGAACTTTCGATATCCCCACCGGCCGTCTGGTGGATGCCTTCAAAACTACGTCAATCGCGACCAGTCTCACATTCTCTCCTACTGGGGACTTCTTGGCTACAGCACACGTGGATAGTGTCGGTATACATCTCTGGTACGTAATTCTCCTTGTCAAATTGATTACTTGCTAACCATATTGGTATAGGGCAAATAAGGCTCAGTTCTCTGACATAGCTTTGCGACATATTCCAGAAGAGGAGGATGTTCCAGAAGTCGACCTACCTTCCGTTCAAGGACTGGAGGAAGATGCAGGTAAGTAATATCATTAGCGTTGGGTAGTTGAGCAAAGTGCTAATACAGCCTTCTTGTAGCTATTGAGGGTGTTGAACCTATCGGAGCTCCTGAATTTACCAATATCTACACCACACCTGAACAACTTACCGAAGGGTTATTGACCTTGTCATTAATGCCGAGATCAAGATGGCAGACTTTGTTGAACCTTGAGACTATCAAGGTGAGTCCAGCTGTTCTGATTTGAATCTCACGGATACATCACTGAAACGAATTTGTGATGCTCAGCAACGTAATAAACCCAAAGAACCACCTAAAGCTCCCGAAGCGGCTCCATTTTTCTTGCCCACAGTATCAGGTCTTGAAACTCGATTTGACTTTTCAGCGACTCAGGATAAGAATGAAGACGAAGGTAAGAATGGACAAAGATTGGAATTGTCAAGTGGATGGTTGGAAAGCGAATTTACAAAGAGGTTAAGTAAGGAAGATGAAGACGGTGACTGTGAGTTTCAATTACCAATATTTGATCTCTCTCATTTTCATATGCTATTCACTCACTACGTGGAAATGTCATCCGTAGTGGAGCAGAATGAACTGACATCCATCCTTTGATCAGATAATTCATTCTTCGAATACCTGAAATCACTTCCACCTTCAACACTAGATATGGAAATTCGATCTCTGATTTCCCTCGACCATTTAGCATCATTCCTGAATGCTTTAATAGGTAGATTGCAATCACATAAAGATTTCGAAGCTGTTCAGGCTATAATGTCTGTTTTCTTGAGTGTTCATGGAGATATCCTCATATCAAATGAAGAACTGAAGTCAAAGCTGGAGGAATTGAGACAAGAACAAAAGAGGGAGAGCTCAAGACTGAGGGAATTAGTAGGATACGCTTTAGGTACTTTAGGCTTCTTAAGAGGGACGTAGATTTATACTCTAGATAGATGGAAGTGAAGGATTTCTGCGTCTTGTCTTCGGGTCGTCCCACCACAGAGCATTAAGAATACGGCATAAGTCATTGTGATAATTTGAACAAGCATAGTCGTGGTCGGATGCATTGCATATTCTATACAAAATGATTTGTTGATACAAGGACGAAGATTGTGACAATCTCGAACATTGAGCTTTGAGCTCGTTTTACACATCCTCCGGATCCTTGTAATTAGCCATCGGATCATCATAACCTGATCTCGATAATCTGTATGCCTCTGTGCGGAAGAACGAAAGACGGTCAGAACATATCTCATTATCGCTTTAAAGTGAAAAGGGTGCAGTTGTAAAATAGTGGACTTACCCATTTCTTCTTGCGTGACTTCCGTTTTACCTTTCTTACTTTTTTCCCAAGCTTGACCTTCATCCATATTCTTCCTTTTCTTTTCATCTGCCAATGCTTTCTGGAGACGATCTTTATCTAATTCAACATCATCTAACGAATCATCTGGTCTACCACCATATGTGGGTACGTTTGAATCTCTTTCCTTCTTCTTTTTGCCAGATGCGATATCTTCCATATGTTGTTCTGCTAATGATTTCCTTTCTTTCTCTCCTGCTTCTTCTATAGCTCTGACTTTAGCTGCTGAATCAAGTAATGCTTGTACCGAAGAAGATGAATTGGCGTTTTTACCGGCTTCTCCAGTACAATAAGATCCTGATAGTAATGAATGACAACATGCAAATCCCCATGAGCCATTGGTGATATCGTAAAAAGATCCCCATACGGCTGTATGATTGTTGGTGTGTACTAAATTGGAAACGGTTAATCAGTAAAATGATGTGATGGCTGATCTCAGTCACGAGTTGTATCAACTCACCATCTTCTTCATATTTAGATCTGGCCGTAGCTTTCTCTCTGCCTTTAACGACTTGACCTGATCTCGAATATTCGACATCTGCAGGTGAACAATATAGCGTCAGTCTTCTTGTCAATCGGGCTCAAAGCCGAAAGCGAAGACTTACAATCTTCCGTTTGACCGTTCAACAATTCCCTGGGTAATCTTTCCAAATGCTCTTCACCACCATATCTAGCCAAGATAGACACTTTACTTGTATCTTTGAGCACTTCCTTCTTCTCTTGAAACTCTTTATGCAGCAATTCTCCAGCTGTAGGATTCGCTTGCATGTGTACATTGTTACCACGTGATGAAGATTGCCATGCGAACATTTGTAACTTTTGAATATTGGTAGCATCGCCTGAAAATCGTTCGAAATTGTCTCCTGCGAATTTCATCTATTGAAGGTATCAGTATAGGTGGCAAGGTGAAGTCCCAAAGAGGGAAACAGAGGGAGACAGCGAGAACTGTCCAAGAGTAACCAGTCCAACTCACATCCTCAGGAGCCATACCTTGTACAGGAGCATCTCTCATTGATCTAGTCTTCGGATCGTAATAAGCCGATTCTGCGTCCAAGTTGTGTAGATATTTAGCTGTATCTTCTCTGATACGCAAATTTCTAACCGTGATTCTCGTTTTCGTATCTAATTTTTGACCTATTTGATCTGCTGCTTCTGCGTATTTGTCTTCATCTTCATCATCCTCATCACTTGAGCCGAAATCTTCATCATCGTCATTTCCTTTTTGATCTTTTTCTTTTTTGGCTAATTTCTTAGCAGTTGACATATCTGTTGAAGTTTGATTATCGATTTCTTCTTCTCTAAATTTTTTTCTTGCTGCTTCGGTAGCTTCATACTCATCAACGATATTTTTGTACGATGTGGGATCATACCCATTCCATCTATCTCGTTTTGAATCATAATCACTTTCGAAATTCTGTATGACTTCATCAGGTGCTATGTTTTTGTTCGTGAATTTCGCTCCTTTTTTCCTTGGTCTTTCTAAACAATCTTGTTTCTTGTGTGTCATGGCACCACAATTCTCACAAGCACCTTTACGATATTTCTTGGCTGCAGGTCCGGCTTTCACTCCTCTCTCATACCATTCATCCATCTTCAGAGCCGGTCCATCGATTTTCCCGATACGTTGATGTGCCAATGACGGCTTACCTGTATCAGCGTACCATGGTGCTTTGGTGATATATTCGGGTATATGAGGATTGATAGCATTTCCCTCTTCATCCACGGCTGCCGGTGCGGTACCTGCCTTACGAGCGGCATCGAGATCCTTCTGTCGTCGGAACTCCTCCCTTGATATTTTACCTCCTTGGAGAGCGGCTAAATATGAGGTCAACGCTGGGAATCACAGCGAAGAAAGAGACGCAACATACCACTTGTATTAAGCATTTTGATCTACCTCTATTCAGGTATATGCTCGGAGCTGGTGATAGATATCAACTTAACAACAGAACAACAGAACAACAGATGAATGTAATATGGGATGATTACATCTATCAGGGTGAATGATGGTGTATTCGGGATAAAATGTGATAAATTGACGACTCATAAATATTCACCCCCTTTGCCACCACTCCTCGCTCTCTTTCCATTTTCAACCTTGAATCCCACCGCTTTCATTCATTTACATTGCTCAAGTGTGTTTGTTACATTGACGAGTCAAGCATTGACAACAAACTCACCTACAAAAGGACTCTACTGAAGCAGTCAAACAAACAGCATGTGGAGGCCAGCAGCGCGAACAACGGGTACCAACGATGTGAGTATCGGTCATCAGATTTGTCATCCTCCTTCACGTCTCTTTTTTTCTCTCGCGCTTCTACTGACTCATATGCAATCGTTACAGGTGCCCATAGCCAACAAAAGACGATTTGGTTTACCCGAAGAAGCCCCTCCCCCTTCCAATCAACCCATGCATGCACCTCGACCACCTGCCTCGGATATCCAATACTTCAACGGTCGACAAGAACGAGATCGACCTGAGAGAGATGAACATGCACAAAGGGATGATTACGATAGAAGAAGAGAGGAACCGCGACGTGATGATAGGGACAGATACGATGATAGAGATAGTTATGGCGGTGGAGACAGGGGTGGTGCTAGATATGAAGAAGATCGTGATAGAGGAAGGGAAAGAGATAGAGATCCAGTAGCTGAAGGTGAGTCATTTCGTTCACTCTGTCGTATCTCTTCGCTCATAGTGGCCAAATTTATTGCTATTTCCATGTCTAGATGGACCTCGAAAGAGAAGATCACGATGGGGTGATGCTAAAGTAGATGTACCTGGTCTTCCCACTTCTATTACCGGAAAAGTTTCTCAAACCGAACTTGACAATTATGCCACTCATGTCCGTCTAGAAGAGATCAACCGAAAATTAAGGACCGGAGATGTGGTACCACCAGAAGGTCAAAGATCACCTTCGCCCGCTCCTCAATATGATGCCTATGGTCGAAGAACCAACACTCGTGAAATTCGATACCGAAAGAAATTGGAAGATGAAAGAGCGAGACTTGTGGATAGGGCAATGAAATCTGATCCTAATTTCAGACCTCCAGCAGATGCCCAAAATCAAAGAAGAGGTGGTAAACCAACAGATAAAGTTTATATCCCAGTCAAAGAATTTCCAGAAATCAACTTCTTCGGTTTACTCGTTGGTCCTCGTGGTAACTCACTTAAAAGGATGGAGAGGGAAAGTGGTGCTAAAATCAGTATCAGAGGAAAAGGTAGTGTCAAAGAAGGAAAAGGTAGACCAGGAGATTTCCCCGATGATGAACAAGACGAACTTCATTGTCTCATTACAGCAGACACTGAAGACAAAGTCAAATTATGTGTTTCAATCGTGAACAGAGTTATTGAGACTGTAAGTGTTTTCCTACACCATTGCGTTATCATCTTTACTCACATGAGCTTCATAGGCTGCTTCCACACCTGAAGGTCAGAACGATCATAAACGAAACCAACTTCGAGAACTTGCCTCGCTTAACGGTACCCTTCGAGACGATGAGAACCAACTTTGTCAGAACTGTGGTGAGAAGGGCCATCGAAGATGGGAATGCCCTGCGCAAAGAGTTTACAGTGCAAACGTCATCTGTAGACTCTGTGGCGGTGCTGGACATATGGCTCGAGATTGCAGAGGACGAGGTGATCCAAACCTAACTCAAAACAAGGACACCGCTTTCGATTCCGAATATACAGCGCTTATGGCTGAGCTTGGTGAGGGTGGTGGTGGTGCTGCTTCTTCAGGTCGACCCGCTGGTGTGATTGGTGGTGCACCGCCTCCACAAGATCGAGTGCCTCCTTGGAGAATTCCAGAAAACTGGCAAAGTCGTAAGTCTACTTCTTCACTTGTATCATGAGAGCGATTGCTGACTAAGGCGTTTCAGATGGTCCCGGAGGTCCTCGAGGTCCCCCTGGTGGTGGTGGCTATGGTGGTCCCCCTCAACAACAAGGTTACCAACAGCAACAAGGATATGGTCAAGGAGGAGGTGGTGGATACGGGTATGGTGGTGGGGGCGGTGGCGGTGGATATGGTCAAGACAACGCTTATGGTGGTCAAGGTGGTTCTGCGGGTGGTGCTCCAGCAGGTGCTGCTGACCCTTACGCCGCGTGGGTAAACGTTTATTCGACAATCTTGAACTTACGGCTGACTTTTGGACGATAGATATTACGCTTCAATGGGCCAACAAGCTCCTACAGCTGCCTAAGTCTAACCATATGAAAACTCTAACTCGACTTATGACTTCGTTGACGTTAATGTGATTTGAGAAATAAGATAAATCGATATAAAGAGAAAAAAAGCTAAAGAGATAAATTTAATGGTCACGTTTTTTTTGTACTCGCAGCTATCTAATATGGTGGTTAGTGGAAGATCAGAAAGGCTAGGATCATATTTCTGGTATTGTGCATTTGGAAAAACAAACAAATCAAAATTGGGACTGATTAACTTGATGTATTGACTCTGACCATAAAATTGAATGGAAGAGCTGACCGCTCACCTCTTCACGTTACAAATATCGGTGGTCAGCTCATGTCATTTTTCTGTTTCTTCGAACAGCGTTGCTATGCAGACGTGCCCTGGATGATGGACAAGGTAAGGTAAGGCAGAATTCGGTGTTGATTGCATTATTATCATTACTTAGTCGTTATCATTATTATCATGAAAGTTGTAATCATCTTATCATATTATAGGCTATGGGAAACCGAAAAGAAAGCAAGAGGTAATCAAAAAGATAATAAAGCAGGTAAAGAGTGGAGAAGGAGAAGAGATTGTGTCTAAAGCAGAATTACTAAACCTTGTTGAGCCCAATCTTTGAGATTGAGGATTTATCGTTGATGACGGTTGAGACTTCACTCCTGGCCATTCATCTCCTGAAACAATCTGTTTCCCGGATTGCGATACGCCGTTGGGATTTGTCGAATCTGGTGAATTAATTGGGGAAAGCTGTGATTGCGATGATGGATTATCCAGTGTTTCACCTGGTAAAGGATGTACTGGAATTCCTTTTGTACCTACTTGACTATTGGTTGTTGTTGAATTGACCATGGGATTTGGCGTTGTTTGTTGCGGCAATACGTTATTGCCTTTACTACAGGATGATAAATGACATTTACTCGCTATACTTCCTGGATCACTCAAATCTTGTGGAGTAGGACAAGGCGAAAATGAATTAGGAAGAATGTAACAACTTGTTAATGTATCAGGTGCGGGCAATGAAGGGATCGGACCATCGAATAGATTTGAGGATAGATACAGAGATTGGAGGGAAGAGGGGAGAGTTGGGAATGATCCTGTTACAGAATATATGAAAGATGGTGAGTTTGTATTTTTATTTATGGATGGCCGAAATTTGTGATCAGGTGCTAGACTCAATGATGAAGATGATCTCGGTTGATGTGCAGAGATATTCTGTTTTGCGATTCACGAAAATATGTTACTCACCTGTCAATTGGTTAAAACGGACATCCAACCTTGTCAGATTGGTTAAACTGGTCAAATCGAATAATGGACCGGTACTAATGGAAAAACGTCCAGATCACACCAAATCAGCTTTATGTCATCAATTCCGCAACGAATACTTCTGTTCAAGAAATATCTCGTTTGAACGTTACAACTTACAAGCTATTCAAGCGATGATTCGAAATCAGCGATTACTTCCTGATAAACAAAACACACATAGGGGAACAAAGCATATCACTTACTTATTATTCGAAGCGTCAAAAACGTTCAATCCAGCAATTTTACTTAAATCAGGTATATCACCTTTCAAACCGTTATTTGAAATATCGATCTTACTCAATTCAGACATGTTTTCAGAATCGATACTGAATCCATCCAATCGATTATTCGATAGTTGAACAGAACGCATGGTGGATGAAGAGAATGATGGATATCCCGTCAGATTGTTATGTGATATATCGAGATTGATCAATGATGATGAAAATAGTATAGAAGATGGTATATGGTTTGATATACTCGATGAAGATACGTTCAGATGTGTTAAATGAGGTAAAGATCCAAATCGATCAGGGAGATTCATAAGTGAATTTTGAGACAGATCACTATCATTTGTTTGGATTGGGAATCAAAAGACGATTAGCGATTGATTTCACTGATCACTCATGGGATTCCGAGTCTGAAATAGATGATCCAACTATAACTCAGAACAGATTCAAGACTAGAATATCTCTCGGCCAAAACACACGAAAAAATGAGTACAAAAAGATTCACTTACAGTTTCAATAAAGCATCTAATGCAAAGATGTAATTACTAAAACCACCGGTCAATCCATTATTTCTAAGATTTATAGAGGTGACTCTTCTTGAAGATTGATCACAAGTCACTCCAAACCAATTACAACAATCATGATCTTCATCATCATCCCATCCATTTGAATTTATCCATCCACTGTTTGTGGTTGTTGAAGAAGAGGATTGCGAAGTCCCCCTATAGAACTGCATTAATCTTGCACAGTCCGATTTGGATGGTCGACCATATGCCGTTTGAGCTAATCTATGTGCTCCACCTCCACCATAACTCCCTCTTCCGTTTTCACCGTTTTCACCGTTCGATGATGATGATAATGATTGTGTCGTGTATCCGCTGCTGTCATTTTCATCTTTATCTTCATCTTCGTCGTACTTGTTTTTGTCGTTATTCGTTGAAGAGGAATATGATGATGCGTATCCGTCATTATCTGAAGAAGGTCGATGTTGTCCCCATTTAGCTCCACCTTTTCCTCTCGAAGTATAACTATCATCATCATTGTCATCGTATTTTCCATTACCATCATTTTCATCACTGCCACTACCTCTCAAACCATCTGAAGGAGGATGATGACGCCATTGACCACCATCATGATATTGATCATCATCAGCTGAATCGGAGCTGGTACCATATCCATGATTACCATGATCGTTTGTAGGTGATTTCCAATCTTGATCATATCCATTTAAACCTCTATCATTTCCACCTGCACTTCCATTCTCGTGCCCTTTCCCATGTTTATTAGGTCTACCTTTTCCATTCGTGTATCCGCCTCCTGATGAATGAGAGAGATGGTTCTCAATCCACCCATTTCCATTTCCATTTCCATTTCCATTCCCATGTGAAACTGTACCCTCATCTTGATTACCATATCCAAGATGACCACCCTTACTGTATTTTCCATAGCCACTTCCACCTCTCGAAGGATGATCATCCTCGTTGTCGTTGTAACCATCACTTCCGGAGTTTCCTGATTTATCATGATGTCTTTTCATGAACAAACCATTCTCAAGAGGCTGTAAAGACTCAATCCCACTCCATAATATCTTATCACTGTGTGTCCTATCTCCTATCGTCGTCGAACTCAGGTTACTTGACGGGGCGGAGATGTATGAAGAGGTGTCATTCATCGTCGATAGTCGAGCTTGCTGAATCTGTTGCTCAGGTATTGAACCTAATTGAGCTATCGGTGTAGGATCATCATATGCTTCTCGCTTATCACATTCTTCATAATCGTATATCGTTTCATCTTCATCGGCATTATTATCGTTATTGGCATTGACTTCATCTCTTTCTACCAGTTCTTCTTCGTGGTCGAGCATTTCCTCTGAATCAGCATTGTATCGGAGTGATGACTTATGAGAAGATGACTCAGGCGGTAGACCTCTATCTTCACTCGAAGAAGCTATACCCCGATGTACCAGAACACCTTCAACACCTTGGAGGGGAATCCAGTCGGGTAGGGAATTAGGATGTCTCGAAAATGAGAAATACCCAAATCGTTTCGGTGCTGCCAATCTCTTTGAAGACGATATGTATCCTTGAGGATTCGTACTTGATCCGTCTCGACCTCTAGGGGAGATAGCGAAGCTGTTTGAGGGAGGAGACCATGAGGAAAGAGAAGGGAAAGGCAGTGTGAAAGCTGAAGTGGATGTTTGGACAGAAAGCAATAAAAGGATAGTAAATAGGATTTGTAGTGGGATAGCGATCGTTAATGATCGCATCGCGACTTTTTCTTTTGCAGAAGTAGAGCACAAAGCAGAAGCTTAGTGTCAGCTCTACCTTGTGATCTGATCGTCTTTTGCCTGTATCTTTTTCGTTTATGCGCCTTTTTGGCGAGGGGTGAAGATGGAAGTCGTTGAGGGCGAACAGAATACTCAAATCAAAAGCATAAATTCATCTTAGATCCTACAAAATCACTATTCTATGCATTGACGAGAGATCACATATCCTTCTCTCGTGAACTTGTATGGCTGGACAATCTAATTCTAGAACAGTGTATGAGGTGGGACCATTATCATCGTTTCATATCCAGTGATATCAGCCACTTAAAAACGCTGCCACATGAAACTCATCCTAACTTACTGAGACTGTACAAATACGACGCTTTCGCTGTCACACCATTCAAAAGCATATCCAAGAAGCGGCTATGAGCAATGCATGAATTGTATGTACAGTTAAATAATGGCATAGTTTTGAATTGACTTGTTTTTTGTTGTATTGTATATATGCTGAATGATATGCAGAAAGGGGGAATGCGCCAAAAAATTCTAACATCTACTTTCTAACAAGACTCTATGTCTATCCAAGTGCGACTTATAGTCCGACTTATATTCTCGTAGTCAGCAATGAATTGCTCTACATGCAAAGAACCGATCTGAGATGATGTTGATATTGATGTAAAACGAAATACTGAATGAGACGGCTTTACCAAACCTCATCAACCTTGCTTCGATGTATACAGAATCCCTACGGTTCCGACGTTTGTCTATTAGCTCTATTTCGACTAAATTTATTCGATCATTCATGCACTGGATTGATCTTCTGATCTTCCCAACTTCCATTAGACAAAATTGTACTCACAGGAGTAACCCATTCTCTGCATCCACATTGTACACCGGCCCAATCGAAATTACCTATTTTAACACCACATTTTTCATTTGGACAAATAAGTTTTCCTGCAATATCACCATTTTGAAGAACTGGTTCCATCCATGTTAACTGTGTTATCAAAATCAGGTCATCAGCATCTTCTTTCGTCTTGTGATTATTGAGACGAATTGAAGCTGGGGTCAGAATCGAAGCACAGATTCAACTCACAGGTTCAACGAAGTAACCTGAACATTTTTGATTTACTAATATCGGATAACCACCATTTGGTTCGTTCATAGTCATACTGCCTCTTCTTTCATTCCCTTCTAAAGTTTTAGGAGTCATACTCAACAAGCTTAGTCTTCTGGAAGCGCTATTGACGTTTGACGAAGGAGGGAAAGTTTGAGATTGTGCGGAAATGTCTTTTTCAGGAGATGAAGTGGGCGAACTTCCAATCGGAGAAGATAAAGAACTTGTCCCACCTCCACCTGCGCTTGACCCTGATCCCGCCATTCTCAAAGCTAATAAATGAGGTGGTAGTCTTGAACTCAACTCTTCAGCTGATCTGAAAACCCTTTCTGATGAACCTGATCCTGAACCTGATCCAGGTACTGCAGGTGCTGTACTTGCAGGTGGCGTGGAAGTCATTGGTTTAGGCGAAGAAGGATTTTCCAGTCTACCTAATATACTAGGTAAAAGGTCCTTATCACCAGTTAATTTAGGTTGATTGGCCACTTCAGGTGAAGAAGCAGTTAGGGTTAATCCAGGTGTCGTTGTTGATCGTTTGGGTAGTGGGATTCCACCCATTGAAGAAGTATTTTGACCATTACTTGATCCGCTTGAATCTTTGCTTGGATTTCCTTCTGTTTGTGTGAGAGAGAAACCAGACAAAGAAGCGTGACTACTTCTTCTTCCAGGTAAACCAGTCAATGGGTTAATGACATCACTGACCACACTTGGTCTTCTTTCTTTCAATCCTTGTGTTTGTGCACTCCCACTTGTGATAGGAGGTAATCTTGGAGAAGGTAAAGTTGCGTTTGATGGTGTTCTAGGTCTTGATATAGGTTGTTGATCTAAAATATGGTCCATCATATGTTCTCGAACTGCTAATTGTCTTCTACACATCTTACATCTGATCTGACGTCTTCCAATTCCACCTGGTGTAGGTGGATTAGACGCTGAAGGTGTTGCTGGGTACTTTGCCATTGTCGCCATGGATGGTGCACCTCCATCCCCATCTATGTTATCAATCATCAGTACTCGTTTTTGATATCAGGTTGATTACCAAAGAGATGAAGGTCGCTTACTCATGAACTGTGATGCGGTTCTTTCCATGTAAAATCTTCGGGTAGATTTATCTTTTAGCGATACTCTGCCATCTGCGTTATAGAAGAGTCCCAATTGATGCCAGAAAGTTTCTGATGGGCTATAGGACGTGATTGAACATATCAGTGATCAAAGGAGGTATTCGAAATGTAGTGACAGTGTGAGCGGTGAAGGCAGATAATTGAGTTTCACTCACTCTACGACAGGTCTTTTTTCCCTTAGAGCTACTAAAGCTTGTACAGGATCTAAATCATATTCTCTCATTAAATAAGCAGCGACGACAGTTGCACTTCTTGACATTCCAGCTTGACAATGAACGAGTACACCACCAGGTTTTGGATCTCCTGCAATTTTGGCTATAGTGGGGTCTTTTTCCGCCGATTCGGTTTCTTCAGAGATGTTGGAAATATCGAAAGAACGTTCTCTGAGTGATAAGATGGATTGAATCCAGGCTACGCATGAAGGTAGATGTGTGAGGATATCCGTATCTGCTGAATCGTCGATTTCTAATGGATAAACTGAGAATGATGATGGGAATTTCAGAGTCGGTCTAAGGAGAGATAGGATGTTTGACTATATCAACCTGTTAGCTTGGACGAAAGACAAAACGACCATATCTTAATGCTGAAGGAAGAACAGAGGGAGAGAATGTGATAAAGTTTTGTCCGGACACAGAGAAGTCTGATTGGTCCAAAGTACAAAGGACAATCCATCGTCAATGAAGAATTGACTTACTATACCTCTTTTTTCTAAACCATCAATATCCATAGCAGAAACTAAATCACCTATCCACAGACCATCTACGACTTCTTGTAAATGTACAACTTGTCCTCTATCATCACGTCGATCATTATCAACTGATTTTGATTCATCATCATTATCTTCAGTCTCGTTATCATCAAACATCAAAGCATCTTCATCGATGCTATGTTGTTGTAAAAAACCAACTTCTTCTGGATCTTCATCAAATTTTGGTTTTGCTTTTGTTTTCGTAGATGTAGATGTGGATGTGGATGTGGATGATGCGTATTGTTCCAATTTCTTAGCTGCAGCTTGTAACGATCCAGTTGAATTCACTTCTCTGTATACATCTAGAACTGCATCGTCATCCGATTTGGCAGCGTCTGAAGGTGGTGTACTTATTAAAGTAGATATCGATCTTATTGGTAATTTAGGTCGAGATTTGCCGTTTGATGAAGACATTGTGATATGTTTGTTCCCGCAAGAGGAGCTAACAGATTTCTCGTGCAAAGATAGTTGACGAAAGAGCTCAAAGACGATCACGTAGATGATGGATACTTGATCTGAGGTAAATGAGTAAAGCTAGATGAAGTGTGAAATCCTATTGAATATGAATGAAAAACCAGCCTAGTTATTCGATCAATCGACTCTGTGTTGGAGGTTTATAAATATACCTCACGTAATTCCAACTAATTCAGCTTTGATTTTGGTATTTACTATTTGGGCGAGTTCCTAAAAGTGTCTAAACGAGTATGAGAAGATATCCTTGACGCCGATGTTGTTAAAGTACGTTCAAACGAATGAGGGGAAAAACATTGAATGAATGAATGAATGAATGAATAAACGGATTCTACAAACTTTCCACTAACTTGTTAAGCGATGAGGACGGTGAAATTAACCCTTTCCTAAACCTGAATATAGTTTTGAATAGAAAATTATGTATCTTGGTGGAAGTATTGATTCAAAATACATGTATAATATTCAATATGCAGTCTCTTTGATATCTCATCATTGTTAATATGCAGAAAGGGAAGAGTGCACTTCAGAATCGTCCATTCGAAGACTAGAACAAAAGAAACAATGGTAAATCCTGAAATGGATTGATGGGGTAAGATGCGTCATTGATTATTATAATGAACCACCCTTTATTCTGACCGATTAGATCGGTAGAAGGATAGCAACCTTCAAAATACCCCCCTTCGCGTGTGATCACGAAGGAGCTTGCTTAGGTCATGCTACGGGTGAATGCGAACTTATAGGTCCGATTGTGTGGACACACTAATTGGCGTAGGCTTTCCCTTCGGGAAATGATCAGCTCAAAAGAAAAACAGATTCCAGATTCAACCAATCCTCCGCCAAGTGTTCAGAACCAGACAGGGGTATTCGAATAGTGTAGCAGCAGAGGGTTGGAGCCGAGAAGATGCAATTCATATTTTTCACTGTGTTCCATCTTTTCCTGAAAGCCTCCAAATCCTTCATCTATCTTCCGTCCATCGTGCTTATACACCCTCTGTTGCATTTCGTCATGAAACAATTAGCACCTGACTGATAAGTGTTCTCTTGAATGAAATGTCACTCACGAGTAAGAGCAGCGTTGAATCGGCTGACCTTGGAAGAAGCTGAAAGATCGATGGATTTGTCTCCGAAATCGACGAGGAGACCACCAAGAACGGAAGGGTTGACCTGTTGGACGGTGAAGTTTTATAAGCATCGTTCACGACAAATTCAAGTCATTCTATTCCCATAGTCCAACTGTCGTAAAGTTTCAAAAAACGTGGACGTCCTCCAAATATCCCAACAATCTGTCCATTTCTTGATTATGACTACCACTGCATGGGATCGCGGACTTTCTCGTTCATTCCACTCTGCAAATCAATGACTCACTCTGTTGACGACCTTCAATGTCTTTCCCTTGGCGATCTCAGTACCCTTCAAAGCTTTGTCGACTCTGTTCAAAGCTTGCTTATCTAAAGGTTCAGCTGAAGTGACTACTACTTCGAGTTCACCTCTGTAAGCTGAGATGAGTGAGTTGAAATCTGCGAATACTTTAGGAGCGGAAGAGAGTCTTCCATTCTCGGAAAGTACGGTGAGGAGGTTAAGGAGGATGGGTGATGATCCAGATGGGAGGATTGAGGAGAGTGCTGAGTTTCGTTCAGATGCTGAAAGTGTTGGGTTTTCTATTATACAAAAGAATGTTTGAGCATCGCAATTAACTCCGACATCATAATACGATCATCTTAAACAGGATGAATGAGGACGAAATTTTAAACTCACGGATGAAAGCAGATACTTTTGAATCATCTTTGATTTTCTTATCGAAAGATTCGATGTCTTTAGCTAAACTCTCCAAATCTTTAGGGGATTTCTTCAATGCTGCAAGATAAGTTGAAGTAGCATAAGTTCCAGTAAGAGAGTTAAGTTGGATAGGTGCCTAAAAACAACAACAAAGGAACAAAAGTCAGCCATTCATGTTTTCCAACCCAAATCCAATTCAATGCTTGTTGATGATATTGCACACCACGGCCGAAGAAGTTGGTATCTTCAAGATTGTCTTGAAGGGGAAAAAGCAACCCACCTTGACGGTTGACGCAGTAGCGTATCCTCTTGAAAGGACGGACCTCATGACGGAAGCCATTTTTGCGAGAGGAGGTTGAGTGGTGAGTGAGATTGAAGATGAGAGAGAGAGAGGAGATGCTATAGCAAGAGGTTGAATATAAGATGTCTATCTTATTGCCCTAGTAAGGATAGTAGCAAGAGAGCAACGGAACGGTCTCTCCCCCCCTCACTCCTCACTGCTTCAAGATAACACCGAAGCGGATATTTATGAATGTGGCACTTTCAACAACGAACACACCACGGCTATAGCTGGGGATCAATCTCCATGGTAAACACGTGGGAGACATCTGGCATGCATCGTTTTAGCCGGAATAGACCGGAATTATTTATTTATTTGTTATTTATTTTTTTTTCGGTCGAAGTTGTGATTCTTAATAAATGAGTTATGTGTCAGTAGTCTCTGGTCATGATCACTAGTTACTACTGTTCATCCCTCGCTTAACACACCCCGACAGAGGGCATCATTCACTCCACCAACACCCCAATCTGATATACTTGTCAAACGATAGAACATAGAGCATCCGATCATCATATCCTATCTGTACATACCCTCTTGCCACTTATCACATCGATCAACCTATTGTGCGTTTCATCGATCATTTTATATCCAAACCCCATAATTCAATATACCCCGACGGCTCCGGTTTTGATCCAAGACACATAACGACTTTGGTGATTCTTTCGATCAAGATGAGCACCACATTGCCGTTGTTCTCTTTGCTACCTAATGGAGGAGGATCATATCCACCCAGTCCAACATTCTCGGATCCATCATTCTCATCTGCTTATGATGGTGGATTCGATCTGAAAAATGGTGGTAAGTCCTTTGTTCAATTTCATTCACGCCAGTACATGGTAAAACCTCAAACTGGGATCCCATTTGACCTTTTTTTGCTCTTATTCCAGGCATAGGAAGCTATTCATTCCCTACACCACCACAAACTTCCAATACACCTTCAACATCTTCCTATTCTTCTAGACATCTAACGAATTATCCAAACCCTCACTCACATTCGCACTCGCATTCACATACACATACACATCAATTGATACCACCCAATTTCTCTCATTCTTCTTTTCCAGGTACACCAGATGGCGATGATCTCGATCTTGATCCAACTTCATCTTTTCTTGATCTAGATTTAACTCAACCTGGTCCATCGACATATCATCATACTACGCATACACATAAACAAAATGATCGATACGATTCTTTATCGTTATCGCATCGAACTAGTAACTCAGATTCTTTCGGTGTAGACTTAGATCTAGATGCAGATATAGATATAGACGGAGAAGATTATCTGCAACCAGACGATGATGATGATGATGGTATTGACGATGAAGACGAAAATGATAATGATGATCGTGATGAACAATTAATCAAATTCGAAAGTGGTAATCAAATCTCACCTGATCAAGTTGACGATCAAGGTGATGGCGAAAATGATGGTGACTTGGATGTCGATAATGAAGAACCTTTATATGTCAATGCGAAACAATATCATCGTATATTAAAAAGAAGAATGGCAAGAGCGAGATTAGAAGAATTGAACAGATTGGTCAGATCGAGGAAGGTATGTTTTTCTTGACGTTTCATGTGATCCCATATGACGAAAATTCGATTTTTGGAAACCCCGCTCATCTGATTATTCGGAAATGTCTAGCCGTACCTACACGAATCGAGACATCGTCATGCATGTTCAAGACCAAGAGGTAAAGGAGGTAGATTCTTAACTGCAGAAGAAATAGAACAACTCAAAAAAGAAGAAGCTCTCAAAGCTGATTCTGCAGTAAAAATCGTAGAAGTAATTCCAGAGATATCCCCTTCAGCCCTATTTAATTGATATCATACCATATCATCATTGTCAGCCTATCTCTTTTTTCATCTATTCGACCATTACCACCTCCTGTATTCTCCTCACCACAATAACACCATTGTATCCCACGTTTGTATCGCTATAATACTTCCATGTAGATTTCCATAAAAGCATAAAAGCATAAATTATACTTTCCATTTTTTATACCAAAAAAAGCATTCATGTTGTCCTTTTTCTTCTTTCATTCTATGTAGAGAGGCTCGTTATGAGTCTTGTCAATTATACATGTCCTTCCCTCAACAGCTTGGGAATGCAGCTTGCATACCATACACTGATATCACTACATGTTTCACTTCATACTAACGAGGTGCAGTTGTACCAAGAAAGAGACAGGAGAACGGGTTAAGACGGCCGTAATCGGAACGTTCACGGAGGTGGTCTCAATCTCCGTTTTCTTGTCTCGTGTGATGAATTATATTTCGAGATCTTCGTTTTAGACGATTGGTCGTACGGTATGGCTTGTTGGATACACCAAGTCAATCACCCAAATATATACATCACAGATCAGATCGCCTTTCGCTGAAAGTTTCTGAGATCACATCAAGATGGTCGCCAACCTAGATCTGAGGATCATATCTTCGACCAATCAGATTTTGCGTCAACAAATTCGAATTCAAGCTCGAAACAGAAGCAGTAGCGGGACTTCTCTTCGTTTATTCACTTCATCAATCGTACTAAAAGAAGAGAATACCACTCGAACACCTCTGAATAATGAGACAGTAACTGAAAATGGTAGCGAAGCATCTGCCAGTGGTGGAAAGGAAGAAATCAGTAGAGATATGAGCTTGACTGCTGAATCGTCTCGGTCGGCCAATTCTTCTTCTTCTTCCTCGAAACTCTCATCGTAAGTGTTACTCATGTCCTCGTGATTGGCTCATTAGATTGGTGCTGATATCCGATGCATACGTAGAAGTATCAATGATGCGTTACTGGACCAAAGAGAAGATATTCCAGATGAGGATCGTGAATTTGCGCAAATTTTCGCTACGTTGAAAGAGAAGTGAGTTTATCTCCTGCTGGCAAATCATATCGATACTAAAGACATTTCATGTTTTTGCGTATATGTCATGGCTTTGATAGGTCTTTTGGTGCTGACCTGTCTTTTGCATAGGTGGCCAAAAACCAACCAAAACCAAAACTCAAATGCAAACCCAGTCAATCATCCACCTAAACCCGCATCTATAGCCTCACGATTAACGTTTGATGCATATTCCACACCTTCGCCTCGTCATCGTGGAGTTCATGCTAGGACACGGAGACTCGCAGGTCAAACTCCAAAAGAAGCAGAAACGTTTAATGAGATATTAGCTGGTATATTCGCGGATTTAGATAACTCTTCACATTCATCACGTTCAGCTCAATCCTCCTCGTCCTCCTCTTCTGCCTCAACGTCCGGGTTAGGCGTAGCGGATCCTTATGGTGCTACTAAATCCGGTAGTTCACCTTTTGGCTTCGGTTTCGGTCTCAATCGATCACGTCAAGGTACTGGTCGAGGAAGTACGGGTAGAGGATTAAGAAGGTTTTTCGAAAAAGATGAAACTGAAGACGATCAATCAATTGAAGAATTAGAAATGTTGAAAGAAGAAATGGAAGTTATTGCATCTGATGTCGAATTAATCGAATGGGCTAAAAACAGAGTCTTCAAACCTCTACCTCAACCATCATTCTCAGCATCAAGTTTAAATTCGATCTCAAGCTCGAGCTTGAGCTCAGAATCGGGAGGATCATCTCTTACCAACTCAGCTACAAAGAACACTTCTTCGATAAGTGACGAATCGACAATCCAACCAATAGTATTTCCTGCTACATATCCCAAAATCCTAGCTCACTTGTTAAGAACCTTGCGAGTTCACTATAATTCACCCCATCTAGTCATATCACTGTTTCAATACGCACAAACATCTTCACTCGAATCGTATCTTTCGGGATGTCTCACTTCCGCGTACAATGAACTGTTACTAGTGCGATGGGAATCATTTAGGGATTTAGAAGGTGTAGAATTAGGTATCAGGGAGATGGAAATCATGGGTGTAAGATGGGATTCAACGACTTCAAGATTAGTTAGTAAAGTGATTGAAGAAATTCAAAAAGATTTCCTACAGTCTCAATCTCAATCTCAACAGTCACCATCACAATCACCATATGGATCATCATCGTATGCATTGGGAAACAACCTTGAAAGTGGCGGTGGGCATGCGCAAGGAGGGTTTAGTAATCTGATAGGAATCACAAATGTTAATGGGAAATGGGGTGAACCAGAAGATGTACTGGATAGATTAAATAAATTGGAGAAAAAAGTTCAACGAGATGTTAAAGCCCAAGAAAAGTATTTCGAAAATGTTCAAAAGAGAAAGAAGAGAGCAAGGGAAGATAGAGAAAGAAGATTGGAGAAAGAATTGAAAAATGGTGAAAATCCATTCCACGATGATCATGAAGAAATCCCACATGAAAGGGCTTCTATGTGATTCCCTATTACCTCGGATAAAGGCAATACTTATTCATGCATTATCACTATTCTCTTATCGATCGCGACGTCCAGTCAATCGAGATATCCTCGGGAGTGAGTCAGTTGGTGGTCATATTCAGTCTTGACTTGAACCTTGCAGTGGTGGAAACCTTTAGTACTTCGTTAGTGGTGTATAACCTGCAATGCTGCTGAACAGGTCTTACCTGGTGGTACGAGCTAGCCAAGTAGTAGTAACACTTATCCATGACGTGACTTGAGTATCCCGATATCAACATGCTCTCTCGCTTGGACCACTTGTTCCCATGTGTGCGTTACCACGAGGGCGTTGAATCCCATTCATTCCATATTGTGAGGTCACTTCCACTCAAACTAAACTAACTGCTTAATGTTTTCTTTCTTTCTTCCCTCTCTCTCTTTCTTTTCTTCTTAGATTTCTTGTTCTGAGAAAGGTGATTGTAGAGTATCTTGTACCCAGCTATCTGTTCGGCCCACATTCCACATCTCCCAACCCCAAACCCAACCCTAACCCCAACCCATTCCTGTCATTTTTGTAGCGTTTCATCATTTTCGTGGTTTCATCTGTTGTTCTTGTTCAAGGTTCAGGCACCGTTCTCATTACCCTCCACATTCCCCAGTTCTTTTGTGAACATTCCCATCATGTCTTCTTTTCGTGTGACATCCTTACCTCGCCCTGCCCTCTTACCTTCTCCTCAATTGATCTCATTCGGACAAGAAGGCGTACCTTCGTTACTTGATTCGGACATAGACGAAATTGACTTGCACCCCATCATCAACAACGCAGGAAGATTTGACGCGACGGTCCAAGCGTTCTATCCTTGTTCAAATACAATTGCTGGTCCAATAAGGCTATCGTTACCGGTTACACCAGAACTTATCACCCTAGTGTCCGAAGGGGAATCGGATGAAGAACTGAAGAGGTTGTTCAGATTAGATTCTCCGTCACCACCTCCTTCCCCTATCTGTTCGATACCTCCCGAAAGGAGAAAGGGAGATTATACACCTCCGCAGATCTTCTCGACCCTTGGTAGAAGAAGGCGTTCAACTCCTATCCTTCATCATCCATCACCTACATATCCAAGCCCGTACAAGAAAAACAAGAATAACTCATTCGATACTCTATCTACCAGTTCTTATCCACCTTCTCCCTCACCAATATTACATACTGATACACCGGATCTGACTTCCGATTCAAGTCTTTCGTTTCCAAACCCTTCGATCACGGATGAATTTTCAGAGTATTCTGATCAACCTATCTTATTCTCTAATCCATCTGAATTGATCGATATATTCACATATAAAGGTGGTGAAAAATTACCATTTCCAGTGGCAGTCATCATTCATAAAGGTAAAGGTCATACCAAGGAATTATCTAAAGAAGTCATTGAATTGATCGATTTTGAAAGTTCCCAAGAACATCAGGATCAATTCTATGCTCAGCCAAACGAAGGATTTATCGATTTATTAGGCTTAGACAAGGATCTTGGAGAGCATAATAATCATCCTGCCGAATTGACTTCTTGTCTTGGTGCTTCCCAAGAACAGTACAATACGAACGATTATAAATTCGATTCTGGATCGGACAAAATTGATGAACAACAAGTAGAAGATTTGACTGATATCTGTTCTGAGCCTGAACTTGAAGAGCATTGGTTTCTCAAAATGAACGATTCACCTCAAATGATCAATGGAAACCAATCAACATCCCATACATATGATCAGTTTATCAATGACTCCTCAAGGAATGGTTTGATATCATCATTATCAGACCTATCAGATATACCTGAGTTTATTCCGAAATCAAATTTCATCCCAGCTGTGAACAGTGTTTCACCTTATAATTCACTTCTGTCACGACCTTCACCTAGGAAAACAGTTCCATCCAATCTCATACATCCTTCTCCCCCAGATTCGTTTCAAAGCGATATTATGCAAGCTTGGTGTTCCACTGAACCAACTGAAGAATCGAAGAAATTCGTTATGAAATTGTTATCCAATTTGACTACTGTAGTAAATTCTACTTTTGGTAAACAGATTTTACAAGATGGGAAAGATAGGTTTTTGGTGGACGTTTTTGGAAGTGTTAGTTGGGGAGGAGAAACTGGGAAAAGTGGTGATTTGGATTTGGTCATTCTAGTGAGCTGCCGTGATCATTTCAACTTCACGTATAAGCTGATATTCGTACATCACAGGATCGAGCTCAGCTCAAAGGCTGTATGTGCAGACCCCGTTTAGATCACCTCGCTAAGTAAACTGACGTCGCGTTCTGTCGTAGACGAGCCATCTCTTTGGCGCCAACAACCTGGGTCTGGTCCAATATCTAAAGATTACTCTGGTCGGCGATCAGTTCCTTTAGCGATCAACACTTTGCCACGATGCTATCACACATACACGTTAGCAGATTGCCTCCGTCGGGCAGGTATGCAAGCTGTGCAGCCTATACCGGGAGCCAGTACGCCTATCGTCAAATTCATGGATCCACAAGGAAAACTAGAGTGTGATATCAACGTGAATGATTTAGGAGGATGGTAAGCTACCACCAGCCGGCTTCTCGTCGATGCAGCTGACATATGTCACTCAAGGTATAACTCTTCTCTCATCCTTCATTACTGTCAAATATCACCATATCTCCTTCGACCGATGATCTACATCTTGAAACGATGGCTCTCCTCACAAGATCTGAACGATGCATCAGGCGCCAAAGGTCCAGCGACAATGTCGTCTTATTGCCTTACCCTTATGATCATTGGATACCTTCAAATTCGAGGGTGTCTGCCCAATCTGCAGCAGGACATCAATGTTCCCGCTACTTCTGCACCAGGGGACACATCTGATCCTGATATCATTTGGGTATCATGGTCCAAAGAGCAAGGTGTACCTGCTCACGTAGCTTTTGCAAGAGCACCACCTGAAGGATGGAAATCATCCGAACCTGAATTAACAGTTTCCCAAGCTGTCAGAGGGTTTTTCGCCTTCTTCAGTCAAACCAGTTCCTCATTACTTGCTTCCATTCAAGAGAAAGCTAGATTCGATCATAGAGCAGATATCATCTCTATCCTACAAGGTGGTCTAGCTAAAAGGATAACGCTAGTGGGAGGATCGAGAATAGAAGATGAGAACAATAGGATATCATTACAATCTCAAGGATTCTCTCCTGCGCAGATAACTCACGTCATGGAAATGATGAGAGAAAGTAGAATTGAAGATGAGCAAAGGATGGGTAAAGGTGATAGAGGTATTCAGCCTCGTAATTGGTCAGAAAGAAGATTGGTCGTGCAAGATCCTTTCTTATGGCAGAAAGTGAGCTCAGATTACCGATATGACTTGGTCGTCAGACTAAAAGCTGACGTGCCATTTTTATCCCACCAGAATTGTGCAGGTATGATGTCAAAGGTTGGATTAGATCGCTTCTTCGCTGTAAGTCAACCAACTCTCCTCAGTGAAGGCAAGCGGTCAAGCTGATATTCATCGACTCATGAATAGAGTGTCGATAGAGCACATAAAATGCTTCAGAGTCGTGGAAACTCAGCCACTATAGAGGAACTACTCTATAACCCTAGTCCGATCACACCGAGGTCGACACCAGGTCGAGGAAGAGGAAGAGGTACACCCATAGGTAGGGGAGGCGGGGGCATTGGAAGGGCTCTGTGGAACGCTTGAGAGGGATTTAATGGAAGGGCTTTTTGACAAGGGAAGACATGTGAGCAAGAAATTTCGTCAAGGAGACACCGTTGTATCTTAATTTCTCATCATGCGTATCATCCGACGAGGATGATCAAGTATCTTAAGAGTATCTTAGATTAGATATCTGGTTCATGACTGTTACGACCTTTTGATGTCACGATGTTTTGCCACTCTATTTTATCTGATTACAACGAACCACGTGGGATGAATGTTGTCACTGAGAATTCAAAGCGTTCAATTGATGATGTCCGGTCGCGTTGATGAATGTTCATGTTCATCCTTCTTTGTACTTGTTATTTAGCAGCTTGACGCATGATATACCTTGGATACATTGTACAATAGATCCACATGATAACGATACAGGATGCCAGATCAATAAAATAAGGCTTGTCTGAGGTCTTTGAGGAGGTGTGACCCCCGGCCCGGTAAGACCAAAGGTTAAAAATGACATCTTCCTCTCAACAAATTGATAATTCCCTCGGAACGACATCTTCTTCAAATACCCAAACGCCAACCCAAACCCAAACCAGTAATAGCGTCAATACGTTGACTACATTCCCTAATCCATTTCAAGATGAACCTGAACAAGGTATATTACCTAGTCTTTTATCTAAAGTGAAACAAACGTTTATATCCAATACAAGTGGACATACTGGTGGGAATGGGAAAGGTGACAAAGGATCTCATGATGGTCAAGGTTTAGGATCAGGATCAGGATTAGTATCAGGATCCGGGTCAGGGAATGTGCATGGCATAAATCCAAAAACATCATACGGAATCGATCAAGGTGAGGGGTTTGGACAAGGACAAGGACATGAACATGGCCATGGCCATGGTAAAACGAAGAATAGATTAATACAGACTGAAGCTCAAGCTATCGCTGAAGCAGTCAAAAAATCAACTCAGCAAGCTTCTTCAACTGCTGCCAACCCAAGTGCAGGTGCATCTTCATCATCTCAAAGTATATCACAAGGATCGGCCAGTAGCAACCAAGGTCAAAATCAAAGTCAAAGTCATTTGCACGGTAGAAGACAATCTGGACCTGGATTAGGAATTTCCATTCTACCAATAAGCACTCTATCACCCAATGAGACCACTCGTCCGAATTTACCTTTACCTCTACCTACTTCGTCTTCTTCATCTTCCACATCAAATACTGGCAATGTCCAAATAGCATCACCTTTAAGAAACCATCATATCAGTAAGACACTTCGACCTCCACTGAGTACAGTCAATTCAGTTGGAAGTGCAACTTCATCAATACAATCCCCCTCCATTCTATCTTCCTCACATACAGTCTCAAATGCTAGTATACCATCCACATCAATAACGACAAATCCAATATCGAAGAAATTCCCACTACAAGCTCCCAATGAAAGGCAATGGAAACCATCTTTAGCTGCACCTGCACAAGTCACAATTTCACCTGTCACAAGTGTGACTACTACCGTTCAAAATTCCTCATCAAACTCAAATCTCAAAACGAAATCGAATTTGAACAGACCTCAAACTCCAGAAAGTGGTTCGACTCCATTTCCAATAGGTAATATCCATAATCATAACAGACACAGAGCACATTTCAGCATTCAACAATCATCTCAAAATCATGGAATGGGTCAAACACGTTCTGTGACACCATTACATCATCATGCACACATCAATTCATTCTCACAGTCACATACACAGAATCTGAGAGTTAGAAGAAGTTCAATTGCAACATTACCAGATTCACCAAGTTCTGTATCCATATCAACAATGTTAGCTGCAAATGCTGAACTATCAACTAATTTCAGTTATGTACCTGGTTTCCCATTGAATCAAGATGATACCAGGTCTGTCAAAAGTTTCGGTGGTGCAGGAACAGGTGGAGGTGGTACTGGTTCAGGTTTAGGGTTTTCAGTCAAGAAACAGAATTCGGTTTCGAAGATTATAAGAAGGATGAGAGGTGAAGGTTTGAGTAAACATTATTGGATGGCAGATGAAAGCTGTAAAGAATGCTATGATTGTAAATCGGTGAGTTCAGATCAGAATCTCTCGGCATATTATCAATTCTGCTTTTGTTCTGCGATGATTTTGCGCTAATCAACGCAATGCTCTCGTTTTCCTAGATTTTCACAGCATGGCGACGAAAACACCATTGTCGTATATGCGGTCAAATCTTCTGTTCTCGATGTGCATCAAATATCATAGGAGCCAGACGATTCGGTCAAGAAGGTGCTGTCAGAGTGTGTAACCTTTGCCTCAAGATCATGGAGGAATACAGAGACGATGATGAAGATGATCGAAGATCTATCAACTCAATAACAACATCCGTTCATCGTTTCCCGAGTATATCTGATCGAGCATTCCTTGATGCGGCCATGTCGCCAGAAGTCCCTTATGCCAAATCACCGTTCGCTGCAAGTCAGCTATTCTCCAGTCATCCAAATGAATCATTATCGGCTATCGATGAAAGTTCCGCTCCAACTCGGTGGGGAGGAGAATTTGATTTGGAAAGGCCATATACCCCAATTGATACGGATGATCCACAGTTATCTGATTCTGAAGATGCCCATTTCTGGGCTAGTAGACCTCAAACCGCGGCTCCATTTAGAAGACCAATGGAGGAAGAACAGAAAAGTAATCATTTACAAGAAGATGAGCCTGAAGTTGAACCTGGACTTGAAGCTGAACAACCCCAATCAAGTCCAAGTAGTCCTGAAGCAGCGCCTAGTGGGACTCAGAGTAGAGCAGAACCTGCCAAGAAAGGCAGTATGGGCCCACCACCTTTACCACCCATCAGAGTAGAATTCCCTAGAACCGACACGATCTCAACAGATGGTGGATTGGAAACAAGGATTCCTCTAAATAGGGTTGATTCTAATTTACCATTGATAGGATTGAGGACGAGGCTCAGCTCAAGAGCAAGTCAAGGTGGATTAACAGCTTTACTGGACTCAGAAAAGACGGAAGGTCTATGGAGAGCTAGATCTCATTCCTTCGCGTGAGTCAGCTGTCCATCTTGACAAAAAGAAAGGCTGATTAGCATTCTGCTCTAGTAAGCGACCAGAACTTCTATCCGGAGCGAGTTTGAATCATTTCCATGTCACGCTTCAACAGGCCATAGCACGAGCTGAACTTCCTCACCCACAACAATGGCATCGGACGCTTAGCAGTCTTCTCCTAAAAGTATCTACCAATCTTCAACCGAATGTCAAGGCAGGAGACGATATCGATGTAAGAGCATATGTCAAGATCAAGAAAGTTCCAGGTGGGAAAATCAGTGAATCCGAATACGTGGATGGTATCGTGATCTCCAAGAACGTGGCCCATAAAGCTATGCCTCGTCGATTGGTAAATCCGAGAATAATGGTCGTCACTTTTCCCTTGGATTATCATAGGGTAGAGAATCAGTTTATGTCACTTGATCCCATCTTGGCTCAGGAAAAGGATTATCTTCGACTTTTGACCAAAAGAATCATAGACGTCAGACCCCATATAGTCCTAGTACAACCGTCAGCATCAAGAATAGCACTCGAATATCTCCTTGAAGCGAATATAGCTGTTGCTAGAAGTGTCAAAGTTTCTGCCATACATCAAGTAGCAAGATGTACTCAAGCAGACGTAGTTGCGTCGATGGATCGACTGGCTCTAGAACCTAGATTAGGAAGATGTGGAGAATTCCGAATTCAGTCTTTTGAACATGAACTCATACCAGGTAGACGAAAGACTCTAATGCGTTTCGAAGGTGGTCATCGAGAATATGGATGTACTATTATTCTTCGTGGAGGTGATTTGGCAACACTCAGAAAAGTCAAAATAGTTACAGATTTTATGGCTTTAGTTGCTTATCATCTCAAAAATGAGGTCATCCTATACAATGACGAACACAATATCTTCCCTCCTCATCCACCTTTGTCGATAGAGTACCAAGAACTATTGGACGTCTTGGAAGACGAAGAACCGAAGTCCCACTCACATGAGAAGCTGACCTCGGATGCAACGGTCGTACCGGTCGAAAGTGAGGAAGACGAGAACGATGAGGATGAACCAACGACTCCCAAAGCTGAATGTAACGAGGACGAGGATGAAAAGCAAGTGGAACGCAAGGAGGCTCTGCAAACCACTAAACAAATCGCAGAATCCCTTGAACCATACCTCACTACAGTCCTCTCTGCATCAGCAGCAATTCGGTTTCCTCCTCCTGCCGCTCTTGCCAAAATGGCAGAGCTGGATCGAGCTCTTGCCAATCTCCGACAAAGCATCGACGAGGAAGAAGCTGCGCAAATCCTACAAGAGGAAACAAAGGTGGTCGAACAAGTGAAACCCGTAGGACCGATCGTTGAATCCGATTCTTCATCAACATCAATATCATCCTCCTTGGTGGAAAGTACCGATGCGCCTTCAACGGAGATGACCTCAAGTGGAGCGATGAGCGCTATTCCGATCTCATCTGCTCCTATGAAAGAATCAGCTCGTGATCCATATCGAGTTTTACGTAAACCGGAAGAAGTGGCTCGTGAAAGTGCATTAGCACAAATCGAACACGATCACAGTGAACAAATGAAGTTGTGGCAATGGTACACCCGTCGATTCATTGAACCTCTTCGAGCAGAAGACTATCAAGGTATCGTCTATCTGTACTCTCTTGGTTGTGAAGGCACGGATAAACCTTGCGTCGAACCAGCATTGCAAGCCATTAATTTCTATCAACCCGGTGACCATACCATCGGTCAGTTCCTCGAACACTTAGCTCTAAATGCCGCTCAGCGATGTACTAGCAAGACATGCGAAAGATTATTACTTTTCCATTTCCATCTTTTGGTGCATGGTGAAAGGAGATTACAAATTGCTATGGATCAATTCCCGTGTCCGTCGCCGGGACATGAGGATCAGATTATCACTTGGTCATATTGTAGACTGTGCGCTACACCTTCACCTACGACTATCCTCCGGGAAGAAACATGGAAGTTGTCTTGGGGCGCTTATTTGGAACATTGTTTCTATCCACCTGAAACAAAAGCTGGATTTGCTTGTCCTCACGATGCTTACAGAGATCAAATAAGATATTTCGCTCATAGGAATTTGGCGATCAGAATTCATAATGAATCTGTTGACATATACGAACCTCAAAGACCTTCAATAACATTACAAGTAAAAGCAGAAACTAAAGTGTTATTGAAAAACCAAGAATATGAAAGCGCTTTGCATAAGAATGCAGCCTTCTTCGATTCGGTTTTATTCAGATTAAGAAGTTTTGACACGGAAATCTGTCAACCTGAGAAGATTGGTTCACTCAAGACTGCATTAGAAGGTATGCTATCTAGAGCAGTAGCAGATAGGGAAGAAATGGTAAATCTACTCAATCGAACGTATAAACTCACACCTATGACCGATGTTTTGGCTCTCAATACGGTTCTTAGGAATCTGCAGGATAAGGTTGTACAATGGGAGTAAGTTCTCAGCCAAGACCATATATAAATCAATGACGAGTCTAATCCTTGTATTGACAGCTCCGACTTCACTGAGGTTGAGAAGACCTTCATGCCTTCTGAGAAAGACTTGAGGCGAAGTAAGTGCTAGTGTTTTGGGTAGATGGAAATTTGGAGATTTGTTGACTTTGCTTTCTGACCAGTGACTGCAACACACCTTAAACGTCTCTTCGCCAATCAAGATGTGTTCAACTCCCTTGATCGCAATGTAGCTAGCCTCACCGTATCTGAAGCCGATGAGAAGGAACCAAAAGATACTTCATCCGAAATAACTCCTTTACCAAGTGAACCCCCTACGCCAGCTTTCACTCCAACGGACGTCAGCCATGCGACTTTGACCGCGGAGCCTCCGGTATACGATCTGAACAGCGATGGCGAAAACGCAATGACTCCTTTGGGCGGAGTGGTCCATCCGGCACCTGATCCCCTATCGCAGGCGGCGCCTCCTGATGCTGAAAAAGAATACAATAGTGATTCTACTATCTCTGCAATCAGGCGAGACTCACCTGGAAGAAGTCCGATGAGAATCGCTGAGTCAAGTGGGATCGATAGTGATACTCATCACTTTGTGTCTCGCTTACCTCGAAGATCTAGACCAGCAGCAAGGTAAGTCTCATCTGGTCGAAAACTCTGACTGATAACGCACGGCTGATACGACTTTGTATAATGATGTAGCATTGCTGATCTTGTACAACGCTTCAACGATGCTACTCATCTTCAACCCTATGTGGTGACCGAAGAACCGGAACGACCTAGCTCTGCGGCATCGACACGTCGCAAAGGTAGACGAAGTCCCCATCCGGAGGCATCTGACAGCGATCACAGCTCCAAAGCCCGACCCCGCTTGCGTAGAGGAAGAACGGAGCAGCCTCCAGTCAAATACAGAGAGGGAGGTAAACCGAGCGGTTTGCTTTCAGACGGCGATAGAAGCTACGCCGCCAATGCATCGAGGATACCTTCTACTTACGGCAAAAGCAGATCTATACCTACGCCCTCAACAGATCATCTTGGACCTGGATTGCGGTCAAGAACACCTTCCTACACTGCTATCAAATCACCCCGCTCAACACGGGTTTCCCCCGAGCGCGCTTCAGACACCGCTGGCCCCTCGAATCATGCTCAACATCTCGTCTCGGCTCCTGCAGAATCGAAGCCTCGTATGATGGGTAAAGGGAAGTCCCCCAAACCACCAGACCCCACCACAGGTCGGTCTTCACCCAGTCTTATGCGTACTGCTGCGCGAAGGACACTAGCCAGTTCCTCTCGAGTAACTTCAATCGCAAGGCATTTCGACCGCTTATCTCGCGAAGCCGAGCGAGAACGTGCGAAACGTATGTCTTTGGTCCGAGGCAAACGGGCTCGTCCAGTTGGAGTAACCAAAGCGAAAGTTCAAGTCTTCGACAACCTTCGTGATGCATTCAGAGACGAGTTTGATACCGATTCTTCAGAAGCTGATAACGAAGAAGATGAACTGGGCAGTGACGATAGCGTCGAATCTGCTAATCAACTGGATGAAGATGATCAACCTAAACAACGTAGAAAATCTTCTCCTACGAAATCTAGATCTACTAAAAACTCACCTGTAGAAGCGACCACGCCACTGGAACCTATTCCAGTAAAACCTGCCCCGTCAACCGAATCAATTCCAGAAGAAGCCAAAACCGATGAAATACCAATTTCAGCTTCCGGGGTTTCCTTAGCCACCCAATCTGTATTGAGTGATGCTAGATCAGAAATGTCCTTCACAGACAGGCTGCAGATCGAATTACCAAGTTTCGAAACAAGTGCTCCTCTACCAAGCCATCCTGTGACACCTCAGCTATCAACCGATACAGCCGATGAAACTCCATTGCATCATACCATGTCTCAAATGTCCCAGTTATCAGATAATGAATTGAGTTCCGGTGAACAAAGATCAAGCATACTCAAAACTCTGACCGGTTTATGGGCTTTCAGAGCTGGAGATTTCACCCCCCTCGAATATCCTCTGTGAGTGCTCTACTTCTCCCAGCGTGAATAGGTTCATGCTGAATGATGACATGAAGATCTGCATCTGAGCACTTATTCGCGGATTCAAGAGTCATCATACGTGAAAACGAACCTACCAGTGTCATCGCTTTCACCCTTAGCTCAAAGACCTATAGAGATAAGATGAGAGCAGAAGCCAACCAATCGAAAATGAGTAGTAACGGTAAAACAGAAAGTTTCATGCCTGAGGACCATCATCATGGGAATGACAGAGCCTCGACATGGGATATAGTCTCGATGGATGAAGCTATGGATCCTGATGCTGATATGAGGAGAGAAGGTGGAACACACCTGAAGTATGGTGAGTAACGAATATTTTTCCTCTCACGCGGAGTATAGCTGAGCTTGGTGGATGTGCATAGATTTCGAATCAGGGGCTTCGACAATCTTTTGCAGGATTTTCTTCGCCGAACAATTCGCTGCTTTGCGTTCTGCCTGTCAATGTGAGGATAGCTTTGTCGAGTCGTTAGCGAGATGCGTGCAATTTGATGCAGCTGGTGGTAAATCGGGTTCAGCCTTCCTCAAGACTAAAGGTAAGCTGAATCCAGCACGTCCAAGTTCAGATAAGGATCAATAGCTGACAGTATCATACCAGATGATCGTTTCATTGCTAAAGAGATCTCACGACTTGAGATGGATGCATTAACCAAATTTGCTCCTGCTTATTTCGAATATACACGTAAAGCCTTTCAAGGACAAAGACCTACTGTTTTAGCGAAGATTTATGGATTCTTCAAAATCGGTTATAGAAATGCTATCACAGGAAGATACATGAGGATGAACGTACTTGTCATGGAAAACCTATTTTACGAAAGACGATTCTCCAAAATATATGATCTGAAAGGAAGCACAAGAAATCGACTCATCCAAGCTACAGGACGAATCAATGAAGTGCTGTTAGATGAAAATCTAATGGAAATAGTATATAAACATCCTTTGTATCTTAGAGATCATTCAAAACGGATTCTAAGAACGGCGTTGTTTAATGACACGTTATTCTTATCTAACTTGAATGTCATGGATTACTCTCTGGTCGTAGGTGTAGATTCGGAAAGACATGAATTGGTAGTCGGTATAGTCGATTATATCAGGACTTTCACTTGGTAAGTCTACCTGACACCTTCAGGACGAACACGAATGCTGATATGCAGTCCGTATGATCAGGGATAAGAAGCTTGAATCATGGGTGAAAGATTCCGCCTTCTTAGGTGGAGCAGGTAAAGGTGAACCTACGATTGTAACACCCAAACAATGTAAGCGGCGTTGACTTAGTTTGTGGTATTTCACATACCGATGCTGACTTCTTGTTTGTTTAGATAAATTACGTTTCCGTACTGCTATGGAAAGGTTTTATTTCCCTTCGGTTCCTGATAGATGGACCAAAGTGGGTTCAGATGAAGTTCAAATAGAGGAAGATGGTCAATCAATAAACAATTCAACTATCTAAAACCATTGTATGTCAAAAACTATAGACGTATAAATTCATGATTGTTGATATCGTATATCTTGCAGAATCACAATGTAACTACTCTCTCGATCACGCTTGACAATCTAACAAAATGAGAATGAACGAACAAGATTGCATATCAACATTCCGATCTGCGTAATGAATCTACAAAGCGATAGCTCATTTACTCTTTTTAGTCTTGGCCTCAACGTTCAAGCCCTCCACTTCTATATCCTCCTTCTTGCCCTCCTCATCTGCGGCCTTCTCATTCTTTTTCTCCTGTCCGTCCTGTATATCTTCCTCCTTCTTTGCGTCCTTCTCCTCCTTCTGCTCCTTCTCCTTCTTGCCCTCCTTCTGCTCCTTGTCCTCCTTCTTCGCTTCTTCCGCCTTTTTAGCTTCGACCGCTTTTTGTAGTTCCAGCTTTTTCACCTCTTCTTTCCTTTTCTCATACTTTTCTCTCGAGATTCTTTCCTCCTCCAGGGACTTCCTGGCTATTTCAGCCAAGGTTTCCATGGATTTGGCCGCTTGATCGTTATATGCACCCCAAGGTTTCTGTAACCATCTGATGATATCATGTCTCTGTTGTCTCTGTTTGGGTAACATGGCTTCTTGCCAAGTTTGAGGACCGTAAAGAGGTAAAGTCGCTATCCATTCTTCTTTTGTCAAGGGTCCGATCATTTTCTTTTTCTGTTCATCAGAAGGGTTCTTCTTGGGAACAGTCTCTAGATAAGCAGCGATTTTGAGTTTTTCTTTTTCGTATCTTTGTTGTTCGTATGATTTTCTAGGTTGACCTGGAGGGCCATGAGGATGAGGATGAGCTCTCTTCTGTTGCATCTGAATGAACTGTCTCATATTTTCACTTGGTAACAATAATGATAAATCTTCTATATCGCCTTCTTTCAGATTTTCTCTCAAGATGTGATCATTTCTAGCTTGTTGTTTTGTCATTGGACCAATAAACAATTGTTTCAAGAAAGGGAATTGTTCTTCCATTTTCTGTTTAATCAATTTTTCCCTTTCGAATTCGACCTTGTTGATCTCAGTGTCTTCTTGTTCAGTCCTGGGTCCATGTGGTTTGGGGAATGATATAGGTGCGAAACAATTGGGGAATTTATCTAATCCTTTTTGCGCTTCTTGCACATCATTCAATTCTTTTTCAAGTTTGTGAATCATTTGATCATGATTCCAATCTGCGTCTTGACCAACTATATAAAGATTGTTTACTTGATCCCATCGAAGTCTAGCAATGACATACTTCAATGCGTAGGCATGATGAGATCGAAGCATCGCATAAGAAGGAGTAGGTGGTTGAGGTTTATAAGTGAAAGCATTATGCTGATGGTTCGTGTGGGACGAAGTAATAGGAGTCATGGGAGGTGAAGTCAGACCAGTGAAAAGTGCAGGGTGAGTATATTTAGTAGGTGAAGCAACGAAAGTCATCATGTAAACTATATTGTATCTATCAGAAGTTGCTAAATTGTCTATATCGTTTTACTTGGTCAATGATATTAGTAGATGAGTATTTACTAGTGTGTGTGATTGTTGGCGAGTGTGAATGGTTTGATGGTGAGTTGATTATGAACGGTGTTTGAATGAGAAAGATAAACATCATAAGTCGAGTTGTATTGGTCACCTTATATACCTTGAGAAGGCCAGCTGGGAACATTTCTGTCGACTCAATAGTCTAGCTGAGGTCACTCCCTCATTCTATCCTTTCATCGTGCATCACCTTTCACGATATGCGTCGAAACCCGTTTTAATCACCCGAAAGGATGATTTTGCTTTTGCGACGACGGCTATTAGCAGTGATGTATGGAGCGTTGTTCGGTCAGAGATCTTAAAACTCGTTTTGGAAATCTATATTTGCATTATTATGCTTTGGACAAAAGTATCGTTGTCCATACATACCCTTTCATCTATATTGTCCTTTCACAAAACCTGTATTTTATCGTTAAAGTGTGTCGTCATGTCATACTTGTGTTTTTTTGTGTTCGTTTTGTTTTGCTTGGTGTTCAATCAAGTTTCCTCCTTATCAACTGCTTCACGCATCATATCTGGATATATACCCACAATATCAGCATGCTTGTCATGCGCCAGTAATAACACGTATGCGATGTGAATGATCGTCAGTCAACTCACCTCCCCAGACTGAAGTTGCCATTGAATCAAAGTAATTTTCATCTTGTATTTCCTCTGTGGGAGTGGGCGATTCACTATGCCATCCAGCATTAATCAGCCTACCATGCATGATCCTGAATCGCCACAGGAGTTGGGAGTCAAGGACACGTACCGTCTATAATGAGCGTCTTCAGAAGACAACATACTTCCAATAGAAGTTTGTCTACCTAATGATGGTCTAGATTGATGACTAGGTCTTGCAGCGCTGCTACCAACTGACAAAGCGGGTGAATGTCGATTGTTAGACGCATGGAATGACACATCCGGTGAGAGTGGATGAGATGCGATATTGTGATGTAGATCTGTAGATTGGGTGGGACTTGATATTCTTGAATGAGGAGGTGAAGGTGAAACATCACGTTGAGGTGAACGGTTGCGAGATGAATCATGGAAAGGATTTCGATCGAATTCATCTAATGGTGGAGTTGCAGGCATTGGTTCAAGCACAATAGCCGGAATACCTGATTCATTTCGTCAGCTGGATATTCTAGGCTCAACCCAGATGCGCTCTCATCAATATTGAGCTGGATGTAGCTCACCTTCAGCCTCAGCGTTAAGGGTGCGCTTTCTTTCATCTCTCGAAGCCAAAAATCTTCTTCTCCAGTATATCGTCCTCAGTAAGCCTCTCACTCGATCTAGATTGACGAGATCCGTTACTCTTTCAGTCTTAGCCCGTCGCACGAGCAAGTCGTCCAGCCTGCAAGGCGTGTCAGTCATCGTCTTATAGCTTACCGTCATCAGAAAGTGTTTCACTTGTTTCACTCACTGTAGCGCCTTTTCATCATCAATCAGTTTGTAGTGAGATAACATCATCAACATAGAAGTGAAACTAATTCCTCGTCCAGGTTCTTCAGATATCTTAGCTTCATTATACAGTCGGGAGAATAAATGCCGTCTTTCTCTAACTTTTCGATAATCGATCTGTGTGATTTGATGTTCTATTTTCCTTATATCAACTGCCTTTTTGACTCCTGTAACCACAAATGATTTTCCAGAGGCACTATCGATAGGGTCAGGAAGAGCATTGTGTATCATGTTGGGTATACTATATTCGGCAGGATACGTTCGAACTTCAAATACACCCGTTAAACGCTAAGCCGACTGATTAGCCAAGTTCCCGCTCACTACATGTGAGATCTCGAAAAAATGTCTTACAGAGAAGAACCGGACAAAATCTTTACGTTTGATATATCCAGTACGTTGAATGTCAAAATCTGCCCAAAGTCGCTTGAATGCCCCTATCAAAGCTGTCAGTATGTCATAGAGACTTCTCAATATTGCTTCAGCTTACTCATTTCCTCTCGATTGAGCGAAGACCTCCCTGGCATTTGGTAGACATATGCGAAAGATTCAACCACCACACCAGTAAACATATTTAAGAAGATATACCTATTAAGCACAAGTCAGCTTAACCCCATGCTACCCTCGTTCGTTGGTTAAACGGACTTATCAGCGTACTCACATTGATACAATGTTCCAACTGATGAAGAGGGTATATGCACCCGGTGCGCTACCACAATCTGACTCGAGGAAATTACTGTTCTCCGTACATCGAGGTGGTGATATAGTACTTCAAGATCGAACATCAGCTAGGGAGGGACCATGCTGCTTTTAACGTTAAGCTGAACTTACTAGTCATGCATATAACCGTTCCATCCCTCACTGATTTGGCAATAGTCAAATCAGCCCAGCTCGAGAAGACAACAATAAGTAGGTACTTACCCAGTGGACATGAAAGCCAGCATGATCAGAGCGTTGCCGAATGAATAGTAATTCTGGAATCTTGTTCCAGCATTATTACCCATTTTCGTCAGACCAAACACCTCAAGATACATTATCGCAAACCAAATGAACAGTGTTGCCCATAGAAGGAATAAATTTCCAATAGCAGGTAAACTCGCTCTGCGATGTCATGGAGGAAATCCAGTTAGCCTTATCGTTTTGTACCGGACGGTCGATTGAATGGGTAGACTCACACTGAAGTCTTGAAAAGTTGATTCAAAGAACTAATCCTTTGAACCAATTTAAGGGATATAGGAACCAGGAACAGCTTTTGCAGTTGAACATTCACTTGATTGCCTGGTAATCCTGCACCTGCTACTTGTAATGCTGGAATGGTGGTTGCGAAACTTCCGGTGATCACAATGACATCGAAAATGTTCCATCCATTAGCCTTGAACGACATTATGCCTAAGCCGTAAAATCGAATAAGTAGATCGATGGCGTAAAGCACAGTTAGGCAAAGGAAGATGACATCCAGTTGTACGTCTGTAAGGATATTATTGGAGAAATCCTGCATCCTGTAAATGACAATCATGTCAATACCGTTTTACTCGATGATCAGAGCGGAACATGAGGAGAGAACGCTTACATCAATAGTAGGATGTGAAGGTAGTATATCCAGGTAAAGGTGATTGCCCAAAAACCATCTTTGGTCGTGGCACGATCATAACACCATGCTCTGAAAGGTAAAGTAGGACGACCTTTTGGTAATTGAGACGGTGTTTGAGCTTTGATGAATTTAGATAGATCCACCCATTGTCTTTGTTCTGTTGTTAGCAGGGCATTACCAGATCTCGTACTGAAATTCTGGATAATGATGCTGAGAAATCGCAAAGCGTCAGCTAAAACATCTTATCTCGAACCGACAGAGGTATGAGATTAATGAACTTACCTGACGAAAAGAGTCAATATAATAACACCACCGAACAGATTGAAGATGAGCATATATATTGCGTTCCATTGAGAAGCCATACTTTGAGGTTGTTGATCTTTTCCCACAATGTTCATCAAAGAAGACATTACGTCTATCCAACCTTCCAGTGAGACACTCTCGAATAAGATCAAAATGGATTCTCTGAAAGAGTCAAAAGCCCATACTGAGGCGTCAAGAGCGGGGTTGGCCCAAACTCTAGGTACTAGGTATGTAAGCGAATCATCTGTCGAAGAGGTTGAGAATTCGTTTATGCAGGTGGATTTTCCTGACACATCATCGTCGTTGCAGTAGAATAGCAAGCCAGAGAAGATGTTGAGACTACGGGCGAATTTTCTTTTAGCTAATTGTTCGGAGCTAATAATGAAATTGTTAAACTTACCCCCAAACAGCAAAGGGAATCAGGTAAAGAACCATTAATATGGATGCATCCAAAATCTTCAATGCCCCAGCGAAGAGTACCGCGTGAAGTGTATCCCTCAATCTCGAGAAAAGAGTGATCAGTCTCAAAGCTCTGAAACTCTTCAATGATCGTGTGACCCGACTCAGACCACCAATGAATATCAGTGATGTAGTCGTATTGATTAGAAGGGTGATGAGGATGATGAAATCCAAGACGTTCCAAAGTGATAATAGATAAGCGTTGGGAGAAAACATGAAACCATCTGCTATGATTTTGATTCCAGCTTCGATGATGAAAACCGTTCCCAAGGCGACTTCAGTGAGGTCAAACCATGTTCCACGAATATATCCATGTTGACCATAATAATTTCGACGATAAGCAGGTGACGCAACTGCCGCAACGACAATACTAGCTACCACTGCACTGAATACAATAGCCTTCAACGCTAATTGGAGGATCGGATGGGCCGGTCGACCAAATATTCGATCACCATATGCAGGTTGAACACACGCTTGACAGAATCGTCGAATTGGGTTGTTTTGCTTGAATATCCATAGAGATTGATCAAAACTTGGATGGGCAGCAATGAAATCTGCCTGCTGATTTCGACGTTCTCGCAAAGCATCCATATGTTCATCTGTAGATGGACCAGCATTCAGAGGGGGAAGTAGATCGGTTCTAGGTCAAGGTCAGCTGGCAAATTTTGATATTCCAATGTAGCGTCCATGACAACTTACAATCCTCGATCATCATCCATATCATCATCCATATCACCGTCAAGATCCTCGAATTTTGGCGCAGTGTGCCGTCGGAGGTTACGAAGTGGAATAGATGATTCTTCCTTGTCACGCCCAAGCAATCTTCTCATAGCTCCCTTAGCTCCAGCGGTATCACCCCAAGCGCCCACCTAGAACCCAGTCAGTTAATACTCCGTAATCACATAGCACATGAACGAGTACTTACGTCAGAGTTTGATACGCCACCGACATCCGCTCCGATGTTCTGCTTCAATGGTAATACCAAGTTTGGTGGTAGAGTTCCAACTTTGACGGCGTTATGTCGAGCAGACATCAATCTGTAAGGGTTCAATCGATCAATCCAACTTATATGGGCTGATTGAGGTTCTGCCCTCCGAATGAAGGCTTCCACTTGTTGCTTGCGTTTCTGCTCTTCCGCAATGGCGAAATTCTATAAATTTTATGGAATCAGCACAGAATGTTTCGATACGAGAACATCGGAACTCACTTCGTTGATGACAGCAATGAAGAGCTGGACGAGAATGACTATGAGCATCACTTATTAGCTGAGGACATTTCGCACAATCTACTACACAGCTCACAGTAGGAGAACAACATCCATCCACAAAGGAAGATCGCAGAGATCCAATTTTGGCGAAACTGGCTCTCAAACCCCATCTGCATAGCGACGAATCAGCTGTATCCATCTACTAGGAGAAAAGCGCGAGAAAAGCTTACGACACTGTAAAGAACATCGGTCCAGTTTTCAGACGATGAGATTTGGTACATTCCCAGAAAAGAGTTGAAAGTTTGAGAGAAAGTGATCAATGCTCCTTCTTCCAAATCGCCTCGAAAAAGTTGTAAAGCCTTTACAAATCGTAATCAGAAACACACTCAAATCGCTGATGGATCAGATCTTACTCACCATCAGGGCACTAAGGAAAATCATCAAGAATAGAAAAACTACCATGTTCAATAATCCCGCGAAACTACCAAAGAAAGTATTCTTTGCAATCGTTTTATGTCAGCGATCAGTCTGATTTCACTACTATTTCGAGTGACTTACTAAAAGAGGTCTCATTCTTGGGAAAGCTAGAATGACTCGATACCACCTCAGTAACTGGAAGATCGTTAACCAAGGATATATACCACCTTTCGAAATGACGGGAATTATGATGATAGAACATCCCACAGCTAAGAAGAGGTCGAAACAATTTCGTCCACCTAGAAAGAAGGATCTCCAATCTGGGAAGTGACCCGCTATGCGAATGATGATTTCGACGTCGAATGCCAGCGTAAATGCAATTTCCAGGTTTTCTGTTTACAGTCATGTAGGTAAGTATGTAATATGACTTGGGTCGATGGGGTATAGCGGAGCCATATACTGTATGTGCAAAGAATTACTCACTAAGCAGCTGAATCATACTAACAGAAGAATCACTTGTCTTTGTCCCTTGTGTGATCATATCAGTCAACACTAACAAGACCCAGAACAATTCGGTCCTTTTGTATATCGTTAAGACCCAGTTGTGCAGTTTACGTTGTTTGCTCTCTGCTGACCATTGAGGATCTGTCCCAAGCAAGCTTCTATGTTTGATGATCAGGTTAGAGATTGATTAGTAAACACTTCGGGTGAAAGGTGTGAACTCACTCATCACCTCCAAAAGCACTTCTTTTGGTTTCGGCACGAATATCGGAGAACGTATTGACAACCACAGCGACGAGCAAATTCAACAGCCAGAAGTTGAGCACTATTACTCCAGCAAGGAAGTAGAATGATGAGCTGAAAAAGTCGGAGTCCATGGCGGAATACATCACTGGTGCCCAAGTATTGACTGTGTATGCAATATCATGTTTAGCGAGAGTTGACATGTCGCTATACCAATTTACGACCACTCACTCGAACAGATGATAATAACTTGCACCAATGATTGGAATATGTTGTCAAACCCATTGACGCCGTTATTTGGATTATCATCGGTAGTCTATTTGGTTAGATCAGCAAGTCTGATCATCTGTTCCGATAATGTAGAAAGGCGACTTACCATACAGACTTGACCTAGAGGACATATATAACCTTTGGGACTTATACTGGAAGGTGTACCATCCAAGTCTAAGTAAGGGATATGAGCTAAAGTTGATGAATCCAAAAAACCACCACATTGTTGACTTAAGGTAATTTGATTCGTTTGATTATTTGGATCTGTTAAAACACAAGATCTTCTGAATGAACCTCTAAAAGATTGAACACCAATAATCGAAAATATTCCAGCGGCGAAAATCAAAAAATAAGCTACGGTAACTAACATTGGACCCGCCCTTTTCAACGAATGAAGAATCGTCGTTGTACCACTAGTGATAACTAGTAATCTACCTGCTCTTAAAACGGATAAAGCTCTGAATATATAAACATGTCTGTTGGCTGTGGCTTCATATCCTGATATAGCCAAAAAGAATGTTATCCAGAATGATAAGACTGCTATTAGATCTATACGATGCCATGAATGTCTTAGGTAGGGTCTTCCTTGTTTTGATAATTCTTTTTGTTTCGCAACCGCTTTTTGGAATGGTGCTTCAGGTAATACTGGTATGACCCTTTTTGGATCATCTTTAGGTCTCGTTGATAATGTCATTGATCTACCGCCACCACCACTATTTGACGGTCTACCGTTGTTTGTTGAATCGCTGTGGAATCGCCATGCTGCTCTATGAGACATCTTTGACCTTGATAGATTTCTTTGGAGATCAGTTTGAGCTCTTCCGACGCGCCGTTGAACAGTCGGGATCACACCAGAGGGCGAGAAAAGGAAATCACGAAGTGATCGATCGGGATCGAGAATAAGGCCTGTGACTACTATCCGGGCGAACATTTCCAGTCTGAGTTGCGCATGAACAGTTGGTTCATATCAGCTCCTAGCATCACAGATTTACCGTCTCTTTTGGGATGAGATGAAGTTACTCACGTAAAAATACAAAATAATGCTAGAAGGACATAATCCACCCATGTCTGGAAATACCCATCGTCAATTCTGGGCACATTCCTCGCAGGTGCCGACTGTATAGCCAATACGACGACATTGGTGATGATCAAAATGAGGATGACGGGTTCAGTCCAGCTGAAAGCATATTGGACAGGTTAGCATGAACAATCTCCGTTTTTGGATGGGGATGAGCAGACAACGGTGCTGCCTTCAATCAGGGTAGGAGGAGCAGGGAAGGGGTCGTGAAACCAAATGAAAACTCACGAGTACCTCATCAACTTGTCCATTGCTATTCTAATTTTACTATTCTTACTGAAAACACCTAATGTTTTACCTCTTAAACCTTTTTCTGGTGGTTTCGGATCAGGTCTCAATTTATTGTTGTCATCACCAACAAATTCATTCCCACTTCTTATACCTAAACCAATTACCTCCCCTGATTTATCTTCTTCATCATGTCGGTCTTCTTCATCATTATCATCATCACCGTCGTCATCACTTCCTAATCTTTCTATACCACTTGGACCTTTTTGAGGTGATTTATCAATGCCCATTATATTGACTACTCTAACACTTGCTTTCCTCAACGATTTGCTAACTTTCCTTAATGTATTCGATCTGGCTAATCCATTTTCATCATAAACTCTCTTACCTGGTGATCTCCTTATCCCAGGTGAATTGGCTTTCCTATTTCCCGGACTATTTCTCGAGGAGGAAGTTGAATTAGGATTTAAATTAGGATTTGAATTTGGGTAATCATATGTTTGTCCAGGAGTTAATCTTTCTCTATCTTCTGCAAATGAATCTCCATTTCTCGGAAGTGAAAGATCAGAATGTGATGATGAATCTCCACTTTCTCCTTGACCTTGACCTTGAGCTTGAGCAATCCCATCTAATGAAATATCAGAATCATATTTACCTAAAAAAGGTAGATTTCTCCTTGTATGATCAAGATTTCCTATTGGAGTGATCAAATCTTCGTCTCCTTCCAAATCTCTATCTTGCAGAGGATGATCTGTTTGAAATTGAGGTTGAGAAACGGAATATGTATTTCCCCAAATACCAGTATTATTGTAATCGCTACTATTGTAAGGACCAGGTCCAGCATAAGCTATATCTCTTTCTTCTGTACCAGGTTCAGTTCCACCTTCGTATCTTGGATCTATTAGATGTGTTCTTGAAGGTGTGTTCAATCCATCTGAGTAGGATTGACCTCGAGAATGACCTCGAGAATGAGAATGAGGATTCTGTAAAAAAGTATTCAAGTTATTTTCTTCTCTTGATCGGTTCCAAGATGATCTTCTCGATAATCCATCCGGTGTAGGTGATGAAGGTGATGCAACGGGTGAAGGTGATGATGAACGAATTGCCGCCGAAGTCGATATCGCTATTGATATACTTTCATTACGAGATCTTGACCTTGAATGTGAGTTTGAGGTCATGATGTCCACCTTTTCATTTGGATTGATCTGAACGAGCGCAACGAGTTCCGGATATTGTATTGAATCAAGTCAACTTCAAATCAAATCAACTGCAGTGACAAGGGTAAATATCCTCCTGTTCCACCCAGATCCAAAGTTTAATATCTATCCTATCTATATTCGAGCTTGTCGCTCCATCTTGTCCTTGATCACTTTCGGATACTGTTGACAGATTGATCTAGTAATATCAAAGGAAAGGTATGACAAGCATGATTTATCATCCACCGCTGTCCTTCTCCTTCTCAATGTCATCTGTCGTAGTATTTTCATCGCACTCTGAACTGTGCCTGACGCGGCGCGTCTCTCGATCACAACTCATTGGGAGCACAGCTTGAATCATCAAATCAAAATCACAAAATACATGCCGATAGATGCTATAATATATGCAAGAAAAGATACATTGATCAGACATAGGGTTGGGGGTCTACCAATAACAACAAGACCTGAATAAAGATGACAGTACTATGCACAACGGTTATATGAACTGTGAAGAACCCAAAAGGAAAACATTAAGAAAGTTGAAAAGAAAAAAGAAAAACTCAAAATGACCAAATTTGTTATTGAAACGAAGAGACTAATGAGATATATATTGGAACACCATAGAGACTTCTGGTAAGCCCAGTTCTGCTCGAAGTAGATCATCGTGCATTTTACCCAATTCTGCATTGCGGTAGTGATTCCAGCTAATCACATTGGAACAGCCATTAGTTTCTAATCATCCATTGGACCTCACCCAGATATAAGAAAGACTTACGTGCTGGTATCTCCGTATAATAGTGCGGGTGCTTTGACGAATTGTTTACCATCTCTACATCTTTTGCACTTATATGTATCGTGGGTATCACAAGCTGTCTCGGCGTTGAATTTGAATAATTGCCTCAGGTCGTCTTGCGTAAAGTGTCGAGCTGTGTCTTCGGCCTCGTCTACCACACAAGCAGATAAGTTTTGCTTTTGGCATCTGCGAATTTCAAACCAGATTAATGAACAGTCCAGCAATAACTCAGAAGGTAGGCAAGATGAAGTGTTGTACTCACTGTCTCTGGAAGATCTTTTCTTCAATGGTACCGGTAGTCTGGAACCTGTAAACGAAACATTCCTTCTTTTGACCATCTCGCCATACTCTTGCAAGCGCTTGTTGATCACTGGCAGGATTCCAGTCCTGCAATACTACTAGTCAGCTTTCGTCATCTGCAATAGCTAGGCGATCCGAGGAATCTCACCGGATCGAAAAGAACCAATCGATTGGCCCCAATAAGATTGATACCACAACCACCGGCTTTCGATGATAGTAAGAAAACGAATTCCTTTCCTTCCGGATCATTGAATCGGGACACGATCTTGGATCGTTTGGGTACTGACATCGATCCATCAAGTCGGAGGTAGCCATACCTACACAAGAAGATGAGCTTTGCTCGATTCTGCCTTGAGGCTTTCCGTTAGCTCACCTGTTATTACGACATAGCTTTTCCATCAAATCTAGAGTTTGGGTCGCATTACTAATGAGGACGATCTTATCATTTGTATGATTGCGTATATGAGACAACATTCTACGATTATCCTGTCAGCTAGCTGGAATGAAAGCGTCCAGCAGTAGTAGCGTACCTTTCGAGAACCACAAATTTCCCTGAATAGCTGCAATCTAGAGTCCTATCTCTGCCTTTTCCATGATAATCATCCGGTAAGACGTTCTCACTTCCAGGTAGATCTTCAGGTAGATTCAATAAATCGGGATGGTTGACTAGTTTTCGAAGCAGGCCGATAGCTTTGAGAGGCTGAGAATCCTTTCCTCGTAGAAGACGCTGAACGTCTTTTGACGTAACAAATAGGTTGTATAACTTTTCTTGTAATGGTGACGGTTTGCAAAACACCACATGCTCGTACTTGACCGGCACTATAGGGGTTGAAGACAGTAAGCTGAACGTTGTCACGAGTGAAACGAGGTATCAGGTAGCTTACAATATTTCGACAAGAGATCGTTTGTTCTTCTAATGATAAATTTGCTGACTAATCCACCTAATTCTTTCAGTTTGGCATCACTTTCCGCTTTATCTTTATCTGAAGCATCTGCATCTCTACCTCTTAGAATCTTCGACTCAAAGTTCTTTTTGAAGTCACCTTTAGATCCTAGATATTCGGGATTGGCGAAGTTGAGTAAAGCGAAATATTCCGATAAATCGTTTTGAATTGGAGTACCAGTCAAAATGACTCGACGTTGGACGTTCAATTGTGTTAAAGCTTGGAATGTCAGAGTGTCCGCGTTTTTCAATCGATGACCTTCATCTGCCAGAAGTAAACCAATTTCACAATTTGCTAATTCTTCTTGAAGTGTTCGAAGGGTTTCATACGACACGATCATGACTGTAACATGTACAATCAGCTAGTGATAGGGTGACCATGTGATCTATATCTATATCTATAGCTGACTTACCAGGAAGTGTGACGTTTCTTCCATGAGCCTGAACCCATCTTCTTACAGCTGGGATCAATTCTGCCTTTCCACCTTTACCATCCACCACCATTGGGTTGATAGCACCTGGACCGAGCCATTTCACCAGTTCATTTGCCCAGTTGCCGACTAGAGAAGTAGGACAAGCAATGATGACTTTCTCACATGTCGCTTTGCCAGCAATAGGTGATTGTTTGAGAAGTGTCCACAGGAGGGCGATACATTGTAGTGTTTTACCTACAGCAAAGGTATTAGACCACATCTACTGGAAATCGTAGAGATGAGGGTACTCACCAAGACCCATTTCGTCTGCCATGATGCATCCCCAAGCGTTTGAAGCCAATAGTCCCGTGGTGCATCGATACAAGAACTGCTCAAATTCAGCTTGTATCCAGAAAACAAGCCTTGTCACATAAGCTTACCTTGACTCCTTCGATTTGATGTGGTCTGAGCACCTTAGATAATCTAGGATCTATGACCACTGGTACCTTGACCTCCTTTTTGTCTTTCTTCACATCTACTATACCCAAGATAGCTCTGAGAGATTTATGGGGACCTCTGGCCTCCTCATCTTTCTTTCTCAATTCTGCTTCTTCCTTCTCTGCTTCGATCTCTTCCGGAGCAGGTCTATCATCTATAGTAGGATCGAAGAGAACAATGGCATGATCTGACATTGGATCATGTAACGGCCTCGGCGTAAGAGTAGGATGACGTCGAGCACCTAGAGAGGCATGGGAAAGTGTGTGTACTATGGGTTCTGATGATTTGGGAAGGAACATGACTGGTATTGTAAAGCTGACATGACACAAAGCACGTATCAGCTTGTACTTGTCCTATTGAATATCTGATAAGGATAGCAAATTTACCTCTTAGTGAATACTGTATCTTTTTCTTTCGGTTTGAAAACAGGGAATTTCCTGTTACACCATTTTGCCATATCACCTAAAACACCATCTTCACCATATTCTTTATTTCCCATTGCAAATCTACCTTTCTTAGCAGCTGATGGTTTCCCATCTTCATCTGAATCGCTGTCATTCCCACCACCTTGACCTTTATATGACACGGCTTTCCTCTTTCGTGCGGGTAAAGCCGTTTCTCTTTTCGGTGCCGCTGTAGAAGGTGGTTTGAATGCTTTGAAAGTCACTAAACCGAATCCTCCCCCGGTGGCGGAAGTCACTTGAGGATCACCTGGTCGCTGTGTTGATGGTGCCCTTCTAAGCATGTTGATGACGCCTTCGGGTTAATCAAGAAGGCTAGTACCAGTGACGAGATGTAGCAAGGTGGAGACGATGAAAGAAGTGGAAGGAGTGAAGAGAAAGAAGACATAACAAGCGGCAAAAAGAACAAATGGTGGAAAAGATTTTGGTCGCAATACAGTGGTGAAATCGATCGTGGTAACATCATCACGGAAACAAGTCGCGTCAAATGATAATCATTAAGATAATACAGTCAACCATCCTTATCACTTTAGAATGGATGCCACGTGGGATAAGAGTGACGTGGGTTATTTCTTTTCAACTTTGTCAAAGTAACAAACGCCCTTTACGTCATCGTCACTACCCCCCCCCCCTTTTGACTATGCCACGTGGGTTGTGTCCCTGATCTGTTATTTGTATATTGAAAAAGCTGTACAAAGTACTAAAATTAAACTTCTCATTCAGAGTGTGTGAGTGTGTGTGTATCATATTCAATTCCAGCATACGAAGGAGAAAAAGTCAACAAAAGAGAAAAAAAAGTTACATATTCCCATTGAATTCATTCCCATCTCTTTCAATCATATCGACCTATCAGTATATCCCATTTCCCACCCCCATCCCCCCCATCCCCCTTGTCGGTAGTATATCCTCATCATAATCATTCCCGACTTACTGCAGTCATATAGCGCATATACAGTCACCAAATCACCCTTTACTCACCTACACCTATTTCTGAAACGCGTTCACCCTCGAGCCTACTTTCTTTCCTTCCTTCCCCCCTGACTTTGATAGATACTTCTTCTCATTCTTATCCGTACTACATCTACATACCTGATATACCTCACTCTCATTCACCAAGCATATATACATAATACAAGACTATCACTACGCATCTCATCAGCATTTACTTTTCCATAAGGGAGATTTAGGAAACAGTCGGTCTAATCAAGGTGAGTTTACGGTTTTCCTCACTTCTCAACCAAAATCCGACACAGCCCCTTCCACGTCCACTTCATACCGCCATCTCTTTCATATCAAAGAGAGGGAGAAAGAGTCATATACGACTTGGTATTATACATTCGTGTGATAGAAGAATGATTCACTTGCATTCGAGGGCGATGCTGACGTCTTGCTTCCTTTCCGCTCCTTCTCTGCCATACACACACATCATTTCTACCTTCAACAACGCATTCCAACTTCCTTTGTCACCTTGATCCGATTCATTCATCCCGTCTGTCCCCTAATACACCTATCTTGCGAATCATCGTTCAACACACACCCCTCAAATTCGCCATCTCGTAACGCGTATGGCAATTCTCAACCAAACTAACTTCTTTGCACCGTCCTTGCTCTCCCATCACATATTCACGACTTTCCTGTATAATTGCTTCTTCTTCTTAGTTCAATTCTCAGCACTTCTCTCTAATTCATTCTTTCATCTATATTCATTACCATTTGACGGCAAGCCAATATGTGTGGTGAGTACCTATCACCCTTAATTTCGAGGTTGCAATGCCCTGATATTCTTATATGACGTTATGAAAATAGGAATTTTCGCCTACTGCACTTTCCTCGTTGAGAAAGATAGAAAATACGTCTGTGATGTTTTGTGTAATGGTCTCGCTCGTCTTGAATACCGAGGTTACGACAGTGCCGGTGAGTTTAAGCAATATCATACAAAACCAGGTTGATTGAAAGTTACTGACTGCGGAATATCCATTTTTAGGTATCGGAATTGATGGTGATACTCCCACATCACCTTTGGTCCTCTTCAAGACCGTAGGAAAAGTAGCATCCCTCCGAAAAGATATTGAAGAGGCCATTATCACTCCTTCCCCTGCTAATGAAGGTGCCGAGCCTTCAAAAGTAGACATGAAGAAAGTCTTCCTCAGCCAAACCTCTATGGCTCACACTCGATGGGCTACCCATGGTGTCCCAAGCAACACAAACTGTCATCCTCACGTTTCCAACACTCTCACTGAATTCAGCTTGGTACACAGTGAGTGACCTTTTTCGTTTTGCGTGTACAGTTTTATCAAGCTGATATATTCCCTTCACAGATGGTATCATCACCAACTGTAAGTGCCTTTATCCTCATCATCATCAGTCGTATTCTCTGACCTTTTCCTTCTACCAGATAAAGAACTCAAACTCGTCTTACTCAAACGAGGTTACACCTTCCACACCGACACTGATACCGAAGCTGTAGCCGTACTTTGTAAATATGTATGGGACAGTCAACCTCACAAAAGATTAAATTTCACTGAACTTATCAAGACTGTTATCAAGGAACTGGTGCGTATATCGTCTCAGATCTGATCCTCATATTGTCAGATTTTTGTGTCGTTTGCAATAAACTCAGCCGCAATTGCCCTATCTCTCATCACCGCTCATGGAAATTGTCCGAAATGATCGTCGCTTACGTACACACATGTCTCGTAAATAGGAAGGTTCTTTCGCATTTGTCTTCAAATCCACTCACTTCCCTGACGAAATCGTTGCTGCGCGACGAGGTTCCCCCTTGCTCATTGGTGTCAAGACCGACAGAAAATTGAAGGTTGACTTTGTAGATGTTGAATTGCCTACCACCGAAGAACGAGGTGAGTGAGATCAGCCATGCTCGGCGTGAAAAATTGACTTACCACATCGCTTCCATCAGTCAACGACATTGATGGTGCCGGTCTCCTCGCTGTCCCCAACTCTGTTTCGGATGGCCGCGGTACCGCTGGACCCAAACTCCGAAGATCCCAATCTCGAGCTTTCCTTTCCGAGGACGGCATGCCCCAACCCATCGAGTTCTTCGTCGCTTCCGACGCCAGTGCCGTCATTGAGCACACTAAGCGAGTTTTGTACCTTGAAGATGATGATATTGCTCATATTGCTGAAGGTGGTGAGTAGTCCGCTCCCTCTTGAATGGCTGTTGAGCTGATTGACCGTCTGTAGAACTTCACATCCACCGACTCCGACGAGATGACACTGTCTCTTCCGTTCGAGCTATCGAACATCTCGAAATTGAACTTGCTGAGATTATGAAAGGTCAATACGACCACTTTATGCAAAAAGAAATTTACGAACAACCCGAATCCGTGGTAAACACCATGCGAGGACGAGTCAACTTTGACACCCGTCAAGTGCTGTTGGGTGGTCTCAAAGCCTATCTCCCTGTGATCCGACGAGGACGAAGATTGCTATTCGTGGCCTGTGGTACATCTTACCATTCGTGTATTGCTGTCCGAGGTGTATTTGAGGAACTTACCGATATCCCCGTCGCCGTCGAACTTGCTTCCGACTTCCTCGATCGACGAACTCCAGTGTTCAGGGATGACGTGGCAATTTTCGTATCTCAATCAGGTGAAACAGCCGATACTATTCTTGCCATGAGATACTGTCTTGAGAGAGGAGCTTTATGTCTTGGTGTAGTCAACACCGTTGGATCAACACTTTCAAGAGAGACTCATGCCGGTATCCATATCAACGCTGGTCCTGAAATCGGTGTCGCTTCCACCAAAGCATACACTTCTCAATATGTTGCATTAGTCATGATGGCTGTTCAACTATCTGACGATTCAATTATCAAGACTGCCCGAAGACAACAGATCATCGATGGTCTTCATGATATCCCTGCTCAGATCAAGAAGGTTCTCGCCATGGATAAAGCTCTTCAAGAAATGGCTAAGAATATGTTGGCAAAAGAAAAGAGTTTACTCATCATGGGTCGAGGATATCAATGTGAGTCAGCTGACTCGACCCCTTTGCAGCTGGTGCTGACACGCTTGGACCATCAGATGCTACTTGTTTGGAAGGTGCATTGAAAATCAAAGAGGTGTCATATATGCATTCAGAGGGTGTAAGTGATCTCAGCTAGTATGTTCTTAGGTACGGCATAGCTGATGCGACGCGACGATAGATCTTGGCCGGTGAATTGAAACATGGTCCGCTTGCTTTGATCGATGAACATCTTCCGTGAGTAGATCAGCTGTGCCTTCAATAATATCTCTAATAGCTGACCTCCTTGCATTTCAGTGTCATCTTCATCATGACTCGAGACTCTCTCTATCCTAAGGTACAATCTGCCTTATCTCAAGTGACCGCTCGAAAAGGACGACCCAGTACGTTTCAGCTGCTGCATCGTTGCTTTCGCGTTTATTTCCGCTGACAGAGGCCTTTATTACAGTCATTATATGTAACGAAGACGACGACACAGTTTCCGATGCAGCTAAATGTATACGAGTACCTCAAACTGTCGATTGTCTACAAGGTTTAATCAATGTTATCCCACTTCAACTGTTGTCATACCGTAAGCCACTAATTCTTCGTCTATAATTCGAGATTTCAGCTGATATTTGACGTGGTATCTAGACTTGGCGGTAATGAATGGTGTAGACGTTGATTTCCCAAGGAACTTGGCTAAATCAGTCACTACTGAATAGACAAGACATGACTTTGCTCAAAATTTTTCCGGTTCACCGTGCATATTTCATTTCTCTCTTTCTTAAAACATACATACATAACATAAACATGCTCGTGATCTTCCCCTTTCTGCGAATTCCGATCATACAACATAATTCATCGAGCTCTCTTCGATATAGGATGTCTAGGATTGTTCATCAGGATTATCGCATAAGTAATAGAGGAAGGAAGGAGGGACAGGGGTGAATAGTGTGATCGTCTTATATACCCCCCGCATACTTCAATTTCTCAGTTTTATCACATACACTTTCTCTGTCAGTAGTTTTTTATTTCCTGTCATGTACATAATGAGCCTTGTGCATGTTGCGTGGTCTGTGACTTACTTCTCACTTATTGGAGAGTAAGACATTCATGTGTTGCCATAAAGAGGTTCGTGGGCTTCTAACGTGGTGATGAGCTACCACAACATGTTTTGTTGACGTTAAAAGGACAATGGGTAATGGCGTATATCCTTTGATCAAGCACGAACGAAGCGGTGGTCGGAGTGGAGTGGCCCTCTATGACTCGTTGGATCTTTCGGTCAGATAAGAATTTATATAAGTATTACATAGCTTGATGATCAACAAACTTCTTTCAGTGTCAAGATCATTCATTACTGAGAAAGAAACCCCACTCCAACGTTTGACGCGACTTGGCGAGCCTCCACTTGACTTCACCACTGAAACGACACATATACTCGAGTACACTCTTCTTGTCTTCTACAGGGACAATACCATCAACAACTACAATCCATTGACCATTCCGCTAATCAACTGGGATCGATCGAATCCGACTCTGGTCAAGTAGTCGAGTAAGATCATAGTACTTTGGGTTCGGTGATATTGCACTTTGGTGTAACACGGCTTGAACATTTTCCTTATCATTCTCCTTCTTCTTCTTCTTCTTCTTCTTCTTCTGCTTCGTTGAAGCCTTCGTTTATCACAACTACTTTACATTCAGCTTCTTGGATCCTCATCTCATACTCACACCAGTACAATAAAATCAAGATGTCGGACAAAGAAGACCCCATTCCAGTTCAGATAATAGCTAAATCAGATATCGAATCTACTCCATCAGAAAATAAGAAACCTAAATTCTACCATTTGGATCAATCACCCTCCTCCTCTTCTTCATCATCATCATCATCTTCTTCTTCCAAGGTAGAGGGGAATGGCGAGAAAGGCGCCACTGATGTAGAGATGTCTTCACCCGAATCTTCACCTTTTCCGATAACTCCTGAAGTTATCGTCCAACCTCCCACTTCTACTTCTCCAATTCATCAAATCTCGACTGACGCCGCTTACACTCAGCACGAGAACGAGGATGGAATCCAAGAGGATGGATCTACACAAAGAGTGAATCAAGACCAATACGCGAGAGAAGGGTCGGAGGGAGATCAACAGGAAGATGAAAATGAAAATACATTAGAAGCGATACCATTGACAGATGATCTTGAGAAAAACGAAGAATGGTGGGAATTGAAAATGACTTGGAAAGGAAACCACTATGATTTGAGAGTCGGAGGTAATGACATGTAAGTTAAATTCTGCTTTTTCCAATTACTTTTTTTCCCTTTCGTCATTCAACTTCGCATCATCCCACTATCCATTTGCGCTCTCTCATTCTATCATCTGTAGGGTTTTAGTACTGATTGTTTCGTGGATTGCCATTAGGGTCTACGATTTTAGGCATCGCATCTCGTCTTTAACAGGGGTGTCACCAGAAGGACAGAAACTTATAAACCTGTTACCTGGATCAAAAGGTAAATTAAGTGTTGAACATGATGCTACACGATTCGGTACTTTGGGAATCAAGAAAGGCGCTAAATTCGTCATGGTCGGTACGAGAGAAGAAGAGAGGTTTAAAGATCAATCTGGTGTTGGAATTGAGGTGAGTTGATTGATGACGACGAGTTATCATCACAGCAATCTCCAACGTTCTTGTATTCTACGCGTTATGTCATTGCTCAGATCTCATTGCTCAGAGCTCAGAGCTCGGATTTCGCATTTCGCTGACAATCCGCTCTCAGGTTGTCGACGACTTCGATGTCACATACTCAAATAAGGCTAAAGGTATCTCACCGGCTGATGACCCTAGGAATAAGAGACAAGTAGAAGAAATAGTAAAGAAAATTCCTATCACTGTAAGTTCTTCTGCCAAATTCATTTCCCCTACCAAATTCACCCCGAAGTCAAGGCTGAATCGATCGTAAGTAGATCATGAATGAACCTAGAGAAGGCAAGAAGTTACTCGTATTAGATTTAGATTATAGTGAGCTTAGACATCTCACTGATTTGCATTCAGATCGCCCAGCTGATTTTTACCGCAATGAAATTAACGTAGCTATAGTAGACACTAAACCACTTATAAGCGGTGCACTTCCTTCATCAGAATGTGCTAGACCGAACTTGCACGAATTTTTGGAATATGTTTATCCACATTATGATATAGTGATTTGGTCACAGACAAGTTGGAGATGGTTAGAATCTAAATTAGTTGAGTTAGATATGATTGGTGGTGATAGAAACTACAAATTATCTTTTGTATCTGATAAAAATACCATGTTCCCTGTGCGTATATACCATATCAATCCTCTGGTCTCCTGGGACTTGCAAAAGCGATGGAAGAGCTAATTTGAATACGGATGTGCGGAATAGGTATGGACGACCAAAAATGATAAACCATACAAACACGAGTAAGTTGATCCTTATGCGGGCTGTACGTTCTGGAATCTTAGCTTATATGATTGATAGGGTAAAACCTCTAGCTTACTTCTGGGCTTCTTTCCCTCATTGGTCAGCTAAAAATGTCAGTCAGCTCGAGTGATACACTTCGCACCGGGTGGTAATTAGCTGATACACATTCACGTAGACCATCCACATTGATGATCTGTCAAGGTGAGGTCCAAGTTTCTTGACGAGATATGTCTTTTGAGATCCCGCTGACGTCGAAACCCCCTTCAACTCTCTTAGGAACTTTGCCCTGAATCCCGGTGAAGGTCTCAAAGTGAGCTTCCCAGACCGTCTTGAAGACATCCCTCACACTGGACTTGTCAAAAGAAACATCCGCTGATATATGCGTTCCAGATTCGAGCATTCACTAAAGCTGGACAACCTGAAGGTTTAGCGGATAGGGAATTGGTCAAATTAGGTAACTACGTGAGTCCTCCGTTTCCTTTATACTTGAAAACGTAGGGTGCAATATCAGTATGACATAGCTCGAACCACGCGCAAGGACAAAAACTAAATTTCTTTTGGTATACTAGCTCGTCAACATCGCCAATGCTACGGACGATTTTACCAATTTAGACCATTCTGTGAGTGTCGCTTCGAATCTTCGAGCCTGTATAGCAAGTCTCCCAGCTGAATCAAAACCTCTTCAACTCGAATTGACAGAAATGGAAAAAGCACCCTCCTGGACCTTAGTGCTCCACAGGTTCATCGCCTGTACTATATCACCCATCATGTTCATTCATTACCAACGATTAACGTCTCTTTTTCACGAAATCCATTTCCGATGATTAGATTTGTAGAATAGAATTTATACCTACCTTCTGTAACTATATCCCCTTTCACATTCCTAGAGTGAATTCATCTCATGAATCTGTCTTGTGTATAGTAAGTATCCTGCTCTTCTATCCTTTTATATATAGTAACATTGTTGATATGCATACCACATGAATGAGGTGGTTTCAAAGTGGTATCACGTGATTCTTCGTTTCTGATGATATGTTTCAGCTGAAACCTTGTACACTAGGAAGTGGAGGTTAAAACCAGTGATGTTTCATAAACCATCAGCCCTTTTTTATCCTGTTTAGATTCACTCTAATCCCGTAGTTTACTGTCCTTTTGATAGGACATTGAAGAGATGGATAGCCCCGTTGAGCGGCATATACATGGCGAACCATGTCTCATCGCAGACGGAAATCCACGTCACAGAGCATATGTGGATGTTTCCAGTTGTAGGAATGGGAAATTGGAAGGCAGGTCAGGGTAAAAAGCGACTTTCAACATCATACTATCATGTGTATCACTATTGTATTAACGGGAAAATGTATTTGGTTGATCCATCTGACATCTTTTTACTTTCATGTCCATGTTCTAGTCTGGTGATGGGGAGCAGTTGACAATTGACACTCTCAAAACGAAGAAGGACAGATAAAAGACAAATAACCTTTTGGCAAGGGTGAGTCGATTTGACAGTGTCCTTTCATCGTCTACTCAAAGGGCATTTCATATGTAATTAACCAAACACTGATCGCAGTGAAAATAGTACTCAAGTCAAAACACCGTGCTTGAAATAAGAAACCCTTGATGGCGAATGACAAACCCTTGAAATAACATCACAGCTTTGTTTATCTTTCAACCTTCTTGTTGTGCAATCTGCAGCAATATACATTCAGACTCGAAACAACGAGATACGATTTAAAAGAATAATACCTTTCATACCTTTGATATTTCTCATACAGAAATCAATCTCTCTCACGATTTGGGAGATTTCCCGTGTACCGCATTTCATTTCTCACATTTCCACTCCTTTATGCGAAAATAACACTGAGGACTGAGGACCAAGGATCAAATTACCAATTACCAATTCTGGATTATCGTGGATCATTCCCCAATCACCAAGCCCCAGTCATACAGTGGAATCAGCTGTTCAGTCGCTGCTCCACATCAATCGTACTCGACCACTCTGCTTTTTTCACTCATTTCAATCTATCTTGTACTGTGACAGAACTCCATCATCACTCTTTACTTATTACTCAACGTTCGGAATTATACAATAAAACCACACCTGAAGAGCATCGTACCGTATTGTTTCGCACATAAAAAATGCGTCTTTTCTCTCCTGTCCTACTGGCGCTTTCACTGCCATCGATATACGCTCAGAGCTCCACATCCACATCATCCACTTCGCCATCAGCATCTCGATCGTCACTAAACTCCTCTTCATCAACCACATCACGTAGCAATTCATCGTCATCTTCTCATTCTGCTACACCCACATTGAACATTACGACATTTACAACGACACTTACGACTTATCCTACCACTACAACATTGTCTGAATCATTTCAGCCGGCTACAACATTAACACTATCATTCACACTCAATACATCAGATTATAGTTCTGTCAATCAAAGTATATGGCAAGGAGATTATACGAATGGTACTACCCCTTTTAATGGGACTGATAAACCATGGGAAGAAGGTGATGGTTTTTTACCTTTTAAAATCAAGATCGATCCTGCTTTTGGTGTATTAGGTGGTTTATTGATCATAAGTGGGATACCAGTGGCTGTGTTGGGAGGGAAAAATAGATGGTAAGTACACGTTTATTCCCTTTATTTCCTATTTTGAGGTGGTGATCATCGTCATCAGCAGCAGCAGCTGATCGTCGCCAACTACATGAAATGATTTCTAGGTCGTCAAATGCCATTTCGACAGGATACGCTTTGATGTTATTCACATTAGTCATGGTATTGAGATTTGGGTAAATATCTTCCTTCAGCCTCGAATTGAATTTATGATGCCATGCTGAACTCCCTCAAAATCTGTCTTCAGTGTCGAACCAAACTTGCAGCCACCATCACCTAATCCACCTTCGACAACTTTACGTGGATTATACTTATTAGCTTGTATAATAGCCAGTTTCTTCGGTGCAGCAGCAGGCATCTTCTTATATTCCTTTGCTAAATATTGGGTCTCAGCAATTGGTGGATTCACTTTCGGTTGGTTCTTATTAGCCACCAGGCAAGGTGGTTTGATAGATTCTGTACTCGGAAGATGGGGTCTATTAGGTGCTTTGACTGTCGGTGGATTGATATCAAGTTTACCAAAACAGACCAATGAATGGATGATGTTGATTTCAACGTCTTGGATCGGTGCTACTGCTTTTACCTTAGGTGTGGATTGTTACACTCGTGCTGGTCTGAAAGAGGTACGTCTAACTTTGTTGGTCCTGATGTCTGAAGAACATCCTTTGATGACACATCTATAAATATATTCGCCGTCCAAATTACTCAATGTTCGTTGAAATTGAAGTTGACAATCACGTTTTAGTTCTACATGTACAATCTCGGCTTTCATGATTTGTTCCCAAAATTATACGGATTCAAATACCCTCTTACACAAACGATGATGATCGAGCTTGGTCTCTTAGCTGCTATGGTTGTTGTAAGTTAAATTTCCCGTTTCCCGCCTTGGAAGCAAACCTAACCACTAAACTCACCGGTAGATCGGTGCAGCCATCCAATTCCGAGTTCTGGGCATGCTCACCAAGCGACTTAATAAGATGCGAGAGGAAGAAGAAGAACGTATCGAAGCTGAAGAAATTGAGAAAGCTGCTGAACGTTTCAAGAATGTCGGTGCCGAGCTCAACGAATGGGAAGAGAAACACGGTGCATCTAGTTCTGCTTCAGGGCCTGGATCAAGTGGTCCAACAGATCCTTATGGAAGTCTAAACGGATCAGCATTGAGAGCTACGAGAGAATCAGTTCTTTTACCTCAATTAGGCTTCGAATTTGATCGTGAACGAGATCGTGATTATAATTATGGTCGACCATCAAGTACACTCAGTTTGTTGAGAGATCCCGAAATGAGAAATAATGGCAATGGTAATGGTAGTTATGAGCCGTTATCTATAAAGTCACCCACCTTGAACATTCCCGACACACCTCAAAGTATGTTTATAGGTTTAGAAGAACTTAAACCCGCCGAACCAATACCTTCTTCACCTACAGGATCAGGATCTGACTCTGAATTAGAACAGAAAATGCGCCTATTAGCAGAAATCAAAAAAGCAAGAGAAGACGTTAAAGGTTCTTTAGATAAGCTACGATCATCAACTCCATCAGGTTCAGTCTCAATTGAAAGTGACTATTTGCTTGGATCGGGAAGAAACACTACTCCGACACCTACACTTGGTGTCACAGGCACAAGTGATAGAAGGGAAAGACATACATCGACTGCAAGTAGTAGGATTTTAGATTATTCATATCCAGCTTCCAAGTCTGATAATTCAGGTGAAAGACGTGATAGACATTTATCAACTACAAGCAGTGGAATATTGGATTATCCAATGTCTACCACTGGTGTTCATCACTCTACATCTACGTCACCACCAACACCGCCACCGCAATCAGATTGGGATCGATATTTATCAGAAAGGAAAGTGATCAGTCCAACTTCAAATACACAGACGCCTGAAACGTATCAATCTATGCAAACTCCTCAAAATGGTACTAACCCGAGAGATTACCCTCAGAGATCTTCTACCTATACTTCTGGTCCATTAACTTTGGATATGGATGTTAGGAGAGAAAGGACTACAAGTATGTTGGAACCTAGAGTATCAGATTTCGGATCAGGACCAGGACCAGGACCGAGAGATTCATCTCGTTTGAACGGAACTTATCCATTTGATAGACCGACTGGAAACATGTCAAGGACAAGAAGTGAGGGATTAGATAGAATTGGAGATGGAGATAGACCAAAAACCTATCATGATTACCTTGGAGGAAATAATGGTAATTTAGGTACTCCAATGATCATCGGTTCTGCGGCAAACGCAAGAGCTGATAAGCAGAATCAACGGACCAGACCAGCTAATAGTGGAAGAACAGCAATGACATATGACGAATTAGCTGAAAGACATCGTAAAAGGTTATCGAAATTACAAGATCCAGTCACTAGTAAGATGAAAGAAGAGATTGAGATTGAGAACGCGAGGAAACGGTGGGAAAAACAGAAACAATTGGAAAAACAAGGGATGAAACGAAAAGAAAGAGAAAGGTTTTATAGAGAGCAAGAACAACAAGCTGGCGGAGGTGGCCTAGAAGGTCCTGCTGCTGGAGGAGCTGGACCAGGTGTAGAAGGAAATAAGGGAAAAGCAAGAGAACAAGGTATAAACAAAGCTGAAGAATGGAGAAAAAGTGTCATACTCTCTCCGCCTACAATTTCCACCCAAGCCCCAACGAATGATAAAGCCAGAGAGCAGAAGAAGATTGATCAGAAGAAAAGGGCAAGTAGATCATTCGCTTCTTAGATCTGGATTGATCCATATCATCTGAGACCTGGACATTAAGACGGAAAGCGGAGATGACCATTGTCATATAGGTACTCACAGATCATCACGCTCATTAAGAACATTTTTCAATATCTTTTCTTTCCAATTACTCACACTTGGATGTTGATATCGGGACATTCATGTATCAACGAGTTGATATGTATATATGATGCAATGAAGGGTTATCTTGATGCATACTCGTATCAGAGGGAATTTGTAGATCGGTGTTTCGGCGATGTCCGATATGAATGTGCTCCCCGTTGTTGTGATCGAGAAAAGAAGAACGTCATTCAGCAATCGAAGTGCATTCATCCCGGATGCTGTTGATGCTCAACCCGAATCAACATCTTGATAACTCATCTTGCATGCTAGGCATCGCTTGTCAATATCTGAACAAGGCAACAATAATCTCAGTGGATGGATCTGGGATGATATAGGACTTTGAGCTGGAAAAGTTCTTGAATCAAGCTCATCCATCGAGAGTGAAAGTCATTTCAAAGACGCGTAGAGGGTAGAAAGGATCACAAACGTTCATGGACGGGTCTCTCTCCTTTTCCAGCAATGAATAGTAAGGATTGATACTTTCTTTTCATCATTCATCTTCCGTGATCTTCTCACTTGCATAAATTTAGTATATACATGATGCTGACATGGCGTTATGTGTAAATAGGGAATGGCACGATCATAGCTTCTGCCTTTTCATTCTGCCAGTGGATCTAACTTGTAATTGCATTGGGTGGACGTCCCATTTCGTACAGAATTCAGGATATACACTTCAACAATTATTACCAATCAAGAATTGCTCAGCTCAATTGACATCCTTATTCGAAACAGTAATCATTCCCCACTCCCTCTTGAGACGATCTCGCGGTTATACGATATACACTTGAAATGACCAAATTATCCTCTTCGTTATCATATAAACTTCTTAGAAGATGGGATGGATTTCTTCGATGTTTACCACCTTTTTTCATTCCTGCCAGATGGGAAGTATGGTCCGATGCATCTGGTAAAGGTTACGGTGGACATCTGGGACCGCAATCAAGACCTCTGGACGTGTGGCAAGAAGCTCACCCTTATCTATCAAATGGCAAAGGTTCAACTGAATACGTAGAGGCAAAAGCAGTTTTACTCAGTCTGAATAAATGGAAAAATGTCCTCAAAGGTAAAAAAGTCTGGTGCTATGTTGATAATTATCAAGTTTATCAGACTTTAAATAAACGTTATTCGTACCAATTAAATCACAATCACAATCACAATCCTAATCATACTACGAATAGCAATTCCACAAAATTGTATTTCACACCTAATCCATTCTTCCTATCTACTTCGTTAATCACTTTCCAAACGACACCTCCTTATTCACATGAATCACAAGATCAAGATCGGACTCAAGGAGAAATGCAAATCCCAGAACCAAAGCCAAAACCACAAGAAAAAGAAAAAGAAATCAAATGTCCAAAAGTCAGATCAACTTTTGAAGAAATCGATAAATTGATAAAAGAAAATCAGATCACTCTGAGAGCAAGATGGGTTTGGGGGAAAGATAACGTATTGGCTGATAGATTATCAAGATTGGGTAAAGGAGATGGAAGAGGTACTTTGACTCCTCATGTCAGACAATTACTCGATGCTGCTAAGAGAAGTACGCAAGATGTTTTATCTGAAGATAGTAGTATCAGTGGTAGCAGTAGCACGAGAGTCGCCTAGAATGAGGGATTGGAAGCAAGCGGAAAGAGTGGACATCGGCCAAAGAGACTGATGTCAATATTAGTTGTTGTACCATACTTCATAATTGTAGTTTGTTTACCTGTATATCCACTGGCACTCGGCGATCTCCGCCCTGTTCACATGTCAAACTGTTGTGGGATATCAACTTTACATTTTGCATTCATCTCTTGGTGATAGTCTCAAGGATTTAAAATATCCTTGACTAGAACAGGATATCTGTCAAGTACAAGTTCTATGATGTCGTCTGTCACTTCATCATCATCATCATCATCGTCTATAATAATCCCTATAATTCCTTCATCGCCTTCACTTCAATCTCACTTATCAGCACTCGATATCCTTTCTCTCCGTCTATCGAATCTGACGTCCTCGACCACTCATTCAGCCCGAATACCTCTCATTGGCAAAGCGTCCATCAGGGGTGATATAGTACATACGAATGATATCAAAGTGAATATAGGTCGAGAATGGTGGATCGATATGACTGCTCAGGAAGCTTCTGAATACGTTAAAAGGAGGAAAGACTATTTGTTACTGGAACATGCAAGATTACTTGAAGGTAAAAGTAGACCATATGCTATAGACGCATTGTCATTGCAAGGAGGTGAATCAAACATAAGAGATAAGGAAGGAATGAATCAGTCGGAAAGGTACCAGAAAGTAGGGTTTCATCCGATATTTTATGATCAACCAGTTGCTGGGCCTTCGAAATCTCCCCTTCATGCAAGAGAGGCAAATCCCGTAGAATCGTCTGAGGAGGAAGACCGATCTGCTTCATCAGCGGAGAAGAAAAAGGATATCAAGACGTCTATTGAGCCAAGTCAGTCTAGTACAAAGTCAATAGAACAACCTCGAGATGTGATAAATCCAATCAAGCAGTCTCAGCAACCCAAAACACCACCAGAAGCGTCATTGGTCGATATACTAGATGAGCGGGGTACAGCATCAGGACAACATGATGCTGCGGAGGAGGACACGGTAAGGAGAATCCCTCATCTGTTTTTCACCATATCCTAAGTTTGCTGATGCGGACTTCTCTCTTCACGTTAGACATTGAATGAAGAGGGTTTACCGTTCCACGAAATCCGAGAAACGCTTTCTGGCGAAACCATCGGTGCACCACCTCCTCCCAACAATGAGGCTTCAACAGCATCCATCGAGGAAAAGGAGGAAGACGACTATTTCTCATCTGAAGCTGTTGCTCGCCGAGCTGCTTTGAGAAGAAAATTGTTCAATGAGAGTAGTTCAAGTGAAGGTGAGGATGATGATGATGATGATAATTATGATACTCAGGTGAAAGGGAAATCGAACGTTCCTGGTGTGTTACCTATCAAAGCTAAGGGAGGTATAATCCACGCCAAGCCAATAGGAAAAGAACCCACCCTTGAACAATTTCAAAATACTTCCCTGCTTTCTCAACCAGAAAGAAGATTATCTTCTTCGTCAGGATCTTCAATGCCAATACAAACTAAATCCATCTTGAAGCCACCTAAACCGCCTACGAGAAAGAAATCAGTTACTTTTGATCCTTCATTACCTTCACCGCCAGATTCACCAATGCCTTCACAATCACATGCACATTCACAAATCGGTAGATTCGGTTTCCCATTGCCCCTTGCAGTAGATGATGATACTCATGAATTTACTGAAAAATCTGTTCCTGTAATACCGACTCCACAACCTCGTCAAAAGAAAGATGATAATTTTGCTGGGTTCAAAAAGGGCTTTTTATCTCCTACACCGACTAATACCATCAGCAATACCAACGCATCTCAATCAAGTTCAAATCCTTCAGCGATTACAAAGAAACATGTAAACGAAGCTGTAAAATCTATTGTGCCTGAAAAACCTATTCCGTCAACAACATCATCATCATCATCGGCGATCACGAATGACCAGAACTCATTACCTAAACCCAAGAAACAGAGTCTATTCTCCCAAAGATTAAGTCAACCTGAAATTGACGCTTCTGCGCCTTCGATCAATACCACCACGTCCACTAGGATACCTAACTTACCTAAAGTCTCGGAAAGTAAAGGGACCACTACACTGAAGTCAGGTGTCATCGAAAAACCTCCTATAGCTTCGACATCAGCTGTCCAATCTGTAGTCAAAGAGAATTCCAGTTCGCCAATCACGAATCAGGATAATTTGAAGATCATTGAGAGACCCCTCAAGATCGCAGAGCCAGAAATACATAAAGCTTCTATCAGTCAAATACGCTATGACGGAAATGACGACGACGACGGTGATGATGGTGAGGAGGATGATGAATTCAGTGAATACTCAACTGGAGAAGAAGACGAGTATGATTTAGATGAAGCTCTATTAGCTAGAGAAGTAGCATTGGAATATCATCGTAGACAAGCTTATAAACCTTTAAATCGTGATCCAGAAGATTATATTATGGGTGAAGAAGACAACGATCAGGATCAAAAATCGAATGATGATGCAGAAAGAGTGATGTTGGGCTTACCTAGAATATCAGATGTTGATCCAGAAGGCAATGGACCGATGATAATCAATCCTACACCGGACGATTTAAGAAGGTTCGTTAGGATAGGTAGATTAGAGAATGGTAATTTGGTTTTAGCTCCGGGTGAAGAAAGTTTGGACACTGATGAATCAGAGAACGAAAATGAAGATGATCAAGGTGGTGCTGGTGCAAACCAAGAGGAAAGAGATAACAGACGGAAAAGAAAAGAAAATAGAGAAACTATTAAGAGACAATTAATGGGTTTAGAAGTCCCTTCATCAGTATCTAACATCAACGACGAAGAAAAGAGAAGATTGGAAAAGAGTCAAAGAGGTAGACAAAAAGTAGAGAACGATTGGAAAAATTCACTACCACCCACTTTGACTTCAAGCAGCCCACGCAATGAGATTGCATCAGGATCTGCCATGGAAACAACCCCACCGAATGCTACGAAAATGGAAAAACCTAGAATTACCTCAAAACCACCTATAATACCACTTGCGTCTGAATCATCCCCATCATCACCTGTCGAAACCATCACACCTTCCTTACCAGTGTCCGCACCAAATCCTTTGACGCAAAAGGATAAAGACCCTGAAAAACCTAAGAAGATTTCGAAATTCAAAGCTGCCCGTATAGCATCCAATCAATGATGACGTTGTTTATATTATATCATGTATAATCCATAGTAGTATGAAGTACAGCCTAGGGTATGTGATCTATATGTTTATGCATACTGCCGCTGCACAATCTGAACCGCTCCCAATATCTCATATGCTAGAAGACGTGGTCCACGTTATAGCAGTACCTTTATGCGGCCTGGCCTTCTGAGGAGAAGAGTTTATCCAGTCCATCTTCAACGGATTTGATCTTACTGAGAAGTATAGAGATTGCTTCTGGTATCAATTCTTGGGGTTGATATTGACCTGTTGACTCTACGTTGACTATTGAGACGACGGGAGTCAGCTGATATCCTTTCCTTTCAAACGAGTTCAACTCTTCTTCTTTCATTGCTCTGAATCTGAAACGAAGATACGCAAAATATCCAACTCCTCCATGTCATCGTAACGTGTTAAGCCATAAAACCGTACTCACAGATGAAATGATCTCTTATCCTATTCAATGATACTTTATCCGCAAATTCAGGATGTCTCAATACCTCTCTGCTGACCGTATCTTTTCTTGGATTCTTCACTATCACTTGATCGTTTTCAATCTCAATCACACCTTCTGGGAAACATTTTTTGAATTTCTCTTGATGTTCTGACGGGATGGGTTCACGAATTATTATATGAGGTAAAAGTCGATATGATGCGGTTGCTAAATCACAAGGTGGGACGTCAGCTACATCCATCCATCCAAGAGCTCTTCATCAAGGTCTTCATGGTGCACCCCGTCCATCCAAATTATCACAAGCAAAAGACAGAAGGATACAAGGAAGTCAAGATTGGTGGCGAATGCAAGAGGTACTGTACTCACCGACAGGACTGAATTTAGCATGATCCATTCCAACACCTTTTCTAGCGAAACAATGTAGATCAATCTGTTGACCTGGTCTCAATTTACATAACAGTATATCTTGATCAACAGGTTTTGGTTCCTTCCCTTTGTATTTCCTAGCTTGATCACCTGATGGAGACCATGTCATCATACCTGTATAGACGTTTGAATCGTAATATAATTTTCTTGGATCTTTCTCTGATTTATCGACTCCAGGTTTTCGATCACATCTTACTCGTAATTCAAGTACTATCGTATCTGTTTCGTGCGGGTGTGCTTGTTGTGATGCTATACATTACGTTGTGAAACAGAGTATAATATTTTGTCAGTCATAAAATCGGTTTCACTCTTTGAATAGTCTGATGTATAAGTCATGGTAGATATAACTTACGTTTATAGTTCAATGATCTAGGATCTATCTTCAACGGTACTAATCCCACTCTATGACATAAAACCTCATCTTGCATAATGGAGGTATTGTTCCACACGTAAACCTCCTCCACAGCAACAGTCGGTACCTAAACTTGCTTTCGTCAGCTGATGTCCGAAAGATAATGAAACATCTTTCAGCTGATCATTCGCAAAAACAACGTACCTCAGCAATCATTACTCTTCTTAAAGCATTTGCGATTGAGGCATCTACGCCGACCAAGTCAAATTCGATTGTAGACGGCGTCAAACGCTGTACAGAGGTGATGAGGTTCTAGAATCAAAAACCAAGTGTTAAATTAGCATAAAAAATCCTCTGCTGTTCGACCCAAGCTGAGGAGCAGGATTATGACAAGCTCACCTCCTTGAACTTTTGTAAATTCCACGAATGATCTTCTCCAGGATAATGTCCGGGAAATTCTGAGCCAGCGACCTATATTTCAATGGAGAGTCAGCTTTGTTGTAGCTTTCGACCTCGAGACCAGATGTAGAGCAGCATGGCCATCGTAGTAAAAGGACGCTAAGCGTCCAGTGATGATTGCAATCCGAAGAAGACATGGAGCAGGTGGTGAGGTCCAGGTGATAATGTACTTACGGCTCCAATTCGTTCCGGTAGAACCTGGACATGGCGTCGAGTATCATCTATCGATTGGGGCATGATGATCAAAGCTGTAAAGGTGAAGCAGATGCGTTGCTATATGTATATGTGAGGTTGTTCTGTATGCAAGGATGATGCCAAAGCTTTCACAATAGACAGACGTTGAATTTTACGTTTTCAAAACAGCAACAATCCTCGAGATGAAGTTATAAATCAACTTTTGCTTACATGGGCGGAGTGATTAGAATATCCGCCTCATCACGTGACCGGCCTGTGGTCCGAAGCTTGTTTGATCACGTGACACCCTACTTTCATTTTGTTGGATTCGTGCCTGGTCATTCCTGTTTTTTGGGGAGTGTGGGGTATGGTGAGTACCCCGCAATCTGTATTGATTGATTGAATTTCCGGTTACTGTCAACATGAACACTGTCCGAAAATCATCCTTCATATACTGATGTTGAGCTGCTGTTACTCTGTCACATAGTTATAGCTACTCTCGTGCTCACGAAAGGGAGAGAAGACATAGGAAAATCATCATGTCATCTCCTCCGAACTTGTTATCGAGCCTTGACTTGATACCAGGCTTGAATTCTCCTGTAACCGTAGGTTCACCACAATCATCCACACCTTCTTCACCTCCTTTACCAAATCATCACCTACGATCTAAAACAGCTCCGCCGTCAACCTCTCGACCACACATCCTACCAGCCAACATTAGCAATGACGACTCTTCAGAGCACGATTCTCCTTCCCCACCATCTTCGACGGAGTCTAGTCCAACCGCCAACCACACCTCTTGTCTTCGAAGAACCACTTCGTCCCTATCAGCAGGATCGAATGGCAATGGTCGAGAAAAGAAAAGACTTAGATTCACGTCTTTATCTCAACCTCAAGCTGGACCAAGTAGGTCAGCTGGCCATGTTGTCTTTCCAGGAAGATCACTTGAAGAAGGACGATTGAATGGAGATCCTTCAGGGACAAAAGGTATACCTAGAGATCAAGTTGATTATCTAATGAGTGATCCTGGAACCCCAAATCTATCAGAAACGTAAGCCTATCCCATCAGCTGGATGACAATCCACATTTCTTCAGTAGCTGAACAGTTGGCGAATACAGTGCCGATCAAATCAGAAGAACCCTTTCTTTAGCCTCCCTGGATTCTCTGCTCCTTCTCTCAACAAACCACTCGGAAAGAGATAAACTCATAGCCGAAGTATCAAAAGCAGGCAAAGGTCTAGTTTGGAGACATCAGGATGAGAAGAAAGCTCTTCCTCGTGATCCTGAAAGAGCGGGAGTTCTGGCGTTAAAGCGTGGTTTGCGTGAGTCTTCTTGGTTTAACTGTATGCTGATAGATAAAATCTGAAGTAAGCTGATATTATCGACGTTCGCTTTAGGCTCGTTCTTGTTGGCTTTCTCTGTGAGAGCAGGTGTGAACGTTTTGATAACCCTATTTCGGAATCTACGGAGCAAGAAATTACGCCTGGCACTTTTCCGCCACGCCATATTTGGTCAAGAACCTTTTAGATTTGGTGCCATGATTGGTACATTCACTTTCCTCAATACGCTAACCTTACATATACTTCGACTGGCGCCACCTATCGGATACTATAAAAGACGGATCAAAAATGGTATATTCAATAAACCTACTTTTGGACCTCCAGAAAGAGAAGGTGATGAAGGTGAAAGGAGGTGGCAAGCTGCTGTTGCTGGTGCAGTTGGAAGTTTAGGTTTATTGTGGGAAAGTACCAGTAGAAGGACTGGAGTTGCACAACAGTGAGTTGAGCTTTAATTCGAATGATGTCGATAACATCGACTAACGAACTGCAACAGGATGTTCGTCCGAGGTCTTCAAGCTTCATATAATCAATATACACCTCGATTTGGCATACATATACCTCATGGCGATTTACTGGTTTTCGGTGCTTGTTGTGGTCAGATCATGTTTGCATGGCTACTGAGTCCTGAAACCATACCGAAGGAGTACAGTGCATGGTCAGTTGAAAGAAGGAGAAGTGAAGCTTCAGCGGTAGCTGACTTGCTGAAATTATTAGGATTCTGCAAGCTTCTCGTGTACCGGATTTCGCTGTGATGGCAAACCGAACCGCTGTGAGGCAAAGGATCATCGACCCAAAGCAAGTCCAAAGAGCGTTGGCCCATAAGGTGAATTTGTGAACCTTGATCTATTCAATTGTCATGATAGCTGGGCTAACCGTAACTGTAGGCAATAACGCCGTCAAATCGCAAAGCACTAGAACAGGTCTTATTGAAGCTGAAAGACGGATGGAGACCATCCGCCGTGCCATGGTAAGCTTTCGGCTGGGGTGATTTCGATCAAAGCTGATAGTTGCGACAGTGAAATGGTTCATCCTTGGGTTGATCGGTGTCCCGAGACCAACTTCAGGCGTTTCTTTGCTGTCTTTGTCAGTTTACAGCTGTAATCTATCATAGACGCAGTGAACTGACAAATCCTCTCCTGTACACAGCGATTCATGCTTCCAGTATACTCGGCTCTTCATTTGATTCCTATGCTTGTTCTGCGAAGACATCACGTGCAAAGAGATCCTTTGAGAATGTTAGCGAGAGCTGTATGGGGCATAACGAGAAGTTGTTCTTTCCTAGGAGTATTCGTAATGATTTATCAGAGTAAGTTACCCCAAAGAGGATCCCCATGCATTTTGAGCTTCATTCACTAACCATCACCTCCTTAGTCCTTTTCTGTATGCGCACCCAGTCAATCGAGCAGGGTTGGGGTACAAGCTGGCTTCGAATTGCATTGAAGAGGAAGGAGACGTTCTGGTTGATGGGCTTCAGTACCTGTCTATCTTTGTTAGTCGAGGAGAAAGTAAGTTGACCTAAAACTTCCCTAGCGTACTCTGGACGTGACGCTGACATCATTTGACTTCTCAGAAACGTCGTGCAGAACTTGGTCAGTTATTGCGTTGTGTTCGCTTCGAAAGATCGTCAGCTGATTTCCAGAAACGTTCTACAGCTATGTACGTCCTACCTCGGGCGTTGGAGTCCGCTTGGTCTTCTGCTCGTAAAAGGGCATGGGTACCCATCGTTCCTTTCGGAGAGACGATCTTGGGTGCAGTAGCTATGGGTATGGTCATGGATGCTTACAAGGTGAGCTGACTCCCAGCTGAGGGATGCATTCGTCCCTGCTCATTGCTGATGACATTTGCGCGGGGTAGCATTCACCTGATTCTATGAGTGGTATTGTTAAGAGATTGTTATTCCAACTTGTTGGACCTGTATAATCAGTAATGAGGGGAACTTGTACGATTACCATGTAGGAAGACGAGCTTGAACGATTTCGACGCCGGAAGATAGTTATCTCAGCAATGATGATGAATGTAGCAGGGAATATATGAAAACCCTACGAGTACTCGTAGGATTGTGGATATTCTAATATTCGGGAGGCACACAGTGTATAACACTTCACGAGGATTACGGTATTCAGACAAACACTTTTTGCATGTATCGTAGTTGAAACACAACAGGATATCGGTTTGCCACTCGCCAGAATCCTACCCTGTTAGGCTTCAGTCAGAGAATGCAAATGGAAATCCGAAGCAATAATGAAGAAGCAGGAAATGCATGTAAATCAACTAAAATAAGATGAATCTTTTCCTAGACAATATTACGATACACAAACTTGACCGCCCAGACTCAGAAGCTAACTAAAGCAGGAGAAATCGCTTAAGCAGCGGTGGGTTTGGTTCCTGGCTCGAAGGTGTAAGTAAGACCACACTTTCCACAAGATTGTCTGTCCTTGTGCCAAGCCATGAAGACACCGGCACCACAAGTAGGAGCGGGACCTATGAGAGTGACCAAAGTCAGCATCAAGTGCAGGTGGCAAATTGTGAATTGCGATTACTTACATTCTCGTCTAAGTCTTTGGATTTTACCGTCAGATCCGACCTTGTAGTACTTGAGAATGGCCATCTTGACCTTCTTTCTCTTGTGCTTGATCTTCTTGGGGGTGGTCTATGATTCCCAAAGGAAAGAGAGTCAGTAGGTTATTTACGACTGGGGGTATATATGTGAGGCAGATATCACTCACGTAGTTCTTCTTCTTCCTCTTTTTGGCACCACCTCTCAATCTCAAAACGAGATGGAGGGTAGACTCCTTTTGGATGTTGTAGTCGGAGAGAGTTCGACCATCCTCAAGTTGTTTACCGGCGAAGATCAATCGTTGTTGATCAGGTGGGATACCTTCTTTGTCTTGAATTTTAGACTTGACATTGTCAATAGTGTCAGAGGATTCGACCTCGAGGGTGATGGTTTTACCCGTAAGGCTAAACGATGAATATCAGTCAGCGATTTGATTTCTGGTCGTAGTATTTTGGGTGATGATGAAGACTCACGTTTTGACGAAGATTTGCATCTTGTGAGCTTCTGTCTATCCAAATATGGAGTCCTCAATCAAAAGCTTGAAGAAAAGAAGAAAAGAAACAAGCGATCAAGATGGATGAATCAGCTTTTCAACGGTATCGAGTGTGGGCTATGGTCTATGGTGGGGTTAAAGGAGATTTTTCGTTGGATCTTCTGGGAATTACCGATATCGCCGAGAATGGCATTTTACAAGTGGCAACTCTTCCCTTTGTTCACGTGCTGACCACGTGGGCCGTCTGCAGAGCTTGCATGAGGGACATCGATTCAAATGATGTTTGTAAGGCATTGGGCATTCATGCGGTACATATTTGATGATCAAATTGTCAACCAAGACATAATGGCGCTACCGCCATCTCCACAACCTTCCGATCACTTTGGATGTGATACTATATGTAAGACAAACTCTCAGGAATGCGAAAGGGTATCATTTGTATCAGTCATCACGAATCCTGCCTTTTATAATGAGCGGGAGAAGCGATAAATCATCAATTGTCCCGGCCTACTAAGCTCTTTATGCAATCCCGGTTTGATCTAACAGTAGGTCAATTCTTTAAGGCTGAAGAACGCTTTGTGTAGAATACGATTTCAAAGCAAGTCTTATGTGTTCAGAAGAATCACAATGTTTCTTAACTACACTGGATACTTATCACCTTGTTCAGCTTTTGTATCATGTACACCTGAGTGTATCATCCATTCACTCTCTCCGCGCTTGTCGGCGATCAGGTTTGATTGACGTCTGCTTTCGATCATCGTAAGAATGTGCAGTGTTGAGTAAGATGGGGGCTTCCGGAGTACGCGCTAATGGTCTAAGTCGCCACTAGGATGATCTTCCGATGTGCAGGTTGGAGATAGCGTTTATTCCACCTGTCTTGGAGGTTGATTTTAGCGAAGACTTGGACCTGAGTGCGAGAGTGGAAAGAGTGCTTATCGTTTGTTCTCAAAGAAAAAAAATGATGGTGTAATGCGGCCCGTTTCGTGTGCAGGAATGATATCAATGAGGACATACGGTCGTATCCTCAACATCATGCAGTGGTAGAATCAAGCTTTCCGTTAGACGAGCGAGTTGTGATCTGCCCCGTTTCCGAACTTTGTAAGCGGGACAAAAAATATTCATCATAATAAAACATGAAAAAGCATAGCTTTTTAGCAGTTCGCTACTGTCACGCCTTTCCAGCCATATCCAAACGTTCAGTTCTTGTGTTCCCGTCAATCCGGAGATTTCCATATACGTATGATGTGAGTGGTTTTTCTTGTAGCCAAAATCAGAAAGCCTCTCATGGTCATCAATGACTAATTATTGGGTGTTCAAACGGTCCTTTTGACTTCCAATGGTCTTACATCGGAATACCATCAGACCACCCATTCTTGAATGTATGTTCACAGTAACTACTAGTACTAGTGGAGCCAGCCTGGAAAGAAAATCTTGCGCTTGAATGTTATTGTGACTTATCGAATCCATTTATACGCTGATTCCTTGCGTCGATAAAAGAATCTAGCGTTTTGAACGACTTCAAAATGATCCAAATCTTTGCTCACTTGTAGCTTGTGAACGATCCCATCATCATCTTCAAGTTGATATACCTTGGCAGCTAAAGTTCCCTTATTGTCCATGCATTCCGCGTAAACTTGTGTGATGAAACTTTGGATATTGATTGGCACACGGGTGATATCGGAATTATTGTTTGCTTCACTCATTCCAGCTGAGAATCCAGTGATCGCGCACAAGTAACAGTGATGATTACTGAGTTTGAATTATCAGAGCACAAAAACAAACGATTCTGAAGATGAACATATCTCCGTAGTTACCTGGTAACATAGGGATTTGTTTACACCATCTTTTTGCCCTAGGAGTGTATAGATATTTTATATATGCATATGGGATTTTTTGGCCACTCGCGGAAGTAAAAAAAGCAAAAGGATATATACTCGTGAATTTGCCACTTTCGTATGCACAGAAAAGGAACTCCACCCAAAAATGCACAGACCACGCAAATGTCTCACCTTTGGCAACCCAGTTTCCATTCACTCAGTCGTCTAAACACATCTTCTTTTCCTTCTTTTTCCCCCACTTCCTTTCTTCACCTTGGTTTACTCTCATCCTCCTATCAAACTCAACTCCTCTTGCCTACTCATCTCGCCTTCCGTCCCTTAACGTCCCCTCCCTCACTCCGACTCCTTCACAAACCCACCTCTCGTCGCCTTTCTACCTTCTACACATCCCCCCCTCGAATCTTCATTCATAATGTCTGACATCGCTCCTGGTGAGTAGCATCGTCTCTGTTTCAAGCTCACAGCTCTTTACTTTATTTGTCTGTCATCGCGCGTGTCAGACGTGTCGAGACCTCAGCCTGAAGTTTGTTTCGCTGATACGACATTTCTTTTTGCCTCTTCCCCTTGTTATTGTTACAAATAGACCAAGTCTCCCCCAAGACCGCCCAAGAGGCTACCGCCCCCGCCGCTGCTTCCCCTACCACTGGTGGTGAGAATGGTGGTGACCACCCTTTATCCCTCCGTTCTCTGGTCTCTACAAAAGAAGCAGGTATCATCATTGGTAAAGCCGGATCTACCATCGCATCCATCCGAAACTTGACTGGAGTCAAAGCCGGTGTTTCCAAGGTCGTTCCTGGTGTTCAAGATCGAGTTTTCTCAGTCTCAGGTGACCTCGAATCTGTTTCTTCCGCTTATGCCGAAATTGCTCGACTTTTACTCGAAACTCCTCTTTCTGACTCTTCCCTTCCACCTCCTCCTGTTGGATCTTTCACTTCCATCCGACTCTTGATCTCCCACAACCTTATGGGAACAGTTATCGGTCGATCAGGTCTCAAGATCAAACAAATCCAAGACCTCTCAGGTGCAAGAATGGTAGCTTCCAAAGAGATGCTTCCTCAATCTACCGAACGAGTCGTAGAAGTTCAAGGTTCAGTCGACGCCATCAAAACTGCCGTAGCTGAGATCGCCAAATGTCTTCAAGAAGACTTTGACAGAGGAGCAGGTACTGTCCTCTACCACCCTGGGGCTGCTGGAGATGCTGGTGTCCTCGCTGGTGGTCTTGGTGCTCAAGCAGTCACTGGACCAACTGGTGGTATTAGGAGAACTTCAGTTGCCGCTGGATTCGGCAACCCCTTCCCCTCCGGTGAACGAAGAGGTTCTCAAGTACCTAGAGCTTCTATCTCAGGTGTCGCAGGTGGAGAGAGAAGACAATCTGAAGCTCAACCTCAAATTAACCTTAACGACCCCAACCTTAGAACCCAAAACATCTCCATTCCCAGCGATATGGTTGGTTGTATCATGTGAGTAGACACATGTGTTTTGCAAACAAGGCAAGATTCGTATGCTGACATCATTTCAGCGGCCGAGGCGGTTCTAAAATCACCGAAATCCGACGACTTTCTGGTTCTCGAATCTCCATCGCTAAAGTACCCCACGATGAGACTGGCGAACGAATGTTCACCATTCAAGGTACTCCTGAATCCACCGAGAGAGCTTTGATGCTTTTGTACTCTCAGCTCGAATCTGAAAAGGAGAGACGTAAGTTTGATTTACTCTGAATGCCGCGCTGCATCGGAATACGGGCTAATATCTCTTCATCTTTATAGGAGTCAATCAGAACAACGATAACGTTGAGGCTGCCTAAGCGCATCATCTCCCTGATCAATTCCAGATTCCTGATTTGTGCTCCCCCTTCCCCCCTTCCCTTCCCCATGTTGAAACTTCCTCTTTCCTTTCGCCCGTCTTAAAAGCTTTCCTGCCGTCCGTCTTTCTTTTCTTACATGTCATTCCATCTGTCGAAATTTCCGCCTCTTTTATTTCTCACGAAGGTTTTTTTGGTTTACACTCTCTTCTCCATATTCCTATTATCATGTAGACCCAAAACTGCTTTCGAACGTAGCAGGGAAACTGCTGGTATAAGAAATTTGTCTGAGAAGAGGATGTCAAAAGAGAAGAAACACAAATACAAGCATCAGCATATATCAACATTTCAGAGGGAATTTGCTGCGAGAATCATCATATTTTTCATGAAATTATCAGAATGACATCCCATTTTTACATATTCATATATACTTTTTCTTTATTTTGGGGATGTATATGAATGTGAATGTCTGTCAAGTGCGACTATAGCGGCTTAACTTTGCATGTTCATGGCTCCTGATTTGAGTCCTCTGTTGTCGCTGCTGTTCAGGACATGAATAATGACAAAGTCACCAGTAATAAACAATATAATAATTGTAATAACTGTGGGGTTCATGTTCCCCACAAGTTACAGTTTGTGTTGACTATCTTGTATAACTATCCCGGTTACATTCGCGTCGTTCCGAGAAAGACAGAATAGATAGATAGCCCAACGAAATCCCATGCTGGTATCCACTACGTCCAACATCATCAATCACAGGTGTACTCTCTTCACTGACTATCTGCTCAGACATAAGAACGAATCGGAAAACAACAACGACGACAACATACACGCATCACGAACCAACCACATACCATACAAACAAGGTTCAACTCAAGCTACTTGAGCAGCTGATTCGCACTCCCTACCCTTCCGCCCATTCAAGCCGCTTGAGAACTATCGAAACCCCAACCTTATTGATTGGAAACGTATACTCTCATACCATGTTTAGATAACATTACCTGGTTAGTCAATCAAGGTGAGTTAACAAAATTACAGAGATCTTTTCCACTCACCACTATCCTCTGAGTATCCTTTATCAATTCGCTCACTAATTTGTACTCGTTGTTGATCAAATCGCTGATCACTCGTCATGATGCTTGATTCATCTTTTGTTCATAAGATGAATACGCTGAGTCGGATAGATTCGTATCTATCATCTCTCATTGCCTCTCCTCCGCCTCATAAACGACCTCCTACAATACCATCCATTCGACGTTCGATCACACCACCTTCACCTTTACCACGTGATCCCTCATCATCGATATCTACAGGTAATCCAATACCCAGATTATCTAATTTACCACCTACGCCAAGACCCAAAAGACGACGACCACCAACACGTAGAATACCACCTACATATTCTTCTATAAAAGTTCCACCTCCCACTACACCTTTGATATTTCGTATAGCATTGGTATTATGGTCTATCCTCTTGTCATTTTGGAGAAGTCTAGTTGGCGAAACCAGATCAGGGAGAAGTAGAAGTAAAACGAATAAAAAACTAAGAAATAAAAGGAAAGGAAATGATACTGCTACTGCTACCTTAGGGGAGGGTGTCGCAGTAGATCTCGGAACTGGAATTGGAATCGGTGTGGGTGATGTTCTAAGAGAATTAGGTGAAAGCTTAATGGTTCATGCTGGAATAAATACATCTCAATCTCAACTTCTAACGGGGAACGGAAATGAGAATGAGAATGACGGAAGTGAGGTTGATCAAGAAAAGATCGATGAAGAAGATGAAGACGACGACGAAGAAGAAGAAGGTGAAGATTATTTAAGTCCAGTCACTCGTGCACCTGAAAATCAAGATTCATTAGATATTCCACCTCCTACAGAAAACGATTTTGCAATAGCTATAAAAGATGATACATCGAAAAACCCTGCGAATTTTACATTCAGATTGAAATCCGCTCTACCAACGAAAAAACATGACAATATTAACAATATAATTAGATCTGGAAATACTCGTGAACAACAAGAAGAAGAAGAAGAAGAACAAGGGTTGATGATGAACAAACCACCCAGATTGAATCAAAGGAAATCAATAACATTTACAAGTTTTCAAAAGCAACCTTTACCTGCATCGATCTTGTCGAATCCCACTCCAAAGCTGATTTCCAATAATAATATCAACAATAACGATCCAACGAAGAAGAAAAACAATCTGACAAAGGTAGATATCATTGATATCGTGAATAAAGAAGAGTCAGATCGGGATCGTGATTCTCCGACACGTAGATCTGGTATATTAGCGAATCCAATCTCAAACTCGATATTAGATCCATCCATACCTGCACCTGCGAATAAAGCTGCTTCTTCATTATTTCGTAAACCTTCTCCACCATTATTGAAAATACCAAGACCACATCAAACTCCTTTCCATTTACAAAAAACACTGATATTGGACTTGGATGAAACGTTGATACATTCAACTTCGAGACTTTTGAATTCTTCTTCATCTGGTGGAGGTGGTATGCTGGGTTTGAGTTTGGGCGGGATTGTAGGAAGAGGTAAATCAAGAGAAAGCCATGCTGTTGAAGTTGTCATTCATGGAAGAAGTACAATGTATCATGTATATAAAAGACCTTATGTTGATCATTTCTTGAAAAAAGTGAGTTTGATTTCTGATTTTTCCTCTTTTTTTTTTTTCTTTTTCTCATTTCGGTGGTCTTTACATATGATATCTAAGGACTCATTGCTGATTTGTAATGTACCCTCACAGGTCGCGTCATGGTACACTCTGGTCATATTTACAGCTTCAATGCCTGAATACGCAGATCCAGTTATAGAATGGTTGGACGCAGGAAGGAATTTGTTCGCGAGGAAATTGTATAGAGATTCATGTCATCTTCAACCCAACGGAAGTTATACGAAAGATTTAGCATTGGTAGAACAGGATCTGAGTAGAGTGTGTTTTATGGATAATAGTCCGGTTAGTTACAATTGGAATAAAGGTGAGTTACAGTAATCTATCTTTGGGGATCTGAGGGGTAGGATATGGTCAGGCTAGCTACGAGCGAGGAGACACAGACGAGAGCAGAGAGAGGTAGAAGAAATGGGCAGGATGAGGTTCCAAATCACCACCACGATGCATCAGTAATAACAACTTGCTAACAATACCAAAAATCTCATTAGCAAACGCATTACCTATAGAAGGATGGACATCAGATCCTAACGACGAAGCCCTCTTACAGTCTATACCAGTTCTAGATAGTTTACGATTCGTTAATGATGTGAGGAGGGTATTGGGCATAAGAGGATTTACGTAGATGAAGATAGATATATACAATAGTCGATAGTCGAGATAACGATACAGTATCATCGTGGTCACACTCACATTTGAGTCCATGCATTACTTCTGCATATCTATCTGTACTTATCATTTTCTCCTTACACGAGCATAATGAATGACACTGCGAACCACCATTCCCATAAAATGATACATTGTTTCAAAAATGACACGCTTTAACATACAACATCTATTCTACTTGACAAACTTTGCAAATTTCACAGATTGTCCATGACTCTTTCCATTGCCCATTCAACACTTTCAGGAGTAAATAAAGGGGTTCCGTCAGGATTTGATTTATGTATCTCTGATGGAACTTCTATCAACTTGATACCTGCAGCCTATAAGGTCGGAACAATGATCGTCAGCTCTTATTTCCTCCTCACCCAAGTTGCGTCACCAAACGCGGATCCTCAGATAACCTTGGACTCATCATTGACATCGGAAGGAAAAAGGACGTCTTCTCACTATGATAATATCTCGATCAATATCAACTTTTCCATTGCGCAGATAAACCACATGTGAAATTAGATCAGATGATTTCCAAATGGGTACAGGTGGATGGTGAATCAATTGGTTTTGATTTTGATTGTGATTGTGATTATTATCTTTGTTTTTGGTGGTTCGCTTCGGTTGATCATAATGTTTCAACATTGATAGTATAGTAAAAACGTATTCTGACGCTGTATAATCTGGTGTTTCTCTATCGTTTGATGAATTTACTATATAAACATCAAGTTAACAACGAGACACATATCAGCGATTATTTCGATGACAATGACCAAATTCTGAGAGATTGTGTCTGACATCATCTTATTCCTTTTCCATTGTCGATAAGAAGAGTTAGAATTTTCATTCACTTACATAACAAGACCTTCGCTTTTAGAGTTTGTGAACAAGCTATACTTGATGCTAAACCTTTTAAAGCCAAACAAGGTATTATAGAAGTCCATAATGAACCACATGAGTAAACTAGTAAATCTCTCTGATTGATTGATTCTGTGAATTCAGGATTGGGTTCGGGGTATATCTCCTAATAAATTGAACATCATTCAGTCAGCTTAATGGAGAATCTCATGTTGCCTCCTAAATAGCGTAGTTTGGCTATCACTGCACAGTACGACTTACTTGACCATACAAGTTTATATAAAATACTCTTTCTATTCTAGCTTCTAGTGGTGATTCTTCTTCACCTTTTCTATAACTTAAATTACCACCTCCACCGCCCCCTCCCCCTCCACCTGAGTTGCTATTACTATTTGACCAACCTTCTTCACCTTCATTGATCTGTCCAATAGAATCAAAACTTGCTCTTCTGGAAGTAGGTAGTGAAGCATCAGGAGTATCAAACGTTCTTGAGTCTCTCCTGAAATGATGCCTCAATTTTACGGGTAAAGGTGAAGCTGATTTATGAGAATGTGCTGTAGGCGGAGAAGTGGGTAAAGGCGTGAGAGGTATGGTGGGATGAGAAATCGTACACTGTCCCACGAGTGTTTTCGAGTTTGCCTTGTAGAGAATTTATCAGCTTGAGGGCTCTTACCGTGGTGGCATTGGATGAACTTACCAATTGAGCGGCTATCGTTACCGTTTCTTTTCAAAAAAAAATCATCAGTCAAAAGTTTCCCTTGACCAAAGTCCACTTACGATTTGTGTTGATAACAGGGATTACTTGAACACCATGCTATCGATCAGAGGAGCGTCAGCTTACATTAGACTCACCCAGCTTGTGTAAAAGGGGACTTGCATTTACTCCAGCAATAGATTTGAACAAGAATATTGCACTTGGTAAACTACCGAATAAATCTCTTGCACCAGTTAAGAAACCATTTCCTAAAGAGAAATTTCGGAAAGAAAACCTTTTATGTGCTCGTTTCAGACACAGCGTTTGGAAGTGTACCAGGAAAGCTACGAAATCACGACCGACTTGTTAGCAAAAGCGGTAACTTCTAGCTGTAGTGACAGTACGATGCGTTCGTATCGAGCTGGACTCACCGCGTATACACTCCTTCTTATCTTCACCTATACCATCCCATAAATCACTTCTACCTTCAACGATCTCATGCCATAATTCTCTCACTGACTTTTCAGTCGCCTCAGATGGGAATCGATATGCTAGTAGATTGTATATAGCTAATCTCTCATTTTCTTCCTTATTCGTTTGGTCCGGATTCGTAACAAGTGGTATCAGTCGAATGAGTCTGGATCCTAATGAGCATAATAGATGGGATATGAGGAGGAGACAAAGGGGGACACCAAAAAGACAGGTATCAGTTATCCAAATTCGGTCAAATGTAATCCGGCTATAAATCAGAGGTCCCCTCATATCGCATCGCAAAGAGGGAACTTACGGATATCACCAATACTAGGACCACCGAAACATCTCAATATCTCCGAGCTCGAACCACCATCGTCCGATACAGGTAAAACGAAAGAAGGTGAATGTCCAAATGCAGACGCTATCGAATTCGCTCCTGTACCACCTGATATGATCAGATAACTCTTGTTTGAGGTATGTTTCGGTTGCGAATTCGAATTCGAATTCGAAACTGGATCTGGATCTGGATCTGGGTTCGGACTAACGTTTATATTGGGTAAGTTATCGAATCTTGAAGGAGGTGATGTTATAATGGGGGAATCAACAAATACTGATCCAGCGGAATTTTGTCGTGTGATGAATGGTCCAGGAGATGGGGTCGGTATCGGATTTGCCATTGTCTGACTATATGTCAACACGTATTGGCGGAGTGACGATGTAGCTGAGAGGAGGGAAAAGCCAGTGATGGATTGCAGGGGTGGCTTTCAAGATGTGGGAGACACTTGGTCGGTCTTGAGGATAGGCAGATCGTCTAGGTATAGATCTGTCAAAGATCTACTCTGTCGTGAGAGGGTCCTACCGAAAATGACCGTATCACGGATATTTTCCGTTGCGAAAAGCGAAACCGGAATGAGCTTGTGAATGTAGGCCGGCAAGAGGTAAGAAAATAACGTCGTGCTGTAAGGAGTATCCGTGACAATCCCGCTCTTATATACAGCACAAGGGTATCTAAATATACACAACAGCGAGCATAGGACGCATGAGATGGACGAAGATGGGTAGTTCAAGAGATAGTTTCTATGTCGATGAATTATCAGTTCATGCAGTAAAACTCCCGGATTATTCGCTCGCGTGAACAGGGACCCAGAATGGGGGGCTCCACAGAGATATCTTTCTAATGTCAATGCCATTCCGATTACAAGTTTCATTAGGCGAGGAATTTGATCTTTGTAATGAATGAACCTCGCTCTTTTTGTAATGAGTCAGAAATGTGATGACGGGTATCTTTAACTGGGTTGTTTCATATTCAACCGCATGGCACCACCTTTCAACAGGGGGTATTCTTTGTCAACTTATACGCTCCCCATCTATCTTGCATTGCATTATTGGTTCTACCCCAAATCCCTTTTCTTTCCTTGACTTGACTGAATACGGTGTGCGTGAGTGAAGACGGGGTATCAGAGCACAATCCAAAATGCAACGAAAAGCTCTCAAACAGGTAAAGCCCCCTTCTCTCGCCATCATCCTTGATTCGTACAGTGCTGATCACATCCTGTGTCGTGTCGTGTTCAGCTGGGCAAAGTTACACAATGGACAAACGAAAAGGTATGTCAAGCTCATATTCGCCGTCTTCACCGCTTCTCATATACATGAACTGATCTGATTCGGTCTACTTTGATTAGGTATTCTCAGGAGAGAAGACTAATCTCTCGTCAGAGTTTACAGATTTCGAAAAAGAGATTGATGTTAGAAGGCTCGGTATTGAACGGTATGTACTATCTATCCAAATCAGCCGTCTTCTTGTGATGAGCTCTACAGAAAAAAGCTGATGGATCACCAACCAGATTACATGCAACGTCACTCCCATTCTATGGTCAACTCACAAAAGTGAAACCTACATCTGATCCTTATCCACCTCCTGGTTCAGGGAAAGATAAGATCACTTATACAGAAGCCTTGGGTTTGGTTATGATTGATTATGGCGATGAGATAGGTGAAGAATATGGTAAGCTCACAGTTTCTTTCCATCATTGTCAAGTAACACTGAGCTTACCACTTGTTTGTAATGTAATTAGGTGATGGATTATCGAAATACGGTAGAGCAAGATGTCGTCTTGCAGCTGTAAGTCATAGCTTCCGATGACGTCCTTGAACGCGATTTAATAGATGAACTAGGCCCAAGAAGATTTCAGTGCGAGGTTGGGTGATGGTTACATAGCTGGGATGGGTAAGACACTGCTTCCTTCTTAATCATATCGGAGCCTGACTTGAATGTACTCGCAGAGGCGGCCTTAGGAGCTGTCAACGACTATAAAGGATTAAGGAAAAAGCTCGATTCTCGAAGGTGAGTTGGGAAATCTTTTGATGTGCTTCACTATATTGACCACGTACAAAAAGACTGGCCCTCGACGCAGCTATTTCTAAAGCTCAGAATAGTAAGAAGGACCAATACGCTCTAGAAGAAGAAATAAATATTGCCAAAGCCAGATTGTGAGCTGCTGGAAGTCTAGAATCTAATATTAGCTCACTGACTTGTGGATGATACAGTGAGGAGGTTGAAGAAGAAACTCATCAGAGAATGATTGCTATTCAAGAGACCGAAGAGAGACAAATTAGCGATTTGAAAGATCTCTTAGAAGCTGAATTGGACTATCACAGTAAATGTCATGATATCCTGAACGACCTGAAAGGCTCTTGGGGAGGAAGGTAAGTCGATCGTTAACCAGTATGTGATGGGGGAGTAAGCTGACCTATCGGTGCAAACCTATCGCAGCGGAAGCCGATCTGTAACGACTCGTGCGCGATCAAACACCGCTACTTCATCTCGATCTTTAGGTCGAACCGCTGTCACACGATCACATACCTCCCGACATGGACTACCTCAATCTTCGGATGATGAAGGTGCCGTATCAGCCAATCGATCTAGATCACATAGCAATGCTTCAAGTACAGGTAAATCAAAAGAAAAGAAATCCATCTTACCTTCTTTCGGATCATTCGGAAAGAAATCAGTCCTTGGCGGTTCATCATCTCATAAGAAAAAGCCCTCATATGGGAAAGACAAATTCAACGATTCAAGAACTGCTTTACATTCAGAAGAGGAAGAAGAGGACGAAGATGACTATGGAGAGGACACATATGGTAGAGCAAGAAGTACATCCCAACTTTCAGCCTCAAGCTCACTTCGACAAGATTCATATAATCCACCTCCGGCTTTAAGAAGGGCCATGACATCTCCACCTACACCCACTGCTAGATATGCCGACCCCAATGCCAACTATGTCAAAGCTTTGTACGACTATCCCGGTTCTCAAAAAGACGAATTACCCCTTCGAGTGGGACTGGTCATTCGAGTCACGACTCAGGTTTCAGATGATTGGTGGATAGGTGAATGTGATGGACAAACCGGACTTTTCCCAAGGGCGTACACTGAGGAATATACTCCTTCACCTCAGACCGCCGTTCCTCCTCCTATGCCCGCTAGAAGAATGCTTCCTCCTACCTCGACGACCCCATCATCAACAGCAGGTCCAAGATCAATGCCCCCTCCACCAGGATCTACGCGTGTACCAGCACCACAACCTCATCTACCACCGTCGCCTGTGTTAGGATACGGAGAATCAGACCTTGATTCTGAACTGGAAGACACACACGGTTTCTCGGATACAGATCAAAACTTTACTGCTTCTTTAGCAGCTGAAGCTCGTCCAGTAGCCATTACAAGGGAAAGATCGAATACTATAGGTAAAAAAGCACCCCCTCCACCGCCATCACGAAGGTCACAATCTTCCAACAATCTATTATCAATTGGATCATTAGGTAATTCACCATCAATCGGAATAGGATCCAATACCCTTTCTCCACCTATACCTGCGTTTGGCAGAAATAGATCTGGAACTGCAACAGCATCATCGTCAGCAAAAGTGGCAAGTCCATTTGCAGGTTCGGAAGATGAAGAAGATGATCATCATGATGATGATCACGCATACAATGGGAACTCGAACGCGATATCTAGTAATGGGATAAGTCATGGACTCTCTTCGATGCATCTCGCTAAACAAGCGAGTGCAAGTGGAGACGAATCGATCCATGGACAATGTGGAATTTGTGGCTGTGAAGATTTCACTCAAAATGTCTTCAAGAGTAAAGGAACTTGTTCGACATGTTTCCATCCTCACTAGGTTTACCCATATATATTCTGCGGGATGAGGAACATTGGTAAACCTTCGCAGTAGAAGTGATTGGAGGATTCAGTAGCAGATGAACTTTCTTATACCACACGGAAGAAAGGGATACCAGGAGAGATGGATCAGTCGCACCAGTAGAGATATGCAAAGTGCGGGGGTCGTGTATCACATTCTGTACTATAAGTTAGGGCTTATTCGTAATTTGGATCTTGAAATGGTTTGCGAATGAAGCGGGGACAGCTTGTATAAAGGACAGTCTCAATTTTCTCACTCTGTATGAAATGCAATACATCACATGCATATTGCCGTGCCTCTTCATCCATTAGGTAATGCTTATCCCGGGGGGGGCCATTGGAGAAGTTGAGGGCATTTCAGGGAGGGGAAACAGTTACTCGAGTAATCACCTGAAGGAACCAAGTTTGTCGATCTACGCGGGAGTAGACGTTACCGATAATAAAACATGGAAACATCAAAATTACAGACAGACTTTTTGAAGAACTCTCATTCAGTCGTAACACTATCTTGAAAGTCGTCGAGCAAGCCTGTTGAAAGACAGGTAACTCAGCAGCCATCGCACAACCTCTTTACCTATTGTTTTAAGAATGAGAAGGGAATTCGCAATCAAAGGCTAAGCGTGTCAGATACGTCAAAGCACCAGATCGAACTCAGCATAAAAACCGGACAGAACGTATACCTGATACGACTCAATCATATCACAATAACTACTTTCTCTCTTCGATCTACATGGGAATTCAGTTATGAGAATGTACTACATATCATCTCTACTGTTCTTGGTACCCATTGCTTTCGCTCAAACATGTTCGAATTACGGTATATCATCGTCAGATTCGACATGTTTATGTCCACCTGGATTTAATGTCCCTTCATCAGATTGTGATCTCCCTATCTGTGGAGGTAATTTGTACGAGCCTGGAAATGCTGCTCCTGGAGGTACAGGTGGATATGGTAATGTCACTTCTTGTGAATGTACTCAAGGTTTTACTGGTCCGGGATGTACAGGTGAGTGTCATCTAGTATGATTTTCCCTCTATCCTACATTGTATCTCAAGCAGTAATATATACCTGATCTCCCATGATATAGTCTGTACTTCTTCATCAGCATGTTCGAATTCACTAAACAAATATCTTACTTCATCCAACTCAAATTCAAATTCGATTAATGCTTCACCTGGATTAAATACAACTATCACATGTTCTGATTCACCTGTCGTCTATTCTTCTTCCCAATTATCATGTTCTGTTATTCAAAGTACACTTCAAGCTCTTTTCCCCGGATCTTCAACAGCCACTATAACCAGATCCCTCAATACCTCGCTGACGCCAGGAAGTGAAAACACCTTGACTCAAGCTGGGTTGATAAGTGGGGATGGACAAGTTGGGATGGAATTATGGTATGAAGGTGTAGAACAATTCTACTGTAAAGCCTCAAGTTGTACTCAAAACGTACAATCTCCAATAGATCAAGATCCTAATAACAGTGCGACAAATTCAAGTACTTGGAATTGTCCAACAATGAATTGTACTTGTAGAACCAATACTTTATTCTGTGGAGGTGGAACTGTGAGTCATCCCTTTCCTCTCTTGAACTTGTCTTTCTCTCAGTTTATCTATCATAAACTACACAAGAGATGGGTTTATCATACTGATCTAATAATGATCATTGCCATACCACGCAGTCGCCATCCCAAAATCTTACAGGAGCTATCAATACACTTTCAGGTCCATTGACGATAGACTGCTCATCATCATCGAAAAGTTGTAATTTCAAACAATCCTTTCTGGTTGCTTTATTCGGTACCAACGGATTAGAATTATCTTCTTGTTCCTATGGTGAATGTGTTCAACAATACGTTATAGATCAAGCATTAGGAATCGCTACTGTCGTCTCTCCGAATAATGGATTAGGTGGTGGTGTAATCGCTGGATTGGCTGTAGTTGGAGTTATATTATTAGCTATAATAGGAACGGTTATTTGGGGTATCATAATGAGGAACAAAGCAAGAAGATTGTCAAATATCAATGCTACGAATGGAATCGTCCAGAATAAAGGTAAAGTCGGTATTGAATGGAAGGATATCACTTATCAAATTAAAACAAATTCAAATTCAAGTAATTGGTCTTGGACTAATATATACAACCATTTCAAAGGTACCAAATCCAGATCCAATTCCAACCCATCTTCAAGTAAAGAAATCGATGGATCTGGTGAGAAAGCTATAAGACCCATCGGTCCTGGTGGAAACAAGATAATCCTGAATGATTCGAGTGGATTTATAGAACCGGGTGGATTCGCTTGTATATTAGGTCCAAGTGGTGCTGGTAAATCCACTTTGGTAGATATCTTAGCTGGAAAAAGGAAGGAAGGAATACTTTGCGGTTCAGTCGGATTCACCAGAGAGGGAGGTAGTGAACATAGGGTCAAAGTGGGATATGTGGATCAAGTGAGTGATGATACAGAATAGCTTGTTCGGATGGGTCTCTCACCCTTTTCTGCTACATTCCCCTTCGATTTGAGTTTATGATTTCTCGGAAAAAAAATGGAAAAACTTTGACCATTGACCAATGATTTTTATCCTCTTAACAGGCCGACATACTTTCACCAACGTCAACAGTCCTAGAAACGTTAGTCTTCGCAGCTCAACTGCGTTTACCTGAATCCATCGCCTCAGCAGCTAAGACCGAAAGAGCACACACAGTACTTTCTCAGCTTCATCTGGATCATATAGCTTCTACCAGAATAGGTTCATCTGAGCATCGTGGTATATCAGGTGGAGAAGCTAGGAGAGTATCCATTGGAATCGAACTAGTTTCTTCGCCTGATATATTAGTACTTGACGAACCTACATCAGGATTAGATTCAGTTTCAGCTTCAAGATTAATTAGATTGCTGAAAGATCTATCTGAAAAAGGAACCACAATCATCGCTTCGATTCATCAACCTTCTTCTTCATTATATCAAGCTTTTGATACTGTCATCTTACTGAGTCAAGGTAATCAATTATACTTCGGTAAAGGTGGTATTGAACCCAAGACATTTTTCGAGAAGAAAGGTAAAAGATGTCCTGAAGGATATAACATCGCAGATTATCTATTAGAGATAGCGAGTGGAGAAAATACTTTGACCCCAGCCAACTCTGGTTCTGGCAGTGATGAAACGTTTTCAGCAAACAACCACGACGGTGATGATAGAATAACGACTATAAGATCTACTTCTATCGAAGGAAGTGATTCTCCATTAAATGAGAAGGCAATTACATATCCACCCACAGGTGTATTACTTTCTCCTGAAACGAATATGGGTGATGGAGGTAGAGGGGAAAAATCGTGGTACAAATGGCCCACAAATCACTGTGCGACTACTTTCTTGACTCAAGTAGAAATCCTAAGCGGAAGAGAATGGAGGAATCTCAAAAGGTGAGTAGGAAAGATTTTCTCTTTGTTAGCGAAATCTGTATATCATACTCTTTGCTGATTCTCACTTCTCGTCAATCTTTATCACCACGAAGAGATAAAACATTACTTGTGGCTCATATTCTTCTTTCGTGCATATTGGGTGTATTCGCGGGCGGACTATATTATAAAGTAGGAGTAACGATTGCAGGATTTCAAAACAGGGTTGGAAGTTTATTCTTCCTAGGTTCTTTGATTGCCTTTTCCTCCTTAAGGTGAGCTGTAACTCTCATTTCACGGTTGTGGAACAATAGCTCATTCAAGATATCAGTGCTTTATATAATTTGGTAGAAGTTCGAGGTTTGTTCTTGAGAGAAAGAGCAGGAGAATTTTATTCGTATGTATTTGTTTCCCATCCTTCACATTCCAATACTCGGGAATGGAACATCACGCTGATGGTAGTGGACAGACCGCAAGCATGGTTACTTTCACGAGTCATCTTCGACATCATCCCGCTGAGATTGATACCGACTATTGTAGTCAGGTGAGTCATTCGACGAGCGATAGTATTACAAGATTAGCTTACACTCTGTTTTTAGCATAATCGTCTATTTCAGTGAGCTGATATTCTCATGCGAACGTTGAGCGGATTCAGCTAACCAGTATTCTGACTTCTCAAGTGGTCGGTCTATCTCATGATGTTGCGCGATTCTTCAAATTCCTTTTGATAATAGTAGAATTCTCGATGGGAATGACGTTGTTTGTGAGTCTGCCCATGTAATCGTACCATTGAGGCTGACATGTCTGATCGCCTCGATAAAGAATTTCCTCTTAGCATGCTTATTCAGGAATGGAGGAGTTGCTATCCTTTTAAGCTCTTTATGCAATTTATTCTTGATGACTTATGCCGGGTAAGATCCACCTTTCCCTTTTTGGAAGTCATTAGAGCTGTACTATGGAGTGTGAGATCGAAAGACTCTGTCAGCTGATCGATCAACGTAACTAGGTTTTTCGTGAATATATCACAGATTCCACCTGTTTTAAGATGGTTGAGGTATTTCTCGACTTTAGGTTATACACTGGAAGCTTTAAGTGTGAATGAGATCGCAAGTGGATTACAGATTATTGTGAGTGCCTTCTTCTGTTCTGTGACCATATTCGACAATGTTCGATCATCAGAAGACAGGAGTGGCGCTGATGATATGAGGTCTCGTGATTGGTAGGATTCTTTAAATGGAGTCAAAGTCGAGATTGGTGCTCAAATCATCATGCAGACTTTATTCGGCTTCGGTATGGATAATTATTACAGGTGAGTTTATCATCATCATCTCATTTTCGTCAGTTAAGGAGGTTGATCGCTGATCAAATTGATATCAATAGGGATGTGTTGATTTTGTTCGCTTTCATAGCTGGATTTACATTATTATTAGTTTTCATAGTTGTTTACATACTCCGGGAAAGGCGATGATAGTTGTCAACATATAGTACTTTTTGGGTTAATAAGCTATTTGTCGTGGTGCATTTTGGATGCTCGCATGTTATGAATAATGTGCTAAGGCAGAGTCTATCTTATGCAGTTTACATCAATATATGATACTCTGATATTGAACCATGTTCAACATATAATTAAGCTAATAAACCATCAATGGATTTCCCATCTTCACCCCCTAAACCTCTTTCTTCTCTTTGATTCTCGTTCCATCCAATCCAGACAGTTTTAAGCTCTATTTTCTGTTGATTTGTCAAACCGTCTTTCTCTATTGATCTAGTTAAACCTCTAATAGCGTTTTCTTGAAATTCTACATCTCCTTCATCCCCTCTTTCCTTATCTTCTTTCAAGTTGTTCAACAGAGTTGATAATACACCTTCTCTCTTTAATCCATCTACCAGACTTTCCTGCTGTATTTGACCATCAGACCCAGATGAAGAACTAGCTGCTGCGGCTGCAGCTGTTTCTTTCATTTTTTCTTCCAATAGATTTCTAACTTCATTTGGAATTTCACCTTCGTACTTCTCTCCAGATTGCATGACCAATGTCCCTATCAGGAATGACATCTTCTTCCTTACGTTCTTATCTGTATCATTCAATCCTTTGGATAAAACGGAATACCCCGTTGATGAATCTGAGCTTGAGGTGGGGGATTGATATTTCGTGGATAAAGCCGAAGAAGCTAATGGCCAATGTTTCAATGCTGCTGAGATTGCATAAGTGGCTTTCGCTCGAACTGAAGGAGAAGTTGAAGATGTAAAGGTTGACAATAACAATGGGAAAGCTTGATTGATATATAACTGAAATAGAAGAACAAAGGTTTTAATCAGCTGTCAACGTCTGATATGGTCCATAGTAAATTGTGATGTGTTTTTTCTTTTCCAAGTATACGTATACGATACAGAGATACTCACAGCAGCTTGAGCTTTCAAGTTATTTTGAACGGCAGTTCCTATTATCCAACATGAATTTGAAACTATTTCGTCTTCTTTAGAGTTTAATAAAGCTAATAAAGGTTCCCATAATTTCAATATTGGCATATTATTTGCGTTATCTATTAATTCGATCAACTGCGCGGGATCATAACAAGAGATATAAGTCAGCTTCATGGTGATCTCAAACTTGGAATGAATCAGGATCAAAATAGTAGTAATTTCAAGTTGGAAAAAATGAGATGATTATCGAATTAAAACTTACCATCTCGAAATCATCTAAAGCTTCCACTCTTTGTTCCAGAGGATTACTCTCGTCAATCGCAAAAGCCATTTTCTCTTTCATGATTATGCTATCACTTTTACCAAGGATCAAATCTAACATTTCGGTAGTCAAATCATCTCGTTTGGCCACTGATCCTGAGCCTGATCCTGAGCCGGAGCCGGAGCCCGGGGTAGGTAAAGGTAAAGGTATCGAATCACCAATAGGTGTTCCTGGACCTGGAGTGGATGCAGGTGATAAATCAGGTGGAGCACTGTCTGATGAATGAAGTACAGCCCGTGAAGCAGCACCAGCACCAGCACCAGCACCAGCACCAGAAGAAGAAGAAGCGGTTGATCCAGCTGGATTATATCGGATGGTCAATCCCCCTTCAGAAGAAGATGTCTGTTCGCCTTCACCTTCAGCGGGAGTTGATGAAGGTAATGTCGAATTGGCTATGGACCATCGTAGTAGTTCGTTCAAATCTGGCATCTTGATTGGTATTCTGTGTTACTATCGATTTGTCTCTGTAAGTTGTTATGACAAAAGTAAGAATGTTACGATGTGTTGGATCGAATACAGAAGCAAAGATCACCAGTTGACTTTTTGAACTTTTCATGATTGAATAACCGACGGAAACTCACAGAAACGGGTGGCAAATTCGAGATTACATATGCGGGATCAAATAGTCAAGAAAGGCCACGTGACAACCTTTGTGCTGATGTGGCATTCACTCCGTGTGATAGTTACGTAAGTGATCCCATCCGAGCTTTGGAAAGTGATGAATTAAGTTGAGAATGTTAAGAATGCCCACAAAGAAAGATTCAAGAGACCAGATTAGTAGATTCATGATCTGTTAAGATAAAGTCATCGTCCCTAATAGTCATTCGTTGAGGTCACCTTTAGTGCACTGTAACTACAGTATAGTCAATACTTGAAAATGGCCGATCCACCAACACCTGGACCGTCGAACACGGCTTTCCCATCTGCGATCTCACAATCACGACCCACTGCTCCAGATACATTTCATCCTGTTCCCATACCGAAAGAACAGAAAAATGTATCTGGAAAAGTGCCTACACCACCTCATCAGGAGGACGGTGAAGGCGAAGGTCCTTCAACATATGATTATACGGAAAACGCTCCTCAAGCAGTAGTGGATGCTATAGCTAATGAACGTGAACGGGAAAGGAAAGAAGGTCCTCAGGAAATGATGGTTGGTAGTTGGACAAGTTGGGCAGGGGGTGAACATGGTATGTCCTGTCCTTTTATATTTATCATTTGGATCATCGGAAGACCACCTCCTGTCATTGAGACGTGCGTATGCTAAGATACGAGTCCTTTGTTAATCAGACGGCGGAATCATACCTTCATCAATCACAAGAACGCATATGGCCGGATCAAGAAGAGCCTCAATAGCTTCACGTTCATCTTTCAACTATGGTAGACCTTCCGGTTCCTTCCGTCGACAAAACTCATCCCAAGTGGACTTGCTTCAATCCCCTAGTTCTGGGGTCTTCATGATTGATTCCGAAGATGAAGATCATTCTACCGGACAGAGGATGGGTAGATCACACAGCAAAAGGCAAACTAGAAGTCATAGTCGTGCTCAATCGAATCAAGTGCAAGCTCAAGATGATTCATCAAATGGGTATTTCACCTATAGACCTGATGATAATCATGTACAATCGCCTGCTGAATTCGAGGGTGATCATGAGTCAGTTCCGATGAGTCCAGCCAAACCGTCCACTGCATTGGGTAGAATAGCTTCGTATATTGGATTCTCACGGAATGAAGTCCAAGATGAAGAAGCTGGACTAGATCGTCACGGCAGATCATATTCACACTCAAGATCAAGAAGAGGATCAGATGCTTCAGATCGTGGCTCATTACATAGATCAAGATCAGCTTCAAGAAGTGACGAAGATGATTGGTACGGAGATGAAGATGATGATGATGAATCATACGTTTCAGAAAGAGATGGTGAAGAAGGTTATACTTCATCTTTAGCTGATGATACTTCCTTACCACCCCAATCTCGTCCACATTCACCTTCAATGCCTCTAGTCCCATCTGCAACAGATGGTATATTTGGTGAACCAAATTCAAGACCATTTGACATGATAGAACCAAAGGATTTCGTTAGTGTAGCAGTACCCTCGAGACAGACTATAGTACTGCCTGATGAAGATTTATCTATACGGTTTACCTCTTATAGAACAGATCCATTCAGGAATGCTATCTGGTGGGCAGGTTGTATCATCACATTTGGAGCTTTGGGTTTATTGGGTAGATGGATACCCAAGATATGGGTCAACTTCTTGGGAAAAGAAGTTGCTTTCGATGAAGCGAAGCATGGTAGTTGGCTTGTCGTAGAGGTATGTCATACCGAAGGTACACTTTTGCCCTGCTAACGTGTTCATCAGACACCATACGGCGACTTACACATTATACCGCTAGAGATCATTCCTTATCCTTATCCCTTGTCGACAGTATTCCCTCAACATGTATCTGCTGCCGGGGGACCTCCAACAGCAGGGTCGTCTACCGCACCTTCCCTTCGAGGACAGAACGGCTCACCAAATCCAAATCATGCTTTGAACGGCGAATCCGCTGGTGGAGTAGGAGGAGCTAAAGATTTGTTACCCGATTTAGAACCTGGAAAAACAACTTGGGAAGAGACAATGGGTTTCTTGAAGATAATGGAATATCGTTATACCAAATTCGCGCTTGATCCGGCTACAGGTAGATGGGCTATGATTAGAGATTGGAGAGATCCTAAATGGACTTCTGCTCGATCCGTAGCTCACGGATTAGAAAGACCTATCAGAGAACAAAGAATGGTCTTGATGGGAGATAACATCATTGATATCGCCTCAAAATCGATTTTCGGTTTACTCATTGATGAGGTGAGCTGTAAACATGTCTCTGTCGGGAAGTGCGAAACTGATGACAATCGCTGTTTAGGTTCTTCATCCATTCTACGTTTTCCAAATAGCGTCTATCGTTCTTTGGTCCCTTGATGATTACTACTACTACGCTTTCGCAATCGCTTTGATATCCATAACATCAATCTTATCCACTTTGATCGAAACCAAACGGACCATTGAACGAATGAGGGAGATGTCTAGATTCCACACCGATGTTCGAGTATTAGTGGATGGAGAATGGACAATAATGGATTGCGCGAAATTGGTACCCGGAGATATATTCGATGCTTCAGATCCAAATTTACCAGTCTTCCCATGTGACGCTATCCTACTATCTGGAGATGCAATCGTCAACGAATCAATGTTGACAGGTGAATCTGTACCCGTCAGTAAGATACCAGTCAAGGATGAAGCTTTAAGGATAATGTCAAGAGAAAGTAAACAAGGATCTTCAGAGATTAATGGTGATTTAGCTAAACACTATTTGTTCTCTGGTACCAAAATAATTAGAGTAAGGGCTGGGGCAAGACCTCCTTGGGCACCAAAATCTGAAGAAGCAATCGCTTTGGCTATGGTGACTAGAACAGGATTTAATACTACCAAAGGTGCCTTGGTAAGATCTATGTTATTCCCAAAACCTATGGGATTCAAATTTTAGTGAGTTATAGCCACGTTGTCATAGCTCGACAAAGGGGAAATCAGCTAATACCTGTCATAGTCGAGATTCTATGAACTTCATTGGTGTCCTAACGATCATTGCGGGTTTGGGTTTTGCTGTTTCAGCTGTACAATTTATTCGTATCGGAGTGAGTCAGCTGATATGCATCTCTCATCTGGCTTCGGCTGATCATTGAATTCGGCCTTCCATAGATCCATTGGCATACTATCGCCCTCCGAGCTCTGGATCTCATTACTATCGTAGTACCTCCTGCGCTCCCAGCAACTCTGACCATTGGAACTACATTTGCTATTGAAAGACTGCGGAAAAGTGGAATATTCTGTATTTCTCCCAATAGGGTGAATATAGGAGGTAAAGTCAATGTGGTATGTTTCGATAAGACAGGTACATTGACAGAAGACGGATTAGATGTCCTGGGAGTACGGACCATCGACAGACAGGATCAGAGATTTTCGGAATTGCATTCTGAAATTCAAGACGTTCCAACCGAAGGTGGATCAAACGGTAAAACACCTTTATTATACGCTTTAGCAACTTGTCACGCCCTCAAATTGATTGATGGCGAAGTGATCGGTGATCCATTAGATATCAAAATGTTCGAATATACAGGTTGGACTTTGGATGAAGGTCAATCAAGACCTATAACTTCTTCGTCTTCGTCTAAGAATGTCTCATCTCATTCTACTCCCAAGAACAATACCGAGAATGTGGGTAGTATGTCAAAACCTCAAAGTCTTATTCAAACTGTTGTGAGACCACCAGGATCCGATAGATGGAAAATCGAAGATGTGATGAAATCTGGTAATAAAGTGAGTATCAAACCATGATGACGTTTCCCTGGGATCATCTCGAGATTGCAACTGATGATAAGTTAATGACTCGAAATCCCGCAGCACGCTCACTTCCTCGAGCTTGGTGTGATCAGAACATACGATTTTGTGTCAGCTTTACGTAGAATGAGTGTTATCGTCAAGCGATTAAAATCAAATAGTATGGAAGTATATGTTAAGGGTGCTCCAGAAGTAATGCCTGATATTTGCGATCCGTCAACGTGTAAGCTGGTTTATTGTCACTTCAGTATAGATAACAGCCTGACGACATGCATAGTCCCCCTCGATTACGATGATATGCTCTCATACTATACTCGCAACGGTTTCAGAGTTATTGCAATCGCTGGTAAATCTATAGAAGGCCTAACTTGGCTCAAAGCTCAGAGAATGAGACGGTAAGCTGTAATTTCTTCTCCACGTCATGGACCTGGCTGACATTTCTTGTAGTGAGGTGGCAGAGTCAGACTTACAATTCCTTGGTTTCATCGTGTTCGAAAACAAGCTCAAACCTAATACCGCACCCAATATTCATACCTTACGAGCAGCCCATTTAGCTTGTCGAATGGTAACAGGTGATAATGTCAGAACCGCTATCTCAGTAGCCCGGGAATGTGGTCTAGTATCGCATTCGGCAAGTGTATACATCCCAACTTTCATTCAAGGTACTGGAACCTCTGAAGGTGCAAGACTCGATTGGTCTTCGGTCGATGACGAGAGACATAAATTGGATGATTATACTTTGAAACCTGTCGTAACTCAAATGGGAGTTACAATGGACGGTCAAGATCCTGAGTCTCATGATTATCAATTAGCTCTGACTGGTGATGTCTTCAAATGGATGTTGGAATTTGCAGAATTTGAAACCATGGAAAGGGTGAGTGACCTTTCTTTTCTTCTTTGTGATCATACCCTTATCGCCTTGAACCCTTACGCGTCATGTGCTTGAACTGATGGATTTGCGTCCTGCAGATGTTGGTCAAAGGCGTTATCTTCGCTCGGATGTCCCCGGACGAAAAGGCAGAACTTGTCGAACGGCTTCAAGCACTGGGATATACAGTAGCATTCTGTGGTGATGGAGCGAACGATTGTGGTGCTCTCAAAGCTGCAGATGTCGGAGTATCTTTATCTGAAGCAGAAGCAAGTGTAGCCGCACCGTTTACTTCTAGGATACCCGATATTGGTTGCATGGTCGAGATCATCAAAGAAGGAAGAGCGGCTTTAGTGACCAGTTTCAGTTGTTTCAAGTATATGTAAGTTAACCGGTACGAGGTATCACATCAATGATATACTGTGAAGCTAATCAATCGGTCTGGCGATAGGGCACTTTACTCCATGATTCAATTTACCACTGTCACGTTGCTTTATTCATTTGCTTCCAGTTTGGGAGATTTCCAGTATGTCGCTCTGAGGATTCCTCTATATGGGTAGTGTCACTGATGCCATACATAATATAGATTCCTCTATATCGATCTCTTTGTCATCATTCCAATTGCTGTCGCTAGTAAGTATAGCTTCATCGTCACATTTCGATCTCGGATAGTAAGCTGACTTCTGTTTAGTGGGTCGAACATTACCCTACCCGAAAATCCATATCAAGCGACCAACAGCAAGTCTCGTATCAAGAAAAGTATTGATCAGTATCATTGGTCAAATCGTGCTTAATTCCGCTGTGCAAATCCTCGTTTTTGTTTGGGTTAGAAGACAACCTTGGTGAGTCAGAAACATGTTTGCCATCTGGCCAATGCAGTTGACTGATGACTTCCTTGTATGATAGGTATACTGCACCGGACACGAACGTCGATAAACTAGAAACCTTCAATTACGAGAATTCAGCTCTATTCCTAGTCTCATGTTTCCAATATATCTTGGTCGCTGGAGTGTTTAGTGTAGGACCACCTTATAGAAAACCTTTATACACTAATCGTGAGTTTGCAATTTTGCATCTCATCCTTTTCGCCTCTTCAGGGCCATCCGAGGTTTTGGTGTGGAATTCAAAGTTTGACGTTTACGGGATGGACGCAATGCTAACCAAAGCACCCGTAATGTAGCTTCACTCGTAATCTGTCTTCTTGGTTTAGGAGCATTCTCGACTTACGTTTTACTATCACCTGCTCAACCTATAGCGTTGATATTGGATATAATTCAACTACCACTCCAATTCAAATTCGAACTCTTAGTCATCGCAGTCATCAATATAGCCGCCGCGTTTGGGTTTGAGAAATTCGGTGAGAAACCTATCGGTAGAATGATAGTAGCAATTAAGAGATGGAGAGGAAGAAAGAGAGGAAGAGGTTATAGGGCTATCGAAAGGGAAGTTAGGTAATCATCTTTTCCTCCAATTACGTGAGAAGGTGTATCTCAGGAAAGAGCGATTTGCCGCGTATCAATCACAAAATGAACCTTCCTGATCTTGAAGCTAGAAAGAAAACAATAACAGAAAGCGTACAACATGATATTACAGTATACTGAACGGTTCAAGAAAAATAGCATATGAGACATATCACATATTTTAGATTATAGTATGTAGAGGGAAAAGAACTGTATCGATTTAATGGATGTATTCACGGATATCATTTTCTTGATTTACCAGTAGATGATACGCATGAAGCATGGAGTGTGGAGTGATGCGCTGACCCAATACCAACCTTGGGGATAATGATTATATCTGTCTCAATCATTTCGAACTGTGTACAGTATGTGAAAGGCTGAATTCGTATTTTTCGAGTAAGTCACTGGGCAGGTCATGCGGGCGTATCATCCTTTGGAGTCTGGGGATATCCTTTGACGAGGGGATGATTGATCACATCCTCTGTTCAGTGCTGAAAAACAAAGGGATGCGTTCAAAGGGATATGTCATACTATTCACGAATTGCTCCTTTCATTCTTCTCAGCCGATTGAGGACTAGCACCACCGGAGGGTATTTAGTATTAACGGTATCTCGTGGAGGCCGTTATGAGTGTTACATGAGGATAGCTATGTATGTGCACTTACTTGTATTGATGACCCGTCCTTTTTGGTTTTTGTAACCATCATTTACTATTGATACTATACTCAATAAAGAACTAGCAAATTGACTGTGGGGGACAGCCGACAAGATTATTCAGTGACAATCAACATTTACGTCTTGCACTGGTATACTGTAGTATATCGAGAATTGAGATCATGTGAGTTCAGTCTGTGGTCAACATGTTCAAGATACGAAACCCGAGCTAATCGATCATGCATGTTTTGTCCTCACTCTATTGGACATTGATAATTGGTAGGCCAGATAAGTACACAATAGACGACTCCCAATGGTCTACTTCATCTTTGACGATTTCAGAAGGATGGAATATGCTTCGTCTGAATGGTTCTAACGAATATATAAATCAAGATCAATTAGAAGAATATCAGTCTATATTAGACAATTTCTGGAATGGTTCTATAAGTTGGACTGAACAAGTGAATTCTTGGACTGAACTGACTTTTATCGGTGAGTCATGTTTCCCCCGTCTTTTACAACGTATACTTCAGAATTCGATTGGCGGAATCCACAAGTCGCTACCGTAGGCTGATACCTTCAATATCAACGTTACTGTGAACAGGAACGGATATTTGGTTATATGGAATCTCAGGTCCATCTTACGGTAAAACACAAGCTATAATAGATGATCAGAGTCAAGGGGAATACGATCAATATCAAAATGAAATCGATCATCATCGTTTACTATACGAGAAACACGATTTACGAGATCAAGAACACAAGCTGAGATTGATAAATGTCCAACAAGGTAGGAGGATGGCATTTGATTATGCTATAATACAAAGTGATGTGATATCTGAGTGAGTCAGCCAAATTTCCTGTGCTGAATACGACTGTAGTCATGACTGAAAGTACCAGTTTACAGTGATGACAATAATGACAGTGAATCAACAGATGCCATGCAACTGATACCAGAGGCAAATTCACAGCCCTCATCAGCAACTCAGACCATCTCTGAAACAACTGACGTATCAACAGAAAGCTCATCCTCAACTGAACCAACGATTACTGAACCTGCGTTAGCTGCAGCTCAAATCACTCCATCCCACTCATCGTCAATCCAATCACTTCCTCAACCGCTAAATACGACTTCCTCAATAACGAATTCCAATACCTCCAATCTCAACGATACATCTTCACCTCAAACTCAGGCTCAAGCAGAAGCTCAAGCCGTGGCTTCTTCAGCGGCGCTAGCAGCTCTTCTACCAACTCAGTATTCTGCATCTCAGCTGTCTACCCTCAAAGTGCCATATCAATTTCACTGGAACCCGGCGGCGTATTTCGTGGTGATATTCTCTTCATTTGTACTTGTCCTTTTCCTACTGTTCATCACTCATATGATATTGAGATATTGGTTGAAAAGATCAGGTCGGATAAATGATGGACCACAAGGAGATTATACGTCAGGTCGCAATAAAAGACACAGTCCACTGTTGGATGCTCTTCATGGAAGAAGGATTGGAAGTCCGATGAATCCTCTGAAAAATGGGAACGCCAATGGATCAATAAGTGATGAGGCAGAAGACGTCACGAACGGATGGTAGTCGCCCTTTCGCAGCGCCTTCAAACTCGGACTCTGGCTGAGCATATCGTCTCTATTAGGCTTCAGTTATTTGAGTTTATAATATAAGTCCTGGTGACAACATTTGATGTACATTCGGCACGGTCTCAGTGCTCTATCAGCCTATGAAAGTAAAATGCATGTTTTACGTAGAGTCGTAACATTATCGTGTCTTGTCGATGTGTTCTTGCACACGCTCATCAGATGAGTTGAGCCGTCGCTAGAGTTAGTACATCTCAGCATAAACACTAGTCGTTCAAGTGAGTCAGAGCTAATCACCCCTTACTAATCAATACCTCTCTCCAGCCACTGTCAATTTCCAGTCAAGCCCACCTTCTCCGCAATGGCTTCATTGAATCCTGCCTGTACCGTCCAAATTTTAAAATAACATTAGCCACCTTCCTGGTAAGAGAGAATCCGTAGTTTCGTCTCACGGTAACAACCTGTCCAAACACGTTCTCGAATGCTTCTCGTCTCTCTTCATCATCTATCTCTGTGACCAGGCGATTTAGATTTCCATATTTTGAAAGAGCGTACCATGCACGGAAGGTGTTAAGCCCAAAATGAGTATTCAGCGTTTGCAGATCTGTCTCCTGTTATGACAAAGCTATCTCATCAGTCACCTTTTAGTTTCTTCCAACATGCCACAAGTCCGATCCTACATACCAAAGGCTCAATATGGAACCAGTATCGAGGACCAAAAATGTCTTTATAAGCTTTCTTATCTTTCTTTCGTACCCCTTTCCCTTCTTCATCCAGTAGTGACTGTAAAGCTCTGACCAGATATTCAGCCCCATCATACGCAAACACCAATTCTACCTTTCCTCGGGGGCCATTCCAGTTCTTGAAGATGGTATGTATATCCCTCTTAAGTCCATCAAGTCCCTGTTTCACTTCCCGATTCAGTGGATCGACATTCAATTTCGCGTCGAGAGATCGCTCCGAAGCCGAAAAGGAGATGGTCTCGAAGACCACGATGACACGGTCGAAATGCTTTGAAGCGTCTGTGAGAGCAGTTGCCAAAAACGAACGATGACCCGATATGAAAGCGAGCTCTTGAAGAATCAGAGATGTGGAAGGTGATATGATTATGTCCGTGGAATTCATCCTCTCGATTCGTTCGATCAACTCGAAACCTTCTCTGCGCAGAGTACGGACTAATGGGATATTCTGGAGAACAGGCATTGCTACCAAGATAGGCAATGGGTTCTGCTGCCTTGATTGAGACCTATCGTTGGCCGTAGAATACCATTCTGGGTTCCGGATTGCTGGATCAGCAGTCCAATCTTTCTTGACTTCAGGTAAAGGGATGATCTGTTTCCGAAGGACAGGGTCAGATTTGGACGCCTTTATCAAGTCGGGTTTCTGCTTCAGATCGAGGAAGCCATCAAGTGTGAAAGGGTTAGGGCATTTCAATGAGGAGGATACAGCGCTTTGCAGATTCATGAAGTCATCCGATAAGCGATTCTTCAACACGTCCTCCAGTGACAAGCCAATGGTATCATCCTTGAGGCTCTGCCGCACTCTTTTGAATGGTAAATTGGTGCTTGGCTCAGGGGTATACTGGCGCTTCGGAGTGTAATGGTGACTTTGAGATTCGGGCACACCATAGGCATCATTGACCGTCACAGCCGCGATCGTGGGGCCATAGCTTGTCCCGAATGATCTGGGGTTAGGATCATCGTTATCCAGCGGCCGAAATTGGTAAGAAACCTCTTCATCCTCTGGCCGCCAAAAGTCAATTGGTGGTTGGACGGGTATAGCTTCAGGGGACCGCTGCCAATCTCGTGATTCGTCGAAAGGCTCCCATTCGTCAACAATTTCGCCAGTTGGTGTATCAGTTGGCGATCTCAACCGATCCCATTCATCGAGATCAAGCTTCTCATGTAAAGACTCATTCACAGGGTATTGCACGAAAGCATGTTCTTCTTCGGTGGGATGTCGCTCATGAAATGCCGGCGCATTGGAATATGCTCGAAAAGCGTCTTCGGCGGAATCATACCATTGTCCAGCTCCTATTTGGGGGTCAAAGGGAAGTTCGTAGTAATTATTCGGGAGTTGGTTTACATAGTGCTGGTGTTCCTCGTAGGATTGCTGGTAACCATTGATCTCGGATTCGCCTCCAGAATGGCTGTTTTCGGCCTGCCAGGGAAGCTCGGTTTGAGTGGGTTCATCGTTATTGTCGAGAGCTTGCCGATTGTCATAATGAATTGAGTTATCAGTGTGGCCTGTATCCCGTTCTATGTTCCACCACAATTGTGATTCAGCACAAAGATGCAACGCTGAAATGGCATGCACAACATACCGTATTGATCCACATCTTCTGGCCTGAAGTCTTCTTCCATGTAGCTGCAGTTCTCCTGCTCCATTTCTTGAAGGTCTTCCGCGATAACCTGGGTCTGATGGTTTTGATGAGCACTATCATATGCTTCCTGAGCCTTGATAGGAAGTGTGTATGGCAGGAAGTCTTTTTTGTTAGTCTGTCGAGCGAGCTCCTGTCATTGCCCGGTATCAGCGTATACAGGTATGTTTTTAGCGATATCATGGTTCCAGCATCTCACTTCGAACATCTCCCTAGAGTCCTGATCCCATTTTGTCAAGGTCGGATGCTCCTTCAACTCGCACTTGTTTAGTTGTAGAAATGGAGTCCTAGCTGCTGTCCGCTTTTGATGAAGGTTGCGGACATCGTTTATCGTCTGTGATGTGTAGGTTGGTCGTAGTTTTCTGATGATAGAGCGAAGGTTCAGGATCAGACAAATGGTAGAACCACGCCAATTAAGATGAAGTGGAGCTTACAGAGCATCCGTCTCATTCACTTTCTTCGGTTCTGGTATCTCGTTCGGAAGGGTATGCCAAATCAGGCGGGACATTTTGCCATTGATTTGATTGAAGGTACTAGGCAAGGCTTTCTTCCCTTTAGTCAGATCATGCGTCTTCTTGATGGCGCGTATAGTAAGTATGGTTTCTTTTGGGCGCATGTTGAAGGAGAAAGGGCTTCCTGTGTGGGAATACTATCACAATCAGTTATCATGGAAGTTACAGGAAAGAAGGTAGAAGAAGAAGATCTGTGGAATACCTATGGGCGTAGACAGCAATTGCTCGGCAGGAGATCTGTGCATAGCGTTTTTACGCTTCTTGGCTACATCCACCATAAAGTCTTTGCAGCTCTCAGGAATCTCAAGAACCTTAGGATATAGTTTATATGGATCGAGATTCCCAGTGGCGGAGTTCAGGGATTCTCGAGATGGGATGGAAGGATCACCACCATTTGAATCAGGAATCGTTGGGTGAGTAGAAAGATCAAATGGTTTGATGTCAGACAAGATCTGATATGAATGTCTTGATCAGCTTTGTTGTTCACTTCGTACCGTATAAGACGGCAAAAGAAGAAGAGGAGGAGAGAAGCAAAAGAACCTTACCTCTTTCGTTTGCCGCTCCGTCCAGACCATATAATCATCACCCGGTTCTTTCGAATGTCTCAGATAATCCGTAGCCGGATGAGGGATACGATTGACGTCTTCGAGAGCAAAGTTCATCTTGCGAGATGGCAGTATGATCGCAAAGATACAACAATCAATCGCCAATCTGCATCATGAGGTGGGAAGCAAAGGAATGTAATCGAAGTGAGTGGACATCTCTTGTCTTTGAGTGCGGAAAGAATGAAAAGGGGGGGGGAGTCAAGTGGGTCTGTGCGTATATGATGTACACGTCAGCTAGCTTGATGGTGTCTTTCGTTCTATTTCCTTGTCTTCTTTTCATTGTTTAAATCAGAATACTCTACTTGATTAGTGAATATGTGGGTGATGTTTATATGGCTACATGCGAGTGAATGACGGTTTGCATCAACAGGAAAACCTTACAACGGTACTTATCCTTACTGGGACTTACTGCTCTGATAAATGGATCTAACTACTACCACCGACACCACAATCAACCAAAATCAATTCTCTGTTTTTCCCTCTACTTTTCAACCAATCCAGAGCTTCGTTGATCTTGTCCAACTCTTTCCATTCACCCCTACCTTTGCCACGTCTAGCACCGTTCTCTTTCCCCCTTGAATAATTCATTCTCCCTTCTTCTTCTTCTATCAATTCAGGTGCTACTCTAACTCTCAATGCTAACCAATTCCAAGATTTCACTTCTCTAATCCATTCTTCTAAATCAGGTAACGAGCCTATCGCGTACATGATACCCGGATGACCGGTCTTGGAGAACCCTATCAAAGATAAATCTGACGAAAGTGATATCAGGTCTTTTCGTTTAGTATTCGAAAGTAAATGATGCGAAATCAAAAGACAATGATGTGGTTTTGACGAGATATCATTCAGTGGTGTGGGTATCCGAGGAGGTGAAGATGGGGGTGAAGGTGATGAAGGTGCTAGTAAAGGTAGGAAGTGAGTCGTGAGGATTTGAAACAACGGGTAGCTGAATTAGGGATTGTTATCAGCGACGGCATTTATGATTATACACTTAGTCGAAAAGCAGTAATGCAAACTCACTCTTCTTCCTCATTCCATTCCTCCATCTTTTCGCGCACCCAATCGATCCAGTCTAACGCTTCATCTCTTCCCATAGATGAGCTCCTGACTTCTATATGTACAGCGACTTTTCGCTTGTATCTCTCGCTCACGGTGATATATAAAGACAGCTTGCTATCATCACTGGTGATATTGATGATTCTGACAATCGGCCAAAGTTCGGATGGGATTGCGTTTAGCTTTTCAGCTGGTAGAAGGGATGAAGTGATCAACTCCAGCTCGGTATCGAGGTCATCTGGTGTTGCTGGGTTGCTCATACCTTGCCTGCGTGAATGATGTTGAAAAATATCGTCGACCCCACTCTAATCATCATTATCATCATTATCGTCATGATCATCATCATCATTGTCTCCATGGCCGTTTCAGATTCTATTTTACCGATAGTTGTTTCCGCTGGAAGTAAGGCTATTCATGTCGCGTGGCAAATGATTCGACTCCAAAATCTCGCCAAGTTGATCATCTTTACCGAGTCAAAGAACCTTATCTTTTGAGGGGGTTTTCATCTCTACCTCTTGGTTACCTTCTATTCGACCCCAACTCGATAAGCTCAGTGAAGCCTCTCTGCCATCAAGATGCCTCCGCTACTTCCTTCACATTCTGCTGTGAGCCGAGTAACAGCAGTCATTCCCACTTTGACTCGAAGCGCAACTACTTCAGCTGGTACAGCAGTCACACCTAACAAACCACCTCCATCAAAAGATCATTATGTTCATACGTACTCACCTGAAGCGTTCCCATTAGGATATAGCGTTTCTTCCACTCATGCTGGAATCAAGAAGAAATCAGGAGCGTTGGATCTAGGTATATTAGTCTCAACCTCTGATACACCCACTTCAGCTGCTGCATGTATGACAAGAAACGTATTCAAAGCTGCTCCAGTAACCGTTACATCTGAGTTACTTCGTTCTTCAAATGGTAGAGCAAGAGGATTCATAATAAATTCAGGTTGTGCGAATGCTGTCACAGGTAAAAAAGGTCTAGAAGATGCTTGGTCAATGTCAAAATCAACTACTTCACAATTACCTCCTTCTGATGCGAAAGAAAGTGATGCGGGTACATTAGTGATGTCAACTGGAGTCATTGGACAACATTTACCGATTTCATCTATATTAGAAAAGATCCCTGGCTTGATTCAGACCCTCGACGATTCACCTAAATCATGGCTGGACTTATCAAAATCATTCATGACGACAGATACATTTCCCAAGTTACGAGCTAAAACGTTTAAATTAGGCGATAGGTTAGTTAGACTAGTTGGAATAGATAAAGGCGCAGGAATGATTGCACCTTCGATGGGACCACCTCAACCACCTCATGCGACTTTATTAGGTGTTATAGCAACTGACGCAGCTATACATCCAGAAGATTTACAAAACGCTCTGAATTATGCTGTCGACAGAAGTTTTAACAATATAACAGTCGATGGTGATATGTCAACAAATGATACTATACTATGTCTGGCAAATGGCGCTGCAGGTTCAACAGATCATCAAGGAAGGGAAACGGCTGAAAAAATGAAAGAATTAACGGAAAATGAAAATCCTCAAGAATTCGCTATATTCAAAGAACAACTGAGAGAATTCGCAGAAGAATTAGCTCAATTGGTTGTTAGAGATGGCGAAGGAGCCACTAAGTTCGTTACTATCTGTGTCAAGGTGAGTTCAAGCTTCATACTGCTTTGATCATACTGAGATGTTCTCACTGAAAACGTCCAACACAGAACGCACCTACCTACGAAGTAGCGAATGCTGTTGCGAAGAGTGTAGCCAATTCAAGCTTGTTCAAAACTGCAATGTACGGTGAAGGTGAGTGGTAGCTGAATCAGTCGGTTCGGAGAGGTAATCTGACAGCTATCTGTAAATCACTCTAGATGCCAATTGGGGTCGAATCTTGTGTGCTGTGTGAGTCATGATCCATGAAATCAATATCAGTCGAACTTCCTCACTGATGAAGTCATACATTCGATAAATAGCGGCTACACCCCTCTTTCGCCCAACCCAATTTCTCCTACTTCAGTATCAGTATCCTTCCTTCCCCCATCATCATCATCCAATACTGAGCCATTGCGACTTTTGACCAATGGTGAGCCAGAAGCGAACATTGACGAAGCACGAGCTAGTGAACTTTTGAAAGAAGAAGATTTGGAAATTGAAATTGATCTGGGAGATGGAAAGGAAGAAGCCAAGGTTTGGACTTGCGATTTCTCACATGAATACGTTACCATTAATGGAAGTGTGAGTGCAACTGAATTCATAGTGTGGCTTTCGATTAGGGAGTTATACTAATTGACATGGCTCTTGATGATAGTATCGAAGTTAAATGATCAACTGGGAAGAGAATCGAGAAGAATTTATGACATTATCTATGCATCTGAATGGGCTCAATGAGCTATGTGTCCGTACAATATCGTAAGAGTATGCTGTTTCTGGTCAAACAGAAATCGACAAAATGTGAATGGAATATACATCGACCATCAGGAGCTTGGTGAATTCCCTTTATTGTTGATGCATGTTACCTAAATCGTCTCTTGGATTATTCAGGACACTGGATAGATAGATGAGATATAAATTTGATTCACGATTCCCCAATGCAAAAATAGTCGATTCTTAATATCCCCTCACCCTATACTCTCTTCCCCGTTTCCAAGGTACGTTTTGGGCTTTTAAATGTATTTAATCACTTTCACCATACATTCGACAACTAAAACCATTTTCATGGAGTCAGTCACTTTCTCATGTTTCCTTCCGAATCAAACGCAAAGACTCACGCTATATTCATAGCTTGAAGTTCTTGGAATAACAGTTTCGCAGCGTATGGTATATACACTTGCGAGATTTGTGTACTATTCCTACAGACTGAGCAATAGAATTCTTGTTTTTTCAAATTGGCGACTGCCATTAAACCACAAATATCACAAACATGTATTCGGAAAGCGTCGGATGAATCTAAAGTTCACGAATAATCAGCCTGGGTTGTCTTTATGTATCGTTGAATAGAATACAAAAATACCCACCATACATCCTTTCTTTTAGGAAACCAGCGATACCATGTGAGATCATACAATCTCTCTATTAGTACGCAAACGGAATTCATCAGCGTTGTCTCTATGTTCATATCATTTTTAGGATATATAGCTCACCTCCATTTCACCGAATCGTAAACCACCATCTCTACTTCTACCTTCGACAGGTTGTCTAGTCAAGATTTGTAATGGACCTCTAGCTCTCGCATGAATTTTGTCATCTACCATGTGCTTCAATCTTTGATAATACGTTGGCCCAAAGTAGACTTGAGCTTGAAGTTTTTTACCTGTATGACCGTGATATAAAACTTCGAATCCTCTTGAATGATACCCTTTCTGTCTCAAAACCTTTGATACCGCTTCGACAGTCAATTCAGTGAAAGGTGTTGCATCACCTTCTGCACCTGTTAAAGTTGATACTTTTGATAGTAGACATTCAACCAAATGTCCAATTGTCATTCGCGATGGAATAGCATGAGGGTTGATAATAATATCAGGCACCAAGCCTTCTGCAGAGAAAGGCATATCTTCTTGTCTATATGTGATACCGATAGTACCTTTTTGACCGTGTCGAGATGCGAATTTGTCACCAATTTGAGGTACTCGAGTTGATCTCACTCTGATCTTAACGAATTTATGTCCTTCTCCATTGGTTGTCAGCATGACCTGATCTACAACACCCTGTTCCGTACTCTTCAATGGGGTAGAAATGTCTCTCTTTTGGTGAAGTTGAGTTCTTTGACCGAGTTCTTCACTTTCTTCAGGTAAAGGTGCAGTTTTACCAATCAATATATCATCTCCATTGATATTGGTAGCTGGACTGACCAAACCATCTACATCTAATTTGGCATATCTATCACTTGATCCATGTTTCATCCTCAACGTCTCGTTTCGATCAGGTTTCTCAATGGTCTCCGCTTTGATCATACCTTTCATTTTCTCAGTATCGGTGTACGATCGGTAATATAACGAACGGAATAAACCTCTATCAATGGACGATTGGTTCATAATGACGGAATCTTCTTGATTGTAACCAGAATAACACATGATGGCGACGATAGCATTTTGACCTGCAGGAAGTTCTGAGAATTTGAGGTATTCCATCGATCGAGTGGTAGCAAGAGGTTTTTGAGGATAGTACAGAATATTTGCCATAGTATCCATACGAAGTTGATAATTGGTGAGGAAAACTCCCATCGCTTGTTTACCCATCGCAGATTGGTAGGTATTACGGGGAGACTGAAAGAGGATTATTAGCATGATGACGCGTATACCTAGAAAATCACTTTGACTTACTTGATTATGATCGGGGAAGGGTACAATACTAGCACAGACACCTAAGATCATACTTGGATGGATCTCCATATGCGTATATTGTTTACTGAACACTGTACTCTTGATTCTCGCTGTAGGATCGAAAGACTCTAAATCATGTGCTGCCCTATCTTTGACCAACTCCTCTTTATTGTTCTTCCTTCTGGCATTCTCCAGGTCCTCAGAAGTCATCGCAATGAGAATGGTCTCCTCTTCAGATGCGTCAACGTATTCGATAATACCCTCTGATAACAACTGATCCCATGCACCAGCCAATGCCCCTTCTTCTCCAGCTTCTTCCAAACGATCGATATGTGCTCGCCTGAGTCTGAGACTTTGAGTAGGATGATCTACAATGAATAATGGTCGACAACATCTACCAGCATCGGTATATAACCGCAATTCCCTTTCTCGAATATCTCGAACGATAGACACCTCGTGTTTGAGTTGACCACCTCTTCGCATTTGTAATAGATTCGAATGTAATGTAGGAGCATCTCGATGTATACCCATCCACACACCGTTGACGAAGATTTTCGTTGCTTGTGGGGCATGTTGATATTCGTTCAATTCTTCCAAACCCCATTCTTCTAAGAATTCCATCACTGGAGCTGAGTACGAACCAACCGATATATACGACATGAGAGCTAAGTTTTTGACCAAACCACACGCAGCTCCTTCAGGTGTTTCAGCAGGACAAACCATACCCCAATGAGTGTTGTGCAGTTGTCGAGGTTTAGCCGCCTTACTGTCACGACCAATGGGAGTGTTTGTACGTCGCAAATGAGAAAGTGTAGAAGCGAAAGTATATCGATTGAGCACTTGAGAAACACCAGCTCTTGTATTGCCTCGTTTACCCCAGTTACCGGTCGCCAAAGCGTATTTTAGACCATCAGTGATACTGTTCGGCCTTATTGCAGTGTTCAAGGCGAAAGCTTTATTCGTCTCAACGCACTGAACGGAACCGCTTATCAGCACGAGATCAAGGGATATGAATTTACGGCACTCACCTTTTTCAAATATCTATACATATCTTCTCTCAATTTCTGGAACATGTGACCAAACATCTCAGCCATCAAGGGGCCAGCCAAATCCAAACGCTTGTTACCAAAGTGATCTCGATCATCTAATTCTTTTCTACCCATAGCAGCTGAAATCAATCGATGAACCATATAACCGAGGAAGTATGCTTTCTTGGATTCGAAACCCTCAGCGGTGGATACATGAGGCAAGAATTCCTTGTGGAGGATATCGAAGGCAGCTCGTTGACGTTGAGCTCTAGGAGCTTTTTCATGTTGACCTCTTCGACCAATGAAATCCAAAGCCGTCTCTCGGTCTTGTACCGCGAATGATTCTTCGATAGAAGGTTGAAGGTATTCGAGTAACGCTTCATCATTAGGACCGAAACAAATGTGATTGAGAACATCTCGATCTGGGACAATACCAAGAGCTCTGAATACGATTACAAGGGGAATATCGACTTTGGTGTAAGGTAGAGATACACGAATGACACCACCGGACTAGAGCCAAGATTAGCTATAGGAATTGATCTGATACGATTTTCGCTGCTCTACTCACTTGTCCTTGTACTCGTTGATACAGCCGGACTTCGGAATGAGCAGCTACTTTTCCACCCTTCTCTTTCTGACTGTTGATCTCCGCAAAGTACGTCCATCTAGAAGGAGCGGCTTTCAAGAAGACGAACACATGGTTCGTAGCCATTCTCTCTTGCGCAATTAGAACCTTCTCTGAACCTGAAATGATGAAATAACCACCTTGGTCGTAATGACACTCTCCGATATCATGACATTGGTCGTCAGGAAGATTATGTAAAAGACAGAAATTTGATCGGACCATGACAGGTACCTATAGAAGTGGACATCGGTTTGAGCATTTCGGGCTGTAATGGATATGGGCTCACTTTTCCGATGGACGCCTTATCCTCTTCCACACCTTCTGGTACACCATCAGATCCAACAGCAGGCCTCCAGTCCGCCTCAATTGGGTCATCCACGCCGGAAGCTGTCAGTATCCTCTTCTTGATATCAACGTAAAGTGGAGCTGAATATGTTAGATTCCGTAAACGTGCTTCTTGGGGGAAAAGCATATTTGTTCTACCATCCATTTCAGTATGATTTACACGAGCGAGATAGATTTGTCCAAATGAGATTTCATATCGTTTCTACATCATTGAAAGGTAAGCTATACCCATACGTGGCACCGGTTGTGAAAGTGGATTGTCTGACTTACAGTTTCATCGCCTGCTACACCCGTATATTGTGTGAACTGATCCATAGTCATTTTTGAATGATCGTCTACAATCTCCTGCATTGTATTCTCGATAAACTCATTGAATGATTCCAACTGTTGTCTTACTAAACCTTTTTCATCAAAGAAAGCGTTTATGACAGTCCAATAATCTTCTTGACTAATAGGTTCTTCTTCTTCCTCCTCTCCTTCCATATCACCATCTATACCATATTTCAAATCATCATCTACTTTTACATCTTGACTTGCATTTTGGGTATAATCGTAATTTGGATCGTAAGAGAATCCATCATCGATAACAGCATTATTTGGTTCTTGTGACATAGTGTGATCTGCATCAAAACATGTTGTAGCAATTGCTACATTGCTGAGAAAACAAGAAGAAGAGAGAAATGATATTCACCTGCATCCATTATTTGTAGCTTTTTTTTTACACAATCCCAACTATCCAAAGCTCTTAGGATCAAGTGAGAAATAGAACTGAATGAAGGATATAGAAACGAGAAGAGAGGGCTATCACGCGACGAGCGAGAGTCGAAGAGAGCGAGCTTTTTCTGGAGTTGATTCTCCTTCTATTGTGAAGCGCAGCCTGTCTTGGTCTTCTGCTGTCGGACGTGTTTTAGGTAGATGATAAACTGATATACGAGGATGAGGAGGATTGGAGATAGCAATAGCAATTCACGATTTATGAATCTACAACTTGACTTGGGGATGGACAGGAAGCGACAAGCATGCTTACAAGCAATATAATCCCGTATTGCCGAGGGTGTGGCACCATTTCAAACAGTATAGAACCTCCACCCTTCCCACAAGATCCGGTTGCAAGAATTTTGAAAATCACTTTTGATATTTTGAGATAATTTTGGTATATTCAAGTATTCAGTATATATCAACTCATATCAACGACATCGAAAAGATGGTAACATTGAGCAAAAAAGACACAAGGAAGCTTTCAGCTGGGAAAGGCAAGGCTAAAGAACTGGCCACCAAATCTATAACAGAAAAAAAAATAGGGGAGGAAATCGAAGACGAAGACAGCAGTGAAGATGAAGATGATTATGGAGTTAGCGAAGAGGGTATCAAGAGACTGATGGAGTTGGTCGACGAGGAAGATTTGGACGAATTCGAAAAGGCTCTGCTAGGAGGAGGAGATGATGAAGATGAGGAAGACGGAGAAGATGAAGAAGAAGACGAAGATGAGGACGATGATGAGGAGATGATCTCTGGTGAAGAAGCATTATCGGATGAGGAGAGCGAGGAAGAAGACGGAGAAGAAGATGGCGAGGTGAGCTAAGCTCTCGGACATATAGTACTTAGCTCATGCTCACGTAACGATTAGGTTGACAACACAATAATCAACGAGAAGGCTGACGAAGATGCTATCTCACTTGATGGTTTAAACTCCGATGTTTCGGTTGATGAAGATGCTGTCCCTATGCGAAAGGTCACGATCAATAACAAGGTGAGCTCTGATTGTATGTAAAGAAGCTTCCTCACAAGCTGATGTGCTGCTGTAGCCTGCCATGCGGACGGTCATCGATACTATTAAAGTCACCAGTCTGCCATGGCCCGAACATCTGGTGTTGAACAGCAAAGAGATTGTAGATGTTGACCCAAGTGATGGTGAGTCAGCTTCATTTTTCACTTGTTATTTACACTATGTCGTGCGAGCTGACGACTTGCTTCGCCAGATTTACAAAGAGAGATGGCATTGTACGTAGCAATCTGCGGTCCAGAATTGACCTGTACTTTCAGCTGACAGCCTACCGATTGTTCCATTAGCTATAAGATAGCCCTTGACTGTATACCTCAAGCGAAGAAATTCGCTGCCAAGCACGATATACCGTTCTCTCGACCTGCAGACTACTATGCTGAAATGGTGAAATCCGATGAACACATGGAGAGAGTTAGGTCGAAACTTGTTGAAGAATCGTTAGTTATTTCTCGCTTTTACCCTATTTCAAATTATATCTCCTCCTTGATCGGCCGTCCTTGATATCGGTCTGTGGAAATCGATCAGGCAAGCTGATATTTTGTGTATCACGAAAACAGCCAAGGAATCAAGAAATCCGAAGCAGCCAAGAAACAACGAGAACTCAAGAAATTTGGAAAACAAATCCAACACGAGAAGCTCAAGCAAAGGGAGCAAGACAAAAAGCAATTCCAAGACAGAGTCTCAGGTCTCAAGAGAAGTAAGTTTCTGTTCTGGCTCAACTTCCTGCTCTGTTGATTGTCACCTCTTTGCCCGTGACTTGTGTGTCTTCAACCTCCAACTGATGTTTTCACCTGTCTCGCAGAACGACAGGAAGGTATGGAACTTGGGGAGAATGGGGACGACGATCAATTTGGTATTGCCGTTGATGATGCTATCGAGGGCAAATCAGAGCGTGCTTCCGGCGGTAGAGGTGGACGAGGAGGACGAGGTGGAGAAAAGGGAAAGGTGAGTTCTGATAATTTCACTTTACCTTCACCTTCATTTGCCGAGTCTCTTCTGAGACTGTAGAAAATTATCTCTTAACTTTTGAATCTGACTGACTTGTTCTGCTTAGATGCCTCGACATGTTCGAGATTCTAAATATTCTCTTGGTGGATCATCTCGAAGGGATAAACAAAATACCAGAGAAAGTACGAATGACTTTTCCTACGGTGGTGGTAAGCCTGGTAGGGGCGGAAGAGGCGGACGAGGTGGTAGTGCAGGAAGAGGTGGTGGTGGTGGACGAGGTGGCGGTGGCGGTAGAGGTGGGGGTGGTGGTGGTGGTAGCGGGGGAAGACCTGGGAAATCCAGAAGAATGGCAGGAAGGGTGTAATAGGTTTTTGCATGGTTATATGGACGACTTCCCCGACATGGTTTTTTTCATTGGTGATCTATGTATGCATGATGTGTATAACCTTGCTTTCGACGCATCAATGGCTGGACCAGGGAGATAAACTACCTCCATTCATTCATGATTCACACGATCACACGATCACTCAAAACATCGAAGTACTTCAGTGGCAGTAACACAGATTTAGCACATTCAAAGTCTACATCGACAAATCGGAAGATCTCGCAAAGCCAGCTTATTGGCAAGGTTGAAGACAGTCAACAAGATCCGGCCGAGTACGATCTGATGCTTCCATTTGAAAGCTGAGTTTCTCGTGAGAATTTTGACCGATTGTGACGGAGATGATTTATATACATGTACTTCATCAGGCGATACCGAAAGCCTCGGTGCTGAGTTTATCGCACGTGAACTATAACGAAGACGATGGCTTGGAGATGCGACTCAACCAAGTGAAAGGAGTGAATGATTAGGTATCGTATAGGATACAACGATATCGACTCGATTGCACCTTGAGGGCCCAAAGTAGGAGCGCAGCTGCACCTGCTCCTAAAGTCAGCAATGCAGATGGTAGTTATGATGTACGATAGGACACCTCAACGACAGTAGTATCGAAGAACCCTAGTATGATGGTACGCTACAATGCCTTCTCGTCGCCAGTTCAGATAGTTCAGTTTTGATATCATATACTTGCCGATCCTTTGATGCCTCATTCCCGTTTCGAAAGATAAGAAGGTGATGTTTCTTGTATCACGAGCGCTGGGTAGACATTGCTATTCTATTCGTTATCAATTTGAGTCTCCGCTTCAATATTTAGCATTGACTTCTCAATGGGATTGCAGTACTATATACATAAACCTTTGCTGGTTGATGCTCTTTCATCTCTTTGTCATTTTACTTCATCTCTGTCATCTCAATCCATCTTCAATCTCTGGTCTATTCAGCCGCTGCAAATATCATAAGATACTTGAACATTCTTGTGCAGCGTACCAATCGACCTCGCGTATCACTCCTTAGTTTGTCCACCCCACCCCAAAAGTTTTATAATTCGCCCCACCCACACCTTTTCCCTTGCATTTAAAGACTGAAAGTATTGCCCTGACATCCAGCTGTTCAAAGCCGCCAAAGCTGTTTTTTTTTTTAACCAAAGAGGCGTCCTACCCCCCTACCTGCTAAACCCTGAATCTGTTATTAAACAATTGTCCTATGTTAAGAGAGGCGCGTGTTGTTTCCCTGATATTACACGCGAACGAAACTGTACTAAATCACTTACAAATAATATTTTACACTCGTATAAACGTCCACGTCAAATAGGAATAAAGACAAAGAAGGTTGATTTTGGTGAGACATTTTTCCACCACACATCTTCGCTCTTACCGCCGGGAAAGCTGAACAAACGTAGAACAAGTGAAAAGAGCAAGAAGGATTTTCGTTTAATCCATCTCTACTCTTACATCTTTGCATCATTGACCACGCATTCTTCACTCATTCACTTTTCAAAAGGAATTTGCATTTTTACAAAAAGAACAAAAAAAGAAAAAAAAATTCGCTCGGACCCATATCGAATCCCTACACATCTCCATCAAGCAAGGATCAACGGTCAAAACGGCGCATCTAAAAGAGATTTCCACAAAGGATTCCCTTTCAACGTACCACCTTATACTATCACCATCAACATCAACGACTGCGCCCTCGTCAGAATATACAGTGAGTGATTCACATACCATCTCATCTCTTTGCTCAAATGTTCACTGACTTTCTCTCAAAGGTCTGACATAGCCAGCTACACTTCAACAATCCTTCACTCAAATCTACCTATCCAGAACACATCAGAATGCTTTGTGAACCTACTTCAAGACCCCAATCACCTTTCATGCACAAATCACCTCGCTCCCACTCCCACACTCAATCACCAATATTTTCACCAACGATGCCACTTACATTCTCCAGACAAGTATATGGAACATTTTCAACTTCACCCATAACGAGTATCTCCGGTCCTTCTCAACCTACACCTATACATCATTCCCATTCCGTTCCATCAACACCTATAACACTCACATCTTCTTCATCATGTACTACGATAACGACAAATAATTCTAGACCACCTGTGATAACGCACAGTCAATCGCACCGTATAACGAGACCTAAATCAATGAAAAAACCATCAGGATCTACCTCTCAAAAGCAGAAAAATGTTCAAATGAGTTTAGAGGTTAAAGTGGAAAAAGCAAAAGGATTTCACGCTTTCTTCGTTCCATTATGTAAGAATTTACCACCCGCTCCACCTTGTTCTCCTGTCGGTTCACATGGAAACGGAAACGGAATATTAAAGCAGAGGGACGACGATAACCAGAATAACGGTGTCAGTGGCTTTGGTGGAAATGGGAATGATAACGCAAGTGGGATTGGGAACCTTACAGAAATGGATTATTTTGGTCAATGGAATAAAAGGAAAGAAAACGATCAATGGGTTGAAGATGTTACAACCTCGTTATCGGAAGGAATGGACATTGATGCTAATTAGTTTCAGGTTTGGATCTTTTTCACAAGATTCGATCTCGAAAGAGAGGTTCTCGGCGAGGGGATGCCAATTTTTCTTTTCGTTCTTTTGGGTTTAATTGGATAATAATACAAGCTGAGGTTAGTTATGGTCCTCACGCTTGTTACTTTCATACCTTTTCACCGTTTCACAATACACCTTTGGAGCTTTTTATAGCATAGAAATCAAACTCTAGCATTTTTTGTTGTATATCTCGCATTCACAGACATCCTTTCTCCTTTACATCTCAATCAAAGCATATCTCTAACAGATATAGCATATTTATGAAACTAGCTTCATTTGTTATACTATACGATCCCATAGCATTACGTCTCAGAACCAGGGCTTCTTCTGAAACCTCTGTAAATTATGCATGTCTAATCATATGATGATCCATGGTGCACATATTGAATATCTTGGTGACAGGGCTGGACATGTATCTATTCGAAGATATTGTCAGCTCTTCTCATCTAGTTCGTCATGGCTTGTCCCTCAGCATCATCAGCTATACGAGCCGCATCAAATCTCCACGATTCTAGGCATCTCATTCCAATTGGACATACAATGATAAAGAAACGATTTTCAGTGAAATTGTCCAACGAGTTGAAAATAGGACAAAACGAGTGGCACCTTTCGATCAAATAGCTTAATAAGCATGATCGAGATTGAGTTGCAGTTTAAGTGAATCATGTTTTATTCTTGTATGTACCTCAATAACCAAGCGATTGGTGCTTTGTGGTTCCTGTTCCTATCTACTGCAGTCATCGCAACAACGTCTGTTTTGCTTCCTGGTTTCTCCCATCACCCTGCTACCATATCTCGCTTGGAGATACGTAATATATGCTGATATACACTCTTCGACTATTCTCTTATTAAGGCAGGAAGGTTGATTGTGTTGGTAGTCCATGCACCGCAGATGACGATGGTTACGCTTGGTCCAACCAACATCACCATCACATGGGCGTACCTGAGTATCGTTGTACCTATATAATTACTGTACCTTGATCAATAGACCAAGTATCTAGTACAGATACGAGAAGCTATTGTAGTTTAGTCATCCTTTTCAGGTTCGATAAAAATGGGTGAGGAGTGTGGCAAATTCAAATACCTTTTTCGAAAAAGAGTAAATTTGTCTCCAGAAAGTGATAGTTGTGTGTAACTATCATGTTCCTCAAACCTTCTTCTTTCTTTTCTACTTTTGGATGAATTCATCAAGGTATCTACTGGTCATCTGTGACCCAATCCATTCTATACCAACTCAAGCTTTAAGGTGAAGTAGGTCATTTGATCAACAATTCTCTTACTGTATCTAATCTAGTACCAGATCCGTCACCTATACATTCCTAGCTCAATCAACCTAACCGTCAATTCGGGTACGTAAACCTCAGCGTCATAATCAACGGCCCACATCTCTGCGATACACCTTAGTACTCGGCACACAAGAATTACTAGATTCACATCCAGGACCATCCCTAGATTACGTCGTTGTTTTTAACCAAGTTTCTGCCTCTTGGTAGGCGATCAGTTACTCGGAAAGCAATTATCTTCAACCTCATTCTTGCAGCTTCAGCGATCACAGTCCCATTTTCATTGAACGATATTCTCCACGGACATTGAATCTCCTGTCCCCGCGTTGCTAGGCATGGAGGATAAAGTCAAGCGCAAGAAGAGGAAAATCAAGCACGAGAGTATCGAGTCTGGAAAGCAGATTACTGTATGGGTGAGTTGGTTATTTTAACATCACATCTCTTGTCCTCAGGTCTGTATATCGAGAGGTACGAAGGGGACCAAGCTAATAACGAATGTTTCTTACATTTACTCAATCATTCTGGATGCCAATTCTTTCACTTCCCTTCAACTAATTTTTGCCGTGTCCATGATCTCTGTTCCAATCCAGATTAGGGAAATCATCAGATTCGACCGTGACGGACAAGCTACTCTTTCACCTTCCCATGGTCCATACGTATTAGAAATAAATGAACCTTTTGAAACCCTATTTCAAGCTTGGGAGAGAGAAAATGATGAAATTGTACCTTTCAAATCATGGTTGTGAGTTCAATTTAATGGGGAATCCCACAAGATCAACCGGCGTCCCCTTTCCAGGCTCGTTTTTTGAACAAGTATGTTTGATCTAGCTATGCCAAATATCCATCGAATCATCCTACTCCATTTTCGAGACCGAAGAAAGGACAGAATGAACCTCAGCAACTTGGACGAGATCAAGTAAGCTATGTTTGTGCATGAGCCAGAAGCCTCTGTGCACTTACTCTCACCATTCACAATGGATTGGCTCATTTTTACGTGCTGCGCAACCAGTGTTCTGGAGGGGGAAGAACTCTGAACTGACATTTGTCTTGTAGACCCCTTTTTCGATCAACTTGCAAGATGGAGCGATAATCTTCGCTAGATCTCTGATTATCCTCCCGCGACCAAACATCGAGAAACAATGACATAGCTTACTATAGTCCTTCTGATATATGGATAAACAGCAAGAAGTAAAGTACCTTGCATGGTCCCATCCATAGTGCGGTACCAGATATTAGATTAGGAATGGTGCGCTTCAGCTGATGGTAATCCGCAAAAAAAAAACTCTCCTTCTGCCTCTAAATATGAGCGGTCTAAATGCATTTCTAGATGTGAGGGAAGAAGAAAATGTGAAAGGAATGAATGGCTCTCAATTTAAGATCTATTTTAAGTATACCAGCTCTGTAATGATCGGCTCGGTGAATTGGCTTGGTCTTCGAATTCTTGAACGTTACTCTTACTATCCGATGAGATTAATATGGTGACACAGGTAAGAGGATTTGGTAATTTTTCCTCACGAGGCAGACTCATGGATGCTTCACCCTCAGTCAGTCGAGTTCCGATATCATTGCAGGATCGTGACTCTCTTTGCAGCGTTTGTCACCGTTTCACGATCAATTGTGGATTTGAATGCTCGGTCGCAGTATTAAGCTCACGACTTATGTCATGATATGTGGCGCAATAATGTGGCGAGTTTACAGTACATCTTTTCACCTCACATATGTTCAAATGATCCTTGATTCAAACACCTTGATATTCTCATGCCTATATTCTCGGTTTACCGGGTAGCAAACACCACTTCTTTCCCCATCCTTTGAGTGTTCATCATGCACACAAAAGCACCCTCTGTATCATGTTACTGGGATACTATTTATTCACGGTCATTCGGCTTCCGGGTATCTTATGACCGATTACTGTGATGCTGGCCAACGTGCTGATGAGTCGGTGTATATTGCTTATAATCCCTGTTGTCTTCTTCATCAATGACTTCATTGCCATCATCCCCTTTTGTTTCTTTACTCTCCAACTCTCACCTTCACATACCAACTTGAATTTCGAATATCCGCTAAAGGTCTTTCAGTATGAGTGAAATTCACATCGAAGTTCAGGTCGAGATGAGTTGTTGGCGAATACCAAAGTCTCGAGAATCATTCAATTGCATTGACCTACCTAACCATCGTTCGCCACCCACTGATCAGTGTCTGATTATGCATGATAGATCCATGAGATTCCCAAAGACCTCACTATCGTTAGTGAACATAATAAGCCATCCACTTACTCTACCGTCATGGCTTGGGATCAAGAATTCAGTGTTATCTTCAAGAGATGGCATGAACACCATCATCAAAGAGAACCCCTTGAATGCTTCGAGTGAGTAAATCAGCTGCTCTCTAACTACTCTTAGATCAGTTTCCCAGCATACTCAAAGCAGTCTGCCTTTGGTGCTGATCTACCATCCCCCCCTTCTCGCAGATTCATCTTCTACCCTCTTGGAAGCCCACACCCTATTCCTTCAGGTGGCGGTCCTGGACCGGTCAATAATCCAGTGATTATCAATCCCGATGATGTGAGTAAACGTATCTCTCTTCTTCTCCACATCGGCAGAAACGTGTTCTGTCTACCCGTCAACTTCCCAAATTCCACAAGCTGAATCTATGGGTTTCACCAATAGACCCCCAAGTCCCACGACTTTTCTGGTCAAGTCCCTCTCTGGGTCAAGAGAAAGCACCACCACGACGAAGAAGAGTTCAAAGCTGACGCTTAGATGACCGTCTTTATGCGGAATTCATCACTGCGGTGATATCTGGTGATTCCGAGAAAGTATGATTGTAGACCAATTGGCCGGCGAGAGCAGATGACTGATGTATGAGGTGAAACATGACGTTTGCATAGAGCACAGAAAATCTGGTTTGAAATCAAGAGGCGCTACGTCGACCAGCTTGCATGATGACTTCTTTTCCACTCCTTGGTGTCATGGCTAAGGATTTGAATACTACATTTCCAGCTAAGTTTTTCCGGAACTCTAGCCATCTTGCGAGTGAGATATGAGGATTCACTTTCAGCCGTTGCGGAGATGTGCTGCCTTCACTCATCGACGCTGCTTTGATTGATTGAGAGACTTTGTCGGATGCAAGAAAACTCGAAGATAAGCAGATTCTTTGAGTAACTCTGACGTAGTGGCAGATTGGATCTCTCGGCTGCTCAGCGCTATCGTTATGAGCAATACTGTAAAATCAAACACATATACCACCTTACATCTTGACCACCCCGGGGAACATATGAAGGATCCCGAGCCGAAGTACACGTATCAGTCGGTCTATTAGATTGTAATTCGTAATCCGATAAGAGGGTACGTCATCAAATACTGAACGGTTGTTTCTCTTCAAATTCGGATCTACCAGACCATCCAAGATGATGGGGAACCGTGCGCCTCTCTTGGCAACATCCTTTTGAAGTTCATTCCCATCATTTAATACAGCTTTTGTCAAGCATTTGATCACTTAAAAAGAGATAGTCAACAGGGTAAAGGTAAGTAAGTGAGAATAGAGTGTATCAAATCAAGTGGCAGATCATTCTTTTCCTTTTTCTCGAAAGGGTAACGATGACATTCATTCCATCGTCCTTCCACTAGAAATTGTATGACCTCTCTCCTTCCCCCTTTCCTCCATTCTTTGATCTTTCTTCTTCGCGAATCGTTACACCATCCCCATCCTTTGGACCTGGAAACCACACTAGTCATCTCACAATCACCTGATGAAACAGCAGGTACGTGCGTCACGATAAAGAAAAGTATATAGTTAGCATTATCACCAGTTGATGGTCATGACGTTTGGGGTGGTTGACACAACTTCATGGGGATGTCATCATTGATCTTGACTATCAAGTCATCTCTGAATCTGTTACATCGTCATCGTCCTCGTCATCCTCTTAGTAGAAATCCCCAAATGTGACCTTCTCTGAGCGATCGGGAAAAGGTATATATACCCCTCAAAGTACATCTCGATTTCTCTTTCCTCTTTCTTCTTTCTTCATCCCGCAAAAATAAAAAGATAACAGTTCTTCATATTCTATCACTCAACCAACTCCCAAACCGTACATAATTTACTTCTACAGAATGTCTACTCAAGAAATCAGAATCACCGTGAGTAGTTAACTTCCTAATTATGATCTTCACCACCTTCACCAACACCTATCCTTGTCTCATCACTTGTCTTCCCCTTGACTTCGTTCTACATTTCACCCATCTTTACCTTCACCGACTTCTTCAATATTGTTTCAATCTCGCATCATCATCCATCACTCCATGTTTGAACACGTTGATAACATGCTATTTGGCTGAATAGGTTTACGAGATCAAACGAGTCGAATCTGGTCGACCCGTCTGTGACAACAACCCATTCACTACCACCATGGAGATGAAAGACAAATTCAACACCCTCTTCGAGGAATGGCACAAGGCTAAGGAACCTTCTACCCCTCTCAAGGAATTTGAGTAAGTTCTACTTTACATCTTCTCATGCCATCATAAGGTTATTCTCTCTTACTTGACATCCATCTGAAGTGATGTTAATAAAATTTGCATTTCATAGATTCCTCTACTACCAACGACGAGAGGACGAGCCAGAATCTGGTATGACCTCCGAGATGATGACCTCCGGTGGTAACAACAAACAAAAAGGTACTAAACTCAAGGGTGATCAAGTAAGTTTCATCTGTTGATAATATATCATCATATAGATCGACAATTGACTTGAATATTTTTTTTACTCAGACCCCCGAACAACTCCACATGCACGACAATGCTCGAATCTACGTCAAGAGAGACAACCTCCAATGCGAGCTTGACGAAGAGCCTATGACTGCTTAAGTGCTGAGGAGTATGGATGGTTGGATTGATCTCCATAATTCATATAATCCTTAGCCAGGAGAAAGTGGTGATGATGGTTAGGTTTCTTACGTAGCGATGAAAGATGAATAAATGTGACGATGAAAATTACTTGATGTGCAAGTTGCACTTATCACAATTAGCTGAACTGACAATTTAGTAGTGATTATGAATTCAGCGCTAACGAATCTACTGTTAGATTGCCGAAGTTATTGACAGACAAAGATCCATGATATTTTTCTGGCCTGAGTGACCTGTTGAGGTATAATAAGGATCTGTACATCATTTCATCAGATTGGTATACTAGCATCATATGTGAGTTATTTTAATAATATGAAGTACGATTGTCACTTTCAGCCAGGCAGTGATTAGCATAACATCAGCATAGAATCGAAGAACCGATATATAGTCCGAATCATAAAGCAAACTAAAATCAAAATCCCAAAAATCCCAGAAGCCCAAAAACTATCACTTCAAGGCATAGAACGAAACGGAAAGCGAGATCGAAGTGAGGGATGTTCACCTTTGTTCTTCTCCCCTAATATCCAATAACAGGACATTTGTTTACCCAAGTTTGATTTCCAGGAATACAATCTTCGGCGATAAATCTAGCAACTTCGGTCCTTTTGATGGAATAAGTCTTCAATTTTTCCTCTACTCTGACTTTCTCTTTTGGAGCCATAGTCTCATCTGAGCTGAAGAAAGCAGCTGGTCTAACGATGATGACTTCTGGCAAGAAATTCTCCTTGATGGAATCGATATTTTCTTGGGATAAAAGAGTTTTTGGTGGAATATCTCTAGGTGATACCATATTGGGTAGAGACACGGAGGCCTTATGGAACAAGTATTCAAGGGACATTTTGTCTTGATGTGGTACTTCTAGAGTATAATGATACAACAGCTATCGAAAGGAAAAGTCAGCCAATGATTTCAATGGTTCTTGCTAAGTGTAGAACGAATGACGGGTATGAGACCGGGGTGAATTGTAGACATCTCCGTGATTGAGAAGTTCACGGAGATGACTACTCACCTTCATTGACGTATACATATCGTCGTGAGCTGATCCGATACCCATTGAACTAATTACGATAACCCGAGGGAGTGTAGGTTGGTTCAACGATTGTAGAACATGCAATAAAGCAATTGAACCATGAGTACACAAGTGAGGTTGATCGATACTGAATCCTGTCCAAGTAATTTTTGGTGCTCCACCTATATGTTCATAATAACATGTCAGCAGCTCAATCTTTGAATATCGTTTCATGATTAATCTTTAAGTGACTTCGCAATGGGACTTACCGATTGAAGAAACTACCAAATCAACATTACCTCCTTGGAACAACTTTCTAATATCGTCTTCGTTGGTAGCATCACCTTTAACAATTGTGATTCTTCCTTCTTCGATGAAAGGTTGCAATCTAGCATCGGCGTTGAATAAATCAGGTTTACGAAGTAAACAAATTGCTTTTGTTGATCTATCATTCTGAAGTAAATTTAACAGTGTGAAATAACCAATACCTTTGGAAGCACCTAAGAATACTGTATTCATCTTGTGTCGTATTTTTTAGTTATGAAGCTGTGCAGTGAGTGTATGTTAAACGTATGGGAAGTTGGAGATGGTGCGAAAAAGGGGGATTAGTCAGTAAGGGCGTCAATTCTCAGAACGAATTCCTCGTGATATATATGAACACTTTTTGGCCTAATTGATGCATGCGCCTTATCGTCTCAACTCATGAGGTACAAGTTGAACGTAACGTAACCGGCAGATCGTTCGGGCTCTTCGTGAAGATTTGGACTAAACCCGTTCGGCGGTGGAGGATGTTAACACGTAATCGTTGGTTGATGCAACGTAAAAACGAAGCTGATAAATCGGGTTGCTTCCTTCCTCGCCCTAGAATACGGTATAACTTGATATGTGCCTGATATGGGCTGTGTTTATCTTCTGGAGGAAGGAGCTGGACCGGATCTTGCAAATAATATCTCTAATTTGTAAATAAGCCTGGAGGTATTGCAAAATGCATGAAGCAAAATGTGAAGCATGCCGAACATCCAGGTACTCACTCCCTCGTCCCCGCTGTCAATGAGATCCCTTTTCTTTTCTCTTCCTGGTACAAACTGCACTGATCCACGGTCGAATCCGAAATTGAAGCACATGCGTTAAGTCAAAAGTAAAAGTGAAAGAAAACATACACGTTTTCAACCGGGCATAGATTTACTTTGACTGTTCCTTCTTTGGCTGTTTTCGTCATCCTCCTCTTTCTCTTTTGTTCTACATACGCTCAAATTGTCTTGCGTCGATTCTTTTTTTGTATCTCTCCCATCGTCTCCCCCTTGATCAGGTTTCGAAAGCCGTGCTTTTTCCTTTATTTACCGGCCTATTCTTGTAGCTTGATTCGTACCTGTCTCCTAATCAAAGAGAATCATGTCTTGGACGACACCTGCTATCATTGATATCTCTACACCTTCCTCTCTATTCCCACTAACCCATCTTAAAAAATGTACTGAAACTGATACTGCCTCGACCCCGTCTACCCTTCCCTGGGAAGTACTCTTACTGATCCGCTCTATACTGACCGAAAACTCACAAATGGGATCCGGCGCTAAACTCGTTCAATGTTCAAGATCATTCTACGATATCTTCATACCTGTATTGAGGTACGATAAGTTGATTCTGAGAGGTGGAAGAAGAGGTAATGGTGTTTTTGAGGGGTTAATGGGTCGTAAGTGTTATTTATCGTCATCGTTATCGGTTGACTCTAGATTCGTCAACTTCACTCTCATTTATCTAGCATTGATTTTGATTTACAAATTCTCAGTGCGTTCAAATGAGCATCATGCATTCAGTAAATATCTCTTTCCTACATCTTCAACGCATTTTCGTAAATTATCATTACTTCAGCAGTGTACTCATTTGACAATTCATGATCTTCCATCTGCAATATCAATCATATCAGCCCAAGAGGCTATCGGCGAAGCGACTACATTGTTATTTCCAAATATTCAACAAATCACCTTTGGAAGTGAATTGATTTTATCACTGGCATTAGAATTAGATATTAGTGGAATTGAAAGGATACATATGTTATCACAAATCATTAAACCGAAAGATATCTGCATGTGGTTCCCATCTCCTTCATCTCGACCCTTACCCATACCTTCAGCCGATTACCCTTACCAAGATCAACAAGATCGTCCAATGGAAGTGAACCACTTTATCGATATCGATGACATGAATTATCCATCTTCAGAACATCATACAAATAGGAGTGGCATTAGCAATGAACCAGAATTTCGCGCGAATATCGATGAGTATCCATTTTATGAGTTGATCAACTATGACGCAGCATTACTATATAATAAGTCGAGAAGTTTACAAACATTCTTATCTTCCTTCTTGAACACCAACAACATCACTAACAAGGATAATATTGACGATGACGCCAATGGAATTGAGAACATTATAATACACAATATAACTTTTCAAAGTATACCTTCTATCTCACACTCATCTTCTTCTTCATCGTTCATCAAAGCATATAGGTTATTTTTCGCTGATCATTGTTCGTGTTGGAAGTACGATGATTATCCATTCTGGGAGAATCTAATGGTCGATTCTGAATCATTATATCGAGCAGTCACGATCGTTGAATCATTACCTTGGAAATCGCCCATCAATAATATGAAGTATATTTTCGTCAATGCTGAGTTAAATTACCTGGAAGATCAAGCCACGTCTCTTCAAAGTGAAGACGAGTTTTTGGCCTCCGAAAAAGAGGATGGTAAAGTGGAGAGATTAGTACGAGGGATGATAACATCTCAAGGTTGGTCAGCAGAAGCTATAGAGGCATTGACATTCACTAGGCAAGATCGAGTGGAACCTTGTATATGTTGCGAAGGGAAGTAAGAATCCATCATTTTGTATCCCGATAGAGATGTGATATCCTGATTCCACATAGTCGTTCGCTGTGTATCACATACAAACAATCTTCGAGCAATAACACATCTCTTTTGCTATTGATGAAAGCAGAACAATTGTTAGACAATCCCGCGAGGTGACATACCTTTTTTTGGTTACTTACGTCATCATTTATCATTCCTGACGAGCGAGCGATGAGCAGAACAAAAGCGCAGTTATTTATCCATGATGAGCGTATTTCTACTCTCTATCCTACACCAGCATCGCATGTTCATGTGAATAGGGATAAATGAACAGCGATGCCAGCCATAGCGAATGGGACAACATCACAACCAGCCAATCCACATCCCATCCCTCCTGATCCGAATCTACCACCGAACAAAAACAACAAAAACAATAATAACAACAAATCATCATCTTCAACGCACAAACAACAACAACAACAGCAACAACAACAGACTTCTTTAAGTGGTATCGACTTGAATCGTATACCTCAACCATCACCTAAAGTCATCTCATCAAGTTCACATATCGATAAACATTTCTTACCGCGCAGATTCTTGGGAGCTATTCCCGAGAAAATCGTTAATTCAGATGAAACCATAGAGAACCGTAAAAAGTTTCATCAATTGAGAAAAAATGCAATTTCACATTTACCGTTACTTGGTCATACCCACAGCGAAGACTCGTTCTCCCATTTCGGTAATGATAATGGCAATGGTAATGAAAGAGATGATGTTGGATTGATTAGGGAAGCTGCGAAAAGAATCAAGATTCGAAAAAGAGGGAAAACTGATCGTGTAATGGATCTGGATTTGGATTTGGATGTCGGTACTCCTGAAGAACGACAAGGACAAGGCAGAGGAAAAATAAAAGGCGGTATAGGTAAAGGAAAAGATAGTTGGATAGGTGAAAGTTTTGATATCGGACGTGAATTCTTAGGATCAGTCATTCATGAACATGAAGATGCAGACGAAGAAATACAACCTCCTTCTTCATCTTCTATACATCAAGGAGATAACCAAGTTGTGAATGAGGCAAAGGGGAAAGGTGGAGCAGGCGGTGGACAGTCAGAAAGTGTACCTAGTCGACCAGCAGTTTCGACTCGAACAACGCAAGAGACTTTCGTTACTGCCAGAACGGGATTCTCTTCCAGTCGAGGCGAAGGAGCATCATCATCTAAATCAACACTCGATTTGAACGACACTTCCACTTCAGCCGAAGGATATCAACTTACTCCCCAAGCTTCTCTCAATGGTCTATCAAGTTCACCTGGAACAATCACGATTACCAATATAAGAGATTCCACTTCATCTTCTACTCAACCACTTGTTCCACCTTCCATCAAGCACCGTTCTCAGGATTCATCAGATACAGTCAAAGCCATTGTCACACAAAACAAATCATCAAATGGTCTATCGACGAGGCTGAAATCAGCTCTGAGGAAATCATCATCTAAACCTGAAAATGAACTATATTCAACCCAATCAGCGATATATGCGACATCGTCTAATAACCAATTGTCACAACAAAAGCAGAAGCAGAAACAGAAAGACAAACAAAATAAATCAAAAAGTGTGCAATTCCCAATCGATCCTATACAAGGACCGTCATCTATGAAGAAGGTATTAGGAGATGATCTAAATGATCACACGACTAAAGGCGATAAAGCCCCTGTAGATCCTGCAGAGGTGTTAGAGAGATCAGGTGATGAAGTCGCTGGAACTAGTCATGAAGCAGTCGAAGAGGCTCTGGAGGAAGAAGAAGAGGATTGGGAAGAGGTTAGAAAACCTGGTGAAGTGATTTTGAGGGGTAGGTGACTCGTTCCATTTCACGTGACCGAGTCGACGGAGCCAAGATACTGATATTCAGTGGGGAAATAGATAGGATGCTAGTAAGAGTTGGTTATCATAGAGAAGACAATGTAAGAGGGTTTGATGAAGCTTCTCAGGTACGGTTTGACTTTTCCTCCATCAACACCATTTTCCCCTCAATGCATTCAGTCTTGTCATCGTGACCTTGACGTACTAGTCTGAAAGTATTGACATAATTTATACAGCGCCGAAACCCATGTGCCCGACTTGACCCACTGGAAGAGTTCATCGTAATTTATCGTAAATCACAGATCGAACTATATTCAAATTACACTTATCCCTTTCAAGAGAAAGTCGTCGGTCATAAGCATTTAGCATTTGTTATACCACTCTTGCCTCATCGGACTAGTTTATCCATTTTCAATTCCGAGGATGTGACCATTTGTCTAACTACGTCCATCAATAAACTGCAAGATGATGTCTCAAACATCTTACGATCAAGTACAACCCGAGCTGGAGCAGTGAAGAATCGAGTGAAGCAATCAAAACAAGTACAATGGCTTCGAGGTAGGAGAAGAGGTACACAAGTGTTCATAATGAAATTGGCGGAAAGATCAAGAAGTTTAGATTGGTATTGGGAAATATGGAGGGATTTAAATGGTGAATTACCTGATCGATTTGATGTGTCTGTCCCATCATTATCGACTTCAATAAGGTTGATCATTCCACAAGATGAAGAATATTATATGGTAGGCAACTCAAGTCAATGTGCCAAATTTGAAAAATCCAAAATCATCGAAAACTGTTGGGAAATGTTGAAAGAATCAATGGATATAGAAGAATTAAGGAGACAGAATGATGAGGACTCTGAAAATAGAAGTGGGAAGTTGAATGTACAATTGGCATGGAAATCGAGTGATGGCAATTTAGATTGGCTCACTTTTGATCAAACTGTTCAAGGTAAGAAAAGAGATTGGACTTTATTGGCTGGTTTGGCTAGATCTCAAGTGAGTGATTTGTCGAACAGGGTACAGAATACCAGGATGACAAGAATAGAAGCTAATTGAGAAAGTATTTGCGATCGACAGGGAGAATCGAAGCCACGTGAATTACAATTAAGACCCGCAAAACATCAACCAAACTCGATTAAGTTGGAAGATGGCACTTTGCTCGAAGAACCTCCAGGCGTGGAAGGGTATCTCACTCGACATAACGATGGAACAACCAAAGAACAGGTATACATCTCTTCGCACGATGGTGAGTTACCTAATGAGAATGAATTTCAGGTTTCTGCGATTGACACCTTGATATCTTCTCTACTTCAAACTGACTTGTGTTTCTCCAGGCAATATCTTTGTGGGACATATGAGAGATGCGAAACCACCTCTTCTACCTCAAAAGGAGAGTTCGACACCATCTGAACTATTCCCTGATTTGTTCAGCACATTCATAGATACAGAACATAAGAGGATAGCAAGGTACCTTCAACGTTGCGCTGGATGTATCGATTTAAGAGATATAGTTTCTATAAAAATCATATCGGATGATTCACCGAAACATACTAGGTCTACATCAAGTACTTCTGCTACTCGAGAAGGTTTCGATCGCATTGTGACTAATGCAGAGGATGTACAAGGGAAAACATTCGAAGTGGAAATGTCAGCTGGAGGGATTGTGAAGCTTGAATGTCAAACCTGGGAAATCGCGAAAGAATGGGTGGAAAGCTTAAAAGCCTTGAAGAGTTATTGGGAGAGAAGACATCGTGTAGAGTGAGTGTTGAATCGTTATGCGTAATTCCTTTTGCCTACAATTTCTATGGAGTTTCTGACTCACGGCTTACCTTTTCGACCGAATTTAGCGCGAGACAACGTATGGATGCGATCTCGTTACATTCTCATGAGAATCCATTCACGGGTACCGAACTTTCGAATGAATCCGATAATTTCATTTCGGAGATATGGGATTGGTGTGTTCTAGATGGATGTAGGAGTACTTGTTTATCAGGTAGGTTATACATGAAAAAGGATAAATGGGATAAATTCAGGTGAGCTAGATCCGATTTCTGGTCTTTCTACTGTGTACGCGTCGCTGATGAATTATGACATCTTTGACTGTTGATAGATCGAAATACATCGTATTAACAGGAGGAAGTTTGGTCTCGTTCAAAATCAAGAAGAAGTCAGCTTTTCATACTAGAAGTAAAAGATATTCATTATTTGGTGCATATGTGAGTTTATCACTTTTTTACCTGTCACGATGCGTCAAAAAATTGATCATGTTCTTCATTATTCCCATCCAGGTTTACTCGGGAATGTTAGCACTGGATGAAATGCCATCGTCGACTTCAGGTTCTTCAACTACAAATGACGCATTCAGTTCTCAAGCTAGAGTGTATCAAGATGGATTACAATCTTCTGATGGTCCCGAAGATACCACTTTCTGCGTTAGGTTGGCATTGCCGTCTTCTAAATGGTCAAAAAAGAGTGTCAATCATCCATGGGAAGAAGAGGGGGAAGGTGAAAAGGACGGTTTGAACAATCTTGTTATTCCTGATCTAACTAAGAAAGCTACTCAGTTATTGATATTCCGTGCTCGATCAAAGGTAAGTCCATCTTTCGCATTTCATTCCTTCAGCCCTTTCTATTACTCTTTGGCGTCCTGAACTGCTTCTCCCTCCCCTGGTCTTCGCTTTGTATGATGGGACGATAAGAGCTGACCAAATGAATCTTGATAGCTCGAGAGGGATCGTTGGGTCTGGGCTACGAACGCGGAGATGGAAAGACAAGTCAGATCTCATCAAAAACAAGAAGACGCATTGAGAAACCATGGTAATGTTCCTGAACGTTGGTTTTGATCGTATATAATATTCATCGTTCGTAATGGCAGAATCTGGCACGAATTATACCTTGCACTAATTAGTATATACCCATTTTGCACTTCCGTAATATTGTCATTGTAATTTCATGTATTCTGCGACATGCCACATTTAGGGTTTCAGTCGTCAATAGACCAGATTGAGCTGATGCAAGATGATTCAAAGGCCACAGAATGTCAAATGTGGAGCAGTCAAAGTTATATCATACGTTCGGGTTGAATCAGGAATACCCAGATACATATCCCATGCGTTGACGGCCCAATCATCAAAATCGTGTATGATACAATTTGTTTAGCCCATGCTAGTACAGTATATAACCATCGGTGCTCGCAATTCACCTGTGACATCCCCCAGTCTCAACCCTATTCGTTCGTATCGTCATTTTCATATATCTCAGCTCGTATTCTACATCAAGTCATGGTGAACCAAGGCCCTATGTTCTGATGGAAGAGGTAATCGCAATTGCGGATAGAGGTGGCGATGTCGTGAGTATAGGTGTGGGAGGTTCGATCTCCAAGGTAGGGGCTGAGGTACTCGGTACTCGTATTGAAATGGCTGGACAAGTCGATGGAGCGGTTTGAGCAGTCACGAAAATTTGAGGTGAAGCAGGTTCACTTTCTTTTTGTGAGGAAATCCTTGAGTCTGTAGTTATCGGCATTACGTGTGCAGAAGTATTATTCTCATCTTCAGCTTGATTCTCATTTGCACTTGATTGCGATTTCTGTGCGGCTTCCGCGTCCTCGTTTCTATGATCGTTACCAGATGGTCCAGCTTGTTCATTCTGAGCTATGCCTTCCGCTTCGCCCTGCGACCCCGGTTCTGACTCCGCCTGTAACAATACTGGTTTACTCAAGCTCCTCCTTTCGAAAGCTTGATTCTTCCTTCTATCATCTTCACTTTGTTGCCAAGACGGTAAACTATTCTGATTTGCGTCTGATTCCCTTCTTTCGGGTGAAGTGGAAGGTGAAGATGAAGGTGAGGTTAAAGATTGATAAGTTGATATGCTACCTCTTCTACTTGATTCGCCCAATTCACCACTATTATTGATATTCAAATGTGGATTTGGATGTAGAGTTGAATATTCACTTCGTCTTCTTTGTTTCTTTTTGTATTCCGGTACATCATCCATTTTAATTCCAGCAAGATTTACAGCTTCTTGACTTGATAAGAATTTCATTTGATCTGGAGTTAAACCGTTTTTAGGTATAGCGGTATAATCGAAAGAAGCTCGAATGGCCGTATTTGGAATCGGACTCGATATGACTAACAAATCATTCGTTGAATTCCAAGGTGAATTGTATGAACTCCCTCCTGGATTGGCATTTGCGTTTGCGTATGCGAATGTACTAGCTCTCGAAGTTGTTGGATGAAGTAATAACGACGTAGATGAATTTCGATTTTCTCTCATCACCATTGACGTTCCCCTTGCCCTTGTTCCTGTTCCCGTTGATTGTGTAGGTTGAGTTATACCTGCACGAGAAAGTAATGACATGAAAGTTGATGATGTCCTATCTTTCAAACCTCTGGGTGGAGGTACGTTTGCTTGTTCTCCCGAAGATCCTGAAGGGTATGAAGAAGGGGAAGACATTGCTTCTAAGTATGTTGGAGCTTCACCCCATCCTCTACGTGCCAATGACTCTCTTCTCATCAATGAGTCGGTACGAAGTGGGATTTCAGCAGGTGCACTTTGAGGCATTGATGACGCAGTAGGTGAGGCTGAACGAGCAGTCAACTCGATTGATTCGTCTCGAATACCTCCTGACAATAATGGGGGAGATGAACTCGATTGATCTCCAGGTATACGTGAATGCGAGCCTGACGACCGTATTGAGTTTGATCGAGGATTAGATGGCAAGAGTCCAGTTTCGATATCTCCTTCGACGACTTGAGTTTCACCTTGTTCAGATTCGCTATCTGTGATTGATCCTTGGTTGGAAGAGAAAGAAGATTCTGATCGTTGTCTAGGATAAATTGAAAAAGTATATAAGAGATAAATCGTTCGTTGATCCTTGATTTGATTCGATTCGATATGATACGAAATGAAATGATATGAAAATACAAAGGCCATTACTCACCTTACAAGAACCAATTCTTCGTCACCTGCATCTTTACTATAAACAGGTAATGTTTTTACACTTCTGCCACTTTCCGTCCTTCTTATATTCCTATCTCTTTCCCTCCTTCTTCTCTCTCTTGCGTTCAGTGGTGGATCATTCGTTGTGGTTGTGGTTGAGCGTGATTGTGATTGTGATTGTGATTGTGATTGTGTATTGGTCAGATCTACTCTTGATGAATGTCCTGATAGCTGTTGAGCTGTTAAAGTTCGAGTGGAATCTTGGGTTGGTATGGGTCGTAGAGCGTTTCGTACTGATGGACGAAATGAAGCTAGGATACGAGTACGATTTAGGATCTGGTAAAAGGGGAAAAAGGGAAAAAAAAGGATTGGTGTAAGTCAGTATATCTACAGCTTACACAATGCCAAAAATCACCTCTTTCCATGTTTCATACAATAAACTACCCCTCTCTTCTTTTGTGGAGAAGACAGATTGGACTCACTAGTAAAATCACAACGAACGCTACTACCAAAATGACTATGATCGGAATGACGATCTGAATAGCTATCCCACCTGAAGACTCATCTTCACTCGAAGGCGCAGTGGTTTCGGATGGAGTTATGATTATTGGATTTTGTCTTTTTCGTTCTCTTCGCGTTGTGGATGTTGATGTGGATGTTGATGATAGGGCAGATTGAGGTAACGCTGTGGTACGTAGGATTGTTGAAGTGACGATAAAGACTTGTATGAGAGTGTTGATATATGGCATTGTGAGGAGTTGTTTCGTTCTGCTTAGCGAATTCCAAGTTGATGAATACTACTCGTATCAGAAGTGACGATGAGTTGAGTAGACAGGGAGATTCACCTCTTTTGCTCAAGAAGGGATCGTATGATCTTACAGTAAATGATACCTACACAAGTCTCTCGAAGAGATATATACGATTCTCCAAAGACGAGTCTTCCCAATCTGACAGTCGATTGATCTACTCTGATTGATTTACTATGATTGATTTACTATGATCGATCAACTATGTCACACCATCTTTCAAAATGGGTCCTTCCTTTTTGTTATTGTATGCTGTACAGATATACTAATCTCAGCCATGCGTCATCAACCTAGGAGCTCCTCGAAAGGAAAGGGAAGTCAAGGAAAGGGTCAAAGGGAATATGGACCGGTGTGGTTTAGGTTGAAATATGAAAAAGATTTTGGGGGAAGAAGGCCAGACAAACCTCCTGATCATCTCATGCATGCGTAGACATAGTCAGATCCTTCCTGAGATCAGTGTGGTCGATATTCGCACTACTCGTTGTCGATTAGCTTGCACAGTAGTGATACATGAGAAAAGCTGTGTAAATAAGTGCGAATGGTGCACCAGTTTATCATGTGAAACGATTCCTCTTGCCCAGTGTGGAACGGTGGAACGGTGAAACGGTGCCTTGTTTACGTAAATTATAATGGTAACCCGATAAAAACGTCATCAGCTCGACTTCCAATCGTGGCATTCCATCTGCATTCCCATCTCTTCATCCTTGCAATCTCACTCTCTCCTAGGTGCATGGAAAGATATCAACTGCGTAACCATGGCAGCAGTTTCTCATCACTGTCCACTGTCCACTGTCCACACCTCATCGTAATCAGTATATGATAATGTTCATATAAACCCAAAAAAGTAAAGTGTTTATCTACGTCAAATGTATGAATCTATAAACACAGTGAAAATCCTTTCTCTCTTATTATCTCCTTCCTTCCAGTCGTCAGTCGAGAGTAATATATACAAAAAATATGGTATGTAAATGGGGTAAATAAACATGATGGGTATTACTTTGAGTTAATCCTTTACCTTGGGCGGTACTGTTTTGATCTCATTCTGCTCCTTTCGTGATTCGTTTCGTTATAGGGATTCGTTATTTTCTTTAGCTTTTATCTACCAAACTGAACAAGGAATGAAACATTAGCATACGAAACAAGAAAAAGACCCCGTGATCTTCACTCGATCCTCGAGGCAGACAGAGACGGAAAACAGAGACTCACCATATGTAGCAGGGACTACACCTTCTTTACCAGTCAACGGATCTCTTGCGAACCACCATTCAGTCGATTGTTCGTCATCTAGAATGATGATGCTTTGTCCGGCTTTCATTGATAATTCACCTTCTTGTAATTCCGGTCCGTCGAAATTATACCTCATTGTAGTCTCTCTTCCTTGATCATCTTCGTCATCCAGTTCTTCATCTGATCCAATTGGATATGCACCAGAATTGACACTTGATGGATCAGAATTCCTTATTCCTGCTCTATTCGCATTGCTGTTGTTGTTGCCAGCTGCCGCTACACCAGCGCTAGTGGCACCGGCCAATCCTGCACCTACAAGAGAAGCTTCCAACGCAGCTTGAACATTATTGAAAACATTTTGGTGTGTCGAGTTTATATCTCCGTTTGATGAATCATCATCATCTCGATTCTTCTCATATAAAGTCGAATCTTTTCTCTCTCTTCTTCTGAAGCAGAAGGCTAATAACAAAGCGATTAGGATCAATAACAAGATCAGTCCAGTAGCAATTGCGATGGCGACAAGAACAACTAATCCTCTAGCTAGATAATGTCGGACTTTAAATGAGAAACTTGATTCTGACCAGAATAGTGATCCTCCGGCACCTAATTCTCCTGAAGATGAAGTCCCGACTAAATAAGGATACCAAGTCGATCCATCATATAAAGCAGAAGTGACGTTTCCGGAATTTTCAAGGTATAAATCGCCAGAAACCATCAACATTCTATCGGATTCGATGAATCCTTGAGGTGTATGTTCAGTCTTCATAGGTACAAATGCCAACTGGGAAACAAGTGATCCGGGTGCAAGTGAGTCAGACTGAGCAGTCCATGCAGCACCGTTCCAAGCTTGCAAGTATGATGAGCCGTCCGAGGTTGAGTATCCGGATACGAAGATATTGCTTGAGTTTTTGTCATCTACTGCAAGGGCTAGTGCCGGACCGGGCAGTGTTCCAAGTGGGGTCCATGACGAATTGGTGAAGCTGTATGAAGCGACATAGGCCACGTCGCCAGATGAAAGTGAGAATGATCCGGCAGCGATCAAAGTATCGTATGATTCTCCGGCAAAGTCAATCGCCCTCACTTCTCCACTACTCAGTCCAGATCCAGGTGTAGACCACTGTGCATTCTTAGAATCCCAAAGACAGACAGCCACACATCCCAGTGAACCGGCAGTGGCGAAGTTACCAGCGACAACGACGGTATTGGTGTTGCCTCTCGTACGGATGGAATTGACAGCGACACCGCTTGATCCGGATGGAGCTATTCCAAATGATCATCAGCCAGTGATTTCGGTAAGCCGTCGTTGAACAGAAGCTGACTTACGATTGAGAGAAGGCATTCCACCTGTGACCCAGGTGCCAGTCTTTAAATCGTAAACCAACACACCACTTCCGACATTCTGTACATTGACATTCTCACCACCGATATATACGTTATTTCCGATAACGTTCAAAGCTTTGACTACACCTTCTACGGGTGGAGATGGACCGGTCAATCCTCCGTTCTTTTCAGAGTAAAAAGCTACCCCTTCGATATTTTTGTTCGACGACGTGAAATTTCCCCCTAAAATGGTGATGGTCGGTTTACCAGACGCTGAAGAGTTTGTCCAGAATGCTCCTGAAAGGACTGCTGGTGCTTCGGATACTTGAGAAGGGATAGTTGGAGGAGTAGCTCTTTGGGATAGGACGGTAGACGCTCGTTCAACAAGTACGTCGGTATATCTAGCCAGCCATGACCGAGTGTACGAGTGAGAGGCTCGAGTAGCGAATGACCTTCGTCTTCTGGCGGTTGATGAAGCGGAAGGGGAAGAAGATCCAGCTGTACCAAAAGTCACACCATTGAGAGACGAGATGACAGCTGTGCCGTCGTCGTTGGTCGAAAGAGTGGCCACTCCACCTACGGAGTTTCCAGCTGATCCATACACTCTTCCAGCGAAGAAGGATTCCGATTTTATACCCGAAGAAGAAGAAGGTACAGCTCCAGCTGAGACATTTCCAAAGACGACTCCAGTATTTAGCCATTCAGATGTCGAAGCGTCGTAAATAGCATACCCGCCGGTTTGAGTGGATGTACCATTTGTAGATACAATATGAGAGAAGTTGCCCATTACGATGAGTTGATTAGGTGAAGCAGTTGACGCTAAGAGATCGGTCACATATCCATCTACACCTCCGCCGAGTGCCGCCCACGCTTTGGAATTGGGGTCGTATCCAGCAACGTAGTTGAGTGAGACACCACCTGATGAAGCTGTTGAGGTGAAGTCGCCCCCGAAGAACACATATCCAGCTACGATGGCAGCAGTGTTGACGATCCCGCTCAATCCTTGGGAAGCAAGAGCTGAAGCTTGACCAGAGGAAGTATCAATGGAGATGACATTTGTGTAGTTATTGGAAGCGGAAAAATCACCGCCAACAAATACAGTGTTGTTCGTTGCTACAATGGTATTGACCACCCATGAGGAAGCGGCAGAGCCAGAAGCGTTGAGGGCAGCATCGAGGGAGAAGCCTAATCTTGTGAGAGCAGTCTCGGTGTCATTGGTGAGAGTGGAAGTAGCGGCGTTGAGAGTCATGTTGGAGGTTCGGACATATTCGTATACACCGTATGCGACGTTGTATGTCGAGTTCGTGGTCGAATTGGTAATAGGGGTCCCTACAGTACTTGTGCCATTCGAAGATGATGAGCTGGAAGACACGGTTGATCCTGATGAATCTGTGATACCAGTAAGGACAAGCTGAACTCGATCTGCCACGACAATGTAGTTGTTTCCTTTAGCTACGGGTGCGGGGTTGGCAGCAAGTGCCAAGCTGATTGTAGGGGTAAAAGCATCACTGCTTGCATCGACAGGACCCGAGTAAACGAGAGTCTTAGTATCGTAGTTGACTTGTTCAGAAATCGTGCTTGTCCATCCTAATCCACCTTGAAGAGGGAACACCTCGATGTCCACTGAGGTCCGTCCATCACAATCACCGATATTCAGACATCCAGGGATGAAGACGTATACTTCATATTGACCTGCAGAACCGACATGAGGGTAAAAAGTCACTTGGGCATTGGTTGGGTTACGAGTAGATATAGAGGATGACAGGTATGATTCGGTTGCTGAATCAGTAGCTGCGGTTTTCGGAGACCAATCGCCAACGGATTGTACAGTACTGTTCTTGCCTGAGGAGCAAGTGCTTGAGGCTCCTGCACCGGTAGCGGACGAGTACGCACCTATCAAGATGAGTTTTAGCATTTTGCGCCAGGTATCATGTGTCGGTGTGAGGACTTACCATCCGTCAGCAATGAAACACTACCTAATGCTGCACCATCGCCAGTCCAGTTCTTTAGTTGAATTTCGAACCCAGTCAGGTTGTGAGTACCTTGAGTGAAGACAAAATCTTGGGCTGAGATAGTGGGATCCGTAGAAAGGGGGCAATGCGTAGTACAGGTTTCATTTTTACCTGTTGAGGGGTTGGTATATGTCATATTGAGTTCAGCGTGATCGGGAAGTGATGTGAAGCTAAAACATATGTCAGCATCTGTCGTTCGTCAAGCCAGACAGCAAGAGAGAATAGATGTACCAGAAATAAGTAGTCGATCTTCCATCTTCATGACCATTAACCATTCTTACACCTGTTGCAGGTAAATATTGATTTCCAACTAAATTGACATTTGATATTGTGTCCTCTTGAGCTAACCAAGTTGAAGTACCTGGACATAATAGACCATTTGCATCTGAGTAGCCTGAATTTGAACTTGAGCTTGAACTTGAACTTGGTCCAGCTTGAATTTGGTATTGAGCATTTTCACTTGCTGAAGCTGATATCGTCAAAGGAGTTAGATATCCTGATTGTCCGACAGTCGTAGTATTCACAGGAGCGTTAGGTGTTGATGTTATATTATTATTCCTCGAAGTTGTATTTGTAATTGAGGAAGACATGAAAGTTGTAGTGAAATCACCACCGAAATAAAGGTTTGATTGATTTGAGAAAGAAGGTGTTATACTTTCCACTACACCATTGAAACCACCGAAAGAAGGTGATATCCATGAAGATGAAATAGTTGACCATAAAGCTACATTGCCACCTTGTCCTATTGGTGCATTAAAAGATCCGCCAAACCATACTTCTTCATTATCATCATCACAATACAATGTATTTATTTCACCCGATAATCCATCTGAAAGTTTTGAGAAAGTATTCGTCGATAAAGAGAATGATGCGACGTTATTTGTGGATGTACCGGAGATGGATGAGAATGTACCTCCGACAAATAGTGTACCATTCGTTGAATCAGGTGTCGAGGACCAACAAATAGAATTGATAGTTCCACCATCATTCGTGCTTCCCAATGCTCTAAATGAGCCATCTTCTGTACGATAAAACAATGTATCTCCTTTCGTAGAGAATTGTTGAGCGGAAGAAGAAGACGATGAAGAGGATGCGAAAGGTGAATCCGATGAATACCAATCCAAACCTGAGAACGAACCTCCTAAACCTACAGTACCCATCTTCCCATAATCCACTTGAGGAATGGATGACGGTGAAATTGATCCACCCATCACTGTAGTCGGCACGAAAGCGAGGATGGTCGAGATGAGGAACGAGGGAATAGAAGGAAATGGTCGTGTTATCGATGTTGACATTGTAGAGAATGTAAAGTGTGTTGAAAGTATTGATAGAAAAAGCTGTTGGAGAAGGATCGCGTCGTGTCAAGCTGTTTCAAGGACAGAGCGTTAACAGTGATTGGGGTCGAGCAAGAGGATATGTATAGCAATGAACGCTTGGATCTGAAGGATGTTGTAAAGTGATTTCTAAATGAGTGTGGGGTTTTGACGAGTATCCAAGTTATCGACGTCAAGGTATATATTTTGTTTATATCATAAGGAAGGTGTGATTTAGGTCGTTTCTGATGGTGAACGTAACATGTCGATTGGATGGAGTCAATAAGAGAGGAAGAAAGGTCGAGTCAAGAAGATATCAGAAAGAGTGCGAGTTGATTGATTTGTTACCAAGGGGGAATATGATTTTGTGAGGCTAGTTTTGATTTTGCCTGAAACGCAATATGTGTGTGTGTGTGTGGTGCGAGCGTATAAAATCGTTAGTTATCCTTTTCCTTTTCTTGTTCCTTTATATCCTTTTTGATTTCTCAGTCTATCTGATTCTAGGCTTGCTTGTGTGTATCGCTTCGTCTTTTTCCTTTTCCTTTTCCTTGTCGCTGTCGTCTGTTCAGTCGGAGAGGGTATACAGGAGAGATTCAGAGATCAGTAAAAGTCAACAGTGATAATAATGTTTGTTGATTGATTTTTAGATGGTCAATGCTCTCTTTACCCTGAATATAAATCAAAAATGAAACATACCTTCAAAAGTGCCACAAATCTCTAAAAAGACAATCTAGTTTAAAAACGCGTGTATTCGATATAATTCGGATAACTCCGCAATCCATCCTTGCTGCAGATATGAATGTGGCACTTTACGAGTATACTCGAGTATTAGATGTCCCGGTTATATTGATCGAGGTGACTTAGCCGTGGTATCATCGACAACAAATAGATAACATGGCATCCCAAATTGATTCATGGTGATGTCGAATGCATTCGATTGCAAAGCCCTATCCAAACAAGTCGAATCACTCGGTCGCTGAACACTCGCAATTGCAGTATAATACATCAGCATGCCACCTCCAGAACAAGCTAGTTCTTCAAAGACATATCGAAATCCGACGGTAGAAGAAGACGACGATGATGATGATGATGACTTGGATGATTTAGATGGTATGTCGAGAACTTCTCTCTTTTCTAACTTTTCTCTTCTGCCTCTTACAGAAGTCAACTTATATTGAGAGCTGACTGTGACTGTATCGTGGTTGTGGTATGTAGATGTACTGGCATCATTCGCGTCACCACAAAAAACAGTCTCAACTTCTCAACCTATTTTACCATCATCACAAAGTCAACTTTCGAGTGGACCATTATCGTCAGCTGGATTAGATTCAGTCGGAGACGACCAAGACGGAGATGATGAAGATTTCGAAGCTTCCTTGATGCAAGGTATGGATGCTTTACTGAAACAATTAGCCGGTGATCATCCACCCGGACCCATGGCTGATATCCCCAATAACTCTTCGAGCGGGAAGGCGAATGTGGGTTCTGCAGGGGGAAATGGGATTGGCAATGTGAATGGGGGATTGAGTAAAGAAGCAGAAGAAGAAGCTTGGCAGAAAGCTTTGGAAATGGTTTTATCAGGTGAAGGATTAAAAGCTATGGGATTAGACGATGATGATTCTTCATCCCATTTTACTGGTACTTCAGTGTCAGGATCAAATCAATCAAATCCGACAGATTCAACAAGTAATAAAACTAAACCAAGCTATGAAGAAACGCTGAAGAAGACACTTGATTCATTGAATTCAGCAGGAACCAAACCATCAGGCTCAGGATCAGGATCAGGATCAGGCTCGGGTCAACCTGATTTATCAGCATTGTTAGCTTCTTTAGGAGGAGATCCAAATTTATTGAAGGATTTGAACTTGGGTGGGATTGGCGGTGATGGAGGAGATGAAGATGATGGTGATTTAGCAGATGTATTAGAAGGTATGATGAGTCAATTAATGACTAAAGAAGTGTTAGAAGAACCAATGAATGAATTGGCCAGTAAAGTGAGTTTCAAATCTGTTCGATCCGTGTAGCCTATGTAATCTGTGATATATTTGAAAAAGGATCAAATGAACTCATGACATAGATTGACTTTTGATCCGATCCCGTCCAAGCTGACTTTATTGTGCAAATTACAGTATCCACCTTATTTAGCTTCTCCACCATCTTCGATATCTCAAGAAGACCTATCAAAGTATCGTCAACAATCGACTTTGGTTCAAAAGATAGTGGATACATTCAAGAAACCAGGCTATTCAGATGAAAAAGATGGGAAAGAAATAGCTAGGTTAGTAGGTGAAATGCAGGATCTAGGCGGTCCTCCAAAAGAAGTAATGGGTGATTTGCCCGAAGGTTTTGTGAGTATCCATCCTTTTTCGTAACTTATTACTCTGCCACATGGGAACTTGTTTTCAATTCACTCCGGTAAAAGACGTGCATGGCGAGCTAATAGTATATATCAATGTATTCATAGGAGCTTGGTGCTTTAGGTGGCGAAGAAGGTTGTACCATTATGTAGATGTCTCGTCTTGATCCTCGGACGAATTTTCAAGACGGAAAAGGGTAAAAGGTCGAAGTACAGGGATATCTATCAAAGCTTTAAACATGCATATTATCTAATTATCAAATCTTCAAAATCCCCTAAATGCACAAAGATGATCAAGAACAAAATAGAGACCAAGATAAAGGTAAAGGTAGAATGGGATGTATACTCGCAAAAAGTAAATAAGGCCGAGATGTTCAAATCCCCTAAGCAATCCTTGTGGGAGCTCTAATATCGAAAGCACCAGTACCACTTGAACTTGGTTTACCCAATACTATTTTAGCCGCTGGAGAAGTTAGATCATCGAAATCACCATGAAGGGTGGCTTCAGATAAGAAAGCTACTGTAGTTTCGAAAGAAGCTTTTAAGAGAGGGGATGATTTTGCTGCTATACCAGTCCGGTTAAATGGTCTATATCCACCTGCGTGTGTCTATAGATCGTACATGAAAAATTCGTCAACGCACATTCAGAATCTATCTTGGATCAATTATCGTAATCAAGTGAAAAATTTGGTAACTCACCATGTAATCTGCTATGATTGTTAAATGTCTATAATCAACTGCGATTCCATAAGCACCGAAAACACTACTGATTTCATCTATGATGGCTCTTCTGGCAGCTTCTACTCCGTATGTGGTCAAGATGGCGTAAATATCGTTGGAAGCAAGATTATCAAGGTTGACGAGTTCATCGGCCAATGCCCACATGCCTCGGAGATTGGATCCTTCCGTTATGAGTGTTCGCTAAAGAGATAGATATCAGTCATCAGTTGTCGAGAGTTGCAGTATAGATTCGCTTTCTAAAGATTAACTCACAGTAAACTCTCCTTTGTCAGAGAAGATCTTCATACATCTTCCAATATTTGTTATTTCATGAACTACAGCTGCACGACAAGTTCTTTCGATCAAATCGACCAACAACAGTTTAGGAGCATTTGCAGGGAACTGAAAAGGAAGAAAACAAGGTTAGATTGAGATCACTACTGATTTCTTGATAAAGGGTTTGGAAAACTCACTTCTAAATCGAATTGAGCAGATTTTCCAGAATGGTCATCAAAGCTAAAAGTAGTAGCGTATTTACTACCTAATTTGAACAATTCAGCCAGATCATCCGCTTTTTGGTTTTTTCGTGCTTTTTCAATCGCGTCTTCGGTGTTTATATCTCCATCTTCATCTCCATCATCATCATCACCTTCTCCGTTGTTCAATTCTTTTTCGACGAAATCTTCTAAATCTGCTATACCTGAATCTGCTTGTGAATCTTCTTCATATTCATGTTGTCTTGATTGTTGAGTTCTTTTCAATTGATATGAATCTTCATCATCATCGTCTAATTCATCATCCCTCCCACGTCTTTTGGCATTTCCTTCACCATCCACATCTGCTCCAGTTCCATTTTCAGCTTCTTCATCAGCTAAATCATCTCCACCAATCTTAACTTTCAATCCTTTACCAACTTGTAAATCTTGTTGAGCGGATTTGGCTACATTCCTCATTTCACCCAAGATCTCCTTCTTCAATCGAGGCGCGAAGCTGAATGCCAACGCTTCATGTAATTGTTCAGGAGTGATTTCGTGTTCAGGTGCATATTCTTCTGGCGGGTAGAATTCAATCAAGACGGTGTACTTTCGTTGTCTTGTACCACTTGATTCGGAGGATTTGGATGACAATCTCTCGGTGACAGTTACTCGTTCAACAACTTGAGATAAAGTTAATCGAGAAACTTGTTTGATGAAAGTTTCAGTATCACGATCAGAAATCGTTTCTCGAAGGGGTAATTTCATTGTTGGTGTGGTAGGTTTTGCTGAAGCAGTCATGACGATTTCTCTTAAACGAGGGATACCGAGGGTGACATTTGCTGCACCGTGACCAGCTAAATGGAAAGTGTTCAAAGTCATCTGCGTCGAAGGTTCTCCAACACCTTGAGAAGCAAGTAAACCAACTGCTTCTCCAGGTTCAACTAAACTTCTCATATATCTAGCTCTTGCCAAACCCAAGAATTCTTTATCTGGGATTCTCTCACTTGCGAATGGACTTGATTTGTGTTCTCCTTTTTTCGATATGTATCCGAATTTGTTGTCATCGATATATTGATTCAATTTCTTGGCATATTCTTCAGACATTGATCCTATGTGTCTTGATGGAGCAAACAGAGATAATGCAGGATCGTATTTGCGAGGTTTCTTCAAAGCTTTCTTCATATGTCCGATAGCTATATCATTTACCTTTCCGTCGACATCTCTCGGTCGGATTTTGTTCACTAAAGAAGTATGATTTCTAGCTGCAAAGTCGAAATGTTCCAAATGTTTCTGTTTGGTGACATCAAGGGAATCTTCACCGTACATGAATTGTAAGACTGAAGAATCACTATCTCTGACAGTGTGATCGTAGTGTACTCGCACACCTTCGAGATGTTTGATGAGACAACGCTGTAAATAACCGGATCGACTGGTTTTGACAGCGGTATCAATCAAACCTTCTCTTCCAGCCATACAATGGAAATAATATTCTTGAGGTCGGATACCAGTCAAGAATCGATTGGCGACATATCCACCCGCTCTAGCTGTGGTATCGAAAGGTTTGAATGCGGGTAGTGTTTTACCAGATACCATTGTCGGTACACGTCTACCTTCCAATGCTTGTTGACCTAACAGAGTTGAGATCTGGGAAGCATTGACTTTGGAACCTTTGGCACCGGAAATAGTCATCATTTGCATATTATTGTCAGGGAAAGGTCGGACCAAGTGATCGGGAAGGACGTCGTTATTGATCTTGGAAGTAGTTTTGTTGAAAGCAGATTGCATGACGGCGTCAAGACCAGCCATTAGATGGTCATCACGGAGAATTTCTTCTAATCGGATTGTGAGATTTTTGGCGGTTTCAATATCTTCAATTTTTGATCCTTCTGGAAGTCCGACATACTTCATCGCAGCGGTGGCACCATCTCCGGAAGCTTTATCCAAGATATCTTTCCTTATCTTTTCACCTTCGGCAGTCAATATCAAGTCATCCATCCTACATGAGAAAGCATTATGTTGAAGGTATTTCGTCAACAATCTACTGAGAACCCCAAGAAGTCGATTGGCGATATAAGGACCGTATAATTCATGAACGGAATGTACGAGACCATAAGCTGAAGCACCATATTGTGATTTATCTAAAACACCACATATCAAATGACCATCAAGGAAGATAACGTTCTCTTCTGACATTGTTGGATCAGACGAATCGTCTCTTGCCCATAGCTTGTTCTGCACTTTATTCTTCGAAGTCAGATTCAAACCTTTTGCATTGAGTGGGGTAAGATTTGCCAATATTGTAGACATGATTTGTTTACCGGTCCACAAAGGTCGAGGTTTGAAGATTGCCGGAGGTAAAGTAACGATTCGATCTCGACCTGTGTAGTTGTCTTCTGTTCGAAGAGCACCGTATATAAGTTGGAAATATTGTTCTCTTGTGAAGAAGGACGACTTGTTACACATCCATACACCAGCAACAACGTGATCTTGAATCAAACCTCGAAGGGGATTACCAGATGTAGGTACGAGATATTGATTATCGGTATTGGCGATGAATTTAGCTTCAGCTCGAGCGACTTCGTTTTGAGGGAAATGAATGTTCATTTCGTCACCATCGAAATCAGCATTGTAAGAGTTACAATTGGCATAGTGCATCCGAATGGTCTTTTCACCTAGTAATACCTTAACGGTGTGAACCATCATACTGGGTTTATGCAATGTTGGTTGTCGATTCAGAATGACTACATCGCCATCTTGAATATGTCGATATACCTTTTTGTTCTTCTTAGGTGGCCCAGTGCTACTTCCAATTCCATGATCGTCACCTTGAGGTGTAAGCAGTTGGTTGGCGATGGCAGTTCGCTGTTCGAGGGTTGTTCGATCCTGATAGCCACAGGCGCATTAGATCACAATCACAATGTATGTTGACTTTTACATACCAGTGAGATTTGGGTTCCATCCTCATTCTGCACCAAAGCTGCACCAGGATGAACTTTAGGACCATTTATCACTAATTGTCTCAAATAGTGCACATTTTGTTCAGTGACAGGTTCCGGGTATGTTAGCTTTTTGGCGAAAACAGGGGGGATACCAATTTCATTCGTTTCAATGTTGATATCTGGTGAAATGACAGACCGAGCAGCGTAGTTTACTCGTTTACCCTATTGTGACGGGTAAGCCTTGTTGTACCTAGATTGTTCGAGTATTAAGCTTACCATCATATGCTTCCTGAATAGACCCTCTTTCTTCTCCAATAACTGTTTGACACCTTGTGGTGGTAGTTGTCCTTGTCTCATCATGGCTGGATTCTTTGTACTATCCATGAAACTGTTGACATCATGTTGCAACTTGATTAAAGCTTCAAGCAACTTTTCGAATGCTCGAGCAGCGTCAACTTTCGCAACAGCTTCTAGGACTGCTTCTCCCTTCTCCACTTTAGCTTGTTCGATCAATCGTCCATTGTGTTCCTGTATTCGAACAGCAGTAGTGATGACAGCTGATAGAAGGGAATTTTGCGAGTTTTCGAATAGTTCATCTCCCATTTTTGCAGGAGGTCTGAAACGTGTTGGTGTGACAGGGATAACATCCATGAAGAACATATCTGCCAAAGGACCAGAGACAACTTGTTGAGGAGAAGGTCCACCATGTCTTCCATAAAGAAGTTTACAGATTTCAGGTTCTTTAGCAAAAAGTAATCGAAGATGAGCTCGAACTTCTGCGGCAGACATGACTCTTTCATTCCTTCCTCTAGCACCTTTCACTTGTCCACTTGCGGTTTTAGCTACTGCTCGTGCGATCTCTTCTTGACCTTCTTCATCCTGTTCGTTTCCGATATCTTCGGAAGATTCATCATCTTCATCTACATCCATCGCGTTGTCTTCCTCTGCACTACTTCTATCACTGTCCATCTCTATACCTTCATCGATATCTTGTGGATCAGCAGATCGTCGATGCTTGGAAAACTTGTTGCTGATAGCAAGTACATCTCGTTTTTTCAGGTTTGCCATTTTATTAGCTTGTTTGTGCTTTAGTGAGAGATCATACTCGATGATTTTGACCGCTTTCTCCTTTCGGAAAGTATAAGCGTAGCTGAGGTCCGATAATACAGCGTCAACATTCGCTTCCTAGATCAAGGTAACAGGCTGTGGAAATACACTCACGCAGCACATCGAGTACATTTACCCCAGTTCTTCTTTGAGAATTCAGCTAGAAGCCTTTTCCTTTCCTCGAAAACCAGGCCATCTTTATACGAATCTCTCGTACTTCCATTACTTGCTTTTTTGGCTGCTTCGAGTGTTGCTGATACGTATGCGTCTACTCTGACTATCAACTCTGCAGCATTCTCTTTTGTGATGGTCTTAGGTCCACCACCGCCACCAGCGATTTCTTCTTCATCATCATTAGGTTCATCATCCCGAGAAGTAGAAGTCCCCATTGCTTTGGCGAATATTGAAGCAACTTCGTGTGATTCAGTCAAAAGACCAGCATCAAGAAGTCTTATACGAGCGACGTATGAAGCGAGCTGTAAAGGGCTCATCATCAACCTGACATCGAGAGGTTGATCAATGATGGACAATGATAACTTACGATGAGCTCAGGCATCTTAAAGTGATGACAGAACAAACAGACTGTCCGTAGTAATCCATAACATTGATTCATGAAAAGAGGGTGAAAGACAGGAGTGGGAAGTTCGATATGACCGAAATGACCCGGACAAGCAAAATATGATAGGTGACATGTTTCACAGCTGAACAGGATTGCAAGATTAGCCAAACTTACTTTGGTTATGTGGTATTTGTTTTAGATCAGATAGTTCAAGTCCAAGTGGAACCGGACGACTCACACATCCCGAGCGCTCATGGGTCCTAATTTAGGATCATATAATCCTCCTCTCGTTGGCAAATTCAGGTTATCCAGCAGTATTGGGTTGTCCAGCTTTTTGACTGATATGGCTTTCACATCGTCTGATGAGAGGAATGAGAAGGACAACGAGGTCACCTCTGAATGGATAGAATGGGAGATATCCATCGTGACAATGTATTTCTTGAGGTGTTCAGTTGCCAGTGTCGAAAAGGGGAGATTTATAGGAGAGAGAAACGGGGCGACGAGTCGGTAAGTTGTCGGGAGAGAGTCCTCGTCGCCTTTTGTTGATGATATAGGGTATATGAAAGAATTAAAGGTGTATTTGGGAAGTGCTGTTTTGTCGTTGAAGCATAGATGAATGATATGGAAGAAATATGGGATTCAACTTTTCAAAGCAGGAACTGAAATTCTGAAAATTAGCTTTTACGTAAACTTCATCCCATCTTACCACGTGTTTTTCCCGGATGTATCGACTGAATTCACTTCCGGTTGTCCTACTGTATATATAACAGAGAAGATCTTGTTTTTATCTTCTATTCAGACCAGACGAACTGTATCATTAGCACCGACATTTAATCTGGAAGTATCAGAGAACGGTAGCGCAAGATTCGCCTTTAGTGAACGCACCTGCCGTTCGCCCTGTCAAGTCGCCTGCCTTCCAATCGCACGCGCCTTGCTGGCTACCAATTTGAGGAGTATGGGTCCACTGAATGATCCGGATGGGTAAATTCCTTGTCCTGTACGACTACCTGTTCAGGAAGACTCGCTGATCGCTTTCCTTTCGAATACTTAGGCAATTCCACCGTGCAGTAGATATTGTACAAAGGTTAGTCCTCACTCGAATGGTCATACGAAGAGGTAATGGCTGACAAGGATTACAGTTTACCGAAAGGCGGTCCTGTCCAGACTTCATACGAAGAAAAATTATGGCTTTACTCTTTGTATAAACAAGGTGAGATCTTTCGAGATTTGTTTCGTTGCTTCGTTCGGAAGACGAAAGCTAAATTCACCCAATTTGATTAGCTACAGAAGGAGATATATCAATTCCAAGACCTGGTATGTTGGATATACTAGGGAAGGCGAAATGGTATGTATCTGAATTGGACATAACGAATGTTGTTTCGAAAACTGACCCGGAGCACATGATATAGGGACGCGTGGAATAAACAGAAAGGGATCGATAAGAAAGAAGCTAAACGTTTATATGTCACTGCTCTGTTGAAAGTGAGTCGTCATTGGCATTTGTTTGCTTTGGAGTAGACATTTGAGAGATAAGAGAAGTGCGGTCCACTATGGGAGTGGATGAGAAGTGGGGCATGGGCAACGCAAATTAGGACAGCGGATGGAGGTGACCGATGGTCAGGTTTGACTAAGATACTTACCCAGATGGAACTGGGCTGACAAGTCTCAATGTCATTTAGATACTACGAAAACACGGTGATTCAGAAGGATCTCAAGGTCATATAGCAGAGTTGGAATCCTTCGTCGGCGTTCAAGGATCAACATTATCTCTACCACCTCGACCGGTTTCTCCTGCATCTTCCACATCGTCATATCATTCATCACAAGCTTCACCACCTTCTCAACCTTCACCACCTAAATACCCTTTACTCCCACCAGATCCACTGCTACCTCCACCGGACGTAGCTGAAGATATAGTACCTCCATCTGCATTGACCTCTTCTCATCGATCTCTTCTTAGCTTATCGCAGGCAAATAACATACCTCCCATCGAAGGCAATTATGGAGGAATATCACTTGGTGCACCACATGTTGCTTCTAGAACGCATAGTTTGGCTGGAGGTGGCAGGAATAGTACCCATGGTGAAAGACCAAACATCACTGGAGGCTCGATACATTCATTCCGTCAAAGAACGAACGAAAGTAACTATCAAGGACAAATGAGAAACCCAGGTGCTGCTAGTGGGTTACCATTTTCAAGAGATTTTATCAATGTTCAACAACAACAAAGAACACCTGAAATGAGCTCGTCACCTTATTTAGGACTAAACGTCCCTACACCGATATATCCGAATAGACCTGGACCCGGAAGTAATTCAACTTTTGCTCAAGCACCTATCAATATCCCATTGGTATTACAAAATATCCAAACTTCATTGACTGCTCTACATGAAAGGTTATCAACTCTGGAAAGAACTCAAGCTATGATACTAAGGAAAGATGAAAGGAAAAAAGGTTGGTTTTGGGGCAGTACAGAAGAAGATGAGTTAGATCAACTAGAAGATGAAAACGATAATATCAATGGGAACGTCAATCGGAACGGTAATAATAGATCAAGAACTCGAAGTTCAGAAAGTCATATCACAGTGACCAGAGTAAAACGGAGGAAAGGCAAGTTATCAGCTAGATTAATGTGGTATATCCTCACTGCGGTACGAAGAGCTTTAGTAGATGTAGGTGTAGGTTTATTAGTCACAATTGCAGGCATCATCGTTTTAGGGGGTGGATGGAGGAGAGCGAGGTGGACTTTGGGTATACTGCAAGCTAGATTTCAAAGATACCTCACTGAAGGACTAAAATAGTCTAAAATATATTCATGAAAAGATCGTTGTATATAGAGTAAGAATTGGTAGGATGTCAAGATGGAGGATGTAAGACAAAAGGGTATACCATATATATATATACTTAATGGTCATGTTGTAATTACGTTTATTTTCATATTGCTCATATACAATGCACGAATTAATCATGATATCCGCGATTTTATCTTCCAGCCTAGGTATATATCCATAGTTGTCTGATGATCTTGGCATGAGTGCTCTTGGTATAGATTCATCGCTTAGAAGAATCTGTACCAAATGAACAAGATGAAGAAGAATCCGATTCCACCTACGGGAGCCCATTTTCGAAGTAGAGCTTGTAAGTTTATATTCCTAGCTGCTTTTCTATATTTAGCAGATTCCGATCGAAGTGAAGTCGATAAATGCGACATTCCTAAAGGTGAACAAATCAAAGTCAACATCAGCTTGAAGATCTTACGTGGCATTGACAGCATTTATAGCTGTGAGTTTCGCGATGACTGAGGACAATTGAGTTAACACTAACGATCTAAGGAATCACCTCTCCATAGTAAATCTTCCATATTCTTAGTCATGATTCGAGTTACATCTTGTAGGTTTTCATTGAGTTGATCTAGTTGATTTGGTGGTTGTGAAGATGAAGATGAAGAAGCTGCCGTTCCACCACCTTGAGTCAACGTCCTTGAATCTCTATAGAGTCTTGTAGTCTTAGATATGAATGTGTCTATTATTCCCATCAGCATACAATATGATGAGGTCTCAAGAGATCTCTTTGGATGAAGAATAGTGGTTCATGATCCTGCATAACTCACCAAATCCCATGAACGCATAAGGTCTGGTAACACCATCGATTTTACCTTCATAACTTCTTTGAAACTCTTTTGACAATTCATCTAGATAACTGAAAGCTAATTTTCTGGGATAATTCGAATCACATATACACATATAAATCACTTTCTCCACAATGAGGTAGCTACGATGAGCAACAGTCAGCTGCATCCTCATCAACGATACAGTTAGTGATATCATATTATCGCATGTCGTATGATATACGACTCGAAGATGAGATGTTCTTCACCAATGAACTTACTGCAATGTATATTGACCTGATTCAATCGAACATGCAGGTTCACTATTTGCGTTCAATCTTCTGAATATCAATTTCGATTGTTGCTTATACTCCGTCAAAGCTTTTTCCGTCTGGAATATCATATCGTGTCAGTCCTTATTGTCAGCTTGATCGATGCTTCTTGTGACGAACGAAGGGAATCGTCGCAAGCCAAACTTACGTTTTCATCATCCACACTCGCCGCTAATGGCAATCCATCTGTCACTCTGAATATGGTTGTTGACCTGACCATCTTGTTCTTGTGTTTTTGTCGTGGATTAGATACCTTCCAAGAAGATATGTTCTTTGAAATAGAATTAAGACGTGTCAACCACTGAAAAGAGTCGTATCCGGGCGGTTAAATGCGGGGCAAACGGCCATATTACGTAAACCAGCGAATTCACACATTTCAACGAAGTTGACAAGCGAATTCTGATTGACAAAAGAGTAAAATATAGCAATCTCTGTTCTTCTTCACATCTCTACACATCACTTGTAAATTCAGACGTCAACGATTTCGAAAAGCAATCATAAACAACCCTCGAACTGATCAAATCAGAATTGAGAGAAAGATCTCAACGGCTCTTAGGTCTAATTCGGCCAACACACCATCCAGTCTTTCGCGAGTCAATCGAAGAGGCGAATATATTATAACACAGAACTGATCTCGACAACCTACTATATCCTCCGATAAATCCCGCCCATCATGTCGACGGTGTTCTATCGTTGGGGAGCGGGTCGAAATGAGCAACGAGTCACATTCGACGGTACACACATCTCAGTGTTTGATCTGAAGAGAGAGATCATCTTGGGTAATAAGATGGGTAATGGTAAAGATTTCGATATTGGTGTTTTCGATAATGTTACTGGAGAAGGTATGTCTAAATTGAAACTTATCATCTATCGAGTGTCCTTGATATGTTCTGTCTGTGCTTTTTAGTCATGATAATGAAACTGACACTGATTCGCGGATTTATGGTATTACAGAATTCAAAGATGATGATCATCAAATACCGAGATCGTCTTCTCTCATAGCACGTAGATTGCCTTCTTCGGCAAAAGGAAGAGGTAATGCACAAAATTACATAGCTGGAACTTCAGCCGCAGATTCTCTGACAGGGGATCATAGAATTGAATCTCATGCAAGACAGGCGATGCAGGACAAACAGAATAAAATAGGTGGATTAAGAGGTACAGGAGGCAATTTCGGTAGTTTAACTAAGAGGTTTGATGGTAAAGATGACGCAAAGGTGAGTGTCAGTTTGATCAAGTCATTGAAGTCTGCATCGTCGTAAAAGGTGGTTCGTGATAATGAGAGCTGAGAGTTGACACTTTATTTCATTTGATAGCCCGGAGAACCTAGCATACCGATATCCACAGGAAACGCAGAAGAAGATGCTAGGATTCAAGCTATGTTGGCTCAGGGTGCGGAGACTTGGGAACAGATGCAAGAAGACATGTCAGCGTGAGTGTAGATCTCCATCTTCCTGTGATTGCCTGAGCTAATTATCGTATTACTACAGCGGATATCGAGCTCCGGCAGCTAGGGCTGCAAGAACGAATAAACCTTCCGGATCAGCCGTAGCAGCAGCTAGTGCAAAGTATGACTTTGGCTTACAACATGATAAAGAACCTCCGACGGGCTATATTTGTTATCGATGTGGTAAAAAAGGTGAGGAAATTTGCAGATTGCAGACCGTATGATGTACCAGCTAATAAACGGAAAATCGTGTTTCAGGTCATTGGATTGAGAACTGTCCGGATAACGAAGATCCAGCGGCGAACGAAAGGAAGAGATTTGTCAGAGTCACTGGTATTCCTAGGAGTTTCCTGAAGACCGTCGAAACCCCTGGTGGAGCAGAAGGTTCTAGTGGAGGTGCTATGTTGACTGCAGATGGTGGATTTGTACGTGCTGTACCTGATCAGTGAGTGAAACTTGTCATCTCAAGTGGGTGTAAATACTTCGACAGTCTTGTGCTAATGCTTGTGGGTTTCTCAGGCGCCAGTGGCAAAAGCAAGCTGCAGCAAAACCCAGAGCATTGACTGGAGCAGACGTCCGTGATGCACAACCATTAGACGCATCGATAACATGTTCAATATGTAAAAAATTAGTTTGGGAAGCTACCAAAACACCTTGTTGTCAAACTGCTTATTGTGAAGAATGTATCCAAAATTATTTGGTTGAACATGATTTCGAATGTCCAACATGTGAATCAAAGGTACCAAGTCTAGATAAATTGGTTGTTGATGATGAATTGAGGGAAAAGGTCGGTAAATACGTTGATGGAGAAGTTGAAAGAAGCAAAGAGGAGAAATTAGAAGAAGACCAAGCAAAGGCTGAAGCCGAAGGTGAGGGGGAAGGTGAAAATGTAGTTGAAAAAGGTGAAAAAGGTGCTGAAGAGGTGAGCTTTAAATTTTATCAGCATGAACGGAGTATGGGCCTTACTAACGAATTTTCGTTTTCATAGGATGAAGAAGGAGCCATATCATCCGAAAAAGTTGAACATAATGCAAAGCCGAATCCACGATCAAATGGAAACCTGAACGGGAATGCACTCAATAGAAACCAGATAATATGTGCAAATGGCCAAGCTGTAAACGTTGATGATTTAACGCCACATATCATTAACCAATATCTGATCGGGGTGAGTGTCATCAATCTGAAATTGAGCATCAAATATTCAGAGTCGAGTTTGCTGATTTTGGTGGAAACTGTACAGGCCAAGAAAATGTTGCTTAACCCGTCATTATCACCACCTGCCAGACTGATCCTAAATCAACAAATCCAATTACTTCAAGCGCAATTGTTGCAAATGCAATTGATGAATGTCAACGGGATGGGAATGAACGTGTCCCTAGGTCAAATGGGTGGAGCCGGTGGAGGAAATGGTATGCATGCGGCACAAAATAACTTTAATGGGATGAATGGTATGAACCCAAATCAAAATCAAAACCAACATCAGATGAACATGGGCATGGGCATGGGCATGGGTATGGGCATGGTGGATCATTTCAACGGAAATGGAAATGGTAATGGAATGAATCAGTTTCCCATGGGAATGGGTAATCAAGGATTCCAACCACCACAACCGCAACAACAAAATTTCCATCAACCTCCACAAATGCCTTTTGGCGGAGGTGGAGGCGGTGGCATGCCTAATAGAGGTGGTTTTAGAGGTGGTTTTAGGGGCGGTTTCAGAGGTAGAGGTGGACATCCACCAATACCTTCTTTCGCGCAAGGTAGAGTACCTCCTTCTGGTCCTATCTCAAGAGGCCCATTAGCGGCGATGGGTATGGGTATCAATGGCGCAAAAAGAAACGCAGAAGATGATATTGGTGGTGAAGTTAAACAACAAAAAGTCATGTAGATTTGAACGTTGTAACATTGAGCTGATGGATTGTATATGTATTTGACGTTGCATCTAACATTCTCAAATGCATTGCACCGGAATTCTCAGCTTTGTAGCGGCAAACCAGATAAAGATCGTTGATGGGTGCGAGCGATGCGCTTGTACAGTACATGTCAAGGAACTGCGTAATGTTTACAAACTATTATACGTATACAATCAGTATGAAAGTCAACCCACCTTTCCGAGTCAAACACTTGTATAACATACACCTCAAACCTTGTTCTGCTCCGTTTCACGTCACCAATCACTATCAGAGTCAAGAGAATCTGGATCTTGTCCAGCCTGAATCGCTTTCAAACGCTCTCTTTCTAATCTTGCTTTTCGTAATTTCATATGGAATCCTGACATTTGATCCCATATCTTCAACGCTTCGTGCATTTCTCTCACACTGATATAATTGTCTCGCCAAAGAACCTAATTGCATGGAAATATCAGTTTGTTTCATTCGTTGAGTGGTCATTCAAATTCTCGTTGTGTGAGAATCTGACCCAGTCAAAGGTGAAGAGGCCTTAGGAACATACTTGGAAATTATCGCATATTTCTCTATCGAGGTGAGCGCGATGCATCACGTTGCCATATGCTCGGATGAAGGAGTTATAGTACTCGGAACGATCTGAAGCTGGTATGGGACTAGGTAGATTCGTTGTCAGCTTGAGTTGGAGTGATTTAACCACCAAAATTTTGCTTACCCTCTTTGGAATACCCATCTGTTCCAACAGCAAGCCATGAATCTCTGTTTCTCGGTTAGCTGAAGGCCACGATCAGTTTCCATCACTTCTGGTCAATTTTCCACTGATATACTCACGTGATATCGAGTCCAAGTAATCGACTGAAAGGGCCGACTCCTGTCAGCAAACAACTTGCATATACTAGGTAGAGACAACTTACTTCTTCCTGATCCCTGATCATATACCTGTAAAAGCCTCCATCCCATACTTCATCCAATGCAGGGAAGAGATCCGCCAAGGTCCCAGGATCGATCCTCGTTGACCACTTGGTGTATTCATTCACCCTGTTGCGCATAGATGGTCCCGCCAACCCATTGGACAACGATGTTATATCCGGTTTGATATCAAGATTGTCTATTTGTACCGTCATTGGCCGGCTTTCAACAGCTGCCGACAACGTAGGTCGATCGGTGCTAGAATCGGTTTGAAGGTCTGCAGCAATTGCAGATTCGAATATGGTAGGCGCAGATGCACTTGCAATATGATTGTTCTCATTCGTTGTGGAAGGAATCGTCGCGGGAGGCAAGGCGGCTTGTGAACCAATGTCTGATGCATGGACTGCAGATCGACCGGATGGGGTACCTTGTCTTGGAGTCGAGTTGGTTCTATACACTGATTCACCTGGAATTTCATTCTGGCCATGTACAGGTATGATCTCCATTTCCGTTGTCGATCCGAGCGTATCAATAGAGTCAGGTAGGGTTATCGTTCGTACAGAGCCAGCTTGACTTTGCACGATTGGAACTGCGTGTGTAGAAGTGCTTTTTGTTGAGATGGTCTCTGACCTGTCTATGGTATCGACTGCTACTCTATCCGTCGTAGTTGTGGAATCGACCGGTGCGATGGGAGTCGAGGGGGATACCATTACATCGGATTCTGAGACTATTTGAGGGGCAGCGTACGCTATGGCTGAATGCGAGGAGATTGACACTCGATCTGAGGTAGGTTCCGATGTGGGTTGCATGATAAGTCCTGGCAGAGGGTCTATATCCATTTCTTGGCTTGGCTCAGATGAAGCAGTATCGGGAATTGTTTGGCCATCGGTAAAAGCGCCAACCTGGGCTGATGCGGTGGGATTTTCTTTTGTCCTTACACCAGTTGGCTGTTTGAACGATACGAGTTTTATTGTGATTGTTCGCCGATCGCCCAGCTACGAGACATGCAATCATTAATAACTGAAAAATCACCTGCGAAGGAATACCGTCGCGATGATGAGAACTCACTTTTCGCCTCTCAATAACGCCATTGAAATTACCCCCGTGTAGCAAAGCTAGATAAGTAGCGATTTCTTCCTCTTCGTCAAACATGGACAATTCTTCATCCTTGAGGCCACAAATTGAACGATGCGTCGTTTGAGTGGCCTGAAAGTCGATCTGGACGTTATTGTTCTGTTTCGCGACGATGTTTGGTTTCAGCAGACCTAAAGATTGAGAAGGATCTATCGCGCAGGTAGGCTTTGGCGAAATCTCTAAACTGGTTCCGTCGAATTTAGATTGAAGAACGAAATTGTTCAATCTCCTGAGAAATCTTCCGTTCATATCATGAAAGTTCGTCCAATCACTCTCAAAGTCTCCTTGACCTACCGACCATTTTTCATTGCCTTTAAAGAACCGTGCGTGTATTTTGATAGATGGTGGGAGGTGCATTCTTGCTGATTCAGGTAGATCAATTGGACGAGAATGGTAGAGGATGGCCGTCTTCCCCTCAGGTCCAGGAACGGACATGCCTTGCAATTGGTGTAGCATGGTAGCACAATCTTCCGAGTCCTAATACACAACTTCATCAGCCCCTGCGAATCTATTCGTACATCTGGTGACTATGTCACATGTAGATTGACTTACCCCTGATCTCCTGATCCTAAGATGAACCGAACTAGGTAAGTCGTCCTCTCTTAGTGCAGTCCTGGAAGTAACGTCGAATCGACCGGACCGGAAGTATATATAACGATGTTCTCGACTGATCAAGTAGTGAGTATTTGAAACTTTCACTGTTGGAGGGAGATTCAAACTGACGAAGAATATATGGTTCTCCTGCTTTCGTCCCACCCGTTCCAGAAGTTCTCAAAATTCCTCGGTGGTCGTAAGTCCCTTTTACTCAGGTACTGAAATTTCTGTCTGGCTATTCCAGCGACACCCATTCTTATATTCCTCTTGAGGAATGGCCAATTGCTTTTCTTTGGTAATATTACCTAGAAGGGAGTGAGTTGTAAGCATACGGTCCTATACCATCAAAAAGTGTAATGGTCACATACCAATTTTCTGCCATTACATTTCTGCTTTATCAGAGACATCTTTCGGAGACATTGCCGTCTTTCCTGCCATTCAGGTGTACCAATGAGATCATCTTCTCTGTCCGAGGAAGAACATCTAGGATAATTGTGCCAAAATTTGTCGGAAGGGTCAGATGCGACCACCCAAATATCATTCAATCTTACTGGTTTGTGACGGATGGGTTCCTTTATCACCCAAGATGGGGGTACTGAGGCAGCTGTTTGGGGTGCATTCATCTCATCTGATCTTGCTGTTACCTCCGTTGGCGTTGATGGTTGTTCATTCTGTGATCTTTCTATGTTTGCAGGAAGTTGAAAAGGTTGACTAGGGGTTACTTGCTGTTCAAGAACATGTTTTAATCCTTCCTCAGGAGGCTCCTCTTTCACTTTCTCTATCGGCTCATTGCCATATCCATCTTCGTCATCACTATCGATCATCGTGAAATCGATGATGGCAGTATTCATCCTAGATGTAGATCTTGAGGTGCTAATAACGCTGTGACTTGCCTTTGATCGTTTCGCAAGTGAGTTTTGTGGAGACACAATTTCCAGTTGTCGTTTCCTGGGAGTCGTTTGTATCTCATTGATACGCGATGCATGATTAGAGGTCACAGTTTGGTTGTTGAGCGAGCTGTTGGAAGTATGTTCCCTAGCCGGTGTAGACCTGACCTGACCAGAATTGGAAGGAGTATGTGTCGACGAATTTGGAGGTTGGTAAGGTCGAGAATTCGAAAGATGGACAGGTGGATCTCCTCTTGTACTTGAGGTTGACGGTATAGATTTGGCAGGGCGAGCCTGCGTCGTCGAGGCCTTCGTCTGAGTGGGAGAAGCGGGGAGTCTGAAGCGTGATGGACCTGAAGGTGTATTTCGTAAAGCGGAAGAAGGATGCCTGACAGATTTTCCACCATAATTGGTTTTTGGGTTCACCAGTTCATCAAGATATTGTGTTATTGTAGTAGTAGCGTTCGGCGATGTAGTGTCGCTCACACGAGAGCTCGTTTGTGTGATCTTGGGAGGAGCAGCTGCTTTTGATGCCGTAGGAGCATTGGTCCGATTGCTTGAATGAAACGAACTCCCAGCGGTCGGTGTAGGATTATTAAGGAAAGCGCTAGAATCAGGAGTGCGAGTAGAACCACTTGAACCGATATTTCCCTTGATTGATCGAAGTCCCTTTTCAGATTCTAAGCCGTTCCGAGCAGCACCAGTCTTTGAACTTTCGCCCGGTTCTCTTCCACCAGAGCCCCTTTTGACAGTGGGAACACTGCTGTTGACGCGAGGTATGAGCGATCCATTGCTAGTGATTTTCCTCGCTCTACCAGGATTTCCATCGCCGGTGACTCCGTTTGTTCCAGAAGCAGTGCTGAGCTTATCATCGATCCTCACAGGTTGACTCTGTCTCTTCAAGGCATGGATTGAGAGAGGAATTCTTGGTTTATTGGGAATACTGTTCGCGGATGAATCCGAAGGTCGAGGAGTGGTCGTTGTATTCATCGCTGGGTGAGCATAGTAGTTTTGTGTACCTATAGCCACATCCAGCCCGTGGTGTATACCTTAATTCCTGACTATGTAGAGTCTTTATCGTTTTTAGTAGTACAGGAGTGAGTAGAAGAAGAAGAAGATGGCAGAGATGAGATAGTCGCGTGTGAGGATGGTAATGTTTTCTCTGCGAAAAAAAAAAAGCAAGATGTGCCTTGTCATGGGAAAACAAAGTGGAGGAGAACACCAACGAACGACGATGATTGTTAGTCATCATGATTCTTGGCTCTTCTCTTTCAACTCCCTGCTTGCCAAAGTAAAATAACCAAGCATAGGATCAGTCAGGATGGCAATACCGAACAACTCATCAGATCCAGATGTATCGACTCAGCCTCGCAGAACCACCAAAGAGACACACCCGAATCTACCACCTGGTTTAATCTTGGATGAAAATGGTAAAGTCTGTAAAGTCTGTAACTCATGGCAAGATTTCGCAAAAATCAAGAAAAAGCAGTCGGCTCCAGGATCTGGAGATGGGAAAGGGAGGAATGTACTTTTAGGAGGAGCTGGAATGGGTGGCTTCGCATCTTTATTATCAAACTCAAATACGACATCCAACCCGGCTTTTACTTCAAAAGCAGACAAGGAGGTTGTACTCGATCGAAAAGACTGTCCACCAGATACAGCTGCTTTAGGTAGGTCTACATGGACATTCTTACATACAACAGCAGCGTATTATCCTTTACAAGCAAATTCAAATCAACAATTCCAAATGACCAGTCTCCTATCTTCTCTATCGATTTTCTATCCATGTAACTGGTGTGCAACCGATTTTCAGAAAGATATAAGGAAGAACCCACCCGATGTATCTGGAAGAGAAGGTTTGATGAGATGGTTATGCGAAAGACATAATGAAGTGAATCAGAAATTGGGTAAAATTACTTTTGATTGTGGGATCAAGAATTTAGATGAGAGATGGAAAGATGGTCCGGAAGATGGAAGGTGCGATTGATGGTTTGGTCGTCAGCAGGGAAGGAAGAATTGGATAAAGACGCATAGAATGAGGAATTTGTTGTTAACTTGTAATATAACTACACTATGCATACACAACCACTCTTGTAAGTACAAAATGTAAAACATCTACAAGGGTCTAAACAAAACCTAGTTGTCTCATCCATTGTTTCTGCTGCCATCCCAGTAAGATCGGTATCATATCTGATAGTCCAAATTCAGGCCAGTATGTCTTGACAAAGTGCAGTTGTGTGTCTTCAGACGCCTAGTTTCGAGTGTGAATATGAGCGAATCATCCCTCTGGGAGTACATTTACATTCGATAGATAGTTCTGACTCACTTGCCACATCATGAAATCGCTTAATCGTTTGACATCGGAAGTCCTAACTAATATATCCAATTTTCCGGCTTCTTCAGGTCTTTTGAATAGCTTTGGATTCACTTGTGATATAGCTTTAGACGTTCCTAATCTATCAAAGACATCTTGAGAGGTGATACCGCTGTACGTTATACGATTAGCTTCGTAAATATATAAACGCTGGAACGATCAAGTCTACTCACTGGGGAACCAATTCACCGTCATATACAGCTTGAACAGTCCCTTTCGTTGCTGAAGCTATCTCGTCTCTTGAAGCATAAGGACTGCATACGTTCAGCACTCCGCTATGGACCTGTGTCAGCCGTGGTCATTTGTAAAAGGTGGTGCGAGCTCACTTCTTATGATGAGAAGTCATTTCTTCCATTTCTTTGATAGCTTCTTGGACGTCCATGGGGAACAGTGAAGTCTGACCTATAAATCGGATTTTGACTCCGTATTCTTCTAGCAGCTCCCTGTAGTCCATACAGCTGTTCAATACAATTTTTTGTTGAGGTTATCGACGTGAAATATCACTGACCCATGTTGACATAACTCAGCCAATCTATCTTTCGCTAATCTCATCAAAGCTGAGACTTCATTTTCTGATCTGTTGAAGTTATCTATAGCAAACGCGTAGACTGACACTACTCGTATACGAAGTCGAAGACAAATTTCCAGCGTCTGCAGTCAAATGTCACACTCGTGAGCTTCGACTCTTGTTGTTTCGTCGAATACAGCTTAGTCCCTTGGATTGTTCTACTACTCACCCTCTTCAAAGCTGTGAAACCCTCCCCATGACCCTCGGATACTTTCTTTCCCAAAACTCGGGCATACCTCCTATTGCCGTCCATCACAAATCCTATATGTTGCGGTATGGGGCCAAGCGAGATTAGGAAGAGCAGGACGGTGGTGGCTACCGAGAAGAGAAAGTGGACTATCGATTTGATGAGTGGTGGGCGTGCCATTTTGTAATACCTAGCCGAAATGACGGGGGCGAGGGTCAATGGAGAGCGAGGCGCCGGGATGGAGGGGAGAAAGGTGTCAGAAAACTATCTTCACTCTGCTCGACATGTCTGCGTTTATTTATCCCATCTCTTTCTTCTTTTTTGACATCTTTGACAAAGGGAATTTCAAAGGAAATCACGACGTGGAACTTTTGCGGTGCTTGGTTTCCTCCACGTGGAATGAGTATCATGAGAAAGTCAAACCCCCACCTTACGCCTGTCTCCAATGGTTTCTGACAGAAAACACGAAGAGGCGCAGTTGGGACTGGGGAAAGATGCTGTCAATATGAACTGACCTTCGTGCTCACGGCCTATGCATGTTTTATCAACGATTTGTGTTCGATCTACGGACAATCAAGGTAATTCCTGCCATTTCCTCAGATAAATTGATCTAATCTTTCCTAGAACCATGACCTACTACACCCGCACCACTTGCTTTTTCCCATTGAGCGTCACCTTTGACTGTCCTGTTTCCCGTAGCTTGATCTTTGAGCTCTTTCGCTTTTTGTGTCAATCCCTTCTTGTCTTTCTTTCCACTACCTCCACCCCCTAAAGCCAATCCTAGGCCCACTACACCAGCTAAAACCCAAACTCCTCTTTTCTCTTCATCATTCAGATTCCGCTTCTCATACTTGTACTCTCCTTTGCTTTCCGCTTTGGGCAAATTGATTTCAGGTGCTTTGAAACCAATTGAAGACCATGCTCTTCCAGGTGCACCAATCACACTGGTCAAAGCTTCGGTGAAAGACGGAAGATCTTTGAGTGAAGGTGTTGAATCGGCTTCGAGCGAATGAGAATCGATCGATTCGTGAACACCATGAACTGGTCCTCCGGAAAGATGAGTCGATGCAGATGCGACGGTAAGTACCTTTGGTGCAGAAACGGAAGGTTCAGGAGAGGGGGCAGAGGTAGATGCGTAGTTGTCAGGTGTGGAAGGCTGCAAATTCAATTGTGTTAGTGGAAAATCACGATCAGTTGCGGGAGCAAGATCACAGGAAGCTCAAGGGGCGATGGCTTGATAAAAGGGAACTATACGGGCAATGAAGTGGGAAGGAGGACGACGGGAAGAACACGGCCAGCAGGGAAGGGACAGGAGAGCGGAGCGGATTGAAGGGGAGGGATCGGAGAGGGGGAGGGGTCAGTGGGAGACGGGGGCCTGGGCAGCAACACTTTGCGGAGTGAGACGCAGGAGAGGGAGAAGAGGCATGAGAAGAGTAAGGAAGACTGTGAAACGCTCCTTACGAGCAGGTGATAGAAAAACCGTCGACTCACGATGACTTGATCGATCTCTTCTGCAGCCTGACTTCTTGGGAATACCAGGTCCAGCTTCTCGCCTGAAGTGGTGGAAGCAACGTCACTCTGCGGCAGACCAGGTGCTACAGTAATTTTTTCAGGTTCAATTGGATCCACCTTCCTCGATTCTGTCGCTGGTGAAGAGACTAAAACCTCGGGTCCAGTAGTTCTCACACTTGGATCATCTTCACTTGCTGCCTTGGTAGGAGCGGTCTCTTTTTTTGACTTGGGAGGTTGGTATACCGATGCTGAAGTGGAAAGTGATCTTGTTCCGGTTACGTTGACATTTGGAAAAGGTGGTAATGGACCAAGCAGTGAGGAAGTCTCAGCTGATTCGAGTCTAGCTATCAATGTAGCTCTGTACCTGTTCGTCAGTCCACCTCTTCGACGAGGAAAAAGAGCGGAAACACATGGACTCACTTGTTACCTTGTTGAGATAAACCTCTTTTTTTGAGTTCAGTTTTGAGAGTGACAACAGTTTCAGACTTCCAATTTCGTTGGGAAGATAAAAGGACTGCAGAAGCTAACGACCGAGAACGAGGTCTACCTGGTGAAGCTATCTGTGGAGTGGGCAGCGAAGGTCTTAGAAGACCAGCTGAAAGTTTACGTCGAAGCATATTGCTTGTATGGTTGGTGAGTCTGTATATCATAAGAATGGAAGAGGGATGTGCTCAAGATCGTTGTCCTGATTTACACACTACTGTACAGCTAGGATGTGGAGCGATTGTTGATCTCTTGTTTTTTCCACCATGAAGAAAATGGTCCATCCCATGGGTTGATGATGCAACGCGGATTCAATCCTCTCCCACGTGGAGTGGTTCTTTACGGAGACCCGCGTACGTGTTTAAGCGTTTGAACACACCTCATTCATGCACATCAATGACGGGAAAAGGTTCTTCGCTAATATAGTAAACAAAGATTATGCAAATCGGGGTGTCGACTGGACATCTGGATCCAATGATTATCGCAATTCCTGCGAGCGTCACCGGCGATAGTGCACTTTGCATCATGACATACTTTTCCCAGCGTCGAACTGGAAGATATTCAGCTCGTGAAACCGATCTCCGCACCTGATCTCTGTGAGCAAATACCTGACAAGATCGTATAATGTCAACGATACGTCCGAGTTGGAAGGGAGAAGGTATCTCACAGATATGTCAAAAGAGAAAGGCTGTCTGATGCGAGAAATCGGGACTAACGAGACCTGCCTTTTACTGAGAAGCGAGAAGATTATCGCGTCATAGACATTGACAATGCTCTGACAGACACGAGTCTTGAAAATCCTCGTCATCGACCATCATGGTAATAGGGAGGAAAAAACACTCGCTGAGCGGAAAGTGGTGAATAAAGTGGCCATTCCCTGAATCTCAAAGTTGCGTTCATGCGTCTTCTGACGCTATAGCTCACCAACGCAAACTGACCATTTCATCCGTTGGATTGGGGATGACCTCGATGATTTGGTTGATGTCCACCATCCCTCCTCTGACTGGTATCAGAGATAAGACATTCACACGATGTTAGAAGCAGTGGGCAAGTACCCCTCAACCGCTTCGGGGACCTTGCTGTGCAGCTATGCTCGACCATAGCAACCGAAAGGCAGGCCGCACAGACCTAGATCTCTGATTTGGAATAACTCTGTCTTTCGTAAGTTAGCTAAATCATCTTCATACCCTTCTTCCAATCTAGCAGATTTGAAACCGAGCTCTACCGATGCGGCTAGCTGCTAAGTTTGCGATGATTGGTTGCCCCAGAACCCGCCAAGACTGGAGTTCTCGAGACCTGGAAGAACTCGCCATTCCACCTCAAGCCGCGAATCGACTTGCCGACAATGTCATTTATCCTCTCAGAGAACTGGCAGAAAGAACGCCGCCATCAACTCTGCCATTATACTACGATCGTTTCACCATTAGACATCGCACCGTCAAAGACATTCCCACGATCAAAGGCGTAAAAATCATCGATCGAGAACGACAGGTAATGCTGGCTTTGATGCTTCGAACAGTGAGTATTGTCACGATGATCATCAGCGGCTTGGGAAGGAAAATAATTGAGATACATATGATGATACTGTAACATGAATGTGGCAGGTGCTCCCTTTGAGCTCTTCTCACCCTCCATCCGATAAACGTGAACCATCACATTGCAAGCCTCCATATCCCGGTGTCAATCAACTGGAACCAAAGCTCACACTCATGTGTTTATACAACGGTTGTACATTGACTGTGGCAAACAATCTCTGGGGTCGCCGGAAGAAAGGCAGCCCTTCCTGTAATCTACTCACGGAGATGATGGGACTCTCGCTTGTTTCTTTTTGGGCGATGATGGCCACACGAGACGTGAAGTGGGTTGGAGTAATTACAAGAGCGGCTCTACAGCAAGAGCTATGTTCCAATGGCAAGGTTTGAGCTACGATGATTCTACGAAGATCAAAGACGATGATTGTAACTGGCGGACAAGGCTCAAAGACTGCCCTTGAACGATACCACTGGAAAGCTACTCACCATCCGCCATCCTGTCTGGACATGATACGGTGCTCTTCCACTTCGCCAGCATCTATGTACGCCGCGATCATATCTTCCTCTTTTTCAAAGCACATTTAATCGAGAGCATCCAGCGGAAAATAACATATCCATGAGGGTCAACTCGCCGTAAATCCATTCTTGGGGACAATCTTCACAGACAGAAATCCTTATTTTCTCGCTCGCTCATTAGATCCAGTACATTATCCCTCATATCCTTCCATCGATTAGATCACCAGCATGTCTGACACGCAAAAGGAAAGGTCACGTCGTGGTTTGACGTACAGGAACTTCAATCTTCTTCGCTTTTCGCATATGAAAAGCCTAGCCTCTGTCAACATTCACATGTCTGCTTCGAGTTTCCCCATCTACACGTCGTACGACCAGGATCACGTCCTATTCTCGTCGAGATCTGGTATATCGATAAAGGTCGCAACCACCTCGTTAATCTTCTTGTAGCAACTTGTTGCTACTTGGTTACGTGGACGTTGGGCATTGGGAGGTATATACTCTGTTTTTGCTGTTATAGTTTCTGTGATGCAGGCTTGATAGCGAGATCATACAGGTTACAATAAAAAGAAAAAAATATTTGGTTCCGAAGAACCACCTCTCCGCTCAGAGTTTGTCATCCTATTGGGGATTGGAAGATTAGTTACAAATTTCCAAATTTCACAAGCTAATGATGATCTCACCTTATGCAGGGCTAGATTTCGTAATGAATCACTCATTAGTAAGGGGCCAGTAGCTGATTAGAAATTGGACATACGCAATGCTAATCTTCTCTGTATCTGAAAGGAGGATTGCGATGTCAGAATTGTAATCAAACAACTGCAAACTCATTGAAACTCACCGTTCCAAATTTGTCTTATGCCCGGGTTGCCCCGGGCGAAATGTTAAAGGTCAAAGGCGAAAGTCAATGCCAGGTTTGCGGAACTGGGAGTTATGGAATCACCGAAAGCGTGGCGTCAGTCCGGGCTTATTTGGGCTTCCCTTTTGTTGCAAGGGCATCTGTGGGCCCCGATATATGCTCGGTCTCCGTTATACGCGCCAGGCGCACAAAGGTGGCGTCTTCTCTTCGTCTTGTCTAAATCGCCACGTCGATTATACATACACACATAGAAGATCACATGCAGGCGGATGTATCCTGCTATATCCCTGTCATGGCATAGCGGGTAGTGCACTCACTTACAAATAACGGCATATAGGGACATATTTGGATTGACAGGTTCCGGTATATCTGTTACTGTTTAAGAATGATGCTGACACCACAATCCCCTTTCAGATACCAGAGAAGATTAGCATTGCGTATGTCCAATTTCTAATCAGCTACTGGCCCCTTACTAATGAGTGATTCATTACGAAATCTAGCCCTGCATAAGGTGAGATCATCATTAGCTTGTGAAATTTGGAAATTTGTAACTAATCTTCCAATTTTCGGATACGATAAACTTCTGAGCGGAGAGGTGGTAATTTTTTCCGACCACGTACCGCGGTCAGTAAGTATGTGTACGTATGTATATTCTTATCAATCGGTACCGTTTCCTGGTCCTTATACATGAATATCTTGCGTCTATCTGATTGCTCCTTGAATCACCAGAATTCCGTAGAGGATTGCATATTCATGGGGTTCGGGTATGGAACTATGACTGTTCGGGCAATCCCTTGCACGATTACCTTTAGGCTCTGCCCCAATGCAGCCTTTACTCTGGAGCGCATGGATGAGGACATCTAGATTGAGTTTGCCCTGCTCGACTATGCTAGGAGCTTCTATTCATCAGACAGCTATAAATGCCCTTGCTGGGAATCCAAAAGTGTCGAGATGTCCCCAGGGGGAATGTGCAAACTTATTCCGCCAGATGTCAAATAGCAACTCTCCTTCGGACATATCGGCTCTGATGATGTGTTCATCTCAGATTCCAGAAATGTCATGATACTCCGCATCACCTGCATGTGTCGGTCGTCCAGAGTTGCGTTTTTCTACCGGCTGAGCTGATTTTCTTGGTTTGCCTGGAGAACGGCGAAAAATTGGCGGCGACAAATGAGTTTCTTGCGTTTGACACTCAAGTCTGTGTTTCACGAGTCCGATACTACTGGCGATATAAGTGTAAGATGTCTACTGCGTACACTATGATATAGTATATCGACACATGGTGTGTATTCGCATGAAAACCATTGCGAGTATCGGCTACGAAACAATATGTAGACCATTTGTTGACCCAAGTGAAGCAATCCGACCACCAAATGATCACGCCCGAGTCCATTCCGTTACCTGACAGTTGCTTCAACCATACCAATCGTTAAATTGTCAAATGTCATAGAAAGTGCATGAGATATATAAACAACAACAAGTGGCCCAACATACTACAAACAGCTCAAAAAGCTCTATAACATCTGAAATCTGCACTGTATATCACCCTCGACTAGACGAACAACTTCCTTCCGCTTTCCCACCAACCTTCCTTTGATCTGGATTAGCTACTTTCAGCTGTTCTTTCTTGATCACTTCCCACATCGTAGTAGGCCTTTTCTCTCCTGATCCTGATCCTGATCCCGACAAGTTTCTCTTTCCCATGATCGCTACTGTCGGAGTCAGCGATCTTCCCAGTGTCGGGGAATCCTGAAGGATAGTTCTCTTTTCCTTTGGTTTCGGAGTCGTTTCAGGCGATCTGAACGGATCTTCAGCTATGGAAGATGGTCGGTTTGATGATCCAGTGAAATCAGAAGACAATTTTCTATCTACCATTGGAGAATAATTTGACATTGGAGATAATAAGCTGAAAGGTGTTGATCCACCACGTTTGTTGATGGAATTGACGACATCTTTTACCGGTCTGCGATGTTGAACAAGAGGTGAGGGGATTGGTGAGCCAGAAGGAGGTAACGAAGATTCATCGATCGAGGGTGTGTTCAACGAGATGAATCTATCACGCGTCGGAGTTACAGGGAGTACTGATTGTATGTGGGGTCCCGTTCCACCATCATTGTCAATGAATCTTGGAGCTGGAGATAGACGAGGGCCAAACTCGTTGATTGGTAAGATAGGCGGTGAAGCGAAATCCGCACCGTTGAATACGATTTCTCCCGGAGTTTCAAATCCCATAGGTTGTCGACAATGTCCCGCTCCATTAGGTCGAGCAGGGAGAGAAGATACCTCAGATGGTAAAGGCGATAGAGAATCACTTTCTTCCGCTCTCATCACTGTGGTCTCGGAAACGTTTCTACTATGAATAGGAGATGAACGTTCGATGAGAGCTTGACTTTCCACTGACGAACTGGACATCTCCCTTTGAATGAGTACCATATCCCTCATTGATCTTGCTGAATTCAAAGAAGAGAGACTAGGTCCTTTACCTTGACTGGAGGGTAGCCCTAGAGTATCGGCTTTCCAGCTTGTAGGAGGATGATTGCTATTAGGTGAGATCGGTGAGGAGTTCAACTCATCATTAGAGATGACAGGCCATAATGTAGGTTGAGGTGCAGGATCTCGGATATCAAGTTCTTTCCGTGGAGGTGTTGGTTTGTTTGAAGAGAGAAGTGATGTGATACCACCAGCAGCCATTCGACGGAAGAAGGATTCACTTCTTTTGATAGGTACATAAGCTACTTCCGAAGGAGATACTAATGTTGGTGACTGAGAGTGTATGTAACGTGCTTCCGAAATAATTCCTTCTTCCGCATCGGATAAAGCGTTGGATTGACCCGATTTTCCAGAACGAGCGGAAACAGGCATAGAAGATTGTGAATACCTTTTACCATCCCCGGGCGGGACTAATAGCCCTGCCAAATCTAATGGATCGGATGGGGACAAACTTGGTAAATGATATTCCAATGATGGGTCGTGTGAAGAAGTTGATAATCTATTTCTGGAAACATCGGAATACGGATTTCTTGATAACTCTGAATGTGAGTTCCTCGATAAATCAGAATAAGGATTTGACATACTGACGATTTCGTCAAAAGTACCTAGATCACTTCTTGATTCGTGGGGAGTGGGTACAGGACCACCTCGAAGGGGAGGTAAGATCGGACCATCATCGAATGGATCTTCTTCATCTGATCGTCGGTTCAATAATGACTTTGCAGATTTCCAGTTTCTCTCACTTCCATCTGAATCCCAGACCCAATCTTCCTCTTCTTCCGCTCTTCCACTAGGACCAGCTTGGATTTCGTCCTCCTTCCTGAACATGTCGATTCTTGAATTCCGAATAATACTAGCTTGTCTAACAGGTTTCTCAGGAGAGTAGTACAGCGATTTTTCACGCTGAGGTCTAGGCCCAAGTAATCTGATACCATCTCCTATTCTTCTCGATGACTTTCTCAAAGGTCCACCTAGCTCCTCTGCTTGTTCATCATCTAATTCTGCATAAGGGTCCTCCTTCTTGCCACTGAATTTGCTAGAAATGCTATGCAAAGTCGCTCCGATAGCACCCATTCCTAAACCTATAGAAGCCCCCTTTTCTCTCAATCCCCAGACTTCATATCCACCTTCGATATACTTTTCCGTTGCAAGGTCCTCCATAAAGCCTTGCCCGCCTTTCTCTCTTGATCCATAAGGGCGAGACGGCGTCCGACCTCGTGGACCGTTACTTGGCCAATGGGAAGAGGCGACTTCGGATTGTCTCTGCTTTTGTTTCCGCTTGTACCTCCACAGGCATAAACCTAAGATCGCTGCCGCGAAAGCTAGTATACCAAGGATCAAGCCGATCCGGATAGGCGTAGTGAGAGGATGGCTATGCGCTCCTGCGTCGGTAGGCATGGAGGTAGGTGTGGAGGATGTAGATAACGAGGCTATATATTAAGACGATCAGCTACAGGTCTAATATGATGACGGCATATCGCAACGCACATGACGGGACATTCGCACTCGAGACTGTGGTACCCGATCCTGATGAAGATATCGCCTTTGTCCCAGGAATATATAAAGTAGAAGCACCGCTAATGATGGGCGACTTACCACCTGGGGACGTTGCTGTAGTTGATGTTGAAGTTGAAATAACAGGCGCAAAATCGCTCTTCCAGGAGTTCGAAGAGATGTCCCAGATATGGACGAAGGAATCAGCAGGTTTACCATCACTGTAGCCTAATCAGGTATCAGCTGTTGCGCAACGGAAAGAACGAACAGCATACCTCCAAAGATGACCACTTGGTTTCCACCGACTCCCACGGCTATGTGATCGTATCGCGCTCCTGGACCTGATAGTCTGGATGTCAGCTATAATAAGCATGCAGAGACATTCAATAACTCACTTGAATCACTAGTAGTGACCTGTTTCCAAGCACAATTACCCAAATCAAATTCCCATCCATCACCATACACTTCTCCCAAAGCGGCATCCGCACCTCCAAATAGAAAAGCTTTGTTTCCATCGTCATTCAAGACTACACTAGCACCCCTTCTGCCTTCTGGCACATTCCCACTCGTATGTATCGCAGTCCAAGTCGGAGATGAAGAGGAGGTGTCGAGAGAGTAGATAGTCGAGTATGATTGAAGTGCCGCTCCTCCCGTAACAGGAGACGTATAAGCTCCTCCCAGAGCTAATAGAGTGCCGTTTGGTAGAAGCATGGACGAGTGGTGATACAGTCCTATAGGAAGGCTAGGTAATGATGAGAAAGTAGTCGTGGACGAGTCATATATGTAGACTTCTGAAAATGTCGCTCCTGATCCGTCATCTTTCATTCCACCAGAGATATAGACTTTCCCATTCGCTGAGGAATCAGAATGATATATCCTTCGCATAGGTTGCCCATTCCCACTTGCTTGTCTTGTAAAGCTGGCTGTTGGTCCAGAAGGATTTATAGACGATATCCAAGACGAATCATAGCCCGTTTGCACAGGTTCACTTGTTCCTCCGTCGCCACCAAAATAAAGTAGCTGCCATGAACCATCGGAAGAAGAGAGAGCGCTGAGAGTATGCCATGCTGATGTGGGTGCAGAGGGAGTTTCGAGTGAAGTGATAGGCGCGTATGAGGATGCAAATCCGGAATCAAGAGGGAGAAGAAGGGTTTCACCAGTATTGGGAGAAGAAGAGTAAGTGTATAAAGAAGAAGGATCGGTTTTACCTCCTTGAATAACCAAAGTCGGAGGCGAAGGAATGTAAGCCGCTGCATGTCCCCATCTACATAAATGATGTGATCAGCAATACTGACCAACAAGTGACGAACGTAGAATTGTGAGACTTGCCTGGATATGACAGTACTCGTATCCATCGCTTGTGATATCTGAGCTGTCGATAGAACCACTAGGATTGCAATATCTCCTACATGTTGGACGATTCCTCTCATTTTGGGGAAACTTCGTTTCTTCCTTGTGTTCTCCTCCGTTCGACGAGTCATATCGAGAAATATAAGTACGCTGGATAGGGAAGACAGGTGGCTGAAGAATAATCGATCAACGTTAGTCGAGCTGAACAAAAGAAATAGAGGACTAATGGGACATTAAGAACATGAGTAGGCAATGATTCAACATAACGAAGGAGACATCGAGCGATAGGTTTAGCGATAATTACTGTTGTCAAGAAGGGGATGATTTGTGTAGAATGTCATTCAACATGACAATAGTCCCTACATGATTTCTGATTGAAGCAAAAGGAATGTCAGGAAGTCGGGTGGCATTTCGTCAGCCGAGAATGAAACATCGGTCCATCTTGCTTGATTTAGGGTTGTCCTGAGTATTTCTCACATGTTGTAAGAGCTACATTACCGTATGAGTCTCTAGATACTTCTGCTTCAATCTGATCTGCGGGTCGTAGCTGAACAAGTCAGAAGAAGAAGGATGTTGATCGTGAGGTTCAACATTGTTGATTCACCAATATTCCTCCGGTATCCTCTCAGGCACAGGATGAGACAGCCGGGGTGAACAACGCGACGACTGAATCGTGGTCGTCGGCGATAAGCTAGCTCACACGTTTCAACCGAAGGCTTTGCAGGTGCCACATTGCTCCGTTTCTAACCAGCATATCCGGCATTTCCCTAATCTCCGTCTGTCCCAACTTCATACCTTCACTGCACGAACGCTTTCCACCATGGTAAGGCAGATTTGCTACACGCAAGGAAACTTACAGTGCTGTTGCACGGTAGTGCTGTGTTGTGCTTGACTGATGGTTGGATTGGATTGCTACTACACCTGAATTCAACACTTTTAAAGGTTTTTATCGATCCTTCTTATTACATCCTTGGTAGGTTCAAGTAAAAGCTAACAAAGTGAGTACAATCATTCATGGTCGTTTACGAAGAGGAAGAGGATAAGATTGGGAGAAAGGTCACGAACGATGAAAGGATATACTTAGAAAGTGGAAATGGGGATATCATCAACATCGACATGACTCGACCTTCAGCAAATTTGCCGAATGTTTGCACGAGGCATATGGAGAAATGAAAGGGATTGTAGGAGAGGAATGGAATGCTTGAGACGAAACGCAGAATGAGGAGAACGCTGGAATACGGATGAATCATTTGCGGGTTGAAGGCTTGTATGCTGATGAAACGTTGCTCCTTCTGCAAATTTGATCCTTTTCCGACTCGCTCTTCACGACAACTCTTAAATCACTCTGTTATTTACCACCACCACGTTCGTTCTTTCCCAACAGATGGGTATCGATCTCCGTTACCACCACGTCAGAAAGGGAAACCGATCCGCTCCCAAGTCAGAGGATCCTTATCTCCTCTTACTTGTCAAGCTTTACAGATTCTTGGCCCGAAGGACTGACTCCAAGTTTAACCGAGTCATCCTCAAGAGACTGTTTATGAGCAAGGTGGGTTCTAGCATGTTGCGTTGAGAAAGGGAGAAAGTGCGGACATTAACTTTTTGTGATTGACTGATTGGAATAGATCAACCGACCCCCTATTTCCCTCTCCCGAATTGTCAAAGAGACCAAAAACTCCAACCCCGACAACTCCAAGACCATTGTTACCGTCGGTACCATCCTTGATGATGAACGACTTCCAGAGGTCCCAAAACTCACCATCGCCGCCCTTAAATTCTCCACCGCTGCCAGAGAGCGAATCGTAGCTGCTGGTGGTGAGGCTATCACCCTCGACCAACTCGCTACCCGAGCTCCTACCGGTTCAAACACTGTCCTCCTCAGAGGAAAGAGAAACGTCCGAGAAGCCGTTAAACACTTTGGTGGACCCCTCAAAGGTGGTAAACCTTTCGTCGCAAGCAAGGGAAGGAAGTTTGAGCAAGGTCGAGGTAGAAGAAAGGTGAGCTTCACGTTTCCCATTTGTCCAGCAGACAAAGCAACATTCGCTAAACTCATACATTCAATTAGTCCCGAGGTTTCAAGATCAAGTCTACCCACAAATAAACGTTTCGCTAGTTTGTACGAATGGTTTAGTTTTAGGGATTTGGATTTGGATCATGAACGGGAATTGGGAGAAAACGGCGACGACGATGAGATCAGTCGTCGTTGTTGGGATGTTACGTTTTCCTCATGCACCACATATCGACTGATACCAATACTGGCTGGTTCTCATTGCTGTTGGCGATAGTTCGGATGAGTGAGACGCGGTCAAAAAGCAAGTTTGGTGATACTTACACCGTCCTTAGCTTATTCCTCTGTAGACACAATGATTCACCTTCGTTGCGGTGAAATCGCCGTGACTTGCGCCTCATCGCATTCTGTCAGCATTACACGGCTCATAATTGCTTCTCATGATTTTGAACACGGGGACTTTTTGATCATTCTACTCAATTTCAAGGTAGTTCATCGCGTTCGTCGGATGGAGGAGATCAGAGGCTCTCATTCTGTGACACCTTCGTCGCGGCGACTCTGCCCTGCTCCGCATCTTATGCTTCATCTGTGATAATTTCAACTCCGAAACATCGCTTCGACCCTCCCCCTACCCCCGCTCCCGCTTCTCCCTCCTTTTATCCTTTGTGAAAAAGTTTCATTCGTGCATTTCGCTATCATCTCAGTTCGGACAGATGCCTCCTAGATCAGATGCAACCTCGATGTACGATGTAGGATAAGAGCCAGATAGTTGTGAGCATTGTGAACACAATGAGTTCATGTCATCCGATAAAGCCAACAGAAATTGGTCAGATAAGGAAAGTATCTTCAAAAATTGCACGATTCAGGGTGAAAATGGACCCGGTGCGGTGAGGGGACGATAACCGACAAGGTTCATCGATTCGAATTATCATACATTTAAATTCGTAGCAATGCTCAAATTGTGAGATTCCCATCACTTTTTGATTTCTTTCATTGTCTCTACGCTCGCTATCACGAAAGAACAAGAAACAGAGTTGAATGCAAATGACATGACATACATACCAACGACTCCATCCACATCTTATACTCCAACATCATCATCATCATCATCGTCATCACCTACATATTCCTTTTCCCCTTCGAAGACTTATACATCTTCCCCCATTCGACATTCTCCTTTATCTCAACCACCTATATTAGCCAGTGCAAGAACTCCTTCGCCAAGTCATAATCATAGACATCGCTATGGACATGATGACATATCACACCCTATACCCACGCCCTCTCCCACTTCAAATAGGAGATTATCATCAAGATACAGTCGACAAGAATCCTTATCACCTTTAGATCAATCGTCATTAAACTCCCCCGCGTCCTCACCTACCAGATTAAAGCGCAATCCCCCCTCATCTCCTCAACCCACTGGTGATGAAACACCTTCACCACCCCTATCTCGCTCACATCCATTACTCGGGTCATATCATCTTTCTTTATTACATTCAAGGATGTCACACGCACATCAACCCCATTCACTCATTTCAGGATTTTCTTTACATATAAAAGGAATTGGTAAAGGCAAAAACTGTTTAAAAGAATTACGTTGTCCAAGTCATATTGAAATACCTTTTTCTGCTACTTACTATGATTTAGATAATCCCGAATCATCACCTACATCATCTCCTTCATCACATTCAAGTAGTAATTCAAGTAAATCTCCTTGGACAGGTAATATCGATCTTGAACAATATTACTTTACCACTTTCTCCCCACATTCACACGACCCAATTGAGACAGAAACTGTCTCCCCACCTTCTTTTCCTGGATATAGGATAGCTCCTCTTGGCCAATTACAAATTCTAATCAGAACGGAACAATCACCCATCAAGGTATTTTTGATACCGTACGATTTGAGAAAGATACCTCTAGGAGGTAGATTATTGGTCAGAGAGAAGACATATCGTCTTGGTGGTCGAAACGATCACAGGATATTGAAATATGCTATACAACTTCAATTCGTTTGTATACCTTCTCACACTCTTCACACTTCTCACGACTCACTTACTACTCGTCAACAAAGGGTCAATGAAGCATTCAACGGAGATCAGCACGGTCCTCCCTCTGGGTCAGGAGAGAAAGCATATTACGTTTCCAAGATGATGAAAGTTGTATTCGTATCTACTCCCCCTCATTCCACAGAAATCATGGACGTGGAACGTACGGATGAAATCATCGAACCGCCTTCCATCGCCCCGGAGGACTTGTCGCTGAGAACGAAGAAAGCAAGGAAAGGAAGTTTCGCTTTCTCACCTGGATCATTAGGTAAAAGAAGTGAAGAATGGGCAATGGTCAGAAACAAATGGATCGCCAAAGAGAGCATGAGAAATATACATCAAGAAGAATCAGGATCAGAGTCTGATCAACAAAAAAGGAGTGATAGTACCTCTTCTAAGAGAGATTCAGATCTTTTGGTGATCGTGAAACCAAAGATGGATCGTCGACCATCACTCTTGACTACCACATTACCTTCATCTACCTCAGCCCAGTCAATAAACGCAGGTACAAATACAGCCACCGGCTTATCGCCTGTATCTATATTATCACCTTTGCCTGTTCGACCAGGAACATTATCGCGGTCAAGACCTTCCACGCCGACTTCACCCAGACCAATCTCACCTGGACCGCCGTTGATCTGGAGTCCAACGAGTCAGAGACGAATGAGACGAGAGGATGGTCTGGAGGAGGTTGAACTGAGTGAGAGATTGAGGAAAATGCATGTTGGAAAGGGGAGTGAGTGAGCAAAGGTAAAATGCCATGCAGAAGTGAAGGTGCGAGGAGATAGCGGAAGGGGTGTACAGATGCAGAAGAGACACGCCGCACAAGGAGAAGACGTAGTGTGTTACTACTGAGTTTGACGAAGATAACGATTTTTCAAGCTACCACTCATACTTTTTGTGCAATATTACCACCGTATGTATGTTGTAGCAATCTTATGTAACAGTTTGGATCCTGTAAATCGTGATATGGACACGTCGTAGATGACTCGCCATCAGCATTACCTATATGCAGGAGCGCACCATTGCTCTGCTCACCACATCGATATATTGCATAGCATCTGACACCATACAAGCTGGATGAACAGGCACTCTATTGGAGACCCCACATTCCTTGGCTTTTGTTTCTAGTAGTGGTGACGATGACATCCCCTCTTATATTGTTCAGGTACTCACTCCCCTTGTACATGTATATAAATCAACTACGGTGAGGTCATCGAATTCCACCTGGTGAAATAAGCTTACTCGTCGTTGCAACGTGTTGTGTATCGCGTGGTTATTATTCAGCTCACCTGATTTCTCATCAATACGTCATACTGTGCAATCCCGCAATGCCCCTTTGATTGTTCAGTAAGGGGGATAAGGATATCAATATTCTCATCCCAATAACCCTCCATTGACCACCTATCACTCCCACATCTGAAATATATACATATATATGAGTTATTTCCTAGATTCAATATTGGAAACAGTCACATCACATATACCACTCACCAGATCAAATTCATTTCAACCTCAACCTCATTCTCAACAACAAACAGATCAGATAAACGCAATGTCATCCGAAAGACAACCACTTTTGAGTGGCGCACAATTACCTGCAGGTCGAGATGTTCAAAATGCTTTACCTTCAAAAGGTCAAAGGATCAAAGTAGCTCAAGTCAGTGGTGCTTTAGGTGCAGGCAAACTACCGTGAGTGGCCCTGCGCACCCATCATTCGCTATTGCCGCTATTCGTTCTGCTGACTTTAACACCCATCAATTCCCCCTGATAGTTCTCAAAGCCAAGTATCTAAAATGATCCAAACCGTTCTCGACTCTGATACGCTCAAAGCTACCGGTGGACCAAACTCACGAACTGCCCGTCTTGGTGCTGAAGGTTCTAGAGTACTGGAAAACCTTAAAGACGTCTTGAAAGCTACCAAGGCATGGGGTGAAGCTAAGAACGATGACGATTTATTACAAAATTTCTTCGTGAGTCATCTACCTTCAATTCCAACCAAACAGCAAACTAACAAATTCACATGTCAATAGTACAACGCTGCCACTGCCGATGTTGACGTTGATGTTTCAACCGCCAACGGACCATCCAAAAAGGAACTGTCAAAAGATGGTCAACGAGCCATCGAATCCTTCCGAACTATCGCCTCATTAATTGCAACAAACGACACCTTCCGACAACTCGGATCCGATCTCATCTTCCTCACCAGAGATATCTTCGCTGACGCAGCTTCAGTCGCTGCCGATAACGCCAAACAAGCAGCAGAGAAAAGTCGACCCTCTCAAAAAGAAAGAGAACAAGGATTTGATTTCAACGGAGCGAAAAACAAGGGTAAAGCAACTTCCAAAGGCTTGGCGACGGGTAAATTACAAGGTGAAGTAAGAGAAAGTATCTGGGATGAAGTCGAAAATGCAAAATCATATTTCGATGAAAAACTTCCAGAAGGTGAAGAAGCAAGGGATCAACTTGTTCAAAGACTTCAACAAGTAGTCACTCAAGCTCAATCAAATCCTCAGTATAGAAGAGCCCTCACCACCATTGTTGATCTGTTCAAGAAATACGCTCATAAAGCTGAAGATGCTTTGGATGAGACTAAGAAGAACAGTGATATCGATGATGAAGATGAAAAAGTTCAACAAGCAGGTAGAGATTTGAAAGCTTTCGTTGAAAAGGTATCGAATAAAAGCTTAGACGATGTCATCAACGCTTCTCAAAAGGTAAGTGTATCCATGTGAAATGTTGATCATAGCTCACCAGATTGTTTATTAGGCTGCCGAAGACGTCAAGAACGACGAGAAACTATCAGCTTACTTTAACGAGCTTGGACAATTCTTTGACCGACTCTTGTATCAACCCGGATACGTCGTCTCTCAACGAGCTTACCGAAAAGCCACTTCTTTATACGACGACGGTCAATCTTTGATCGCTGAAAATCCTACATGGAAAAAAGATGCTCAAGAATTGCAAGACCAACTCGAGTCTGTCGTCAATGGAATCACCAACGACGGACCCACAAACAAACTCGTCCAGTCTATCGATGCTTTAGGAGACTCGCTTGCTTCAGCTGGCAAAGTTGGCGTCGGTGCACTCAAAGCCGAAGGTCAAGGATTGTATAGAGATTTCATCGATGTCATCGTCCCTAGATTAATCACTTTAGTCAAAGAAATCCCCGTTCCAAGAGTTGAATACAAGTCCGAAGGTGAGACCATTCCCCTGTTGCTGCACGGAGTTCGCTAACGTATCGACTCCATAGATGTCGACCTTGTCATCGACGACATCAAACTCGAATCCCTCTCATTCATCCCTGATTCCATCAGGTTTATCCAACACAACGATCTTCGCTTCACCCAAGGATACGCTACTTGTGAGTGCTGAAGCCCTTTCTATGCATACAGAATTCTGCGCTAACTTCCACCCAGATGCATCTGAATACGATGCCTCTGTCCGACTCCGTGTCCAAGGTCTTCACTTTGAAGCTTCCAACATTGCCTTCTGGGTAAACCTCAAGACTGGATTCATGCCCTTTGAGGATTCCGGTGTGCTTGACATCAAATTCGGACCTCAAGGCATCAACTTTGATGTAACTCTTGAGAACGCCGCTGAAGAAGACCAAGAGACATTCTTTGTTGTCAAAGATGTACAAGTTTGGATTTCTGGCTTCGACTTTGAAATCAGAAAAAACAACAAATGGTTAGCTGTGTGGTTTGCCAAACCCGTCATCAAGGCTTTCGTAAAGGTAAGTGAAGAAGTCTACTGAGTCCGGAGGTGCGTAGCTGACAACTCATTCCACATCCAGCGAAACCTCACTCACGCTCTTGAAGCTCAAATCGCCGAATACCTCCGACAAGCTGATTTCAAACTCTATGGTCTTCAACAACGTGCCATCGCAGCCACCAACGCCAAACCCACCGCTGCCAACTTTATCAACGCTGTATTCAGTGATTCCATCTTCCCTCAAACCTCGGCTTCTGGACCTGTCACCGTGGGATCCAAGGGTGTTGTCAAATATGGCAAGAGAGGAGAATACGTCTTGCACATTGGTGTTGACGAGGATGTGGGTTTTTCTTCCTGGTACTGGTTGCTTCGCACACTGACGTCAACACTTCATATAGCTCTTCCCCAACAAACCACCTTCTTACGTATCCAACACTCAAAGGCAGAAACTCAAGGCCGCTGCTTCATCCACCTCCAACCGAGCCGTTGGATCAGCCGATCAGTTCAAAGCTAAAGGTAAACAAGCTGCCGATCAAGCCAAGAAGGAAGGTGATGACCTTACTTCTAAAGCCAAAGAACAAAAGAAGAGAGAAGAGAAGAGCGAGGGTTGGAGAAGTGACGCTTTTGATATCTAGGACTTTTCAGCGTTCTGTGTTGGATTACATCATGAGTATCGAAAGAAGTGAATCGCATGTTTTTGTTATATACCCTCAACTTGTTAATGTAGCTAGTTAGTTTTTGATATTGAAATTTCCGTACACGAATTGATGAAACCGAAAGATCTGCAAGCCAGAGAATCCTTTCGTGATATGCATTTGATCTTCACGTGAATCAGTCAACTACATGTAGCAGATAGGATTTTGTAATCAATTTGTAATATATTGCCACCTGCTTTAGTTCATTTGTAATTGGTATTAGAAATGGACTTACCGGAGATACTCGTGCAAAGTATAAGAAATAACGTCATGTTCATTCGTTGTGTATTCTTGCGATATGGAATATATGGCATCTTTACATGAAATATCAATTCATCAACTGAATACGGCTTAATCGCCATCACAGGTCGGAACGAGAGTATACCATCAATCTCGACTTGATTAACGTAGCTGGAGAATATACATTGACTGAGAAAGTGAACGGCGGAGTCTGTATAGATCTTTGCTACAGCTCGAGCATCAAATCGATCGTTGGACTTCAGTGATTTGTCATCAAGCAAGAAGGGGTTGATGATATTGCCCTCTAGCTAGGATAACAAACGATTTAGGGATTTTCGACAGGATTTCCCTCACTGTTTTGTTTATTCAACATCACACTCATTTATCTTACACAGTATGTCATCTACGATACCCAAAATGAAACTTGATTTACCACCTCCTTCAAGAATCATCACAACTTCACCTTCACCTTCTTCAACACCTAACATCTCCTATCCCAATGATCCAACTGGAAATACGAATACAAGCGTCAATCTGAATTCGGATTTGGACGACTCATCATCATCGTCGTTACTATTTACGACAAATCCAACATCAGCAAAATCCGCCTCTAGCTCGATCTCCAATTCCAAGTATACCAAGTCAATATCTGATTCAAGTTCAAAGTCGAATGGTAATTGTAATAGTTCAAGAAATTCAAATTCAATTTCAAATTCAAGTTCAAATCCAAGAGGTAATCCAAATTTATTAAACTTGAAATCGACTCCATCTGAATTAGATTTGTCGAAAACTCCACCGCCTAGATCATTCGCACCTTCTCCACCTATGAGTAGGACTCAAAGTGAAATTGATCTAAACGAATTAGGATCTGTAAATGGTGGAAGGTACGAGGATGAAAATGATCTAGGAAAATTAATGAGGACAGTGGATTTCGCTGCTCGTGTGAGTAGTCTGCGTCACTATCATTTGAATCACTCGCTGATCAATGTGTGGTTCCACTCGTACAGAAACATTCTTGTCAAAGGAGGAAAGACGTCGATCAGACTCCATAGTGAGTACACGCCCTTCAGCTGATGTCCCCTGATAAACCAACATGCTGACACTGTCCTTGATAGTATCAATCATCCTATCGTATGTTTCACCTCACACTCGTTAATCCTGGGAAATCCGTTTTTCGAATGCAGATCAAAGTCCAGCTTCCACACGTCAGTACTGACTTAGCTATCTCTCCATTTCTAGGCAGTCGCAAATTACCTTTCTTCAACGGGTGTTACAGATGTACGCGTGCTACAAGCTGCTGTCTTACATGACACAGTAGAGGATACGCACACCACAATTGGTCAGTCAACACCTTTTTGATATGAGACTGTCACACAAAAACTTCATGCGAGGATGGTCGCTAACATGAGTATGATCGCAGAGGAAATAGCTCAGCTGTTTGGGACGGATGTAGCACGCATCGTGGACGTAAGTAGACCGCTTTACCTGACTGTAAACGATAAAGTTGACATAGAACGTGTTCCTGGAAATAGGAATGTACAGACGATACTCTGCTTTCAGGACAACAGAGGAAGAATGAACAGCTTAGATCGGCGCCTTACAAGTCTAAAGAAGCTCATCAGGTGAAACTAGCAGAGTAAGTCGTCTCTCTGTCAACTCGTCGACTGTATCAAGGTGCAATCTTACTCAACTTGTACTGACACAAGAGTGTACCTAGCAAAATACATAATCTCGAATCAATACGTCGCTGTCCACCTGTAGGATGGGGTATCAAACGTATACAAGCTTATTTCATATGGGCCAAACAAGTCACTGATGGTGAGCTCATCCTTAAAGAGGCGTACATTGTATTTATGATGGCTGATTGAATGAAACAGTATGCGCCGCTTCTCACCCACCTCTCGCTGCCAAACTGCAGGAACTGTATGAGACGGCTTATACCAGAGTTGACGGTGTATATCATCCTTGTCATCCGGGAGTTTGTGGCCCATTGACAGAAGTGAGTACACATCTCTTGACTCACAAATAGCTGGGCTGACGTGCTTTCCGCAATTCGTAGCCTGAAAAGGAATTGGTCGATAGTCGATTACGAGAATTGAAAAAGGGAGATAAAGTCTGCCCTGCCCCTCTTTTCTTTTAAAGGACGCAGAACAATCAGGCTTTTATACGGTATCCCATTCCTGGGAATTACATAGAAAGTGTTTTAGACTAGATTATTTGATCAGATTAGTTGGTTTGAAAAAGGGTGGTGCGAGCCGGTTGTACATAGATTTAGATTTCATCCCTTCACATAGTAGCTAGTATTTATCCCCTGTATCCTAACTCATACTCTTGCATCGCATGGATCTTTTTATATCCCATACTGTTCCAAGCAAATATATCATGCTGTTGCCCATGCAGAAGAGAAAGCTTTTCCCTTGAGAGAGAACAGTTCAAAACGGTTAACGTGAGGAGCACTGCCACATTCGCGTTTTGCTGGTTCCACCTCACCACGTCACAACCACTTGACAGAGTCGCGTAAGAGAGAATGTATTGGTTACTGTTATTGTATCTCAGAAACCACAATAGGTCTTTGAATCACTATACAAACAAAGCATATTCAAGATGGAAGCAGACCCGTTGTATCACGTCAAGCAGCTGTTCTATCAAGGTGAGTATCGAAACGTGGACATCGACATGAATCACCTAGGTATAGAACGCTGATTATCTCTTTGAATTTGGTTCATAGCTTCATACAAGGGTCAGCGAGCTTCCCTTCTCGTGCCAAGTACCTGCGAGTAGTCCTAAGCTAATTTGAGAATATAGCTGCGATTCAAGAAGCTGCTTCACAATCACATACACCTTCTGACGACGTATCATCATTACATCGAGCGCTATACATTGCACGATCACATCTATCCTTGACACCCCCTTCGACATCATCAGCTCAATCCATCTTATCTCCATTCCTCTCGAGTGATTCGGCACCATTATCAGCTAAAGCAGTTGACGCATTCGCATCGTACCTTGCCGATGAGGAGAAAGAAGCTAAAGTAGATGAATTGAGAGATTTGGTTCTGGAAGTAGAAGGTAATGAAGATGAAATTGAAGAATCAACAGTAAGAGTAATAGCTTCAAGTGTTTTCATATTGCAAGGTGAAAACGAGGAAGCTGTAACTACATTAAATGAAGGTAGAGGAAAGGAGGATCTGGAATGGTGGGTCTTCGTGATACTCACTATCGTTTTATCCTGTGATGTTGTTTCGTGCCAGAATAGACGATATTTCCTGAATGAGTATATCGTCATGAATGATATATATATAATCACTGCATATATGTCATCTTCATCGACCCTGGAATTGTGCAGCTGATCATCAATTCAATGCACTACCAGCCTTGCTCTCCTTGTACAGCTTTTGCTCTCTCTTGATAGACGCGATCTGGCGCAAACAACTTACAACGTTGCCAAGAAAATTGGGAATGATTCAATATTTGTTCAAGCTATTGAGGCTTGGATCGGTTTAAAGACTGTGAGTATGACTCTATTGCTCGAGCGCCTCCGTTGAATGATTGGACACGTTCCAAGCGTCTTCCAGCTCGTTTCCAACCCTATTGGTCCGTCCATCGGCCTGACTAGTGAACGATAGGTGCTAAATGTGTATTATTGTTTTTTTAGGGCTCACGACCCCTTCATCAATCTTATTATTTCTACGAAGAACTCTATCAATTACCTTCGGGAAGGACACCACCTGTATTAGCATCTCACGCAGCTGCTCATCTATTACTGGGACACGTGGATGAGGCTAAAGCTGATATCGTCGAGGCTGCACAACGGGATGGTGGTGATAAAGAAGGGGATGTTTTGGCTGTTGGAACGACTTTAGGTATCGAAGGTTATGCCGAGTAAGTCTAGATCAACATGATACAATCAGATCTCTCCGTCCGCTCCCTGTCTACTTCCGCATTATAAAGATAGGAGCTGATTGATCTGTTTTTAACACACTACATTAGACAACTCGCTAGTAACGCTCCTCAACATCCATTCGCAATTGACTTGGCTGAAAAATCAAGACTTTTCGATGAAGCTGCTTCTAAATTCGCTATCACCGCCTAAAGGTCAAGTGGACACATAACCAAAGAACGATTGTAAAAATGATACAGACTAGATCATAGGTATGGATCTGACAAATGTGTATGAACGGTTTATTCTTTTTTTGAATTTGCGCAAGATTGATACATCTTCAATCGATTGTACGTAATCCCTCCATACCAACCCATCAACCAATCAAATATGAATGAGACTTCAATCTCACTCTTGCAACCATGACCCACGGACAGTATGATTATCTCCTGTGCAATCACTCAGATCTTCATTCATCTCATGAGACGAGTAGCGGTTATTTTGGTCGGAGAATGAAGACCGAGATCAATTGGTCTCTATGAATACAGGAGATTATCAGTATCAAATAAGAGAATGACTGACAAAACTAACTGACCTCTTCACCGGATAACACTTGACCATCTGATCCAATCCTAAATCTAACTCGAGCAGGAATTATTAGCTGATCGCATTTACAATCACCGAAGGAATCGAATCACTTTTACTTAAGAAGGAAATGGGAGTTGATGAGATGACTCACTGGAACTGATGGATATCATCACCTGGATGACAATCTTCCACCCAATCCTGGAACAAAGTCTTGAGTTGTCCATAGGCTGAAACGCATCCTTCCCATTTTCGTCTAGGAGGTCGAGCGAATGCGCGAACGAATGAACGGTCCATTATCTATTTGACAATCCATTCAAGTCGTAAGATCGAGAAATGATGTTGTTGTGTGTTGAAGAACTCACGATGAAATGGACTTCTTCGACGAAGGACTCGGGATGACAATTTGACATGTTGTTTGTTTATGCGCTGGTAAATGCAAAGACGATTCGTGGAAGAAGAATAGTGAATTAGGAATCATTCAAAAATTGTTTGAGGATTGAGAAGGGGATTATATATGTGTGATTCTGCTAATAGTGTGTACTCGTGTCCTCGCTCCAACAAGTCAGCTGGACAAAGTTTGGTATTACTGTGTAGTAGGTCATCTAGCGATCAGACGATCGAAGAAAGACACGTCTTTTAGTCGTTTATGAACGAGGCTCCCCTTCAATCGGTAGACGACCTGTACATCATTGCCCTGCTATTCGGCTCATCCCAGGATCTTTTGTATGTTATAAAGAAGATGTTAATCAACAAGTACGATACAGCTTTCATCGAAGCAAAGACAAAGAGCGCATGTAGAGTTTCTCATCGCCTTGCATCACACAGTGTAAGGTACAATCGGAAGGAAAATGCCCACCAACAATCACAGCAGATCATGCATTCGTCAGACTACAATCGCACATTCGTCAATACGTCACATGATATTCTGATTGACGTTTGAACAAGTCATGCACGACCGTCAACCGCCCCTGGCCCAAAGCTTGGCGTAAATGGTGGTGAGTGTGTGAATACCAAGCTCTTGGCTTGTCTAGATCATTCAGAGATTGTCAGCATGCAAAAATTGTTACATACGTGGCGAAAGGAACTGACTTACATCATCTCGACTGAGTACTGGACCATCGGGGGAGCCAAGAGTGAATCTAGTTTTGAAGAAACATGGGTCAGTTCGCACTAAACCTCTTTGATTGTGTCTTTCGGTATAGTAAATATATACTCACCGATACCAAAAATTCTGACTACCAGGATGTTTTTCTTGCACCCATCTATCGAAAATCTCTCCCAGAGGGGTGACAGCAGATATACATCCTTCCCACACTTTTTTATCTGGGGATGTCGCATTTTGATCGATGATCTATGTAAAGGTAATGAAGATCATTACTCGTAGAGTCGACTGATACAATTGAGAAATTTTGGAAAGAAAGGTTAACGTGGACTTACTCGAATAAGAACTTGTTCGACAAAGGTGGGACCGTCAACGCAGTTTGACATCTTACGAGGTTTGGTATGAAATTCCTTGTTGCTGGGTTGGGTGGAATGATCTTGGCGTCAAGGTCGGCTTGAGTATATCACAAAGAAAGAAGACTGCCCAATAGAATGGGTGATATATATATATATATTTCTCCTTTACATTCAAGTGAACGATGGTCTCCAGCACGTATCATGCGACGACAATATACGATACGGCCTTTGCGGTCTGATCGGTCAGAGCCTTTCGCTTGTGAACGATATATGATTCAAAGGCATCTTGGCATCGTGTATATGAAAGCACATGTGATGTTGAATACTATACCATCATAGGACTGGTGATGCCCCTCATCTTGTTTAGGTGTGTTCGGCTAAAATTGACACAATGAGGGTGGTATGAATTTTCATCACACGTCCTTTGGCTTCGAAACGGTCAAATGACATGGCCGGATAAATACATCCACACCGCTGTGAACATGCACACAGCCTAGACGTCTCTCTCCTTCTTTGTATGATGCGCAAAACATAGCATATCGGTCCAACACCAAAGCCACTACATACGACAATGATCACTGTTCTCCAGTGATGACTCTGGCTATATAGATCCTTGTTCCAGAATGGATTCGAAGATCTCTGGAAGACTCGTCTCCCACCAAAGTTCGACCTTCAGTTGGATCTCTGAGTCTGAAGCTAAGCGTGGTACAGTACAAAAGTCAACATTTATCTCCACGGTTTCTAACAATGAGGATGAAGAGAGTAAAACTTTTAGGAACTCACTGAAAATGCTCGAATGGTTCACCGCAATGTTCTTCCTGGGCCCATCTATCAAAGATCAACCTTAGAGGTGAATAAGATGATATACATCCATCCCATGAATGTCTATAGGTATAGTTCCCGTTATCTCGATATTCGATCAACTAGAAATGACTTCCATAGTCAACTCGAATACACAATTGAAGTAGAAGTGGCGATAACCGAGTAAAAGGCTTGGTTGTACTCACGAAGAGATGTACTTGCTCAACGAATGATTCACCTGAGAAACAGCCTGACATTATTAACAGTTCTGACTCAATTTCAGTCAAGTGTAGATAAGGGGAGAAGTGTTGACGAAAGATGGAAGAAGAAAGCTTGTTTCGTACAGGAATTATGTGTCATTTCATGCTTTTGTCGCACCGTGAGGCAGTCCAGGTACACTGTTGACGTTTCTCGAAATCAGGCCACCACTTTGTCGCTCAAAGAGGAACAGAACTCCTAAGAGCCCCATGAAGGATTGTCGCAAAGAGCAATGAGAATCAATGTGGATCTGATGCCTTCCTAATAGATGATCCTCGAGATTGAGGTTACGATCAATTCTACTTACCGTAGTTGTCGTCTAAGAAGAATCAGAATGATCATTCAGTGCCCGATCTAGTTGAGGATGTGTGGACAGATGATCGGTCTCTCGGCCAGAAGCAGAAGCACAAAGAGGACACAATCATCCCCTGATTGACATGTATGGATATGATACAAATCACAATTGCGCGAAATCATCTGTCGATGAGAGTTCGTCTTGAATTTGAATGTTGGATGAGTCTGGCTACATACCATCATTTCATCGTCACGCATTGCATAAGCCCATTCATACCTTTCTCGTTCGCTTCATGCTGTGTATAGCTAAATTGGATACAAAGTTCTACCTAAGTCAACCATACTATGGCATAAATCTTCCTACCTGAATGCACACCGAGATCATGACATGTCTATGGAATGAATCAGTCTACAACCCCAATTTTGAGTGAACCGAGCCTTGCCTCATCGCCACTCAATGGCTGACCTTGTAAACTATCAAGGGTGAATCTGAATATTGAATTCAACACTATTTGTTGACGAGGTATGAGATGGGTCACTGTGATAGTATACATACGAATATTGTCCAACGGGACTTCCAGGATGATTCTCATTTACCCATCTTTGAAAGATTTCACTCAATGGCGCATAAGCAGATAAACATCCTTCCCAGATCAAATGATTGGATTGTCGTGTCTTATCCACCAACTGACAACATACACACTTTAGTCAACCATAAGTTTCCCGTTGCAAGTCATTCATCAGGGGGAAGAATACTTACGAGGAGATGTACTTGTTCAACAAAAGTTTCTCCTTCGATACACCCTGACATTACGACTTGCTGTTGTTCGAGTAGACAAGAAAAAAGGAATGGGCTTCTTTCGTTAATGTATGACAAGGATGAAGAGAATGAAACAAATCAGTCTGTTTAGACCGCTTACCTTTATACATGGTCTAGTCCGTGTACATCATCTCATTGATGTCAATGCATCAGTTGCTGCAGTGCGCCTACACGAACAAAATGTCGGTGATCCGGTCAGAAGCAAAACAATCAATCGTTATGCGGTCATATGTGGGGACATTCTGTTGCACAGAAAGCGGCGATGAGGTATCAAGATCTCATGTCCAAACGAGCAACGACTTGAAAATTTGTGAGCATAGATCTGGATTAGGCCAATTTACTCAATTCCACACAATAAGATATCTCACCGACATTGTAAGCTATGCATTTTAAAGTGGTCTCTCCGTGCTATGCAATAATTATAAACATCAACTCTCCCAATTTTCCTTTTATCGCCATTGTTCACTTCCCAGTATGCCGTCAACCTTTTAAGCGGATTTGGATTTTCCGGAGATGACAATGATTTTCCATTCTCTTGAGAAGTTTGGGAAATCGGAAGGTTTCTATACACCCACAAAATCATCTGATCAGCCTAGTCCATGATGATAGATGCAATCTTGAATGAAAGAGAAAGGGGTAAGTGTAGAAGAAAGGTAGACGTACAGATTTGCCATTGATGACGATGGGAGGACAATCAGGTGATTCAAGAAGGAAGCTGTGAATAAGCGATGATAATCAGCATCAAACATGCAGCTGTGTTACATATATCTAGAGTCCACATCTTACTCCAATTGCTGATGAGAGAAAGTACTTACGTGTACTTGTGCTTCTCTGAATCTTCTGGATGAAGTTTCTTCACGACAGCATCAAAGGCCTTTTCAAGTTTTTGATCAGAATCCACATCTATTGTAACTTCGAAATCAGGTTTTGTTCTATCTTGATCTCTAGAAGCGGCGACAAACTATTCATTGCGAGAAAGGTCAACATCCATACAATGCACCTGTGAGGTAGATACATATAGAGGCACAAGTGAAATCCATTGCTGGAGACCTGGTAGTACGTAGATTTACCAGCTGGGAGAAATCCGCGGAGGATTTACCATAATTATTTATAGAGATATCTCTTAACGGCAACTTACGTGAACGGGGTATTTAACAAGCATCTTAAAGGTCTTCGTTGATTTTCTGGGTTTTTCTCTGCGTTTAAATAGATTTTGGTAATTCGACGTAGAAACTTGATATGACAATGGTAGAGATAGATTTGTTTATTCAAAGGAAGAAGGAAAGTAAATTCGACGTTCGTTGAAGTGTTGAAACTCGCTTTATATATATCTAGAAACAATGCGTAATTAGCTGACAAATGGTACCGGCGAGAAGATGCTAGCAGTGTATAGCATGCTGGTGAGTTAGGGTATTGGAAGTGGAAATAGCGAGGGATGGAGCCCATCCAATGAATGTATCAGTTCATGGCCTCCGCTTTTCCCTTTGTCCTTCGTAGTAAAGGTTCAGTTCTCATTGGTCGTTTTACTCGTCTGTCTCCACGGCCGTTTAATCGGAAAACATCGTATCAGTACAAACTTGTATTCAATACGATTACCTTCACTGAAAGGAATTCACTATATACTACTAGCTCAACGCCCCTTTTCCTTTAAAGGCCAGCCGAAGGGCCATGAACAAGGGCTATGATCCGAATTTAGCACTGTATTCGGGGTCATGCTCATGCTAAAGGAAAACAATCTAAAAAACTTTGAATATCAAAGGGATCTCAGAAAACCCCTTCGGGGATAGTGTTTCAATTTCAGGGAAAACCCACGACAATCGAATTCCGCTTTCCGTTCTCTTGTTCCCCTACCATCATTCTGGCTTGTTTCATGTGAAATGCATGTATTGACTATATATTGTCCGTTGGGAACGACGAAGCCTCTATATTTTACTCCTATACCTCTAACATAAAACCTGACACGTGAATTGAATCCAGTGGAGGGATTTTCAAACATCGTAACGATTTCGTAATATGAAAAAACATTGTCCATTGTGTGTGAAAGGGTGATTATAAGAAAAATGCGGCGAGAAGACTGATACCGGCAAGTAGAGAGCCTGGAATGATTAGGGGAGATGCTGAGGATGCTTTACTAGATTGAGCTGCAGCGGCGGCAGTAGCTGCTGCTGAAGATGCGGATGATTTTTGAGCACTTTGAGCGGAAGTGAGAGAAGCTGATGAAGAGGCAGAATTGGAAATCGATGCTGATGCCGATGCGGAAGATGCTGAAGACGTGGTTGATTGTTGTAAAGAGGTAGCATTGGTGACTGCTAAAGTGTTGGCGGCTACGGACATGGACGTGACTGCCCCAGTGTTTGATTCACCAGAGTTGACATACCAATCCATACCAAAGGCATCGGCGACGTTGTGAAGCTGCCAGCCGTTCGATGCAATATTTGAAAAGATGGTTTCGAACACACTGACGGTCTCATCTCGGGTCTCGTGTTCGAGTACCAAAAGACCTTTGCTCTTGTCTCCAGCCAACCAGCCGTTCATCGCTGATACTACTGAATCGTGGGTGTACGCAGCTTGACTTCCGATAGCCCAGTCTCCGGTGTCTACAAGATCATCAGCAAGTGCAGTTTCATATATGAGCGGAAAGACTCACCTTGGTTCCAGACGACGGTTTCAAGGCCGAATACTCCTTTGGCGATAGCTCGTACTCGGTTGTCGACATCACCATATGGTGGTCTCCAGTATTTAGGGATTCGACCGCCATTGAGATCGCTTATGATCTGCATTGTCCAACCTAATTCTCCCAGTACTCCCTCATTACTAAGTGTGGTCGCTGCAGAGGTGAAGCAACGTAACAAAATGGTCGAATGGAAAGGAAGCAGAAAAAGAGAAGAGATGACAGACTTCGTTAGCACCATATTAGATGTATAGTCCTCTTGAGTTGACTCACTGTACTGATGAGACCAAGTATGGACAGCGATATGACCACCGGCGGTTACAGCGGCTTGCATACCAGTGGGACTGCAAAGAGTCAGTGATGCCTCGTTATACCAAGATGGAAATTTACTCACTCGTACAGAATGTTACCGCCGATCATGAAGTGGGTAGCAGCAGTGGAAGCGTTGTTCTTGGCCAAGAAATCGTACAAGCTTGGACTTGCCGAAGTGGGTCCATCATCAAAGGACAACTACGAGAAGCGTTACTTCAGAGTCCTTTAAAGGAGAGATATCAAAGCGACTTACGGCAAAGACACCATTGGGAGGGTTGTAGAGATCGTCTTCTGTTGTGCATTCATAAGTGAAAGAACATATTTTTTGGTCTTGAGGTGTTTCTCCGTTTGCATAAGTGGGGTAACCATTGTTTGGAGTTGCGACTGAGACGTCTGGTAAAGTGATAGACTTGAGTTTGTCAAGCCATGCTTGCGGAAGGGAGTCTGTAGGGGGAGTAGCTCCGGCAGCAGGATAGTTTGACGTAAAGTCTGAGGACAGATCAGCGGTGAGATGCGATGTGATGTAAGCACGAGAAGATGAAACTCACTAGAATCTGATGGACTGGGTGTATATCTTTTGGTGAACAAAGAAGAAACAGCTGAGTCTCGAGGTTGTAACCATGATTCATCTAACGGTGTGGCCGAAGCTGCCAAAGCGATAAGTGAGAAGGTCGATAAGAGGGTTGATGAAAACATTTGTGTCACGATTATGAGACCAGAAAACTCCGCGCAGTATCTAAAATTATAAAACTTGAAAAGAACTGAGCAATGATGAGCTGCGTCAACTAGATCCACAGTATCGGCGGAGAGTGGAAATCAGAAGAGAGAGATGAGGATAGAGGACGGATAGAGAGGACGAATAGGAAGTGAAGATGGAAGTGATCGTTATATATGTATGCTACTCACTGTGGGTTGACTGGACTATATTATACTTGTACTATATGATTATTAAGAGGTCCGTGCTGTGTTTTAATGATTGTTGTATTTTAAACGATAATAAATGAAAAGATAGCGTGTGTGCTTTTTTCTATTCCGTCCGCCAAGGGTTGGGAAAACAGTTTGTCACCGCTGAATTCAGCCGCAATAAATATAAACAAGAAAATAACAATCAAAACAAAAGCGGTGCCTTATGTTGATGCCGGCAAAAGCTTGTGGTATTGTAGGAATTGTGGGAGCAACTTGAAGTAGATTGAGGGAAGAGCTATATGATATCCGACGTTAGCCTCCTCGATATCGTAAGTCGTCAATAGCTACCAGAGCATTATCTGACAGAGTAAGAAGGAGGTAAGGAAAGATAGTATGGAAGGCGATGTAAAAGGAATCAAACAGATTGTACACGAAATACCTATGATAGCATATGACACATATAGGGTAGAACTAATCCCGCTTCCAAGACTTACCAGATTGAAATTCCGGCGATTGTGTTTTTGTTGGGAAAAGGAAGAGTCCGACACAGCTGCCTGAAAGGTTTTGAAAATAGGAAATGAAAGTAAGAACAACAACCGAAAGAAGAGGATGAGGATGACGAGAAACGTAATCGAGACTTTATGCACGTGAACTGAACCTGGTCAGAGACACCTACTTGTCAACAGAAAACAGCTAGCAGACATGTGTCCAATAGCTAATCCAAAGGCTTGTTTATCTTTTCAAGCAAAAGGGTAACTGACAAACAGATTTTAATGTTCTATCGGGCGGGTACACAGGTTTCAAACTTGCCATAAAAGCCTACGTCCACGTTCCTGACTGCAACAAACCCGGCCGCCTGCTTTAACTGTATTTGGGATCTCGTCGCTACGTTTTTTCCTTGAGAAACGCATTTTCCTTTGACTGAATGCAACTTTCTGAACATCCAAATAAGATGATTGATACAGCTATCTGGGGGGAAAAAGGTTGATTTCTGTTATCCCACTTTCTTCGCTATGAACATGCTTCCTTGCCGCCAACCACCCTTTCATCGCTCTGCCAGAACGTTGAGTGTATCTTCTGCTCCTCATTGATTTAGTCCAGTCAAAGGTGACTGCATGTGTCTACATGTATCGGGTGTCTTTGCTGTGATTTCTGTCGAAAAGCAACGCGTGAGCATAATGGCAGTAACTGAGTATGTCCAAATACAGCACGCTCTGCTCAAGTAGCGGACAGCAATTATCCGATCATACATTCTCTTCCGATGTACACTGGTCGTATAAAATACCTCGCGACGAGTGTTCGAGCAAGTACAAATGTAGTTGCGTTCAGCAGTGAACTGACTGTTTATCGATTTGCCAGCTAAAATGCAATATGACCAAGCACAAGAACCATACGAGAACCATGCGTCACAGAAAGTTGAGCCCGGTGATTGGATGATGACATCAGCTCCCCAGGAACTTCAAGCGAAGCGCGATCCCCCGTCATGCAATGTCACTTACAGACTTCCAAAAGGCTCAAAAGGCTCAAGCAGCAGTTGTTGGGTTCGTTCGTCTTTGCCTTCGATGATCTCGAAAACCCCCACTTTGCCCCCTTGAAGAAATTCTCGAGCGGTGCGCGATTTATTCCATCTGCTTGACGAGATATAAACCCGGGATGCTTGCAATTTTGAGTGACTTTTCATTGATCGTATCTTCCACTGTACCTTGCCATATTTGAGGAGTTATTATCACCTTGCTTTTGTCAGGCCTGAGGTATCGTCGATTTAGACGCGAGCATTCCATGACATGTTTACCTATGCTGTGAATTTCAGCCGGAAAGTAAGAGGAGATCGCTCTTAATATTTTCGGGAAATGAAATGTTTTTAATCTCTGATAGAAGACAGTTAGTCACAGTTCTCTCCGAATTCCTCTGCGGTGATCGGCACTATCCGTAATTCCCTTTCCATCACCCATTTTACTTTACTGTCCAGGGAAAAGCCCAATTTTCATCAGAACCTCACATTTCGATCAGTTGCATACGATAAAAGGCATCGTTGCATCTCATAGACTTGAATGAGGTTATCCGTGTAAAGTAGATCAAGTGACCTGACATCAAAGAGGTCAAAGACTAGACGAAACCGGCTGAAAATGGATACTAGTGATAGAATCGAGTTTAGTGAACAACCTCCAGGGTCAGATTCAGAATGGACGGAAATACTGCAATGGTAAGTGCTTTTGATTCAATCGTGCAGCTTGCGAAAGTTTGGTAACTTTTGGTCAATTACACAGCTATGGAAGAGACAGAGAACCTCTCGACGAGTCGACAGAAATACAAGGAGGTACATCGCAGCAAAATTGGTCTGTAACATTACCTCCTCTGTCGATTGACCCGCATGGACAAGCCTCAAGACCATTAGTACATCATGGAGATTCAGATGATTCTATCAGTGCACAAATAGGAGGAATACCGTTCACGAGACCTGACAAGTCGGCTAATTCAACCAATCCACAACATTACGAAACTTCGACTGGCGAATATCAAGACGTCGTAGAATTTTGTGCAATAACCGATACATCTTCACTCAGCCATCAAACTTCGCCACATATTGAACCCACCCCTCTTGCCTTTGATACCAGCCGAACGTCACTGAAGCCGAGATTGGAAGCAGACTTTGACGATGATGATAATAGGACTGCAGTGAACGAGAGAAAGCGTATGAGAGACTTCTTCGAAGAACATGGTTGGTTATGTGGTCCTATACCAAGCAAGAAAACGAGGTTGAAGAGGAGAAGAGCAATTCGTAGGCTTGGTCTCATTGGTGAAGAGGAGGATGGAAGGAAAGCAGTTCTGTCCAAATATGCCGAAATGGCGGAATTAGCGAGTCCCATCCTTTCTACACGTCAACGTCGGAGCTAATTTTTTTATAGATATTTCAAGTTCCCAGATCACTGGTTTCCGTTATACATGATGAAGAGGAATTTGCTTATCATTCCGATGTAAGTTTATCATTGTCATTCACTTAAGTTACTGACATGCCTGCCTGTCAGCCGGAGACAAAAGCCATCTCCCGGCCAACGGCCCAAACAGGCTGTAGTCATGTCATCGGTATTGAGAACGGAGAATGTTGGGTCATTGCAGATTGTACGAAAGATTGGAGGACAGCGAAGAATCCGATATTCAGAGACAAGCGATATAAGGTGAGTCGTCAACGCGAAAAGTCTTCGCATCGGGGCGTGACACCGTTGGAAATCCCTGTAGTTCTTTGCGGCAGCCTCGCTTCGCTATCACGGTAAAGATGGATCCGAAGTTGATTTTGGAACTCTCAATATCTACGATGTCAATCCTCGATACACATTCGATGAGCGGGAGAGATCAATGTTGCTCAAATTTGCCAATATGTTGGTTTATCAACTGGCAACTCTGGCAAGTTATTTCAGCTCGATTTATATATACTCGCTAACATTCCAGGTAGCAATCCGAATACATAGCAAAGCGGTCAGGTACAATGTACGAAGCCAGTATAAATTTCCTAAGACGATCGATACTTCCTGATACACCTTCCAATAAACCTCCTTCGGGAGCGATCGAAGAAGCTCCCCTACCGCATATCCCGCGCCAGCCTATCTCAGCCAAAGAAAAAGACCTCAGCCCCCCAAAGACGAATGCAGCAGCCAACGTGGCTAGCAAAATAGGACCAAGGGACAGTAGAGACGAAAGGAGACTGGCCATGCTATCAGATCGAAGCGTATTCCTTGACAGCGCAAACACACTGAAATCGCTACTGAAAGCGGATGCGGTGGTAGTACTCAACATGGAGGATTATCACCTCTTCATCAGGAAGAATAGCAATGGTTCAGATCCTTTGAATGGAGAGATGGGTAACGATAGAATTAAGAGTAAAGAGAAGATCCTGAATGACTATTTGCAAGGCCAACCTTGGCCGTCCGATATTGAACCTGTTATCAATTATACCGGCCGGGCTCGTGGAGCACAAGTTCTAGGTCTTTCAGCGGATGAATCGACAAAATTCCGCCTCGACACCCCGGGAGCCGAATCTGTCTTGACAGAATATCTGCGAGAATACTTTGTAACCAGACACTTTTGGTGGGATAAAGAAGATGATACCGACGTATTGAGCCAACGAATCATGGGCTTGATGCCTGCCCAGGCTCAAACTGCTTTAGGTGCAACATTCATGGGTCATGACGGTAAAATCAAGTTCTGCATGTTCGCGACATGGAATAATCCTCCTTCTTCCCTTGTCGATTCGAGTTTGGTCTCACTACCCTTTGTATGGATCTTGGGTGGTTGTTTGATGGCTGCTTTGGCTATGAAAAGGATCAGGGCATTGGAGCAAACTCAGATATCATATTCCAACTTGCAAGCTCAGTGAGTACCAATCACAGAAGCGTCTTCACAAGATTTTCTTTCTAGTTGCCTAACTGATAGATCATTCAGCGAGCTACGAACCCCATTGCATCAGATGCTGGCAATCACTCAGCTGCTACGATCATCTATGACTGATTTGGCGGAGACTCCCAAGTCCACCTCAGAACTCACTTCGGTAGAACAAATTCGAGATCTCTTACCATTCTTAGACGCCATCGATACGTCAGGCAAGACACTTCAGGGCATTGTCGACAACATTTTATCTTTCCTCGATTTGAAAGGGAAAGAAGGATCCTCTTCTCTTGGAGACGCTGGATTGATGACCGCACCTTCTGGATCCCAAACCTCTGTTGAAATAATGTTCGAAGATTTGTTGGACGAGATGATCGAGGAAAACAGGAAATTCAGGAGGGCGAATGGTCAACCAAATAACATCGAGACAATATTTGAGATTATCCCACCCATACTCGGAGAGCAGGTATCAGAAGACGCTGGGGGCGATCTGAGAAGGTGAGTCTGGTGGTGAGCACAATTGACAAACACAATTGACCTTGACCGGCTCCAGAGCTCTTATAAAAGTTGTTGGAAATGCGTATAAATTCATTGACGCTGAAGGTCTCGTGGAAATTTACGTCGACGATGTGGTCGATTTGTTGCCTCCAGAGGGTTGTGAAGATGTAAGTGACAATTTCAGTTTTTTTTTAGTACATGTCACGGCTGACGGTCGAACAGATTGCTTTGACTAAAGCCGTCAGTATTACAATCAAGGATGATGGTAAGGGCATGCATCAGGCATTCGTCAATGATAAACTTGGTGAACCTTGGGCAAAAGAAGATCGTTATGCTACAGGAAGTGGTGAGTGTGCCTTTGACGCTCTGCATGATGTTGTCTAAATTAAACAACCTGTTCAGGACTCTCTGTCTACTTGGCATATCGAATTATCGACTTGATTGGCGGGTGTATGGAAATTACTTCCGCATCGGGCGCAGGTACCACTGTTCAGATTGATGTCCCATTACCAGTACGATCCATCCCGTTCCCCGAGGGACCCTCGGCACCCCCTTCCCCTAGTCTGTCCACCTCTTCCATCGAATGTCTCACAATGCACGATAACTCGATCAACGTGGGGAGAAAATTCGCTCTGGTTGGTTTCATCAATCGCGATGCTAGAATAGAAAAGGTAGGCACAGCCTTACACAGACAATACACAAAACTAGGTTGTATATCCACGGATGTATCGAAAGCCGAACTTGTGGTTGCGTTTGGGGAGGTGGAGGAGAATTATCGAGAAGCTAAAGATCTTTTGGAAGAATGTGAAACGGACGATATCGTATTTTTGATCTCAGACAATCACTTAGCGGACCAATCAGTCATTGTCTTAGAAAAGAAATTGAATAAGAAGGTTAGAAGATTCAAAAGACCTACGAATCCCTCGATATTACGAGAAACCCTATTCCCTAATCATTCAAAGAGACTGAAAGAGATGTTTGAGCAGGAAACAGACGCCGACACAGATGCTGATTCGATCAACACACCGCATTTGATGTCACCTGAAGGTGATGATATGGGTAAACCAGGACCAGACGGCCGTAGTCCATCGTTTTTCCGACAGATGTTAGCTCCCGGTGCCGGAAGTGACGCCTCGTCTTCAAGATCTTCCAAAAACTCATCACAATCACATACATCGTTGAATTTGACGAATGCAATTGCAGCTTTGGCATTAGGGGATCGCCTCGCTCACAATTCCTCGTCATCACGACAAGGAGAGAGCAACGGCTCTGAGAACTCAACTCCTCTAGGCAATACTCCTCGTGAAGAAGCTGAAAATCCATTCTCACCAACAGAACATCCTAAATCCGCCACCACCACCACCACCACTTCGTCATCGTCTTCAGCAGTGCAAAGTCCAACCAATCAGTACATCCCCCGGCAGCCAATGGACAAAGTGAAAGTATTAGTCGTGGAAGACAACAAAATCAACAGGACCATTTTAGTTAAAATCCTAAAAACGAATTTAGTCAGTTGACATTGAGTATATTGCAGTGATTTAAACTAAATATCTATTTTATGCTTAGCCAATCGAAGTACATGAAGCTGAAGATGGCGACGTTGCTGTTGAAGTCTTCGGAAATCTATCGGGACCTTTGATAGGTAAGTTTATACATTCGATGCACGTTCCGTCGACCAACGCTGATCGGCCTGGCGTGCTCTCAGTCTTGTTAGATATCAACATGTAAGTCCAACTTTTACTTCCACTACATCTCCTTTCTTTTACGCCATTGGTTTGATTCCACTTTCGCTGATACATCTTTCCTTTGATATCCAGGCCTCGAATGGACGGGTATCAAGCATGTACAGAAATGCGTTCCATAGAAAAACAATCTCCTGAAAGGCAAAAAGCTCAGATTATAGCTGTCACAGCCCTGGGAAGTGATGACGAGAAGAAAAGAGGCTTAGTAGAGTGAGTCCAGTTTTGCACATCGCTCATTGGCTCTGTCGCTCTCGACTTCTCAATGCAAGCATGATCACAAGTGCCAGACTGATGTTTTTATGCTTTTGATAGGTGTAATATGGATGAATGGCATACGAAACCATGTGGTAAAGCAGCTATAACACGTATCGTCCAAAAAGCAAGTCAAAAACTCCTAGAAGGCTCAATGTAACAAGTCAAAATAGAATTTCAAAGCATCAAAGACAATCGAGCACATACATTGTTGCAAAAGTCAAAGATATAACAAGCATTTTCATATTTCATATAGTCAACATCTCTTCTGGGTATATGTCTCTTGGTGTACTGCCCTTCCCAAATTGTAACAACCGGTTGTATAACTTCCTCTTATTCCATAATCGATCAAACTCTAGATACCACGACGAAAACTTTACAATTCACAATGTTTGTTCCCATCTTTGGTTCATACAATTATGTATCATTCAGTCTCAAGTTAACATAGAACATCTCTACTCTCATAGTGTCATATATAGTCAATTGCATTCTTAACCTATTTGTTTTGATTTTGATTACCTCTTTTTCTGACCGTGCAATCCCTTCGAAAGAAGCGGAAAACATATATGGGTGAATGATCCTGCACAAGCATGAATGAAAAATGATACATGTTAAATTGTACAAGTTGCTGTTATTACTCGGGGCAAGATAATCCTACCCTCCATTGAAGAACGAATCACCAATAATGATATTCGCAGTGAACTCCATATACTCTCATTCTAACGAACGACAAACGTCTAAATCGCGATATTATACCCTCTTTGTTCCTCCAAATCCACCCGGACCGAATGCAGGAGAATTCGGTTTACTCGATGTTGTACCTAGTGAATCTCCCCATACAATCTCGTTCTTCTCACCTGCAGCCTGATAATCGAAGATCATGTATATTTCATGAGAAGAAAATAGTAAAAGTGGGTTAGATGGTTAAGATTGAGTCAGTCAGAAATTATGACGTGAAGGGCATTATTCATTCGAAACAACTCACATCTAATCTCTCTTTCATGGTTTGACTACCTTCTCTTTGACGCATGATCTTATCCATCTCTTTCTTCAATTCGGGTGATAATTTCTATCATGATCAAGGGATGGTCCGCGAGTTAGCATAATGACTTCTTACTTAATCAAAACCAGAGCAAAACAGCTCGATAATTCCCAATGCGCTGAGTTAAGATTTTAGAGATATGATACTAACATTGTAAAACTCCTCCTCTGACGGTACAGTAGCTATATACCGGCAAATCGATGATCAGTGGGTGTTAACAATATGCGGACAGACAACTTACCTCTCATCATTAGCACGCCACCTCCTATAACTGCATTCGAATTTGGTCAGCGGGAATATCGCAATATAGCACCTATGATAGATACATACTAGCCGACGATACTGTTATCCATCTAAACCCCAGCGAAAAGCCAAAATGTCAATGGAAGAATGTAGTCGGACGATCGGGGAATAATTCAGTAACTCACCTTATCCATGCACCTGCTGACATGTTGAATTACCTTCTTATTCTGATCTTTATCTTGTCGATTGAGAGAAAAGGGACCTTTGTAATCCTTTTGGTTCGTTGTTGTCGACTGGAATGTGTCTTCTTACAATGGTCACCGAGTAGTCAAAGTATCAATTCAAGCGTTTCACCACTCTTTATCGATTTCAACTTCTTTCCGAGATCTCAACTTTGCTGACGAAAGAGCGAATGCCGAACCGAGGAATTGAATTCTTTAAATGAGATAATTGCCTGATTCAGTATATTTTCATGTCGGTACCACCTAGAATTCTCACGTTTAGACCCGTTTGGATCACAGTGGTATGCGTCACATTATACACTTCATCTCTCTCTCTCCTTTTCTCATTCACTTCTTCTTTCTTCATTGCAGACCCAAAGTAATAAGCCAATCAACTTGGATTTCCATCTCAGAACTACAATTGTCCTTCTCACCTGCTATCCAAGGTCACGAATCGACTATATCAGCCGTTTGGGTATATTGCCTCCGAAATCTCGAACCCAACCCTTCTCGGCGTGACAGCAATCACTGGCACACGAGCTCAACTCAGCCTTTGTGACACCCCGCAGCTGGCCATATATCGTATACTCGACAGGTCAGAGAGATACAGCTCGCTCCTCCGCTTTCAAGAATCCTTATCGTAAAATTAGAGGTCCTTTCGATATCTCATCATTCAACCTCTCACCCTGTATTTCCCCCTTTCCCCTTAATTCCTGCTCAACTTTTGAACCCACCTGATCACCTCGCTGTCCTTCAAGTCAGACTCTGTTGCATCTTCGCAGGAAACAGCAAGACATCCTTTGAAGTTATCTTATTCGACCAAGTCAAGCAAGTCTACGTCGAACATAATCAACAAATTGATATTCACATTCCCCATCTATCCTCATACCAGAGTCACCGAAGTCACACATATATACAAAACATTATGCCTCCTCAACCTCCTGCTCCTCCTGTCTTTTACTCATTCCCTGACACAGATGTCCTCGTTGGTGAGTGAACATTTCATTCCAGATATTGCATTTATCGTTTTTGGGGGCTTCCCTATACCACTTGTATGCAAATGCTAATGAATGGTTTTGACATGGTAAGACTCTCTTGCAAACTTCGTCGTAAAAGCTCAACGTGATGCTGTCGACAAAAGAGGGAAATTTACCATTGCCCTATCGCGAGGAAGTTTGGCAGCGAATCTGAGAGGTTTAGTGGGACAGAAGGATGTGCAATGGGATAAATGGTGAGTACGCCTCTGAGCTCAATGGAGTTCTTTGCAATATTTATGCCAGTATGGTCAAGTAGAGTGGCTGAATTGACATTATCACACTCTTGCAGGGAAGTTTTCTTCTGTGATGAAGCTGCCGTCGCGCTTGATTCAGAAGATTCAAATTACCATTCCAATATACTTTCCTTCTTATCCGACGTACCTATCCCACCTGAACAAATCCATACTGTCGACCCATCGTTACTTGATGATCTGGAAGAACTGGCAGACCAATATGAGAAACAATTGATCGATCATTTCGCAAAATCAAATGCTGCTAGATATCCCACATTTGATTTGATGCTGTTGGGTATAGGTCCAGATGGTGAAACAGCTTCTTTGTTCCCTGGGCATGAATTGCTATCGGAAAGAGATGCTTGGGTGTCGTATTTAGACGATGCTCCAAGAGGTCCAAAGAGGAGGATTACCATGACGTGAGTGCTTAATTTTACGCGAGGCTTTTATCGTATGTTTTAGATGCTGACTTAGTGTTTGCTGCAATAGTCTGCCCGTTCTGACACATTGCTACCGAGCTGTATTTGTAGTATCAGGAAATGAGAAAGCAGAGATGTTGCACTCGATTCTTGATCATCCGGAAGAAGGATTACCTTGTTCTAGAGTACGACCTGCGTGAGTGATTCTAATTCTCCCTTTAGCAATCCTATGATATCGTGCTACGATTCCGTGACTGACAGTGGCCTTTTACAGTTCACCCGGATTGGTATTCTTTTTTGCCGATTCAGACGCTGCAAATCTCACCAAATACCCTCCAACGACTTTCAGGTGGATTGACAACGAGAAAGAAGCAGAGGAAGCTGTGGCTGCTGCTAAGATAAGAGCAGCCAGGAGGCTGGCCGAAGGTGAAGAGTAGATTGACCGAACAGTAGAGAGCTGTAGGTCATATAAAGTAAAGCGAGTCTTTTTCAACAGGTAAATTTTCGCTAGTAGTCGGCATCAGTATAAGGTACGGTTCACCTTCTTTTATTCCATACATCTGTATACAACCTCTTCAATTGACCATATGTAAGTGTCATATCATGACAAATGACAGTGAGGAGAAATGAGCAGACTGCAGATATAATCAGTTTACCATACTCAGGCTTTCACTCACAATGTCTAACAGTTGCAAGAAAGCAAAGTGTGAATAACCGCAATCACAATAATCATTCTACGTGTGAGACGACGCTTTTCTTCCGCAGACTCAAACTGTAGTATTTGAGGACTAGAGATCCCTTTTTTTGGTCATGTCAACGGCTTTCATCGCTGGTAGAACGCATGGATGGAGCCACGGACAAAGCAGAGTGGCAGTGTTGTACTCTATCGCCATGTCACTGTCTACATCGCGCAGTCTCGCGTTTGTTGTGTAAACTGAATGATGGATATGTAGCAAAGTAGGGAATGATATCGAGTAGATTCCAGTTTACATCTTCCCTTTTTCATGGCTTCATGAATTTCGATCAGCCAAGCATTGCTTCCCAAATGTGAGCTTGTTATCCATCCGATCAGTATTACGCTCATACGTCTCCGTCGAACAAAAGGAGAAAGCATCCGTCTCTTGTCTACATGTGACTCAGATGAAGGTTGAAGGGGATTATTCCGAGTCATATTTCCACCTTCTAAAAGGAATGAAATATGGGTAATAAAGTGCCTGATCAAGTAATTGACCGTTTCTCATAAAGACAGATGTTTATCACTTCGGGATAGTAGCATACCGTAACCATTTTATATCAGGAAGAAGCGGGAGATGTACTTTACGTGCATTTGGGAGAGCGTCATAAACAATAACAAAAATATTTCCTGGAATTACATAGGACTTTCTATTTATGTGACTTAGTGAAAGTTTGGGTATTTGTTCAGATAGGATGTTTCTCTTCTACTCTCTCGAGCGAACAAAGTGTGTAGTGTGCTGTACATCTGATTTGGACTAACGACTTGATAAGCTTCCAATAGAGTAGAAGGAAAGATAACATCGCCGATCGCAGTTAGCTCAAAACCTACATTCCCGTTATTTCTGGAATCAGCAAAAATCCTCCTCCTGGCTGCTCATTACTCGTTACTGCGCAGAATCAAAACACGTCAAGAACGGAATTTTAGTTGACTGTCAAGACAATTGATACTACGGCAAAGTCATTGTTGATATCATACCCCCACAGGACAAAAGATGTGTATATGACCTTCTTCACCTAGGTGAGTATTCATTTGCACTCCCACTTTGGTCAAGAGAAATTACAAGGCAAGAAAACTGACTATTGAAGATGATGATCAAAAAGCAGTCCGGTTCAGCGACAAGAAGAATCACAATGTCTTATAATAGGTTCACTCGACCTATAATCCTTCTCATCTTAGTGATATTCTTCTTCTTCGTACCTTCTTTCTTTCCTCAGAGAGATAAGACGAATCAAGATGTATGTGGGATAGAAGAGATTTCATGTTCGACAATACCAAATGAATTAGATGGAATCCAACTTGATCTAGGTAAAATATTGGCGAACATCAAATCAGCTATTGGTATTTCGATAAAATCATTTGATTCTTCATATTACACAAATGAATTAGGATTTCATATTACCAGGTTAACGTCTGAAGAATATAAGCAATCTCTTTTATCTAAATGGGAAAAATACTTCACGTCAACTTCGTCGTCTAGTTCAGAGGCAGGAGTAGAAGATGTCCTATCATATTTATCTTTCATCCCTCGACCGAAATCGATGATTCCTACGAATATATATACGACTTCAATGGAAGAAACAGATAAATTACCTGATCAATTTCAAAGTTGGACAAAAGAAAATTCAGATTGGATGACTAGATTCGTAGATGATCAAGGAATAGATGAATGGTTGGAAGATCTATTACCATCTACAGAAGTTGTGAAACATATGAAATGGCTAAAGGACGGTGGGAAATGGGGTGTAGTAAGGAGTGACTTGTTTAGGTGAGTAAATATTGGTGATTTCATATATCATGAAAGGCACCATTCCATCGCTATACATGCTTTCATTCTGGGCGAATTCATGCTGATGTGATATGTTTGTTCGTTAAGATATCTCGTATTACTTCTTAATGGGGGCGTGTATACCGACACTGACACTGCTTGCGTACGACCTATATCTGAATGGGGTAAAAACGCTATTAAACATAATTCGATTAATCCTCTGATAGAAGCATTACCTCAATTGATCTCTCTTTCTAATCAGAATCATTTATACAATATCGACAGCCCGATCGAGGACGATTCGCCTTCGCTTATTGTAGCATTAGAAATAGATTCACCGGCTTCGGGATCGGATTGGAGATCTGAGACGTTTGTTAGAGGAATTCAAATTGTTCAATGGACAATAGCGGCCAAGAAAGGACATCCGGTTTTCTTGGACGTGATTGGACATGCTTTGGATAAGGTTCAGGAATTAAGAGAGGTCGAGGAGAAAGGCTGGGAGAATGATGATTTGCAAGACATCGTGAGTGACAGACATTCGCAGCTCAGATCTAGAATCAAATTGATATTTGAGCTGTGAAAATCTGTAGTTGGAATGGTCTGGTCCGGGAGCTTTGTAAGTGGCTCTTCTGTCTCAAATCTACCAATCATACTTTTACTGACCTGAATATATATTCGCTTGCTAAGTACCGATGCTGTATTTCGTTATTTGCTTGTCAGATATGGATTCCATCCAAATCAAGTGTCAGGTCTGAATAGACCGTTACGCGTGGGTGATGTATTGTGAGTATACCACCTCCTTCCGTGCCCGTATGTATGTCGTTGTATGCCTAAACTGAATTTGCCCAATGTCGCAGAATCATGCCTGAGCAATCATTCAGAGCCGATGCGTCTGAAGGTTATCAAGGTGACGATAAAGTTGTATGGCATGGGTACGTTCCAACCTTTCAGTCTTATTACAAATTGGCAAACTAGCACTCTTGAATGTCAGTGCTATAGATTGATACTGATCACTTTCACAAAATAGTTTCTTCGGACGATGGAAATCCGATAAAAATTAATAGACACAAATCTACCATTGAGCATCTGCAATAGATATCGCTTATAGTTGTATAATGGGATCCATACCCCGGATTGAGGTTATCAAGACCACCCTGGTGTGCTTTTGCAAGGCAATTAGTTCCCTGTACTTACTGAACACTATTACAAATAATTAATCCAAAAAGGACTCGCTCTGCTTTTTTCCTGATATCAAATGTCAAGGCGAATCAACCGTTAGATATCGGATTTCTCCGTTGTCAAGAGGGTGATTGAGAAGTGCGTAATAAGGTCGGTCACGGTTCGCAGATTTTACCGATCAGAAAAGGTATCAACGACACGCTGCATTGGGCCACGATGAAGGGTGCAAGTCTCGTACTAAAAAGAACCGCATACGATCCAGTGCGTCAAAATAGATGGGAATGACCGTAGCTCTACGACCCCTCCCCTCTTCCCACCTACAATACGACACCTCGTTATCTCCTGCATAGGATCATATGCATGGTCCTGATATATCCAGGCTCCAGTGACAACAAAAAGATGATGAGGAAATAAGCTCGGATCGTCCTACAGTCGCTGTTCCGTTTCAGATACCAGGGTTCATCATCACTTGGATCTACGAACTTGCTGTAGACACTAAAAATAAAGATGGTTCGGGGCCTCTGAAATTCGTACTGATTGTGCTGACGGTGATTGCTTTTTGCGATCAGTGATGGTAACTATGTGGGTGGGCGCAAGGTTGAAACACTAGGTCGATGAGATACCTCCGGGGCAATCGATACCATGTGCATTCTAATTACCCTCACAAGACCTCGGTGACAAGGGCGCCAAAAACCTTCACCGTTGGGCGAAGCAACGATATCCCATTCGTTGGACCCTAATTGAAAAGTAGGTCTGAACATCTTATAGCACCAAAGTTCAGTCAAATATAGATCTCACTCCGACCTCTTCCTGTTGCCCTGCTAGATATTGACATACAGGTATCCGACGATCAATGCGATTGGGGTTCATGTTTAGCTCCTATGTACCTTACTCGAAACGGTTTGTGCAAAGTAGAGAATTATCACTTTTTTGGGAAGACCGAAAATGAAAAATTTTGGTCGTCAAGGACGATAGATCCATGATCTTTTCTATGTATATATAAACAGCCGAAAAGAGTCTTCATATATTCACTTTTCCACCTTCGTCTATTTCCCTCACTGCAAACGATAAAGAGATTTTACCAAGCTTTACAAACAAGCTCACTCTTTTTAAGCCGACTTGAGCATCGCCTTTATCCAATTTAACATTCAATTCAGCTTGTCAAGATGTCACTCGATATTACCGGTATGCCAGCGGATCAAGTTGAGGCTATTGCGAAAGCGGCTTTTGGTGATAATCTTGGATTAAAAGTTGGTCCAGTCCTTTTAGCGTAAGTGTTTTCATTCTTTCTCCTCCTTTCCAATTCAGAGATCAGTGGTTGATGATCGTTCATCTTTGACATGAAACGTATCAGGCCAATTTTCGATGCGATTCTTTACGGAGTCATGATGCAGCAATTTCAAAGTTGGTGGACATACTCTCGATCATCTGAGAGAGCGCCTCTGAAATATTTGACTGTAAGTATTGATGAGTTGATAAATATAGTCCTTATGTGATTGAATTATACTGATGACGGGGGTCTACCATCGGTGTGGCAGTATTACATCATGATAGCTTCGTCTGCTTGGACGTTCATGATCATAGCCTACCAGATGCATAACTTCGTTTACAGTTAGTGAAGAATATCTTTCTCAATAGGAATTTTTCGTCCTTCATCTTGAATGATTACGCTGCTGATTCTTCATTTGTGATTGACAGATTTCGGTAGATATACTACATTTCTGGAAATGCCTTATCCAACAGCATTCCCCGCGGTAGGCTTTGGCATGGTACGTCAATCCTGTCATCTATATTTCGACTGACTGTCATACTCAGATATTGGCTCACCGTTGAACTTTGATAGTCAGCAGCAGTTCAAGCTTTCTACACAGAACGTACTTTTCGCTTGAATAACAGAAGTTGGGTTTTACTAGGCTTGTTGATCGCTTGCATGTGAGTATACGATTCCTGAGACTCCAAGATCCGGCCCAATCGTACCGAGTTTCTGATTTTCACCTTATGATGAAAGACTCGGCGAAGCTGCCATCGTTCTGGTGATCATTATCAAATGTCGAGGAGTGGCGTCGGAGCTACAGGCTGCGGTGAGTGTTACGATCAGTACGATAGTCATTCACCAATGCCATCCGCTTACCTCTCGCTCCTGAATCCTCTAGCTTCTTTTGAAAGAAATTCGGACCTGGCAGTGTCTGACCCTTGCGACTGATGCGGTGATCACTTTCTCCCTCGCCTGGGGACTATGGAGCGCTAAGACTGGTTGGTCACACACCGACGCTTTGGTCAAAAAGCTTCTGCTGTAAGTAAATGCTTCCCACACTTGTGTGTGCGTTGTATGTGCTAACATAAGATAATATTGAATATAGTGTTACATTGGAAACCCAATTGGCACCTACCTTGATGTGAGCTACACTCCTATCCATATTATGAAGCTTGTATATCATCGATTGACGTCGTAAATCATAGTATGCTCGGGTTTGTCATCGAAATGTCCATTTTCCCTGCTTCTACCATGGGTATATTCTTCGAGTGGGTTCTTCTCCTCTCCGTACTCTGTAGCCATGTTGTTGTCGCTAATTTCCGTTGTCGGTTAGTATAATGATACCTAAAGGCTACACCGTTGGTTATTTGGCTACTTTGAACACTAGAGTGCACCTTCGAAGGGACAATGCTCCCAGTGGAAGTAGAGAGGGTAAAGTGGAGGTGAGTCGATTCTGTACAATCCAACTGGCGAATCAATCATCGAGCCAGTAGTGAACGCGCTCTTGACATCTAGACAAACGCCTACCATCTAGGTAGTGGTAGATTACAACAAGCTACTGTTCAGGTCGACACAGATACTTATATTGAGGTACGATAAATCAATCCATTTCACTTCAATTCAGATATCGCCTTTAACAAAGTGAGATCCAAGCTAACGTTGTTCTTTCACTTTTGGCTTTTTTTTTCTAGTCTTATCAAATGAAAGCCAGCAAAAATGGAGTAAATCGAGATCCAGATATGACTGTACATGAAGAAGAATCAATTGAAAACCTTGATTATGCTCATAATCTATCCAAACGGGATCTGAATGAGCCACGTCTAAACTATTAGATATGGGCTCTTCGTCTGGACCTGGACCTGGACCTGGACCTGGTTCTGGACCTATACCTAAGCCTGAGTCTGGAGTTTCAATCAGCAATAACAAATGGGACGATAATAGTAATGTGATTAAAGAAAAATGTGTACACAAGCTACATTAGCTAATCTGCGTTCTGTCATTCATTCCTGTTCATCAATTATTTAACAACATGCATTGTATATAGCAATCCAACCCGGTATCTGATGTGTCCTACGGTACGAGCTCTGTACCGAACCTCCTTTGTTGGATATACCTCGCTTTGCTCTGTTCAGTGAGACGACGGCGAAACATGGCTGACGCCTTGGTGGGGAAATTACATTCAAAAAATATGTTACGAGTAACACACTTAAACGGACCATTATGCGATTAGTATTGGAAGATAACACAAATTAAACTATTTTCTAGTTCCTGGATCTTAGATAGGCGTCTTAGGATCAATTCTCTACAGCCCAGCTGCAGTTTTTGGCGAGATATATCGAGTAGGACCGCAAGAAGGATGGTGCCAAGGTCAAGTTGTATATGGTATATCTGAAGCTGCCCTGTTCCCATCTTATTACAAAGATGATCAGGTACTTAGCATCGACGTTGATTGACAGAAGATGGTTCAGGGCAGCCATTGTACGGGAATTTATACCTGTAGCTTGTATGTTTAAAACTTTAATTCATTTCCATTCAAAAGCTTGGGATTTATATCCCTATAAAAACTGAAGGCTGTTGTACTGCATACAGGCTTGTATATAAGTACTGATGTATCTTCTATGGACGTCCATTTCTTTCTTGCACTCGCACTGTGATCACATGTCGTTGTCCAAAATGGAGATGATCGATATATCTGGAATGCCTGTGGAACAGATTGAAGCTATTGCCAAAGCTGCTTTTGGTGGAAATTTAGGATGGCATATTGGACCTTTCTTATTAGCGTCAGTTTCTTTGCTCCTCAAATCATTTACTGCACCTATCAAAATCACTGAAGAAAACTTGTATTTTTCGAAAATAGAGTATTGTTTGATGGGATCTTGCTGGGTGTTGTCAGTCAACAGTACCTGACTTGGTGGATATATTCAAGGCAGACAGAACGTCGTCTTCACGCTTTTCTCACTGTAAGTTGCAGGGCATCTATTATTTGGTGACTAACCTGAATCTATACAACTGCTGACCCTATTGAATTTGTCGAACAGCACTTCCTCTTAATAGCTTCCGTGGTATATACAGGATGTGAAATAAGTTATTGTCTGCATAATTTTGTTTACAGTAAGTGATCGCATTGAGATCGCCAAATTGTGTTGATAAAAAACACCCAGTCGGCCATGATTGACAGAATGTGTGGCATGTACTGTAGATTTCGGTCAATATAGAGTATTCTTAGAAGTGAATTATCCTCAAGTTTTCCCTCTTCTAGGATGGATAATGTCCGCCCCTGTTCAATTGTTCTACACAGAAAGATCATACAGACTGAATGGGGAAAGTCGAATACTCGTAGGTTTATTAGTATCTCTTATGTGAGTATAGTCTTTCTTTCACCAAAAACCTCGAGACACGGAACATTACACTGATATCGTGTTGTGGCAATTAAAAGTGTAACAACCCTAGGTGTTACTGTATGGATATTAGTAGCATGTCAATCATTAAGTTCTGAACTCCAAGCTTTTGTAAGTATCTCTATCCGACTTGCCCTCCGAAGAGGTATTGAACTTCCTGACAATACTTGATATACGTGAATAGGCAATTCTACCTCCGGTCCAGGCATGGCAGTCCCTCACTCTAGCTACAGATTCTATCATCACTGCAAGTATCGGTTGGGGTTTGTATAGATCAAGAACAGGCTGGTCGCACACCGATGATCTAGTCAAGAGAGTGACGCTGTGAGTGACTTGAACGTATCATCATGCAACTAAATAATGCGCGAGCTGACGTGGTTCTGTGCTGTTTCTGACAGAATCACATTGGAAACTCAACTTGGTCCAACATTATTGTAGGTGATTTATATGGTCTCCACAGAACGTATCAGCTAATACCAACAGTGGTTTCGTAGAATGCTGGCTTTCGTCATCGAATTCGCTATAAATCCACCTTCCACCATCGGGATTTTCTTCGAGTGAGTGAAGCCTTTTCACAGCATACGGTTGATAAGATTCCCAAATCTTGGAATGATGCAGGATACTGACCAGGAATTAAATGTTTATTAGACAACTCATTCCGAAATTCTATGTGGTGGGATATTTAGCCACTATAAATTCAAGATTTGATTTAAGAAGAGCAAGTTGTCCAGCCACCATCGGACCTTGTACTCCTTCTGTAAGTACAGTATCGGATCAAATTAGTATCCTTGAATGTCGATACTGACTTTTGAGATGTGAAATAACACTTTCAGAAACCGAATACGTATTATCAAGGTTCGAGTCCACTTCATCAAGATACAGTCATTGTTGATACCGATACATATGTTGAGGTAAGTCGCCATACCTTGGCAATATATCACCAAACGATTGGGCTGAAGTCTTCTTCACAAATCAGTCTTACAAATTGCAATGTACCCCACCTGGTATCAACAGGATACAGCAATTGGAGGGATTGAAAGAGACATGTGATGATCATTGGGTAGAACATCTCGATTTTCATCAGAGTAATAAATCCAATAAAACACTTCATGATCCAGCTCAACTAGTTTAAACACTCAGAACAAGAGTGCAAGAAGTAATGGAAAGAGATAGATAGTCGGGGACTATGTTTTCTGTTTTGGGAGTTCGCATTGGTGATAATGTAAGGGATGATCCTAAATAATGTATGACTTGAATCTCTCAACGCCAATGGATAATATATCATCAATCGGTGACTTTTCTGGTGATTTGCCAGAAAGGAAGAGAATCTCCATTGTCTTTTCATCTGATTTCTATCCCATCTACCAATGAGAATTGCATTCGTATGATCTGTTAAGTGTGAACCGTCTACCTCTATGTTTCGCACTAATATTTACAATGACCTTTCCATCTAGGATATCCAACGACGTCTCTAATATTTCCAACCCCAGTAACCCAACTAACCCATCTTTCCCAACCCATTCCCCATCCACCGTGAGGGACAGACCCGTACTTTCTTAAATCAAGATACCAATCATAATCTTCTTTGTTCATTCCAGCTCTTTCTATAGCTGATATCAGTTGAGGTAATCTATGTTCCCTTAATGATCCACCTGCCATTTCACCTAATTGTGGGAAAAGAAGATCAAAACATTCTACTGTTTGTGTTTGTCTTCCTCCAGAATCATCTTGAGGAGGTGTTGAAGAGGAAGGTAACATGTAAAAAGGTTTGATTGAAGCTGGATATCGAGTGATGAAGACTGGTCCACCAAAATGTAAAGCTAACCATTTTTCATGCTCTGTTGAAATTCCTTCACCCCATTTAGGAGGTTGATGATCGAATGGTTCTTCTCTCTCATGTATATCCGAGATTAACTTTAATGCTGAAGTATATGTTATGCGTGTAAAAGGTTTATTAATGATTTGACGTAAGTGATTTAGAGGATCTGATTGATTTATAGTTGGTTGATCAGGTATCTTCTCATGATCTTCTGTAGCAGAAGCAGAAGTAAGTTGATTATCGAATATTGATTTAGCTATTATCTCCAAATCCTCTCTTACTCTTTCACCTCTTTTATTACCATTATCATTCTTCGTTGAAAGTATTCGTTCAATAGTCACTTTTACTCCATCTTCAACTACATCCAGTAATTGATCCAACTTGTCCACAAATGCAATCTCACCTTCCAACATGTAGAATTCTGATAGATGCCTTGAAGTCAAACTTGGTTCGGCCCTAAAAGCGGGTGAGAGTGTATATGTTCGAGATAAGGCATGTGTCGGACCTTCAAGATGAAGTTGACCGGATACAGTCAGATGTACGGGATGCGGGAAGAATGGTTGCGTCGCTTTAGAGGAAGAAGACGAGGACGAAGACGAGGATGAAGACGAAGTCGACGATGATGAGGGAGAGGGTTTGTTGTCGAATAAAGTGAAGACTTCTCCAGCACCTTCACAATCCGATCCAGTCAGTATAGGAGTATGTATATGTGTGAAACCGTTATTCTATGATATTATACGAGGGATACATCAGTATGGTTTGGTTTCAAATTCCTTGAGGATCCAAGTATCTGGCGAGACTATAGATCGGCTTCAGCATTCAGCACTCACCTCGAACCAATCATGCCAATCTCTCATTAGAGCATCTCTTATCCTCATAACAGCGGAGGTCTGAGACGTTCTAAATCGAAGATGCGCATTATCTCGAAGTACAGATGCAGGAAGCGATTTCTTCTGTATAGGATATGTCTACGAATAAGTGTTTAAAAGGAGTGCAATGTTGTCAGTCATTCATTCAATCTCATCCGTTCAATCAAATCGGATCAAAGCAAATCAGGTTGAAGTTGAGTAGTATAAACTATGACATACCTCTGGATCTGATATACCTAAAACATTTATATCTTGAATTAACAATTCTAAATCTTGTCCTTTGCCTCTTGATTTTTCCAATTTTCCAATCAAGTTGACACTTGTTCCGTTCGTTAAGCTACCATTCATTAATGATTTAAGAGGAAGAGTCAGTCATTTCCTTCCTTTATCGATCCCCATTACCCAATACCCAATACGAATGTTAAGTGTGAGAGAATCTCACCCTTCAGATTTCCCTTTACCTTTCAGAACAGCTTGTAAACCTTTTCCGACACTTCCATCATTCACTTCTAGAAACGACACGTTTTTATGACATCTAATAGATTTTATCCATCCATTCACTTCGATCGGTGGTCCACCCTCTGCTGCGTCTGCTGCTGAAGATTTTGATGAACTCGATGAAGATTGCGAGGTAGTGGAGGTCGACGAAGAAGACGCCTGTTGTTGGGCGGATGAAAGGATATTTCGTAGCGTAGGTGGGAGCGCCGATAATCGAATAGGTGAACAACGCATTTCTACAATTCACAGCCCTCTCCCAGAATCAGGACCGTTGAGTAAATTTTCTTGCCTTGTGATGTTGGAATGAATAACAGAAATATAGACTGCACATTTCGAAATCTCCCAGATCTTCGTCGAAGTTTGACTCTACGCTCACTTCCTCCACTTTCACTTTCACTTTCACCCGAAGACTCGCGACTGACTATGAAATCATGCTGGCGACGAGAAATGCTGAATATAAATTACTTAGTATTCCTTAATATGCATATCAATTTGTATTTACATGTATAGCAATGATGTTGATCTACTTCTACTCGTGCACCATTCCATCGCGTATACCAAGCCTACCGAGAGTATTCATATATACAAAGATGAGGATGCAGAAACGTCCAAGATTCAATATCCAAAAAATGTTCATTTACGGATTTAGATTAATTGAGTGTCTATACAGCATAACCGAATCCACCAGCACCAGCGCCAGCACCACGACTGTTGACGTTATTTATAGTTCTTCCTTGTGATAGACTTTGACTTTGATCTTCCCATTGATTATTCGACATCTCATCATCGTTTCTCTTCCTATTGTTATATCCTAGACTTCTCGAAGTTTGAGCTTGCATTGATCCAGATGTGAATACATCGTTGTGGGTGGTATTCATATCGAAACTACCTCTTATAGGACTAAGCTCATTTCCATCCATATTTGGACTTGTGGGATTACTATTACCTTTTCTAGGTGATATATTCCCAGATAAAGGTAAGCTTTTCCTTCTTCTAGGTGAAATAATCGAATTTCTTCTTGAAGAAGATCCACTTCCACTCGCATTTGCATTTGGAGATATGATTGGACTATTTTCACCTGACAGACTAGCTCTTTTAATGTCGATTGAAGTCCTGGATAATCTTTGAACTTCCCTTTGGATTTCCTGTTCGGCATTTGATAAGGTAGGTGAATTGAATGATGAAATAGGTTGTTCCGTATGAGATTGATTGTGATTGCTGTTATTATAGTAATTATAGTTCCTAGGTACATCCAGACCGGGTGAAAGTTGTCCTGGATCTGATAGCTGTCTGCCAAACATTGAGTGCAAATGAGGTCGACCTTTATTGGAATTGGAATTGGGTGAATTTGGTATACTAGAATTATTGATTAGATTTATTGACGATGGATTATTCTGATATTGATTTTGGTTCTGGTATTGTTGTTGAGATTGAGGCAAGTTAATTGGTGAAGGTGGATAACTGAATAGACTAGGTGTATTCGTACCTGTACCATCATCTGATACATTCGGTGATCTTGAATAATCTTTTCTAGGACTAAAAGTTAGTGCAGGTTGATAATTACCCCTTTCATCATCTTCGTAAATTTCATTGGATTTCGATGTAGTCGTCGTGAAATGATCAATCAGACTAGTTCTTCTTTGAGGATTTCTAGTCTGTGGTAAAGGTACAGTAGCTTCTTCTTCTGATATATCCTTGTTTAACAACCTTTTTGAATGCCTTCTACGTTTGATACCTAATTCTTTCTTCAGATGACCAGATATCCAAGCTTCTCTGACTATATCTTTATCTTTTGGTAAGTAAGATTGTTTGAAAGCTGATATGCACCATTTGGGTCCTACCGCAATTACCCAGGTGAGGATTATAACCGCCCAGAATGAAAAGGTTCCATAAATCACTTCTGCCACTCCAGCATATGGTAATACGGCTAATTGCGAGTAAATTGGAATCCAGATGAAAACCAGCAAAGTGGAGAGGATAATGACTATCCAAGTGACTACTGTCCAGTATCGACTATTGATTCCAACATAAGAATTGGCAGCTAACACACCGGCGACGGCAATGGTACTCCCAATATCATGCAGACAGTTCGTATCCCTACCACTTGAAGACCATGTTTCTCCTCCTCCGTAAGCGAAATAAGGTATGAAGAAGATGACCAACGATTGATATACTCCATCAAACATGTACAGCCAAAATCGTGTGCGGGTATATTCTAATCCTGCAATTCCTCTTTTATATAGTTGCGGGAACGCCATTGCTGCTATTGCGTTTACATCTTGATCGAAGGCTCCCATTATTCCTACAGGTAATGAAGTGAAGAAAAGGTTATACAACATTAAGAATGTGTATTCAAAGAGATATGTTGCGTCGAAAGAACTGAAAATGAGGAACCAGAACATTGATATCGTGAAGATTGCGTTCTTGTAGAAAAAGCTTTATCGTCCAACGTCAGCAAACTACCCCAGGAGATATACTGCCCGTCACTCACTTGGAATGCAGGTTTGCGACTCTGACATAAGACCATCTTCCATGAACCAGTAACAATCTCGTCAGGAATCTGAATTGACCAAAAGCGTAATCGGCCGACATGGCGGCTTGAGAACCCTCTAGACCGTAGAGACCGACACCAACATTGGCTTCTTGAATCATGGCCACATCGTTGGCTCCGTCTCCGATTGAGAGTGTCATCGCGTTGCATCCTTCTTTAACCTAGATCAATCATTTTAGCATTCAACTTATGAAGGTACAGCAGATGTACTTACAAGTCGCACTGTCAAGGCCTTTTGAGAAGGGGAAACACGACAGCATATGACAGCTGAGCATTGGGTTCCCAGACTCAAGAACAAAGATTTGAGACTTGGTTGAAGAGCATATCTAAGACTGTCACCATCTATGACGACGGCGAAAGTAGCTTGGGAATTCATTCCTGATTTGATTGCTCGCTTTGCTCCAGGAGTCGTTGGAGGTCCCAATACCGATGCGATTTTGTTCAATCCAGCTTCGATTTGAGCTCTTGCACCTTCTTCTGAATCAGCAGAAATGATCATAACTTCCATATCGTTGGTCAGGAGATTACAACTATAACCAATTTCGATGGCAGTTTGTAGTTTATCTCCTGTCAGAATCCAAAGTTTGATCCCAGCTCGATGTAACATGGCAATAGCGTCAGGTACACCTTCTTGTAATTTATCTTCTAAAGCTGTTGCACCTAAAATCGTTAAATCATGTTCTACCAATTCGCTTGCTTTCTCGATTTCACCTTCTCGATCGACTGTAGCTGCAGCTGCTGCGTCATACTTCTTCGACCAATCTTGGTATTCTTCCTCTGACATCTCTCGATAAGCGATACAGAGAGTTCGCAATCCACCATTAGCGAATGTTTCGAGATCTTTGAGAGTAGTCGCTTTGAGTGCTTCATCGTGATTAGGATCAAGTCGACCATAAATAACACTATCGGCTCCTTTACAGAATAACGTAATCTTCCCGTTGGGAGCTCGGGCTACCACACTCATACGTTTTCGACTACTGTTGAACTCAAGCAAGCGGAGAGGTGTCCATCGTTCAGGAGTACCAAGCACTTCGATGTCGAGGTAAGTGTTGTTCTTGTTGATGAAGGGGAATCCAACATCCCGAGCTGCAGCTACTAACGCCGCTTCATCGGGTGATTCTGCTTTATAATCCAGTTCATATGGTTTCGCAGGATCAGGCGTATCGGAAAGGACTGAATGACAAACAGCTAGAGCTCGGAAGAAATCGATGATATGAGGTTGAAGTGGATCAGAGGAATTTGACATGTGATTTACCAAATCAGGAGCGATGAGTGTCAATTTGTCTTCTCGCAGATATCGGTTCCGGATGGAATGATTCATCATCTTGAGCATTTTGCCTTTCAGTTCATTCAATTCGACTTCTTGATCTTCCATAGCTGGACCTGTATCCTGTCCATCTCGCTTGGCGGCACCCATCATAGCTTCCGTCATCCCCTCACCGAAAACGACACCTTGAATGGAGCACTTCTTAAATTCCATGATGTTCTGAGTGAGTGTACCGGTTTTATCGGAGAAAACGTATTCTATTTGACCAAGATCATCTGAGATGTTCCATGTTTTAGGTATACAAGGAGTATCATCTTTGAAACAAATATCAGCTGCGGTCAACCTTTTAAGTTCGCGGTAGCTTACATGGCTCATAATACATCTCCACATCTTGGAAAATGAAGTACGCTTGAATAGTCTTAACGATTTCAACGGTGATGTACAGGGAGATGGGAACGATGTTTTGGAACACGATGAGGCAGGAGAAGAAGATGATGACCGAGTCGAGGTAAATATTGTCACTAGCCTCGGCACCAGGTTCGTATGATTCAGCGCTCGTTTTTGTTAGTGATCGATACCATCCATCTGTTCGGTGGCATCAAGATCAGCTTTCGCCTTCAGGGATATAAGAGTATCGATGGACATACGAAGTAAAGCAGTGACCAAGCACAGGAATACCAGGACAACGAAATTCATGATAACGTTGAAGTTCGTTTCCTTTTCGATCTTGCTCCGTTTCGAGCTACGAATCAATCATCAGCCAACCATCAGAATGATCACCCTAATAACATCGCTGAAACTCACGGTGTATCACCTCCATTCATCATGATTTTGGTATCGGCACCGGTAAATACGACCATTCCAATGACCCATTTTGTGTTTCTTACAGAGCAACCTCTCAGTAAAAGCTCATTGATGGTGATACCTTCTATCCTCTCTTCTGCTTTACCATAAGCATCCGCGGGAGTATACCTGAGTACACCGTTGTAAGTATATAGGTTGACATGAGGAGGTTCGGAATCGACGACGAATCTAGCATGTTCCATTTCTTCTTCCGAGTTCATTGAAGAAGTTGCCTTGAGCGCTCGACGGATTTTCAAATTCGTTTCTCCATCCAAATTCTTAGTTTCGACGAAACAGAGATCATCGGCGTTTGAAGTGGAGAGAACGATTATGTCTGCAGGTACTTGTTCGTTATCTCTTAAAAGGACTAGATCACCAACTTCAAGCTTTTTCCACAATGTCCTTTCCCATTGTGCGTTACCTGAGTTTGGTCTACTCCAATCGACTACTCCGTTGCTCTTTCTAGATACCATACTGGGCATACTTGACGTCTTTCTCAACATGAGCGATTGTCTGAACCCATTTCCTCCAGATATGTCCGGCGTAGAGGCCTCAGTGATGTTCAATGATGGAATTACTGTCGAAGGCATTGTCGATAGAGGATATGACTCTTTGTCTACTACGATAACATCTAATTCCTCTTGTGGATCTTGAGCCACTGCTTTTTGGTTACCCTCCATCATTATTTGATTTCCCGCATTTCCTTCTCTCTCTCGAAGTTTTCGGACTCCTTTTGTTGTTTTACCGGGTACTGTAGACACCATCAACATGAGGTCGTAGCGTCGTATGGATTTCTACACGACCAGGAAATTTATTCCCCAATCACGTTAAAGCTCAACTCACCTTGACCAATATTTAACAACTTTTCCAACCAATTTCTAGGATCTTTAGGTTGATTCCAATTCCTCCAACTTGTTAATTTAGTAGTAGCGGAATTATTAACTTCATCATCCAATTGAGCTCTTCTCCAATCTTCGAAACCATCTTTAATGGCTGTCATACCTAAAATGAATATCAAAGGTAACATTCCAATTTGAGCATTTGGTGCGCCGAATACGCTAAATAACTGAATTATAACACAAAGCAGGAAATAGATATTCGCAGCTCTTCTAAACTGTTCGAATAAGTTTTTAGGTAGAAAAGTTATTAAAGTATATTTTGAGGTTCTCACTTTATTTCTAACATATCTTATTATTGGATCACCTTTTTTATTCATGAGATTTGAAGGTAAAGGTATATTAACGTATACTGATCTACGAGGTAATGGTGCTTTACCTTTACCTTTACCTTTTATCTTTTCCATGAACGTCGCCGTAGTCGTCGTGGTCGTCGTCGTTGATGGTTGTACTTCAGGTATTGCAGGAGGTGTTGGGAAAGAAGATTGATGCTGAGACTTTGATGGAGATGATTCGAATTCAGTATCAATGGTAGTCATAGTACCTCTTCTATGATCTGAATTATCGTTACCACTTAAATCTATTTCCTCGTTCACAGACTTTTCTTTCTTCTTCTTACTGGTCGTAGAGATTGTGGATGATTTCCTTCTTCTCATACTTTTAAATAAGTTTCTCCTCCTTTTAGCTCTGTTCTCGGCTGCCGCTTCAGATCTTATGGATTCAGCTAACACTGAATGGGCTGTACGAACTGTCCTCAACCTGAGTTCCGGATCGATAGACTGAGGATCAAAAACATCTTCGCCTTCTGAATCATCGACGTTTAGATATGAATTTTGGGGTACTGAGGAAGATACGGGATTTGGGTTAAGTCGTGAAGAGGATGAAGAAGTAGATGGTTCCATGGCGTAAGAAGATGAGCTGGAAGCGAATGGATCGTTTGGATATGGTGGTCGAAGATTTGACATTGTGGTAAAAGATGGCACTGGTAAAATGAGTGTGATAGGCTGGAGAGATTGTAAAAAACAGTTGATAAGCCTATGAAGTCCATTGTGGATTTGATTAGTTGTGGGTTATTCTATTGATAAGAGTTGATTATTCACTCACCTTTTGTTTCCCTATACCAAGCTTTGAAGAGATGACCTTGTATGTCTTTCCCTTTTTGGTGGGTATGACCTGGGTGATATGATGTACTTATCCCATATACTAGGATGAATTGATAGATACACAGATCCCGCCACCGTGTTGCCCGAACCGATTACTATATTATAAATGAAAGACTAGGAACCCTGATTATGAGTCGTCAGGAGACTTGGAACCGTGATGAAGGAAGATTGATAGATAATGTTACTAAGGAATGTACGAATCTTGTTGTGATTGTTTGAGTAGGTACGTGATATAGTTTGATATGAGCTGTTGATGTCTTTGAAATAGAATGTCCAAAGGATTTCAATGAATGGAGTTTTTGTATGTATCATATCATGTTAAACAATATCAATCCAGAAAAAGGAAGTGGCAGTTGTTTTTCATCTCTCTTCCTTTGAGGGAACGTGTTACTTGGATGATGCTCTGATCGTGTGCTTGTGATGTATCCTTGTAGTATGGCGTTGCCTAAGTGAGTGTAGGATGATGAGTTGAGATGGTATCTCAAGACAGATTGGTGAAAATAAAAGATCATACACGTATCAAAATTGGATTGATAATCTGTTCGGCTTTGATGAGAATGTTGCGGTGCATATGACTCTAGCACCCATTCAGGAACACATACCGAGTAGTTATTATAAAAGTCACGTCGCGTCTCATCCGATAAGACCCCCCCCTTACAGTGTGACATGCACTTTTTCTTCTCTCTTGGCTTAAAAATCATCCATTCTAATAGGAGGAAACCCTAATGAAAGGGTCTTTCTTGCCTTTCTGCAGTCAGTCGACGTCTGCCTTTTCATTCTTCTCGGGACCCGAACGTACCGTGTCAAAATCAACGCTTATTATTGTACATACCTCGTATAAATCATTTCTGGAGACACCGCGAACGCGTTCGTTGAACGATTTAACGCCCGAAGCCGACGGTCATCCGCAGGATTGTGCCATGGATCACAGTTGATGCTTTTCACCACCAAAAACCCTGCAGGTAAAGCATGCAGTGCGTGAATATGAACATGGGATAAACTACAAATACAACAACACGATGTCGATGCGCTATCTAATGATACACCATGCCTAGATTAGATGGCATGCAAAAATCAATCCCATCTCCTCTCTCTCGGCGTGAAAAGTGATCTTTCTTCTGATCCCAATATGATGACTTTGATACAACTCCTCCCTGTTTAGGCTCAAATCCATCTTCCGTCAATTGATCTAAATCCTCGCCCGCCTCGTCCATTTGAGTTTGTGTTTCTGAGGCACTTCCATTCCGAGGTGGTTTGAGTCTATGCAAGAACCTCAAGAAACTATCTTTTCCTTTCCATCCGGTCTTCTTCATGATTTCTTCCATATCAACTTCGTTTCCAGCCTTGACATCCACCAATATTCTAGCTCCGATAACACCTTTATCCCAACTCTTTTCGTTCCCTCTAGTCGTCAACTTTCTCCAGGTTTCTTCCACTTGATAAGCATCGCCTGTTCTATCGGACATAGCGAGATTGACCATCAGTCTTCCTACCGCAAATGATTTTATCGGTATTTTGGCTTTCATAGAAGCGTTGAATATTGATGAAGCAGAATCTAAATATCCCGAATCAAGTAATGACCGTAACATGATTGATATAGTTCTGCTATTTGGTGTAATCCCTTTCTTGATCATTTCCCTATATAATAGAATTGCATACCCTAAAGTTTCACTGTGACTTAATTGGCCTTGTTCTGGATCTGGTGATGTTCTCGAAGAAGTGACCAAATGAGATAAAACAGTGTTAAAATTCTTGATTGGATTATCGTTCTTGTCCATACTCACCTGTTCGAGTAGATGGAAGATCTTAAATCGATCTTCTTTTTTGGAAGATTTAGATAATTGAGTAATGATAGTTTCTATCACTCCAGAACTGAGCGATTGACCTTCCGATAGTCTCTCAGCTAATCCAAGAGCTAATTCTGAGTCTTTGATCCCACCTTGACTCAGACCTTGAACCAAAGATAAGATCAATGGAGATGTTGAACCATATGAGGACCAAAGATAATCTTTGATGTGTCTCTCTAGTAAGACCGCTCTTGACGGACTGGCTTTAGTACCTATTGCTCGTATCAACATCAGAGCATCAGGTCTTCGAATGGGTATACCATCAGCCATTAAATCTGTATACAGTCTGGAGGCAAAGTGTAAATGGAGATTTGGTGGAGTGAGTGAGAATTTGAACAGGGTTCTCCATGACGAAATATTCTTATGTGACCATTTGAAAGGGGGAGAAGCTGATCTGGCATATTGATATATTTTTCTTGAAATGATGTAAGCCTCTGTGGATGGTAAAGCTAACGATACCAATCGGAAAAGAGGGATGATCGATTCCGAATGAAGTCGAGAGGGGATCTGGGCTTCATGAAGTAATCTGACGAATCGAACGATGAGTTGATCGATTTGATCGATTTCAAAGTCGACAGGTGAAGTACGTCGAGCATTATATAATGCAATAGTGAGGGATGTGATCAGAGCATTACAATCACCATCTTCTCTATGTTGAAGAGCAGCTTCAAGTAAACGTAGTGCCGCATTTAGGCGAGTAATCGAATCTTCTTTCGCGGAAAGAGATACTGATATACCTCGACCTATCATCTCTCCTATACTCAGATTATTGGTTTCTAACAAATCCAAGGCTTTCTGTACTCTAGTTCTTGATCGCTCAGAAACGATATCCAATGCCTGATACAAGGTTCGAACATTGTTTGAATTTGTATCAAATTTCAACTCTTTCAGTATTGAAGCGATCACTTCTCTGATCATTTCCAGTCCGTTTATACCTTCTTGGGCAAAAAGATGATTGAGTTTTCTCATCACTTTCACCACATGTATTGTCTTGATATCCACACCTTGAGTCATACAGATGATCATACTCGCCAAAGACCTTTTGAGACCTTGCGTTGATCTGGTCGAGGAGTTAGAAAATATATCACCTATATAAAAACCTAATCCTATTGTACCACCTTTCTTAACCATCTCTAATACAGAATCTTCAATTGACGTAATCTGATCATTAGCATCTCCTCTTGATGTTTGTAAGATGCTGTTTATCCTTCGACGTTGAACACCTAACCAACCTCTTTTAAGCTCATGTGATATGTTTCTCATTCCGATCATTGCTTCTAATGTCATCCACAATTTCCTGATTAATCTAAAAATCTCATCACTTTTCTCCTTTTCCTTTTGTGCTGAATCGTTTTCTATGCGAAACCTTCTCATACCAAGTCTTAGAATTTTATTTAATCCTTCACTACCCAATATGTCCAAAGGCATACGACATTTCTTAGCTAATTTCAGTAACATTTTCGTCCTGGTCCACCCTCTAGCTTGTTCGACATGATCTACTTGATGTAACAATAACGATTTGAATGTTTCATCAGGTATATAAGGTCTTAACGAGGGATGTAAACCCATATAGACTGACCATGATTCATCAGGTGTCGAATAAAATGATAATGATAAAATCTCTAAATGCCTTTTGAAAGGATATGAGTTAGGTGAATAAGGTAAAGTAGGTGGTAATGGTAAATGTGGTGTTTTACTCGTATATGGTAAAGGTATTTCCACCATTTCTTTGTCTTCATGGGTGATATCCTTGAATCTACTTGATTGTATTTGTGGCTCTGATCGTGTTTGTGTTTGTGCTTGTGCTGATGGAGATGAAGAACTGTTGGAAGAGAAGAAAGTTCTTTGGGATATAGTAAATTGATTTATCGTAGTTGAAAACCATTTTGAACATCCCGGTTGATTAGGATCATAAGTACTCCTGATCCCAGAATTCAAATCTACACTTCCTCTTCCATGTGTAGAGGAAGGAAGTTTGAGTCGTAGACGTGGTTTAGGTCGGAACGCCGTACCTAGATAGGTAGCGGCTTTGGCCTTGTTTGACATTTTCTAATTTTGCAAAAAGTCGACGCTTGTCTGTATTACAGTGTTGAAGAGGGTCAGTCAGACTTTCCTTTCGACGGATACTGTATTGCACATGATCTCACGTTATATTCTCTTCAATCTCATCATTATTTTCGAATGTATCATCTGCTCTTTCCCGTCCTGTATACGTTTCAATGTCATTCATAGTCATTCAACGAAGGACATTTTCATCTTTCCAACTTTTGTTCGGCAACTTGCAAGATAGACAAAGGGATATGATTTAGGCACGTCCGTTTCGGTGTACCATGCAGAGGAGTTTTAGGCATGCAAAGTGGCAAAGATCTTACTTCCCCCGGTTGATTGTATCCTCCACTTTGTCAGTCCACCTTCACCCTCTCATTTTCCTATTTTCATTCTTGACCTTCGAATCTTCCTTTCCTCCTCTTTCTGCTCATGTCAGTCTTCACTATATGGATGCAGCACTGAACGATACATCTGACTAGATATTTCAGGCTCATCTCCATTAGACCAGGTGAGTTCGATTATCCTTCTTCTCTGGCGAGAACAACAGTATTTCCAAGTTGCCATACTTCCCATTTGGCGACGGTATTGTCCCTTTCCTCGTCATCTGTTGTTGTCCTCATCTCAGTTCCCTCATACTTTTACTACACTATCAACGGCCCTTCTACTTGCTTCCATTATCCCCCACATGAGGTGCAGTGGAAGCCTACCACAATTTTTGTGATCCTTTCAACCAATCCCATTTCTTCTCCTCACCTTCCTTTTTCTGTTTGCTTAAGTCAGCTCTCATTCGAGCTTCCTTCCACCTCTCTTCCCCTCTAGCAGCTTATTGTAAGTTGGAAAAACTGATGATCGAATTTATCAAATTTACTTCTGCAGTCATCAATTCTACTGGACATGCCCCAAACCCCTCATCAAAGTACAAAAGATCAACTTCGACACTATTCTAACATTCCTTCTACTTCTGGTGCAACTCAAAGAGCAAACGAAAACACTTATATCCATCTTCCTCCAGGTGTCATTGGTATAGATTCTAACATGATCATCATGACTTCTGAATCTACTACAACAATGCCTCAAGGTAGAGTTTCCCCTATTAATGACTCTCAACCTGATTCAAGTTCTAACAATGACCAAAAATCGAAAGTCAAATTACTTACTTATGACGAACATCTACCTGGAGATGGTAGTACCAAGAAATCTCAAACGAAAGATCAGGGTCATCCTGTATATCAAGCCCGACCTCAAATTCAAGTTCAAGCTCAAGCTCAAGCTCAAAATCAGACCGAATCATTTGCGGACAAAGCTAATGTGTCGTCTACCCGTCAAGGTCAAGCCCAACCTCAAGGTCAATCACGAGCAAGTCCCATCGGTTCCAGAGCTCAGCCCGACCAGAAAGGTCGTTCAAATATCCAGCCTAGCAATCAAGGTACTCACACTCAAGGTCAATACCCTCAAAGCCCCCGTATCAACAATCCATATTCCGGTACCCACCAAAGAACAGCTCCTAGCGGACATCCCAGACAGTTTATTCCTGAGCCTCACAGGACAAACATTAATGTATCTACTATCAACGGGTCAAAGAGAAGTGCCCCTCCTATCTCTCTTCTGCCAGGTGAAGTCTATTCATGTCTCACAGCGTTGTGAACCAAAATCGTTGATTGAATCATGTTGATTACAGGATATCTTGCCAGTTCTCAGTTAAATACTAAACAAAATCAGCAAGGGGGATACATTCCTACCGCTACCGCTACCGATTTGGAGCGTAGGAGGGGCAGTCTCAACGAGGTGAGACTGTCACTCATAATACTGATGGATTTTCACTAATCTTTGCTCGATACAGACAGGACTTCGTCAAGGTAAAAGAGGCACATTTTCTAATGGTCAGAGCTCTCCTCAGCAGTCTCCAGCCTACACGAATGACCAGCGACGAGCAGTCGCTCGAGGTGTTCACACTCAGACATCTGTCTCACACCAAGGTGGTATTTATGCCGAATTGGTTTGTGACACTTACGAGGATTCTCAACATGAAGCAGAATACTCGGAAAGACAAGTCCCACTTGAGGCGATCGATAAGTATCATAATTTCGACACCTCGAAAAATCAGTTGCCAGTCCCTTATCACTCCTCCTCGATGAGAACACAGCCAGCGTCATTGCGCAGAAATCAACAGCCGTCAGGTCCCCCCTCTAAACCTCGTTCCTATGACAGTAATAATCCTCACTATCTCCATGCCAATCAAGTCGAAACACAAGAGACATGGATCTCCGAGGACCCCGTAGGGACTGAAAGACCAGTAACTGAACGTTCCCGTATCGAAATCGTGTCAGGTGATTTTGGCGACTTTAGTGATGACGAAGTCCCCGATTTTGACAACTCCGACAACGAACTCCCTCTTGCACCATCCGCATCCAAGAAGAGAGTCTACAGCCAAGGAGAAGAAGAGGCAAAAGACGGTGAATCTGATTCCTTACCTTCTATACTCGTAAGTAAAGTTTGATAACCTTAAGAATAATGACTGCTGACAGATGTATAGGACGGAGGAGAAGCGCTTACACTTGCTCATACCCCAAGATCTCGCTTCAAGATCCCTTGGGAGCTGAAGAGTCATACCACGATCTTCGAGACTATCATTAATAAGGAGAAAATCTTCAAAAACGCTCTTGAGATTGCAAAACAGCCTCAATACACCATTACCTGGAGCGAGGTCGGAGGTAAGATATACTGTGCTTTTGTGAGAATCCTCTTAGAGTTGACTTTCACGCACTAGACAATCACAAACTTCAAAGTCAAGGTCTCAATGGCGCCCATCATCATTATGGCGAATTCGAGCTTGGTAAGTCCTACTTGTATCAATTTCCATGAGACTGACTTCTCGGATTTTCAGCATTGAAAGAGCTCGTCAATATCAAAGATGACGAGCTCAAGCGTAAGATTGATCTCACAGAGAGATACGCCGATGCGGGTTCTCATCTCTCCTACCAATGCGTTAGTATGGAACAGGCTACCAGGAATAACAAGAAGAGAAGGTTCGGCAGTGAGGTCGATTAAAGTGCAGGTTTCAGGTAAATACATCAAGTGTCGAGCTGCTAGTCCTTAATGTGTACAGTTACACTCTTTTACCTTTCCTTTTCATCATCGTATGGTCCTCACTCTACTGTTATCATCGTCGTATACACTTGTACCATATCTGTCATCGCATGCATCATCCCTCCTACCCTCATCTTCATTCCATTTGCAATCAGAGAAGAGTGAATTTGATGTTCCATCGGAAATAAGCGAGTCCATGTGTCATTCGGATTCGCACGAGCATTCAACAAAAGTAATAATGCAATTCCATCCTCAGTTCTCCTTTCTTCCATCAGCTGTCAGTCTATACCTACTCAATCCTTGTACTGTCAAGATTGCGCTACTTGCCACTGAAAGTCGAAGCGAGAATGTCTACATCCGATCAGCCTCAAGAACCCATTGATGGGCTTGATTCAACGGGCGAAAACGCTTTAACGTCATCTTCGAATTCGAATACTTCACCCAAAAGACCAAGAGCGAGATTAGGTCCAACTGAGATTGTTCAGCTTCCAGCATCAGATTCCGAGCCTGAAGACGATGATGATATAAATGTGGAAGGAGCAGATTCACAACGAGAAGGAAAAGGAGCAAGCGAAGGCGATGGCGATTTCCTGAAAGATTATCCTGATGATACTGAGGTAAGTCATCTTCACTTCTTTTCGTCTTTGATATGATTTATTCTTCTATCAGTACGAGTGAAAGACATCTGTAGACACAAGATGAGCCAGGTGCAATTGAACACATATTGATTGACATCTGCTTTCATTGATGATGTAGGATCTACAACTTCAACATTTAAGGATCAAAACGAATGCTTTATCAGCATTGAATATCCCAAGATTCGGAACACATCTCAAGAGATTATGTTTGAGACAGAATGAATTGACATCTCCTTTACCAAGTGATGTTTTTGATGGTTTAGTCGAATTGGATGAATTAGATCTGTATGATAATAGATTAGGATCAAGAGTCGATGATGATGAATTGAAAGGTTGTAAAAATTTAACGTGAGTTATTGGATAATCCTTTCAACTTGAAAGTTGGAACTACTTCAATGTAGTTCCTACTATGATCATCTTTCGAAACGAACAAATCCCCTTTCCCCTACAGATTCCTGATCATACTCTTGAGCAGAGCATGACATTGGATCAATAATTAACTGACAAAAAACCCTTGTGAAAATAGCTCATTAGATCTATCATTCAATAATCTCAGACATCCACCTTGTTTATCTTCTTTAACCAAATTGACAGTCCTTTATCTCGTCCAAAATAAGATCTCACATATCGAGGAGAACGATCTGGATTGGTGTAGTGGAACCATAACATCTATAGAATTAGGTGGGAATAGAATTAGATCGATTGAGAATTTGGATAAATTGACTAAATTGGAGGAGTTGTGGTTGGGTAAAAACAAAATTAGGTCTTTGGAGGTGAGTGTTTGATGAGATGAAAAGTCTCTTTTGCCGGGAATGAGCAAAAGTTGGGAGATGGCCGGGGGGTGACTAGAGGAGGGGAGGAGAGCAGAGGGAAAGAGACAACAAAGAGAGAGCAGTTGGGCAGCGGGAGGAGAGAAGAGTGCTCCGTATATGGGGTAGGCGTTTGCAGAATGGCATTCCCAAAAAACGTTCAGAGATCACTGGACTAGAAAAGCAGTCGGTTGAGAGAAACTCTCGCTGACACGGGTTTTCTCTCTCCATTTAGAACCTTTCAACGTTCTCATCACTTAAGATACTATCGATTCAATCGAACAGAATCACCAAACTGGAAAACCTCGACGCGTTGATCAACCTGGAAGAACTATATCTATCCCACAACGGTTTAACAAAAATCCAAGGATTAGAAAATAACGTGAGTTGTCAATTGTCACTGGCATATGCATTGTCCTCCACAAGTCAGAAGTCGAGGAAGGATACCCCATCCCTATTATCTGAGATGTGTGTTCCACAATACCGACAAGAATATGCGCTGACGACGTACTTGTCCCAACGCACCTATAGAAAAAGCTCAAGACTCTTGATATTGGTAATAACATGATTGAGGAGATTGAAGGTGTATCTCATCTGACTGAACTAGAAGAGTTCTGGGTGAGTTCTTCTTTGATAATGATTCCACCTTATGGAATTATCATCATCATCGTGACCATGAAGACTCGTTGATATAACTTATGCTGATCCAAACTCGTTACATTCCATCCATAATTCCCATTCTATCACCTGTTGTTCCATCTTCACCTATAACCGCATGTTCCGCCGTGACATAAAACAGGCAAGTTACAACAAGATACCAAATTTACAATCACTAGATTCTCAATTGCGTCATTTGGAAAATCTAGAAACAGTTTATTTGGAAGGTAATCCTTGTCAAACAAATGATATGACTGGATATAGAAGGAAGATCATTTTGGCATTACCTCAGATCAAACAAATTGATGCTACGTGAGTTTTGAGGTCCCTTCGTTTGAATGTATAAGGGTTTTAGAATTGTCCGTTTCGACAGTCACGATCACCATGGGAAAAAAAAGCTGACTTCTTTTCTTTGACTGTGTAATTACAGATTCGTCAAACTTTCTTAAATTTGAGTCTTAAGAGTCATCCTCGATTCCCTGTCATTTATCAGCGTCGGTGAAGACACATAAATATATATAGCATCTGGAACGCTGGGAAAAGGCTTAGCGACATATCGTCATCTCATTTGTACAACAAATCATGAAAGTAGATACCCAGAAAGCAATAACCAAAGTCAGTGAGTCATATATACGAATCCAAAGCAATGCGCTTGAAACATGTCATGAATATAGATATTCGTATGGTGAGATCATGCATATCATCATTGTTTTTGATGAATATACTGTTTACACAGAGAGGATAGTTCCTCTGTTTCCTTTGCCCACCTTTACACGGACGCTATGCAACAGTTCATGAGGCAACAATGCCACTTTCCTTTTCAATCCATTCTCCTATCCCTTGCACCGCTGACGATATTGAGTATCCATGTCGAGTAGATTGAGCTCTCTCATCATCTTCCGTGTTGAGAGTGACCTCACAACTAGTTTGTTTACGTTCAACAACATTTCTGGAATATGGAGGTGTAATCAATCGCCACCTGGACGATGGGATACGATAGCAAAGGGCGCGATAGGTCCAGACAGGATCAATCAGCCATCTCCAACTGCTGAGCACGATTTAAACCCTCCTTCTCTTGCCTTGTCTCTCATCCCCGCCTTCAGGAGCAGGTGAACCAACAGGAGTAGCTTTATCTAAAATTTTCAAGGCTTCCCTTACAGCGGAAGTTTCGATATCGAAACCTCTTTTCCTTCCCATCCCACTAGTCGTGGTGTTCGAGGAAGTACTCATTGGTTTATGGCTGATTGTCGTTGTCGGGGAAGTCGGGTTCGGGTTCAGATTATGATGCGTTGACGATAATGGTGAGGAAGGCGCAGGAGAAGGTGAATTCATCGATCCCAGTACATTAGTACGTCTAGCTACTACATCTGCTAATAATGCCAAAGAAGCAAATTTCGCATTTGGGTGAGCCTAATTTGGATAGATGATTAGTCACTATTTCTCAAGATGAATGGTATGATGTATGCTACAACGAGAAAGTATACTCATACTCACCTTAAGTTGTTTCCACGCTTGATCAGGTCTCAATTTCGTATGGTCGTCGTCATCTTCATGATTTCGATAATCATCCGGATGATATTCGGTATGCATATGCACCATCGGTCTATTCATCTCCAAATTTGATTTGAGATTTGATGTCAGACTCGATTGTTGCTCACTGACATTACCTTCATCTTCGTGATCGCCGAAAGACGATGATAATCCGTTCAAGACGATTTCACCTGTGCATGAGGTTGAAGCTCCATGATGTCCGCCACATAGTTCTGGATTACCACAACACGTCATTTGAATTGGTGCCAAACCCAGATGCTCTTGAGGTTCATCGTCATATTGATCGTGTTGATAAGACGGAGTATTCATCTTGTTGCTCTTCAGAGGGACAGAAGAAGAAGAAACAACCTCTTGCGGCGTAGGTGAAATCAATGATTTGATTGACATACATCCCCCTGGACCTGAGCAATTACCGCATCCTTTTGGTTTTGTAGAACCTTCAGTGCCTTCAACTGCATCCGGATGAGAATCTTCGAACAGGTGTTGACAGAACTCTCGACCTAATAAGCGAAGCATTCGTGAGCGAAAGTCAGCATAATTTGTAAACTGATAGCGAAGGGACATTTTGCTCACCGAAAGAATCATTTTTGCACGCATCGCAATTATCTGGATCACCGGTACATACAGCTTCTGCATTGGGTGATATGTTGACGGTCGTAGTGGTGACGTTGTTCAAAGTCCATATTGACTGTTTGCCTGTTGTATAACTCTTGGACTTCAACCTTAGTGGCATGGCAGCAGCTGAACTAGTCACTCTGACAACAGTGGGAGTCGTTGACGAAGCAGAAACGGCTTTATTGATTCCTGATGAATTGGAGTTATTGCTCGGTGTATCGGAAGCAGCTCTACATGCGCAGAATCCACCTCCTGCACACAATCCACATCCATCGTCTAGTGCTTTGAATGATTTAGTGGGAGAGGAGATCCGAGGGGACGAAGATGAAATGATCGGTTTAACGTCTTCTTCTTCTTCCCGGTCAACAACTACACGACAGAGACATTCATCTGTTGAATGACATAATCCGCACGTAGAAGGCTGGACTAAGGTGATATCCCTTCTTATAGCTTGATTGGTATGCATGATGGAAGTGGAGGTAGATGCGGATGAAGGACCTTGTTGACAAGGACAATCAGGATCTGGGTTAGGACAAATTGGACAATCCACCAAATCTCTCTTTTGAGGTACTTGTATATCAGTCGGTGCGACTGGATACGAGATGCTATTTCGTTGACGAGAAGGTATTGAAAAAGAGGTTGTTGAAGTTAAAGTTGGTCTTCTACTTCTACTTGTTATTGGTGATAGACCAGGAACTAAAGAATCGATTGTATCTTGATCAACTTCCATTCTCACAATCGTAGATTCAATTGATCTTGTTGAACCTTGTTTCTTCAAAAGGTCAATTTCATTCTTCAATCCGTTCAAAAGATCTTTGTAATTCTTCTTCTCCAAGTCCCATAATTCTCTTTCACTGTTGAAATCCGTTGATTGTTTGTTCATGATATCAAGTTCATTTTTCAGTCTTTCGTTATCTGCTTTTAAAGCTCTTGCTACTTCTTGTAATCTGACATTTGAATGGATCTCATTGGCTTCATATTGTCTCAATCTTTCTTCAAGTGTCTGAATATAGTCTGTTCTTCTAGCTCTATGTGCTCTTTGTGAAAGTCTGTTTTGCGATTGACGTTTCTGTAGCAGGGTAGTCATTGCAACTCGTCAGTATATCTATAAAATCAACGAAACTCTGAAGAGTGGATTTATTGGCCAGCAACGATCGAGATAAGGTTGTGGTGAGATGCATCCAAAAGGAACGCTATATCAACTCACATTGTCAGGTTCCTCGATACTAACTTTTCTACCTGGTTTAGCTCTTTCAGGAAGGACCCATTCTTTACTTGGTTTAGCGAATATTTTACCTGCGGATGAAGAAGTATCCTTTCCCGATATCGATGATGGTGCGTTCATCTGAGAGTTGGAAGTGGTGGAGGAGGATGGTATGGGTATAGCGACTGGTGTAGAAGCGACTGAAGAATTTCTAGATATTATCGTTGGTCTCGGTGATGGTATACTTGGAGGTGTCATTGCCAAATTTCCTTTGGATACTAATTTCGAACTTGAGCTCGAAGTCGAATCAGAGCTTCCTCTGAAATTGGAATGGGTATGAGACTGGACATTTGATGGAGGCGGCCTAGAAGCTATTTGAGGTCCGCTGGGCTTTGACATCACTGGTCGTTGATTAGAGGATGAAGAGGATGAGGATGGTCGAGGTTGTACTTGAATTCTGGAATGTGTATTGGAAGATTTAGGTAACATGTTTGGTCGAGTGGCGAGTGAGGATTGAGGTCTGGATTGGGGAATGGCGACTGACATTTCTACTATTCATGAGAATGAAGATGGTTGGGGATTAAGCAGGGGTGTTGAGTTGATAATGTGATTGAACAGTGTCCAGGTGGTTTTGGTATTCTTGTTTTGTTCAACGAGTAGAAGAGAAGCAAGAATGATGAATCGTGTAATGAAGGTTGCTATAATCTCTAACCTTGAGCTGTCCACTAACACTGGTTTGACTGTATTACTCATAAACGAGGGAATCCAACTACTTGAAAATACAATTTTTGGTTGGGTGGGGATGTGATTTGTGGTCCGATAAAATCCTAAGGGAGAGAGGGAGTTTGTCTAATCAGATAGCGTTTTTCCAATTACATCCAATTTTTTCCTCGAATCGTCTCTGTTCTGCCGGCCTTGCTTTTAAGTTTCTACAATGGGATATTCTCATTCATTCTATTCCTTTATTCCTATTATTATAACAATAATGTGATGGTCGGCCGATAAAGGGATGAATCAAGTCAGGAAAAATAGGATTCTTGGCGAAAGATTATAAATTGTACAGTACAACTAAAAGATTTCGATTGATCTCTTGAGATTCGTCTATCGCCTATACTCATTCTAATGACAGTGGAAGATTGTGTGGACCACCTGACTGGATAGGATGAATGTCGGCCGATGTGGTCTATGAAATGTGGACGGAGTAGGATGATAATTCAGCAAGTACTCTAGTAGTGAGTTGTGAGAAATGAGTAGTTCAGGGTCTTCTGGTCGAAAAAAAAAGGGGGGTATATTTTTTTATCAGATAAAACTCAGTTTTAGTTAATACGTTATTGGTTACGCAGTGCGATATCATCCGATTCATTCCATCGTCTTACGCTTGACATCGACCAATAATAAGACATCCAATAAGGAACTATAATCCATAATCCCCTGGACGCATTATCAGATAACGAAAAAGATCTTTCTTGAATGACGTTTGATGCTGTGTTTGAATTTCGGACTGTACACCCGAAGTCAGCCGTTGCAACTCAAAGATCAGTGATTGACCATAGGATTGCTGCGATTACCGACCACGAACGGCGCAACGATACATATTGCTATACAACGTCATGGGAGAAATGCATGCAATGTGGTCAAGAGCTGTATAACGCTTTGTCGGGCCGATGAAGAATCTGTTACAATGAAATGAAAAACGTATGGTGAAGTGTACTCGATCAATTCAACCATCCTCTACAAGTTGCAGCTCCACACAAACACGGTACTCGAAGTGAGGGATCAGATTCGAGAGGGAATTTATAATCGTATAGGATCTGAGGGGATGAATAAAAGAGTGTAGGAGATTCCATCCGTCAGTATCTTCAATCTACCGTCTACCAAAAAGATAGAAAGACTAACCTCTTCTCCTGGATGCAGTGTTTTCTCCGCGTATATAACGATCTGAAAGGTAAAGTTCAAATCAACTCAAATCTTCTCCGACCCAAAATGTGAAACTCACCTTTGATTGACCATTGACTTTGATGATCTTCGCATTCGCAGAAGGATCGCATGAATGATTGATCAAACGACTATATCAAGTAGATGTGATCATTAGCATATATCTTCTCGGTGATAGTTCAATCCGTTTGTTTTACTTACCTCACACTACCTCTAAAAGTAGCATCACAGACAATATCATTATCGATTCTGAAAAGATAACTACTTCCGATACCTTGTTTTAGATATCTTTGTTCCCTTACGTCCGCAATTGCAGCTCTACAAAGTTCTCCAACATATTCACAAACCATTTCACCTTGATGAATAGTTTCCATCGCGTATAAACCGTAACCTTCTATAGCGGATCTCGCGAATCTCAATTGCTTCTTACGTATACGTAATTGGTTGAAGGCGAATAGCTCGGAATCTGTTGCAGAAACAGTTGCAGTCTGTCTGTTTTGGTCTCTACCGGCTAATCTAGCTGTACGTCCAGTGGTCACTCCTATTGACGTATCTTCAACTGCTGCTGTGGCTTTATTACGTTGTGGTAGATAAGTCGATTTGGAAATTTGTGGGATCTTTTTAAATCCTTCGGCTCGCCATGACCCTGATGTATGATAGAGAGGATGTTCCTCATCCAACATCAATTCTTCTGAATCTTCGTTGAAGATGGGTTCGACACCCTCTTTGGCAGCAGCTAAAGCTTTACCAAGCCAATAAGCGTCTTCTTCGTCTTGAACGGTCGAAACAATGAATTTATCAAATTCAGATTTAGGTCCTTTCTTCTTCCCTGTAACTTTCTTGGCAGTAGGTTCAGGTTCGGCCTTATCTTCAAGAATTATTTCGGCGACTTCAGGTTCGGGAGGAGGGAGAATTTCGATGGTTGGCTCGATCGAGGGAACAGGTGAGTCCAAACGAGCTTTCTTATTCTTCTTCGTCACTTTAGCTTTTGCAGCAGGTCGTTTCTTTGCTTTTCCAACAGGTGTTTCGTCTTTTGCGGTATCGATGGTCACGGAGACAGAATCCTTTGTAGGAAGGACAGAATCCTCGTCGATATCCATATCCATATGCTTTTCTTCGTGCAGAGCTTTTGATTTGGGATTTATGATGGATTCGTCATCAGATAAGGAGGAAGCACTGGAAAAGGAAGGTAACCTCTTCTTCGGTTTGATCGGCAGAACATCGTCGTCACTACTTCCATCGGATTCAATCACCTGCTTCTTGATCTTGTCAATCTTGACTCTATCAGCCTTTGGCTTGGTAGGTATGGGTGCAGGTCTGTTTTTCTTGGTGAAAGTCAACAGTCTCCAATCTCCTTTTTGAGCAATGCCGCTTCCAACAGCTGGAGCAGAGTCTTCTTCTCCCGGCTTCTTAGTTGCCATAATTGCTGACGCTGAAGAGGGCATTTTGGCAATCAAAGAAAGGCGATGACCATGGATGCTGGTATTGTCAAGTACGCTCCGAGCTCGGTGTGCAGAAGAAGAATCGGAAAAGAGGATATACCATCCAGTATGATTATGCAGAATCTATCGTCAAAATATTCAGCTGGTTGTTCTCAGTGTAGAGAGAGATACGATGAGGACAGCTCACTTGAGAAGGTTTAAAAGTCTTGAAATGATCTTTCAGATGAGCAACATATGTTTCCGTTGGGGGTAATGATTTCGCATCAATGTAGACGTGAGCTTTACCATTAGCTGTCAAAGCTTCTTTGATCTTTTCAGCGGCTTTTTCATCTTCTTTAGTAGTTTGAGGGGCAACTCTTCCTCCCGCAACTCTCCTTCGTCCATAAGGTGATCTTTCGCGAGATTTATATGCTGGTCGATAATCATCGCTATCTGATGAGTAATCGGAAGAATACGATGATGCGTAAGAACGTGATCTTGATCGAGAACGTCGTCTTTGATTCGGAGTGTAACTATCGGCATAATCGTATCGTCGTTGATCCTGGTATGTTTGATCAACATGACGAGTGAATGGAGCTGCAGTGAATGAGGAAGCTAGATGTTGGACTGAAGTATCTGGTCGAGCGGGTAAACCCATAGGTCGACTCGGTAAGGAGACTGGTATGGGACGAGAGGGAAGTCCGGGTCGATTAGGTAACGATGAATATCTAGGATTATGGTATGAGACTGATGGCGAAGGTCGATATGCTCGAGAAGGGAATGATCCAGTCAGAGGTTTAGGAATAGGTGGTTGTATTCTCGATATTCCACTTTCTGCTCTTGGAGTTTGTGCACCTGCTGAAGAAGGTGTACTCGTTCCTACTGCAGCAGGTACAAGTGATGGTGTGGATAAGGGGAATGTAGGCTTGGAAGTTGGAATAGGAATGACCTTTGGTTTAGGTGGATATCTTTTCTCCATTTCCTCTTTTACCGCTTTCTGAGTCCTAATTCCTCTTCCATCCAAGACAATCTTGATCTTTTCATTTCCCGTCAAGCTGATTCTTTGTCCATCGCATACTCGAACAACTTGACAAGCGACATCATGAGCAGTACCAGGTCTGCCATGAGGTGGTCCATCAAATTTCACCCAACATATTCCTAACTGCATCCCTGATTTCGTATCCATCTTAGCATCTATATCTTTGATCCTGCCATACGGTCGGAAGAACTTGCTAATCTGATCAGTCGTAGTCAGGGGACTCAATCCTGTAATGAGAACCGCAGTTGGTGGAGGGGGAGGCTTAGGACCGGTTGAATACTCATCCCACTGAATTTACAGATCACGTCAGCTCATCTGTCCATCCCATATTCCTATTCGACCATTGCGAATACTCAAAATACTCACGTCATACTCGACCTCGTAAAATCCATTTCGGCATTTCATAGTTCCCCTGCCTTTCTCTAACTGATCTTTATGGATAGCTTTTCTAGGATCTGAGATTTCCACTGGTTCACCATTTTCTATACCGTCAAATCTTTGTTTCCCCTTGACAATAAGGAAGCTTCCTATTCCAGGTCTTGGATTCACACATGCTGGAGGGGTATAAGGTGGAGGAACATATGGAGGGGTTGGTGCTTTGGATGGTTCTTCCGGTGGAGGAGGAGGTGTAGAGTCTTGAGGTTCCATCACTAAATCTTCATCTTCATCTTCGTCTTCATCAGATGGGGTTCTTCGCCGTATTGATAGATCTCTGAAGTGAAATGAAGGTGGGGCGGGTATTGAAGGACCTGGAGATGGAGGTGCTGGTGGTGGAGGTGAAGGGGGTTCGATAGGTGGTGGTGATGGTGGTCTACCTATACTACTTGGAGGTGAAGGTACTCGAGAAGAGTAAAATGATCCGGGTGCTGAAGGTGGTCTGGACGATTGAGGTGGAGGTGTCGGTAGAGGTGAAGGAGCTTGAAATGGAGGTGAAGGTGGAGGAGGAGGTAGTTGTTCTTCTGGAGGTGGTGGAGTTGGTGGTCTACTATTGAACGGTGGTGTCGGTGGTCTTCCCAAAGGTGGTGTCGGTGGTCTACCATCTGGAGGTGGTGGAGGAGGGGGCGTCGGTAATGGTGGTGTCAATTGATCAAACGGTAAACTGTGTTTCAATTTATCTTTAGTCATATCTAAATGTGGTGGTTTAGGTCTGATAAACCCATTTGTACCATTCTTCATATTCGCATTGTTGTTGACACTGGAAGATGACGCACCGAACGAGATTGAGACTTTCACTCTTGAAGCTTCATCCGTAGGCAGGAAATTAGATATATACGATTTGTCAGAGTTGTCTTGACTGTGATTATGACTTTGACTTTGAGGGTTTTGTGGATCGACCGATACAAGTGTTTTGATCAATCTTTTCTTTGGTGAAGTAGGTACTCGTCTTGGTGTATGCGTATTTGTCAATAATGATGATGAAGAAGAAGGAGGGAAAGAGGAAGTAGAAGGAGATGATAACAATGATGGACCTGATGGGATTGGTTTTTTATTCACACTTGGTTCTGTCGTGTGTGATTTTGATGATCCGTTATTCGTGCTTTTACCATTACCGAATATATTGGTATTTGATAAAGCTGAATACGAGGACGAGGACGAAGACGATGATGGATGTGCGATTCCAGATCCAACAGTATTCGATCTAATCGTAGATGTGGAAGTAGACGAAAATGGTATGGATATAGGTGATTGTCTAATTCTTGAAGGTCCAGCTTGTGATTGTGGTTGTGCTTGGGTTTGATTTGATATTTGCGTTTGTGGGAAAGTGATAGACACTTTATCTTGTCTTACACCACTAACACCATTGGAAAGCCCTAAAGAAGAAGAGGAAGATTTGAGAGCTGATGGTCCAGTCGGTATGATACCATTGGAAGTAGTTTTTCTTAAGGCTTTAGGTCCTGATGGAGGTATCTTGGGTCCTGTAGGCGGTATTTTACCACTACCACTACCGCCACCACTTCCACTAGCAGGGGAAAAAGGAGCCATTGTTCTGGCTCAAACGAGTGTATGCCTCTCCATGCGTGGATAAAAGTATCTCTGTTGATCTATCCTGCTGTGATAGGGAAATGGAATTACGCGTTTTTCGAGGATATGGAAAAAAAAAGAGGAAAGAAAGGAGAAGGAGTATGATTGTATACTTGTAGAACCCGCTCGATGATTCGCACTGTATGTTGTGATCGTAAGCTTATGTCGATGGTAATTTGTCCATCCTTCTGGACAGATTCTCTGCAAAAGGTCTTAATTCGTATGAAAGACTGTATGAGATGCGATATGATATTATCGTGAAATTGTATGAAATGTACTAATCGCCATCGCGTGCATCCACTTTTCATCATTTGATTATGACGACGGGATCAAAATACAAGCCATACAATTGCAGTTGAAATGACACATCCCATATATACAATTACCAAGTGAGTTTGAGCTAGAGATCTCACTTGGTTTGTGCACGAATAGCTATCAAAGATATCGCCTTCAACACGTTGAAATACATGGATATGAGTAAACATATGAGGACATTACAATTGTTACATACAGTAATAAGCAAGAAAATGCGATTCAATGTCCCCCCGCGCAAGAACAAAACGAAAAACAAGATTGTAATATGAAGAACCAAATGGATGAAATACCAAACAAGATCAATCGCCTCTCCAACGCCAGTTCAATCATTTCTTCTTCCTCAGAATACTGAGTACCTCTTATGCCGCAGCTTCAGCTACTATCTCATTAATCTTCTCAGCCGCTCCTTTCTCTTCTTCACTTGTCACAACAGTATTCACAATACCTTGTCTATAGACATCCATTCCTTTCAAATCTTCACTTTCAACATTACCTATCTGGATTGCAGGATTCGTGTCTTCTGTTATCACTTCTGTAGGCTCATGAGGTACCGTCACTGTAGGGATAGATGGATCTGCCGGTAGGGTTGGAGTTGGAGGTACGCGATTATTACCAAATGTCGAATTCGATAATGTCATAGGTGAAGCAAATCCAAAACCATTCCCATTTATCGTATTACCATTCGAACTGAAAGACTCTTGAAAACCAATCAAATCCCTCGTAAGCTCATCCATCAGTTGAATGGATACGCCTTGATGGTTGTCAATCCCATTTTCATCTTGATTCTCGTTTTCAGTTGTTGTCGAGTCTTCAACTGTCTTTATACCATCCCCTGTTGAGGTGGGTTCTTGGTTCATTTCAATATCACCATCCATATCGATTCCAACATCAACACCCATATCGTTCTCTTTCTGTATCGATTTGGTTGAGGTAAATTTGGAGTTGATATTTATTCCTAACAACTTAGCTCTCTGTTGTCTTTTACCTTCTTCAATCTGTATTCTACCAACATATTCCAATACATTTCTTACACGCTTCCTCATTTCAGCCGTTGTGACTCGTTTGACTGGATAACGCGGTCTAGCGGGTGGATCTAATTGTGTTTGTTTGTCTCCGATTATCTCTCTTCCACTAGGTTCGTCGGGTAGAACCAATTTCCCCTTTTCGTTTCTTTCTTCTGAGAAAGGTCCATATTTCTGGTTATGGAAATGATTTCTAGGTAGATAACTTACAACTCTAGGAGCTGGAACTTCTAGTGCGTTCGGATTAGGTGCTGGTAATAGGTCAGAAAAGGATGAAAGATGATCAGGTAAGAACCATGATAGGTGATTTGCTGATTCAGGCGTTAAAGGATGATATATGACTGGTGCGGCTGCCAATGCACCTGCACGCCTTGTACCATGTTCATGGTGTGCTGGTTGAGCCGAGGGAACAGGTGTGGAAGCTGCTACTCTGCGAGCGGGTGATGGAGCCGCAGCAGGTTGCTGGATAGTAGAAGGAGGTTTAGGTCTGTATGTGTATTGATTCGGATGTTTAACTTTGTTCGCACTTGGCTCAACTGAGCCTGTAGAACCTATCAGCAAAACAAAACAGAATAGAATTTTTGTCAATGTAAATACACTATACTCACCTTCGTCATCATCCCTTTTCCTCTTTCCCTTTTTAGCTCTTTCTTTTTCTTCTGATTCTTCCTCGTCATCTCTTCTCCTCTTTTCTCCTCGTTCAATCTCCTTTTCTTCCACTGTAGCCGTTTCGTCTATCTCATCTGGAGTTGGTCTCAACGCATCTGCCTTACTAGCTTCTAAAGCAGCTTTGACTGCTTCTTCGTATGCTGAATCTCTTGAATTCATCGTACTCCTTTTCTTTGGTTCTTTTGCGGATGATTGTTGTGGTGATTGCGAATCTCTTTCAGGTGTGATGGAGGAGACCCCTCTGACTTTACGATTTGATGCAGTTTTGACAGAGACGGGTCTCACAATGTCATTCTTACTCGAGGTAGATACTGGTTTTTCACGTGAAATGGAAGGTGCAGGTTGTCGGCCACGAGTACTCCTACGTCCATCATGTGCATGTTCTTCTGCGGCTGGACTAGCCTGATCCTTTTTGTGATGCGAACGAGAAGTTGGTTTAGGGGGAGGAGACGGCTCTGGAGGTTCTTCTGGTTCTATCCATCGTTTCGACTGTGAAGGTGGATACTGATCTCTATCATTATGAAGATTCGCGAGATTCTCGGGCAAGGGAGGGATGAAAGATCCGCTGATATGGGCGACCGAAGCTCGGTTAATACAATTTTGTTGTAAAAGGGCGATTCTGAAACTCACGATTTTCTGCCCTGTCTCCTTATCCATTTCAACAACGCTTGATGTCTCTCCGGTTTACATTCCTCGCAAAAGTACTCTGAGCATGTCGTCAATAGGCTGAATGTGAGATCCTTTACAAAGGCTACGCACCATCCGGAGCCTCTTCGTCACCCCATATACCCATACATTCACCATGTTGCCATACGTTACATTCATCACATTGAATCATCATCACGTCGATGTCTATTTCCCCGCGGCTCATTAGTAACATACATGACTGTGATATTGGCAGACCGACATCGATGCCTGATATAAGAGTGGCTCACCTTCTTTTTGACAGACACAACGTGTCACATCCTTTACTTCTTCCTCCTCATCCTCATCTTCTTCCTCTTCATCAACCTCAACTTCTATTCCTGTACCTGCACCCACATCATCCTCGTCTTCTTCTTCTTGTTCCATTTCCGGTTCAACTCTTTTCTCCTCCTCTTCTACTTCCTCTTTCTTCTCCTTTTTAGCTGACGTATTCGTCCTCCTTATTTCAGCGGGTAAGAGATGATCATCTAGCAGTAATTCATCTTCACCTCTACGTTTCCTACCCAGCCGTGAAGCTGAACCTGCCCTGTTATCTCTATCTGAATTAAGCAATGATGCAGACGCTGAAGGTGTATTCTCGTTGGACAGATAATGTAATCTTGATCCTCTTCTAGTTTTGACTGGTGTTTCTTCACTCTCACCTTTCCCGGGAGCTTGTATACCTTCGTTGTCTATATCGGGTTCCTCTTTGACTTCTATCTGAACTTGATTAGATCCAGATGCAGTTGAAGATGCGTCTCCATTTCCAAATTTTCTCACCAGTCTACTACGTCTGTATGAATGCCAATCATCTTCACCCTCATTCCCATTCTCATCCCCATTTTGAGGGATTTGTTCATCGTCCTTACCCTCACCCTCGGCCGTGGTATCTTCACTTGTAGGCGGTGGAGGCGTCAAACTCGCATTTGATGTGCTTTGCACATGATTCTTCTCTGGACTGGCCGATCTAGCTGATATAGCATCCTCGTCTAGAGCTGTGCTATCTATGGGTAAATCTGTTGGTATCTCTGATGGTGTTGTTGTTGTTATTGTTGTTTCTTTTAGAAGAGGGGAAGCAGGAGTGATTATTTCTGGAGGTGCCGCTAGTTGACTCAGGAATTGGGTTTGAGGCTGAGTTTGGGGTGTACGCATGGCAGGTGATCGTGAGGGTGCTTGAGGTGAGTTTTTAGGTGAATTCTTGGGTTGTTTGGGTGGTAAAGGAGGGAATAAGGGACCTGTAGTAGGTGGTAATGGATTCCTACCTCTTGTTGATCTTTTTAATTTACCTGTTGAGGCATATTCAATGTTAGTCATATGCTCTGAGCTGTCAAGCTTGCTTACCATCTTCATCATCTTCTAATTTCGGAGTCGCACTACCCACACTCGGACTTCTAAAATTCTTGTTCTGCATTGACGATTCTCTTACTGATCTAGTTGTAGATGTGGAAGTCATTGACGTCCGACGTCGATGATTCATCTCAGCTCCCAAAGTGTATGGGGTCTGGAAATCGATTGTCCTCTGGGCAGTAAAAGGGTGAGAGTTATGGTAGGGGGAGGATAAGAGATGAGTGGTTGTCGATGTCGCCCGAATTGGCTATTGCATGGATAGTATTTTACAAGCAAGCAAGACCCATTAGGGAGGGTGTAGTATTGATCAAGCTGCGGTCTATATGTCACTGATTGTTAGATGTATGGAACTGTATGAGATGGGTGTTGTGAGGTGATATGATATCTGTTGATTACATGTCAGAATGATTCTTCACAGATGTGAGGAATGATGAAATGGCAGCCGACAACCGAGAATGGGAAACTAACAGCAGTAGTGGTAAACACGCGTCAAAGATGGGGATATGAGAACGACCGTGGGAGAGTGGAGTATAGATGAAATTACTCAAAGTGGCACTTTCAAGTTCTGTCATATAAAAAGTTGATAATCTTAATATGTGGATTGAGAAGTTGATCATTGGCTGAATTGCATGAATCGTCTATCTGTATCTAATCACAAAGAAAACGAAACAGATATAGCTGTATGCTTTATAGGCAAATCGTAACCAGTTCAAAAAGATATCTCATCAACACTTCATATCGACAAATATCCCCTAGAAGAGTATTCATGTCTACCAGTCCCATAGCTAAGAAAATGAAATCAACTAAAGTAAGTGGGAATCGCTGTATGGACCTCCTAGTTTCGACGGATGGTCAATATGTGCTGATGACTTCACACCGTAATATAGGTCATTGGTACTCACTCGGGTACTTTCCACTGCGACGGTGAGTATCGCATCCGTCGAGCTGTCCCAGCATCGATTTGATCGATATACAGCTCTGGAAAAAAACTGTGACTGATTAAAATGGGGTTGGATAGAGGCATTGGCAGTATTCATGCTCCGATTGACGGATGAATTCAAAGATGCCGGTGAGTATATCTATCAGCACGACAGCCTTTCGTGCAATTACTGATTAATCGCTCAATAGATCTCGTAAGAACCAGAGACCCCGCTAAGCGTGAGTCTTACATCTCATTCAATTCATCTTCCGTCTGCCATCATGCTCTTTAAGGGTATCATTCAAGGTCTAGCGAACTGACCTTTTTACCCCATTTCTTATAGTCGAACCATTAGATATAGTAGTAGATGTAGGAGGAGTATATTCGCCTGAGAAACATAGATATGACCATCATCAACGTGGATTCGAAGAAGTTTTCGGAAATGGTGGATTCGATAAAATCAAATTATCATCAGCAGGTTTAGTATATAAACATTTCGGAAAAGAAATTATAGCAAAAAGATTAGGAACGAATATTGATGATGAAAAAGTTCAAACATTATGGTTCACTTTATACTCTGTGAGTTTCAATTGGTCATTCTCACTGTTCCAGTGATACATAGAGCGCATTTCCCTCCCATGGTGAATTGGGCGACCCCTGCTAATTCGCTCGTTGCTTTGATGTAAATCGTAGGAAATGATCGAATCCGTTGATGGGTAAATCTCCCTTTTATATATCTAGTCACACCAAGGAGACTTGCTGATATCATCTATGCGTTAAATAGTATTGATAACGGTGTCAATATCTCATCATCACCTGTTGCCTATGCTCAAAGAACAGATCTCAGTTCAAGAGTGAAAAGATTAAATCCTAATTGGAACGAAGAAGCAACCGATGCCATCTATGATGTGCGTATTCGATCGAACGATCGTCCTTGCAACTCATCCTTCATCCGCTCGTGACGAAGCAACGGTCCAAATAATCCAATATGTGTAGCAAGGTTGGTCAAGCTAATAAAAGTTGTGTAGGAAAAATTCACTCACGCATCAAAGATAACAGGAGAAGAGTTCTTATCTCAATTAGATTATTTCGCTTTTGCCTGGTTACCCGCTAGAGATATCGTTAAAGAAGCTATGGAAAAGAGATTCGAGGTGGATCCAAGTGGACAAATTGTCGTCTTTGATAAAGTGAGTTGAGCCATTTATCACCTTTTCTATATCACAACGTCGCCATTCCCCCACTCTCCCTCCTATAGTGCCATCACGAGCACATCTTCGATTCGTACATAGAGCTAACGCCTATCACTCTCCATAGTCATGCCCATGGAAAGACCACTTATTCACTCTCGAACCAACAGTATCACCTTCCTCTTCCTCACCAATTTTATACGTCCTTTACCCTGAATCAGATGCACCAGGAAGTAAATGGAGGATCCAATGTGTACCCGAATCACCTGATTCGTTTAAAAACAGAAAATCGCTCCCCGAACCATGGTGCGGAATGCGTGATGATAAATTATCTGAAGTCAGCGGTATTCCAGGTGGAACGTTTGTCCACGCTTCTGGATTTACTGGCGGCAATGCTACCTTCGAAGGTACCAAGGAAATGGCTAAGAAAGCTTTGTCATTCTGATCTGTAACACGAATCACATTGCAGCCGATGGGTTGGGGTGACCATAGAAAAACTGGAATTGAAATGGTATGTAGAGCTATAATGTATGCATATAACATCGTCCTATCACTGCATCGCCTCCTGGGACGATTTCGTATCGACAAAATATAGAAAGGGATAAGAATGATATCAGCACTATATGACCAACGGATTCACGACACAGTCAGTCAGACTACCTCTTAGAATTCGGATGTTCGCCGCTATTGAGAAGGCCCAATATATCCACTAAACTTCTTCCATCCCAAGATGGTTCTGCTCCAGGAGTTGCGGAATGATTTCCAGACGTAGGTGTGCTTCTCGTCTGTGGCGGATTGCCCGTAGTAGTGTTCCAAAACCAACTGCCATCGCCATTTGTGGGACAGAATATAGGTTTCCCAGTAGCGAGGTCTTGCATAGTAGATCTATCAAACCCAAATTTAAGTCCACTTCCCGACAAATTCCCTGGCGAACAATTTCCTTGTCCTGTGAAAGGTTTGAAATGACCGTCATTATAAGTACCAAACTGGCTACCATTCCCTCCAGATCCTGCTGTCCTCATGGTGATTGAACCTTGTTTTGTAACATAAAAAATACTCTTTGGTCTAATTTCGTTCAGATTGATTTCTTGTTCACCTGCTCTAAGATTACGCAATCGCGACCAGGAGGATCTCGCTTCGGATTTATTTTCATCGTTACTCGACATAATTGTATATTGAATTATTTGTGAGTATGTAGATTGTCGTGTCGTCAATGAATGTGAGACGTGCGGGAGTGGCGAATATCTTCATGATGGTAAGATACTCATTGTAAAGTATGTAATATATAGACCATACTAGGCGGTCTTAGATTTCTGGTCAAAGCAAAAGCTCAAAGGAGATGTAAATGGCGGAAAACGAATCTTTGACGGCCATTTTTTTGGGCGGTGTGGAAAGAACGCTGTGTATTCGAAGGTATCTCGCGTAAGTAACCGAGGAAAAGCACAGTGTAGATAGATGTCTTCTTTGGATCGTGAGCAGTGAAGTATCAGCTAAGAATATCAGTGGAGTGGAGTGATGACATGAAAGATTTAGATGTTTATTGGGTATTTGAGATGGGAGCAAAAGTGATGTTGTTGGCCAGCCGCCTTCTATGGCTTGGAGAATACCTTACCGTCAAAAGATCAGTATTTGGTTGTGATTCTCGGTCTTCCCAACGCCTCGATTAGGATAACGTCTCATGATCAGATCGTTTCGTTTCTTGCTCGACCAGAATTTAGCAGATCAATCGCATGATTGCCCATTATTTTTTTCGTGAAAAGCTCATTCACGTACTTCCTCATGCATAGTTTTCATACTTGTTCCATCCCGTGTCATGTAGTCGCATAACGGGACATGTGACTGCGTAGTGATTATTACTGGAGTGATCTTGGTCATCAGATTCAAACTCACGCAGTATGAGTAACGAAGTAAGGAAACAAAAGATATCCAATCACCGCGAATGAAAATGATCGACATCTCGTTATCTCGATCACCGTGGTTTTTGGTGGTTGAAAAGCAGAAAGAACAAGACGATTACAGTAAGAATCTGATCCCGCCATGATTTTTCTGCAAATTCAAAAGCAAAGTTGTGTTTCACCGAATACAGAGCGAAAGACATCATTTACACATTCATTTCACAAGTTTGTAAGCTGAACGAGATGAAGCATCAAGGCAAAGGCTAGTGACAACTCGTATGAAATAGAAGTAACAATATGATGACAGCTTAATGATATGCACAAGAAGCAGGTTTAACTTTGAGCTTATTTGGGAAGTGGATCTACCGATCGCCTTGAACTAGCGCAGAAAATATATGCATCAAAAAGCGCTCCTCATCTTCACATCATTAATTCTTGGTTCCTCCTACCTCCCTTGCTCTCTCACATGTTCATGTTGTACAGACAGCTGTACAGTAGTACCATTTTAAACAATTAAGAGACGAACCCCAAAGTCGAGGAACATCAATTAATCTCTTTTAAGGGTTTGGGGTTCTTCTTACCACTTACCGCCCCCTTGTTACTTTATGTTTTTGTACATCTTATTTATTGCCATTCAGGGAATTATAAAACTCAAATAGACAATAAATCCGTACCTAACACATTTCATGGCTTTTATTATTACTATTTCTTTATTGTTGTTCTTCCTTACATGGTAACTCTATATCCTGCTTTTGGCTTGTTCCATAACATATAACAATAATATCATATATACACGTTTTGGGACTTTGGTACATTCATCATCACCATCGTCAGTGATACTGTTCAGAGATATACCTCTCAATACTATCAGATTGTGTATTATTGCAACGCTTGGATCTGCATATATCCCCTGGGACCTTAAAAGATACACACACACATACACACACACATCTACCACGAGGGAAAGGGACGAAAACGGGGCACATACCAGCCAACTTCACATTGAGTATATACACTTGAAACTGAAGTGACAAATAGGTCCGTGCTTCATCTCGTACAACAACAAACATCCACCAAATCCTCATAGACGGCAAGGGAGCGAAGAGCATCCGTGACAACATCGATGCAAGCATAGACGCGGTAGATCCTGGTGAGTGTGAATAAACGATCTTCAAGTGGAAGAGAAATAAGCTGAGAACTGGCATGACACTGCAGTTTCGTCCAATCCCAAATATACCCAGGATATACAAAAGCATTGATCGTCCCGTTCGTGGTCCTTCCAGAGACTGTAGCAATAGGGAAGTGACCAGTGTAGAGCGAAACTCCAGGATAGTGGGAATCAGAAATCCTATAGAGAAGATCATAGCGTCGCCTTCAACCTCAACAAAACCATAAGTGGTGTCTCCAAGTCCACCTCGAGCGTCCTATCTGCAAATTGGAAGGGACTCGGATAGACGATCAGAATTAAGGATTTGAACAGAGTGAAAATAAGGAATTATACACACGCAATTCCCATTAATCCGTGAGTCATCTCCTAGACAAACCCAAACATCAACACTTCAAGCTACCGCTATTCCAGCTTCCACTTGTCAGCATCCATCCTATTTTTGAAAAGTACAGAGAGATAAAAGTGTGAGATCGTATGCTGACTTTCGGATGTATATCAATTGACTCAACGGCTCACTCGGTCATCCATCTCTTCTCCCGTTCATACCATAAAAACAACCCTCGACCCTCAACTCCTCGACCCCTCCTTTATAATACGAACTGCTTCTTCACGTCGACTCCATCCTTCCTGATCACACTCACTTGTATCCCCTTCATCACCTATTCAACTTCCTCGCTCATCTCATATAGTCAATCAAAACAACGCACTTCCAATCAATCATCGGATCCACCCTTCAACGTCTAATCCAAACCATAAGTTATCGCCTAAACAACGCACGAGCCCCGACCCGTCATTGACTTTGCTTGACATTCTCAACACGTCCAAGAGCACAGATCTCTCTTTCATTTTTTTTGTCCCACATTGGTACGATAGATCGAGCTCGGATTCATCTCCATTCACACTTCAACAACCAATCACTAAACGACCCCGTTCGCATCTCATTCAGTACATCACTCAACTTGAAAAACCAATCGAGCTCAGAATCAGGATATATTCAATCGTCTTTCAATCACCAACATCAACGTTTTCGTCAATTACCAACTATCAAGTATCGAGTAACAAGTAACAAGGTGAGTACCAGTGATTATTTGTTCATTTTTCTATCCAAGAATACATCTCTTGTGCTAATCGACGTGATACCTGAACAGCTTATCCTGCACTACACCTCAGCCTGTCCCCTCATCACATAATCATCCATCATGTCATCAGCAGAAATACAAGAAAAGATCTCAGCAGCACGGAGGGAGGCGGACGCGTTGAAAGATAAGATCAGAGCGGCAAAGGATCAAACAGCTGATACAAGTCGTGAGTATTGACTATTGATCCTGATGATATATATGGTCTTCCAAGCCGAGACCGAGTGGCAATAGCGACATGGCTTCTCACCTAAGAAACCTGAGAAGAAAGGAGAGTAACGTAGGCAGGCTGAGAGCAGGGTATCGATCTTAGGATCCCAAACGATTTGTAACTGACGCTTTGTATCCTATTAGTGCGAGCTATGGCCAACGACACACCTCCATTACCGCGTATGACATTAAAAGTGCGGCGTACGTTGAAGGGTCATTTGGCGAAAATATATGCATTACACTGGGCTGCAGACAAACGACATTTAGTATCGGCATCTCAAGATGGAAAGTTGATCGTTTGGGACGCTTATACAACCAACAAAGTTCACGCTATCCCACTACGTTCATCATGGGTGATGACCTGTGCGTATGCGCCATCAGGAAACTTCGTAGCTTGTGGTGGATTGGACAACATCTGTTCCATCTATTCGCTTCGAGGTGCAGCACCAGGCGGTCCAGGTGGTCAAGTCAAAGTGGCAAGAGAATTATCAGCACACTCGGGTTATTTATCCTGTTGTCGGTTCATAAACGATAGACAAATAGTAACAAGTTCAGGTGATATGACTTGTATGTTATGGGATGTAGAACAAGGCGTGAGAACTATGGAATTCAATGATCATACCGGTGATGTAATGAGGTGAGTACTGTCTTGTAAAGCGGATTCATGAGGATGGATGAAAAGGGAGCCGGAGAACGGGGGTTGGGCGGAGAGGAGGGGGGCGAGACGGGAAAGTGGCAAGGGGGAAGAGAAAGGGGGAGAGGGGAAGGGGGAAGTGAGCTGTAGAAGGGGATTGAAGCTGATATACGTTCTGATTGGTACAGCATTTCACTCGCGCCAAATGCCAATCTATTCGTCTCTGGAGCGTGCGATGCCACTGCAAAAGTATGGGATATTCGAACAGGTAAAGCTGTACAAACATTTACAGGACATGAATCAGATATCAATGCGGTACAGTGAGTAGAGTCTTTGACATCTGCATAAACCAAAAGCCATACAACATCTTGCTGATAATTTTGGGACTTCCCCAGATTCTTCCCTAATGGAGATGCTTTCGCCACTGGATCAGATGATGCAACTTGCAAATTATACGATTTACGTGCTGATCGAGAGATGAACACATACGCACACGATAATATCTTATGCGGAATCACTTCAGTGGCATTCTCAATCTCGGGACGAGTCTTATTCGCAGGATACGACGATTATAATTGTAATGTCTGGGATACATTAAAAGGTGAACGAATAGGTGTTTTGGCAGGTCACGAAAATAGAATATCTTGTATGGGCGTAAGTGGTGATGGTGTAGCTTTATGCACTGGAAGTTGGGACAGTTTATTGAAAGTGAGTTTTTGATTTTCTTTGATTTTCTCCTTTTATATCCTTTTATATTTGGGAAACGTGCTGACACCAATGGTTGTTGCTTTACTCTAAAGGTCTGGTCTTAAGACTCCACATCAAATCAAGTCATCCAATAATCCTTAATCCTCAATTCTCAATCCTCATTTCTCGATCCTCAATCTCCATTATCGTACCAAACGACCCACTCAATGTTCATGCTTGTATGCTTTACATACCCCTGCTGTCGCCACAAAGGATATCGGCAGACGGACGGAGAATGTACAAATGAAGTTAAGCTCGAAATACCTATACCCTTGTATGAATACGTTTATACCAGAAATCAAAACATTGCTTTCCATCATTACAAACCCGTTCATCAGATAAATATTCACATTCTTTCTTTGATTTGCTTTGGCTTTTCTCACCAATCTGTCATTTGACGTTGTCATCTTTCTAATTTCATTCTCCTTATCCTCGTTACTTTAATATCTTAATTTATGAAGGAAGTGTTAATTTTATCTTACCTTGACATCGACTTTCACTTTTTTTGGTCTCTGTTTATCTTGACGAAATACATTCTTCCTAGAAAAATATTATGAATAACAGATATCGATCCATGTTGTCGCGCATCAGAAGTGGGCGAAAAACTCATCATACAGATTATGGATATGGATGTATAACAGATCACTAGCTAGTGAAATGTTCGGAATACTCTGACTCGTTTCTCACAGCAAAACAAGCGGCTTATCACAACGAGATTCAGATAATTCATGACTTCTCACGCAACCAAAATCATTAATTTCCATTTCCTATTTAATCATTAACAACTTCATGTGACACTAATTACTTCAATTCCATCCTATTTTTCATCCGAAATACAGCATATTAACTGGAAATATCTCATATGATCGTCTTTACAAACCGAGTCGATAAACCTATTCGAAGCGCAACGAAAAGGAAATCAGTACAATCCACGAGAATCGAAAATGGAGGTAGAATAATGAAACTTTTATGATCTTGCGAAAATTACTTACAACTATTCTACCACTCTTTAAATCTTCGCATCTGTAACTGACTTCTTCTGGGACCTATGGGATGAACATTATGGGAACATCATCAGTCAACGATTCCGCAATTCTTTTTTCGTGGAGTCTAAACCGGAACTTACACCTCGTTCAACTTGATACACCTTCAATTTATGTTTTCTCTCCTCAAATTCAGCTACGATACCAACCAGTGGATCTTCGACTGAACCGACATGTTGATTATATGTAGTCAATCCTTTTTTACCTTTCAATTTCGAGTCATGGAAAGCCGCTATATCTCCTGGCTTGGGCTGTATGCGATTACGAAAGAGTTTATCAGCAAACCGTATTTTGGCAAATTCTCCTACATCTTAGTGGGTTGTTGCACAGTGGGTTGTTGCACAGTGGGTTGTTGCACAGTGGACTGCTCCACTCACGTTGTCATATCTTTTCATGATTGATCCTCCTTCTTGTTCAAATATCACTTGACCCAATTGGCCTGGAATCGGTCTAGGCAGTTTGGCATTATCCATAGCCACATATACGAATCCAATTGGACTACCATCCTATATTATGAAAAGGGGCAAAGTCAACGTCGATCTATCATTCGGTACATGAATAGTCATAGTCATCCAAAAATTGGATCAAGCTTTTTCCCCCTGAAATGACGAGATCACTTACTCCGACATAAGCTTTTCTTCCCTGATTGAAGATACCTTGAGCGGATCTGGCTAGTTGAGCACCGTGTGTTGCAGACGCTTCTTTCAACTGATCAAATCCTGGTCTATTACCATGAGTCTGCGAGACCGAGCTTTGTCTGGCTGGAGAAGGTAGGACAGGTGAAGATGGTACTTGTTGTTGCTGTTGCTGTTGAGGGAGAACTCTGCTTGGCGTGGAAGGAGGTAGCTCAAAAGACTGTCTAGACGCCCTCGAGGTTGTGGACATTGATCTTCTCGGCGAGTCTGGCACTGATTGTTGGGGTGGAAGACTCCTGTTTAGAGGAGGTGGAGGTGGTGGAGCTTGATCTTCTTCAAATTGATCGGACGCCATTACAGCCGGTTCATCGGCGATTGGCAAATCACCTGAAGTTGAAAGAGATTGATTTTCAGGTATAACAGCTGATGAGGAAGTACTTGATCTTTTGTACGAATGAGAGAACCGTTTCTCCGATGGGACGGGTGGTCTTCTGCCAGATGGAGTTCGCACTGGTGATGGTGGTATAGGGGAAATTGGACTTTGTGGCAGTCGAGGTGGTAGAGCGGTAGTCTCCCCTTCTGTAGTGTTAGCAGTGGAAATCATGGGCCTAGTAGGTGGAGGTGGAGGAGGAGCTTCGTCCTCATCTTCAGCGTTGGCTGGAGGACCTAAAGCAGGCGGACCGGAGGGCGCAACAGGTCGAGCAGGAGGTGCTGGTGGAGGTGATGCATCTTCCTCATTTGCTTCTGGTTCATTGTCGACAGCTAAACCTCTACTGTCTTCATGAATTTCCTCGGTTGCGGCAGCGTGACTACTACCTTGGTTGAAAAGTCCAAATCCACCGAGAGCACCGCCTGCTCTTAATCTAGCCAAAGTAGCTCTGCGTCTAGCAGCTTCTTGTTCGGGAGTTTCTTCACCTTCTTGCGCTCCGACTGCAGAGATAGGAGACAAAGGTGGTTCTCCTTTTGGACTGGGAAGAGGGGGTTCTTTATCGATGGGTGAGTTCAGGTGCTCCTGATCGGTGACAGGTGTTTCGGTAGTAGGTGAAGATACATTTTGAGACTGTTTTCTCAATGTTGGAGGTGGCATACCGAATTTGATTCCGCCTAATCTAGCCATTCGAGCGGCAATACCTGATCGTCGTGAAGCATCATCATCATCCTCTTCTTTGCTAGGTGCAAGGCTTTCTTGAGACGCAAGAGTACGCGATTGCATGGGCGACGTGGAGATTGTAGGTGAAGAGCCAACTGGGCAAGGTGGAGAACGTGGTCAGCTCGTATTTCGTGGATTTTTATTTTGGTTTACTCACTGGGAGACTTCGGTGCGCTAGCAGGTGTAGGAATTCCAACTTGCAGAGGAGTTGGTGCCGAAGGCTTTCTGACGGGTGGTGGAGGTGGGGGCGCTTCGTCTTCGTCCTCGTCCTCTTCTTCCTGTTCCTGCTCGTCATCTTGACCAGGAGGAGGTATGTGTCTAGCTGGAGGAGGGGGTGGTGCTTGATCCGCGTCATCCCCTTCCTCTTCTTCTTCTTCTTCTTCCTCCTCTTGGGTTTGCTGAGCAGGTGGGGGTGGTAGTCTAGCTGGTGGTTGGGGACGTATATCATCGTCCTCTTCGTCTTCTTCCTCAGAATCATCCCTTGGTGGGATGAGGGAATTACATGTCGGAGGAGGAGGTAAAGCTCTTCCGATTTTTCCAGGTGAGGGTAATGGTCGTGGACCTAGAGGTTTATCTAACGATAGTCTCCTTGGTGGTGGCGCGGGTGCGTTATCGATCTCCTCATCATTATGTAGTTCGTGTTCATGTTCATGCTTCAATTCCACCTCATCTAAAGGCATATCTAACGATATACCTCTTCTTGGTGAAGGATGAGGTGGTTCATCTTCGTCATAACCTGAACCATCTTCTGCGGGTGGATGAATGGGTACCATACCTATTGGAATTGGGCTTAAAGGTGTAGACATAGGTTCATCGTTATTTTTCAAGTCCAATGGGTTTGAAGGTGCTTCGTATTCTAGATTCCCTCGCTGAGCTTGTTTCATTACATCGTCTTTTTCTTCTCCACCTTCAAAAATTCCTTCTTCCACTTCTTGAACAGGTGGTGATGATTCGTCAATAATTTCACCTTGTCCTTCACCTTGTTCCGTGGTTAGGGTCCCAGTCCCTCTCGATACGGACTCGGCACCTCCAATAGCTCCCACAAGTGTTTTATCTGCATCTTCTTCCAATCGAGGTGCAAGTGGAGCGTGGCTGTTTCCATCTCCGTTAGAGGTAGAGGTGAAAGAAGTGATAGGATCAACAGGAGCAAGTGCAATTCCAGCTGCTGCTGCACCTTCTAATCCTCCAACGCCTTTACCTATTTCCTCATCCTCTTTTTCCTTCTCAAGGCCAGCTTGTGTTTTGGGCAGAGGATCATCTTCTCCTGCTACCATGACTTGAGGAGGAGGAATAGGTGCACCACTTTCATCGGTAGTCTCGAATCTATTCTCTGGTTCAGGAGGATTCTCGCGGGCGGTTTCGGTTGGATTGGTAGATGCCGGTGTTGCCGCAGGACCACGTCTTCTGGGAGGAGCAGTACGTCGCGGCACAGCTGGGATAGGTATAGATTTTGGGGGTCCTGCCGAATCTGCTGCCGTTTCGTCTGCAGAGGGAGTAGCTTTTACTTCATCTTCAGCTTTAGAGGTACTTTCGGGGACAGGTTCCCTCTTCTCTTCGACAGGACTGGAAGCTGCACTCAAGGCTTCCTTGGTAGGTTTTCGAGCAGGTTTTGCAGGTGGCATCATACCCATTGGGCCCCTAGCACCTAATTTTGCCATTCTAGCAGCTATAGCTGCTCTTCTAGCTTTTTCCTTTTCTTCCTCATCTTCGTCGTCTTCTTCTCTTTCTGCTTGTTCTTCTGTACTTCCTTCTTCTCTTGGGTGAGCTATGCTATCACCTTGTTCTGCAATTGGCGATCTGACGCTTTCAGGTCTATCGATTTGTTCAGTGGTATCTTGTGTATCTGCTTCAGGCTCTGGTTCGGGAGCAGGAGGTCTCTTCCAGACTTTACCAGATGAGACAGGTGGAGGAGCAGTGGATTTTGATTCTTCATTTGGAGTTGAATTTGAACCAAAAGCACCTTGACCTTGCAGAGCTGCCATACGTTCTTTCAATGAGCCACCTTTTGTGATTGAACTGAGAGCATCAGCGGCTGACATTCCTTTTCCTTCGTCTTTCTTCTCTTCATCTTTAGGTTGACTGGCAGCTGGTTCTTTCGAAGTAATCGGAGCGGGTTGCGATGGTACGGGGGCTGGAGCAGGAGCATGAGCAGCTGGAGTTGAGGTGGGATTAGGGTTGGATTCACGTTCTTTGGCTTCTTGCTCTTGACGCAATTTCTGTCTTTGAGACCATGTTAATCCACCTGCAGCAGGTTTGGGTTTGATTGGCGGCGGAGCAGGTTTGTTTTGTGCTGCAGCAAAGAATGCTAATCGATCTTTCATCGATTGAGGTTTTGGAGGTGAATCACTTGTTGTATTTGTAGCTTCTGTTGATACAGGTGCACGAGTAGGCGCGGGTGCAGAAGTAGGGGCAGGGGCAGGGGCAGGGTCAGATGTGGATGGTTCAGCAGTAGGAGGTACGGGTGAAGGAGCCATTGCAGGAGTTGGAAGTCTCGAAGTGGCTTCTAATGTTGGTGAAGGTGGAGCTGGAATATTTATCGATACAGGGGGAGCTGATTGATTGGTCGAAGTAGTATTAGTGGTAGTGGTTGTAGGGAGAGCCGGTTCAGATTGTTGAGTGGGATGTTCTGTATTTGATCCTTCTCCTGCTCCTGCTTGTTCTTCTTCGATTGGAGTGATGAAGTCCTGATATGACATTGGAAGATCAGTATACAGCTATTTTATCGCACTTTGAGCAAGAGGTCGCATGAAGCACGTTACTCGAGTATAATAATCGAAACGATAATAGAAACGTAAAGGTAGACGTAGACGTACTTTTGGAAATCCACCTTTCTTTGAACCATCAATGTTTTCCCCAATCAACCAATCTTCATCATCATCCGAAGGACCAGTAACCCTTATCCTGATTTTATAACACATTATGTGATCAGCTACGTGTCTTTAATCTCGCCTGATCTTCTGACGTATACTAGTGCAATTACTATATTTGAGCAGAACAGACAAAACTCACGTTTCATCTTTAAGGAAGGACAAATCAGTTGCATGAGGAGACTTGTATTTCAGTCTACAGTAGATTGAATTCAGACATCAGTACATGGCTTCCGATACATTCAATCCTGTTCGTGTACTTTGTGTAAAAGGTAACTTACATTGTACGTGCAAGATATGGGTATGACATATTTCAGGTAATCTGATTTCGTTACTGTGCAGATGAGAAGTAACCGAGGATAAACGGTCCAGCAAGAGGTTTGAGCTTGAGTTGCCTGGATATTGATTGTTGAGAAGACGGACGACAGGTTATGCTAACTGCGATGATAAGTGTTGATGTGAGTTGGTATATCATCCTGCGGTCATTCATCAACGTCAAACACGATGCCCAATGAATCATAAGTGCGGGGATCGACCTTGACATTATGTAATCATATCATGCCATACTATGACATCACTCTATACAGCGTATTTATAGCCCAATAAGAGATAAAAGCAGATGATGGTTGATCCCAATTGTCCAAGAGTAGATCCAGACTGAGAAACTAAGGAATATCAATTTGTTGGACAGTTCCACAACAGTATACGCCCTGATACAAATCAAAGGTAATCCATCACAAGCACTCCCTACCGAGCCAACGGGACATCGACCGAGTTCTTGCACCTATCCATCCAAGTCTCGTCGGTTACCACTTTTCTGTGTTCGTGAAGCTTTTTACGTGAGGATCATTGATTGGACTCTTTGAAACCGATCATCATCCCATTCTTACCATTGATTACGGGTATCAATCCTATCATGCCAGTGATCTGGATCACGATCACGCGGGTTTACATTAAATAGATTGGTTGACCGATTATCTGATCCCCTGTTGTTTCGGTTTCACATCAATCTTATCGACGCTTCTGTTGTAGAACAATGCTGATCCTTTTCTTACTACCATTCAATATACCATTGATGACCCCTGTAAGTGGGATGAGGGTCTTGGTAGGTGAAAGGACTCACATGTGTCAACCATATATCATAATGGATGCAATTGTCAAAAGGGATGAGGATGATATCGCTTGAAAGGACGTAGATGTGTCAGATGAATAGCATAATGGATGAACGACCAATCAATGAAAAACACTCATTCGATTTTCGTGGCCTTCATCGTTCGTCGATTCATCGATGAGTAAGGTATAAAAAATGTCCTCTTTCGCCATGATATAGTCTTGAAAACTTCCGTCATCAAGCAAGTAATAATCAGATTAATCAAGGTAATAGATTTACCTTCATAAATTTGTATTCGAGATATCTTTTTTTGTGAACAAGCGTACCTTTTGTACTAAACTACTTTAATCAATAAATTAACCTATAAACGATCAAACCACACACTCTTTTACAATATGAGATTCACCCACACTATCTTTTACGGTAAGTTGTCTTCTCCTGATCAGTCAATTTTCGACTCCGATTCGCCTGGGATATTTTCCAGGTTGTACTCTGAGTTCATCCCACTTACTGATCACACTGTGATTGATTGAATACAGTTCTGAACGTCTTGGCTATCGGTCAAAGTGGTCTTGCTGCGGCTGTACCCAAAGATGGAGGAGAACTTTCCATTCGATCCGGGAAAATAGATAACGGTCAAACACAATCTAAGAACTTTCTAGACGGCGAAAAGCCATTAAATGAGGATTTAAGGGATAGTGAGTTGGTTGTCAAAATTTTCATTGACAACTTGACAAAAATACCCCATCTTCCTGCTGACGATTGGGTCTGTGTCTTTTTAACTTGATTTGATTTGATATTTTGATATTTGATTGGTGGCATCTGACAAAAATAGCTAAAGGAGATGAAACATCTTGGTTAACATCCACTATCGGATCATTGGCTCATACTAACAAAATTGCAGACAAGATGAAACAACTCGACACTAAAGATGGTGTAACTGAAGCTGAATTCTATCTAATTGATAAAAATGGTAATAAAGTGACTGAAAAAGTAAAATCTGATGAAACTCTATCTGAAATCGCTTATAGAGATAATCATGGATGGTAAGTTAGATTGATTCAAAGAATTGCTTCCAGATCCCTCACAATACAGAACTGAGCTACATAAACAGCGTCGACTGATCTTATTGTGATTTATTTCTGATCTGATATGATAGGTGGACGGCAGGAATCGTCTCTGCCATGGCCAAATTAGGTGACGTGAAAGGATTAGATGGTTCAGATGTACCCAAAAAGATTTCAGCTGGTGATCCCTTTGACGCTTATCACATGTTGACGGGTGAAAAAGCACAAGAGAAAAAAATCGAACATCCAGAAGATAAAGATGGTAAAAAGCAAGCTTGTAATGATCTCTGTGAGTTTTTGATCCAGACGCAGACGCAGACGCAGACGCAGACATACTGTAGACGCATCGGTCTTACGCGCTCGCTGACAATACATTATATCTATACAATACTCGTGCGCAACAGACGATTTCTTCTTAAAAGCCACAGAACAACCTGCTGTCTTCCACACCAAGAAAGATGGTTTCACAAACGGCGCATCCTACACTCACGACAAATATTACACTCTCCTATCAGTAACAGCTGAGGGCGAGGAGAACGACAGAAAGTAAGTTGAAACAACTATTCTGTTTGTCACACATATCATAAACATGGGATTACCCCCTTCAAGTTCCGTCCCATACATCATCCCGCATTATTGGACAACGTCTTTCATCTTTGCGTATCCCTTGGAAGCTGAAAGATGGATGAACTAACCATTTTCTTTATGTGTTTAGAGTCAACTACTACCATCACGCCCACAACGTTGTCGTGACACAGAAGCTCAGTGAAATTCTTTCTCACATTGATAAGATTGTTTATCTTCCTGCTACCGCTTAGAGTAATGTATAACGTTCTATTCAAGTATAGATCCTTAGCCTTATTGCCATTCCACTTTTCGAGTGACACATCTTTTTATCTCTCATCTCATACCACTCATACAGTAAATGTATATTATATTCCAACTCAGATCCACTGTTCAATTGCAGACGTGTGTCCAATTCAGATCCCTAGTGATTCCGGTGTAGGCGATAACTGCTCTGATGCACTGCTAATCGCGACCGGTCAACTGATCAGAGGTATTCTATTGGCCTCTCGAGACAATTTCTTTGAGCAACTGGCTTGTTTTGTACCATGAAGTACAATGACACACGGTAGAAACCAGCTGGACAGGTTGTTTTTTGAAAATGCTACAATGTGAACATATTGTTTATTGTATCAATCACCTCCATTGTTCAGAAGCAATCATTATATGCATGATGAATTACTGGTATGGTTTCGTTAAGTGCAGCACATTTGAGACACAGAGAACGTGAATCTACGTTAAGACATGATATGTAATAAATGTGAAATATATGGAATAAAGTCGCGTGACATGTGTTCATACATACACCTTATATAACAATACCCTGCTCTTCTTCGTCAACATCATCACGATCATGATCAACCTGTAAATCCCATTTACCATCTGGATCAATTTGACCATGAGCTGGTAAACCTAATCTTTCTCTTATTCTCTCCACTGCTCTTGTCCAATTAGCTTTCCAGACCATATAAAATTCTAGTATACTGGCGTATGTTAAGGCTATACTCAATCCTACCCAGATTCCAATCAAACCTAGATGGAATCTGGGCGTGAAAGTTAACCACAATCCAAATGGTAATCCAATTATGTAATATGATGTTAAATTGATCAAAGCTCCTGTTGTATGTAGTCCAAGCGATCGAAGTACTGACCCTGCTGTCGAGACTATACCGTCTGATAACTAACCACGCCACAACATTTAATGGTCAGGTTCAAATCGGATTGTTGGGATAAGCTGTCTTACGTACCTGGAACAAAGCGATATAAGGCATGATTTCGGCTACTAAAGTCACAACTTCCGCATCGTTATTGAAGAGATAACCCCATTTCTTTCTGAAAATAATACAGATCGAGCTGTTCACCATTTGGTATCAGCTCTGATCACCATATGAAAGTGTAATACTCACGAGTTGACAGCCGCAAAGAGCAAACTCAATAGCAGACTCGCCCTACTTGCCCATTTGGCCTCCCAACCTCGTCCTGCACCTAAAAGATTACCGACACGCACAGCAGCTGCGATACCGAGAGCGGCAGGGACCTGATAGAAAGTAGAAGCTGTAGAAAGGAGTACCGATTGAGCGGCAAGATGAATTGGACCCAAGATCGATGCAGCAAGTGCCATAGCTTCCCACGCCCACCATTCAGACGAAAGCTGACAGCATATACTCATCAGCATTGGATTGTACAGCGACGTAACATTCCAATTCGCTCACCATAATCGTACCAGCAAGCCCTAGGGATGTGACTGTGCCTAACTTGGAGCAACAATGTTTGAGTTTGATGGGATGGAAAGCTTCCCTTGGCCCGTAAAACATGATCCAAAGTAAAGAAATTAAGAACTGTTAGAAGTAGGGTACGAATTAGTGACAGAATCGTCGCGGTTCGGTTGGCTGGGATAGATTGAAAAAGTTGAACTTACAGCTAAGTTATATGACATTCCTGTTGCGACGGCACCCCCTACAAATCCTAAACGGATAGAATCCGGACCCCAAACCTACGACGATGAGAACAACGCAGTCACGTCAGAGTATTCACAGCGGGGTAGAGATATCACTCACGAATAGGTAATTCATGAGTACGTTGGTCGGTGCAACGAAGAACAAAACGTAGGTGGGTACATACATCAAGCCTTGAGCTTGGAGATATCTGCAGTGATGCCCATCAGCTATCCTAATTACCTCCACGGCCAGAATGGGCAAATGAAATACCAAACGTACTTCTTGAGTAAAACATTACCTCCATAACCTGGAATACCCAAAGATAACCATCGCAAGTATTCCGAAGCATGTTTGGCGACCTCGACTTCTTGTCCCAGGGTAACCAGAACGCCTTCTATATTCCACCAGATCATGAACATTGGTATCTATCAAGGTAAATTTGGTATCAGCGAAAGAGTTCTAATCATACGATGGGTGTCATCGACCGTACCATTGACACAGTTAATACAACAGCCCTACATTATCACCGATTGATCAGCTCAGACGACATGCTTGCGGTGTACTCTTTGGAACTTACATTCTCTGTGTCCAGAGACCGACTCTAGAAGGATCCGAAGATGTCCAAGCAGCAGGAAGCAAGGTGTCCACTAGTAATTGTGGTTCGTTAGTGAGAAGATGTTATAAAAACATCTGAAAGGACTTACTGGCTGTACATAGACCTTGTAGAATTGAGAAACTAGACACGGCAGCAGTCATTGAGGCAAGCCTATGGCATTGCGCGCGAATTAGTAGTGAAACGTTAGATGCCTATAAGAGTATAAAGTACTGACGATGAAGCAGCTAATTCTGTTGTACCTAGATGACCGATCGATACTACCGATGCCAAATTGAGTGACCATTCTGCAAGTTGCGAGAAGAATATGGGTATCGAAGATCTCAGGATGATTGGTAATTCGGCCTGAAGCGGACATTATTCTGAAGTCAGTATCTTCCCGCTTCTACTTGTCTATAATCAAGAGAGTTGTACGAGAAGAGAGAAGAGAGTACACTATACTCGTACTCACTCTTAAAGCTTCTGACCATACTCTGACTTCTACACCTTGTTGATCTACAGGTAATTCCAAATCTTGAGCATCTAATTCTTCTACCGGGTCTAATTCCATTGGACCTCCATTGGTACCAGCTTGTGAAGGAGTCATACCCAGACCTGCTCTACCACCGAACATTGCGCCTCCAGCAGATTGGACCAGCCCTCTCGCTACATCACCTCCTTCATCACCTGAGGAATCATCTGCTATGCGAACGGTGACACTCATCCTTCTACCAGTTGAAGGTAGAGGTGCACCATGATTGGATGAAGAATATGGACTCGAAGTCGACGATAACGCTCTTGCGGTAGTTCCTCTTCCTCTTCCTCTGCCTCTTCTATCTGATGAGTCCTCGTTATCTTCAGGTTCAGATTGGTCATTTATAGAAGAATCATTGATAGATGACGAATCTTCTCCTCCTTCTGATTTGTGATGACGATGATGACTATGATTGTGATGATTGTGATGATGTAGATGATTATTATTCGATTCTTTCCTAGGTGGAGTTCTAGCTTTTGATCTTGATCTTGAGTTACCACCAGTAGATGTGAATCCATCAACTGATTTTTGTCTTCTACCATTCCTACCTAATGGAGCACTTGTAGCACCATACGATCTCCTTGAATTCCGACTTGCTCTTCTTGAGTTTGAAGTCCAATCTCTATCTAATAAAGTTGATCTCTCATTTATATTACTTTGATCATCATGATCGTCGTCATCATGAAATATTATAGCTTCTTCATAAGAAGCTTCTTGGATCGTACCTATCTGAGGTGTCAACCCGTTTGAAGCTGCAGCTGCGGCAGCAGCTGATGGTCTCCTTCTCACAGGTGTGCCATTTAACGCTGGTGGAAATTCATCAGTTGGCGATTGATCAGTTGATTGGGTCGGTGTTTGATCAAGACCAAGTCCAAGTGCTGTACTGATGAACGTGTTCGTCGAATCTCTTCTTGGATGAGGATGAGTTCTTGATCGACTGATCAGATCTCCAAGGTTATTCTGAACGGCTACAGATCACACGGTAGGTAAGCATAACTTGCACAAGTGGACAGATACATACGACCGGAAGTCGAAATAACTCACCATATGGAGAAGTACCAAATGAGGCGGCGATAGAACTAGAATGAGGGAAATTCGACATGACGACGAAGGATTTTGTCGAGAAGTGGTGATGAGAAGGAAAGAAGAGCAAGAAAAGGGAATCTGATCCTTTTTTATAGATAGTACTCTCTCAACGCACGGATCTCTATGTCTTGTGATTTGTTCGTGATTCTACTTGTATCAGATGAGATGGTCTGTGTGTATCACTTCTTTTGCAGATTTTGTTTTTGATATATATGTGTTGAGATTTATCGAGGGGACTTATTGGGATGCAAGATAGATAGAAATTCGATATATACTTCTCCTTTGATGATATAGTCTATGAATGAGTCTATTCATGAAATAATGTTCTGTCTGAACCTTGTGTCTGATGAAATGCAATGAAATCAAATCAAAGAAAGAAGATGAAAGAAAAAACCTTCAAAAGAGAACAGGTTGAGAGCACGATGTAACATGGTGACGGTGAATATTTGCTACAAACTTGTACCCACACGCGATTCAAAAGTCAAATTCAATACAATTTTAACCGAAACTCCAACGCATATATAACGACGATGGTCCCTGAAAACGGCGTACCATATGGGGGCAGATCTGAGCCCCACAATCCAGATACCGTACAAACTATCGTCAAATGAATCACAAGAACAGGATAGATTGAACGAAAACAGCATAGATGGTTGGGTTATGAAGGAAAAGAAGATAGACATTCGGATTATATAAGATTAAAATACTATCATCAAGATTGATACAAGGCAGAACGGCCAGTCAGTGCTTCTTACTCCTTTCCTAGGTTTAGATTCACCTGCGATAGCTTCAGTACCGTGGCAGACGAGGATCGATATAGGAAGCCAGATGAGTCGAGATGAAGGGAGATATGAATGCCAGTATCGCTTTAGTGTTTATACACTGTCGATCCCATCTGACGATATAAATTATCAAAGTAAGGCAACGACCTGCATCCGATTGTCATATCATATATCATAAACATAAATATATATATATTCATATGTAACATATATCATATACAACGTCCCAGCGTCCCAAATCACCCGACCTAAAACTAATACTGAACCAGGTATAACGTAGTTCTCCACTCTTTCTTTTATACTCTTTCCCAAAGATAAAAACATATCAAAAGCATCCACCGTTTTCTCTTTTCGTTTTCCGTAAAACAGTAAAAGATAAAAAGGCAGGTTTATTTAAAAAAAATAAATCGAAAATGGAAAAGATGAATTCAAAGATTTGGATGAAATGACAAGAATGGAAATCATTTATTTCTTGTTTTTCTGTTTAGCATCACATGTAAATAGATACGAAAGGAAAGAGAAGAAAGTCAAAGTCAGCAAGTCATTCAATTAAGATTGATGGCGACTGATTTCCCTCTTTCAAAGGAAAGGGGTAGAAAAGGCAAGCAAAGGACAATGATACTAACGGGGTTCTCAGGACTGTAATGAGAAAAAAAAAAAAAGTCAGCTCCTGTGATCAAGCGGTTGACAAGGATTTCAAGCTAAACTTACGCAGTCTTCCAGGATTCAGCGACCTTTTTGAAGTTCTCCTGTTAACGTCATGACCAAGGCATCAGTGAATGACTTTTATACTGCGTTACATCGATGGCAGCTGACAGGTGAAGGAGACATACCTTGTGGTCGGATTTCTTTCCGGTCTTCTCGGCGTCTGCCTTGAGTTTGGCAAGTTGGACCTTCATGTACTCATTGCTATGAACCAAAGGCGAGTCAGTACATGTCACGAAGTCGAAAGTAGGGGGAAACGAGGAAGAAACTTCATTCATATCATGATGTGATGTCTAGGACGAGGGGGAGGTATATATCTACTCACTAAGCAGAAGGCTTCTTGGCACCACCCTTCTTAGGTTCGGTTGCTATTGATCATTCGAGTAGGTGATAGAAAAAGTAGAAGGAGGGAAGGGAGAAGAAAGAAATCGCGTCAGCTTGTTTTGGATTTTCTCTCCAGGTGGCTGGTATTGTATTTTTTTATGGTCATATGCATGATTTGACTCAATGCAGCTTATTCAGTAATGAAGAACGAATTAGGACTTACTCTTCTTGGCTAGATAAGATAAGATGTAAGACAAAAGATGATGTCAGCTTTATTCGATTTCAATTGAATTCCCTTTTCATCCACTCCGCGTATGACTGTGGTGAACGAGGTGATGTAGAGAGAGGAATGTGGTTGTGGTGGGGATGAACAACCTCCACTCTAGGATGGATAGGGAGAATGCATGCACTTACGAGCCATGTTGAATTAACTAAGTTTGTTGATTTAATGGATAGAAGGTGAGTTTGTTAAGTTGTGAAAATGTGTTGTTTGGTGAGATGATGATGTTTATTAAAAAGAAAGAAAGAAAGAGGGGAGGGGGGGATTATATTATAACTCGAGAGAGAAGGGAGAGAGATGTATTATGTTATTTACTCGCGCATATACAGGAATGTCACTTGTTATATTTTATGATAAAATATCATTAAACTGCCTCCACTCGTACTGAACAAAGACGCGTCTTCATATGACCCCATATTAGGAAAAACTAATACTCGAGTATAATGTAATACAGCATATATCACGTGATTTATGTGATTTCTTTGTGGTGATCTTCTGCTTGTTGTTGTAATTAATATAATGCTTTAACACCGCATTGACCGACTTGATCTGTCTCCTCTGCCCTTGCTTGAGAGGCGTATTCCCTTTACTCAATCGCATCAAAAAGATCTCAATCACAAAGAAAATCACCCAGATGACCACGTACTTGCACTTAGTTAGCAAATCCCCAGTCAGTCGAGAATATTCACACAGCACAGTACATAAACCGTGTTTGACAGAGCACAAATAGAAAATAGATTCATGCAAAAGGAATCCATACATGCAAAAGTCACCTGTACACCAATAGAGTAATTCAAAGCCTCAGATATGAAACGATATTAACGCATAAGGACATCTTCTCCATCTTCGGGCCTGGGTGCGCCTCTTTCAACTGAATTAAGGATTTCTCTTCTTATTTCAGCACTTATCGTTGGATGTGGCCTTGATCGAATGACATCTAATAGAGCATCTTTTTGATCCGGTGTTAAATCTGATCCGTATCTGTAGTTCAAAATCAGCTTCTATGACTCTAATATATCCTTTAATTATGATGAAAGTCGAGACACCGTCAAAGAAATGATGAAGGAACAATAACTTACCTTTGCACAAACACTAACATACTCTGATGCCACAAAACAGGTAATTTATCTTCACCCGTTCTACTCCTTTGAGAATTTGCCAATCTTATAAAGTGAAATACGATAGCGTCAACTACCTTATACGGTAAAGCGTATTTCTTATCAAGCAGGATACGGATAAACAGAGAATTGGGTCCTATCACAGCAGAGTCAGTTGATGATTCGAACTGGTATCTCTTCTAGCTAACTCACCAGAGTAATCCATACCAGCAAGTCGTAACAAGGCAGCGGCCGAGTGTAAGACCGGTACTGAGACTTTCGAAAGTACAGAAGCTACGATAGCAGCTTCTTTAAGTGAACAGCTTGTCTGGGAACGGTCGCATCATATAATCAGCAAAAAGAAGTCTCACTCGTTCAAAGACTGAAAAATGCTTGGTAGTAAGTAAGAACGGAAATCCTACTCACCTCACAAAGGGGGAATAAAATTCCTTTAAAGAAAGCAGCAGGTTTATATAGACCTTTTTTCAAAGCTTCATAAAGATGAACATTTAATTTCCCACCGTTCATCCTCATATCTTCCCTACATTTATCTAACAAAACACCTTCTAAGAAGACTCTGACCTCCGTGGGTTTCAGATTCGATACGAATATCTTCGTACATGCAAAAGTGGCGTGTGGGGTCCATTCTGTTGGTTTCGTTACAGCTAATAGTTGAGCCCAGTGTGGTAATGATGGTAATATTTTCAACGCTTTGGGTAATGGACCTGATTTATATCTTGAAAGAAGGAATCCGACTCTGTGTTGCAATTCATGAGCATTCCATCTTTACTGGAAAGGTCCACAAATTAAGTGAAAGCGGATTGAAACAGATAACTCACTTGGTATACACTTCGACTACTTTAGGATTTAAGCCTTTTTTTGGATCTGGTGGTCCTTCATCTATGGTGAAAGAGTGAGCAAATCAGAATAATATCCTATCTGATTCCAGATTTCCCAGCTCATCAAAATACAAACCACTCACCCTCATCCTCAATTCCTCTACTGACAGCACCGCCTTCCATTTTACTGAAAATCAAATCTGCTAAAGTCTTAGGTGGTTCTCCCTGATCTTGCGAAGTGGGATCATTTGATTGTCCTGCATTCAGCTTATCTAGCGTAGCATGATCTGCTGGGTCGATTTCCTATATGTACCATTGTCCGATGATATGACTATCAAGATCAGTTGTCTTTCCTCATTCAGCTGAAAGGCTGGTCGCGACTGACCAGCTCAGCGTATTCTTCGCCTGACACTTCACCGTCATCGAATTCTTCTTCATCTTCATCATCGCTTGGGATCTGAGCAATCTCTCTAGGTCTTCTCGAACTAGCAACGTCGCAAAAAAGGGGTCAGCTATCCATCGTTACATGAAGAAGCGGTTCCCGGTCAATCGAAAGTGATGTTGAATAACTCACGGTTCAGCTTCTTGTTCATCGTCCTCATCTTCCCAGACATCATCATCGTCTTCACCCAATTCACGATTCACTTCTTCTTGTTGTTCTCTAGCGAGGTCAAGAATCTTTTTGGACATTCGGGCATCTTCTGCTTTCTACAGTTGGAAAAATAGAGTTAGTCCAATTGAGCGATTCATTGCCCATTATTTTCCCTCGTTTCAATTAGCAATTCACCATCCCTTCCTATGCTATATCTGATCACGTCGATATACATGGCCGAGACGATGTGAAGGGAATCGCAAGTGCGAAATGGAAGAAGTGAACTTACAGGCTCATCTTCATATTCGTCTTCATCTCCTCTTCCTTTCTTCCCTTTACTGGGTTTACTGGGTCTACCGAATTTTCTAAGAGATTCATCCGCATCTATTTGGACATGAAGTGGATCGTGTCTTGCTTTTTGAGGTTTCACCACTCTAGGCATATTGTTTGATCTATCAATTGTGTTTTGTAATTCTCTTTTTTTTTATATCAAGATGATATCCACAATCTTCAGTCTGTGTCTTGTCAGTGAGAAGGGATTGGACGATATTTGGGTTCTTACTTTATTGATGTATGGTGGTCTGATATCGAGATGTATACAGGTGTAGAGTCAGTAAATAATAATGAAACTTTGAGAGCGATTGTATGGTGTACTGTAAATTCAACTTTTTAATTATCGACAGACCAATAAGTCACGTGATCTCGCTCGGACCTTATGTCGAGGGTATTACGTTATCTAGCGATCTTATGATACATGACGATTTAGACAGAGACCCAAAAAAAAACAGTCATTTCGATCGTTATTCTTTGTCTTTTTAAAACAAGGTTAATAGTCATCACAAAGTATCTTACAAGTACAAAGTAGTATGCAATATACATAGAATCGCTCATCCCAAAAACGAGAATATCCCCCATAAAACAGAACTAGCATCCATATAGAATCCGAAACAACTCTGACAGTCGGACAAAAGATGATTGACATATAATTCAACGATTACCACCAATCGAAATCTCACCTCTTGCTTTTCCAATCCGGTAATCCAACAATCATAGGGGACAGTGATCGTCATAAGATGGTTCATGAAGAATCGATCGATTCGAGCTCATTAGCTGCTATATTAGCTGTCAGTCTTTGGATCTATTCCCAATCACATTTTCACACCGTCTTTTTAAACTGATTTCTGTTCAAATTGTCTTTATAACATGTGTAGGCCGATTATCCATTAATCGATCCACCGTTGATCTTAGCTCTTTTATCAGATTATCAACCCAGATCAATATCCTCTGATGATATCGAAAATATAAAAGATCAATTAGGTATATTAGAAGCTACTTTAGTTCCTGATTCTGATATCGATATCGATATCGACACTATAACCGATATCATCTCTGAATCAAATGAAAGTTTGAATGAAAATACCAGTGCTGGTAGCACGACTAGTGGGTTTATCGATGAGATCTCAAATAGATTAGAAAGTTTACATACTACCTCAAGTTCAAATGATCCTACCGCTTCTACTAGCAGTAGTAGAAGTAAAAAAAATGGACATGGAAATGGAAGTAAAACAAGTAATAAAAGTGATATCAGTGGTTCGAACGATGATGATTATGGAGATGAAGGAGAATTACTTAAGTCATTGTTCCCTTCCATGTGAGTTTTCTTGATGGGTTCAGGCTACCAAGTCCCTTTTCATTTTCTGGCGCAGTAGCCAGACTACCTCGAACCGCTTGAGAGTCGCTAATAATGCGTTCGCGTCTGACTGCCACAGCTCCGAAGAAGACTTAAATTCAGCGTTGAGATCCCATACCACCCTCCAAGAAGCGATAGATTACCTACTTTCTTTAGAATTGATTCGAAATGTAGAACAGGAAGGTCATTGGCCAGATGAAGATGTGACAGTCGCATCAGAACCTGAACTCGAACGATGGGAGGAGTCCAAGATCAAGAGTAAAAAAACAAAAACAAAATCCACTTCATCTTCTAGAACACCTTCTCAACCACCTTCGAAAGAATCATCCCCTCTAGCATTATCCACTCCCAGATTTGACAATATCGCACTCACACCTTTAAACCACTCACGTTTGTCCACTTCGGATAATTCAGCATCACCATCATTATCAATGCCAACGAAAAAGAAGAAGAAAGATAAAATCATAATACCCTTGGTCGATACTTTACAACGTAAAGCTTCACCAGCACCTTCCAGACCCACTTCTCGTTCAACTTCCAAATCTCGTACTATCCAAGCAGGAAGTAGATCTTCTTCACCTGCTCGTATCTCGACTTCAGGCCCATCAAATAATGCTTGGCATACAGTCACGTCACTCTCATCATACTTGTCAGATTTGTTACCCCTACCATCAAACTACTTTTTATCTTATCTTCATTCACCAGAATATCATTCTGCCTATTCAGCCATCTTAGCGTCTCTAGCTAAACTACCTTCTTCAACGAAAAGGGATGTAAACGCATCTAGGAGGATACTGGAGGATTTATACGGTTTAACACTTTCTATTAGCGGTGAATCAGATGGAAACGGACTTGGAAAAAGAGAAATTGAAAGAGATTTGGAAATTTGCGTTCATGCCGCAGGGGAAGATGTGGCTACTGTCATGGATCTAATGGATCTTTTAGGTGAAATTTCAGAATGGCCAAGTGATGATGATTTCTTTGATGCTAAACCTGATTACACAATCAACCATAATCATCTTAATCACATACTAAAACCAGAAACGATATCGATCAACCTACACCCTATACAAGCGATTGATATGACACGATCATCCTCTGCTACATCTACCAAATCGCTTGATGAACCTCCCAAATCAACGTCCAATCTGCCAGGTAAAATGACTCGTCCCGAGAAGAAAGTGAAAGCTGTATTACAACAAGAAGAGCATTTATCAGGAGGTGCAATAAGGGAAGCACGTATAAGGAATGTACCTGGATCCAAACCATCTATAACATCTATAAGCCACCCAACCGCATTAGATTCTTTCGGTACGACTTCACCAGCTCCATCTTCACCTCAACTAGGTCCCAAAAACTTGAAACAGATTCATCCACAGAACTGGAGAACTGTTTCACACGCAAGACCAAACAAACCAAGAAGAGATGGAGGTGAAAGAAGATTGACGGTTGAACAATGTATGGCCAATGCACAACTTGAACGGGCTAGAAGAGAAATCGCTATAAGAGCCGCTGGAAGGAATTTCAAGACTAACACAAATGGTATAGCAGGTGGTGGTAGAGCAGTCAAAGGTGCCGTGGCTGGACATTATGCTACTCAAGCTAGAGAAGCTGCTGAAAGAGCAAGAGAATGGGAATTGAAAGCTGCAAGATTAGTTGTGACTTCTCATCTTCAAGCTCAAAATAACCCCGCCACGAACGGTACAAATCACAATCACAATCATACTCATTCTCATTCTCGAGATCAAGGACAACATGGTAGTGGAAGTGGAGGAACGAAAACAATCGATTTACATCATTTGACAATCCAGGAAGCTACGACTGTAGTGGATGAGATAGCTGAAAATTGGTGGAAATCAGAAAAGGAAACAAGGTCTGAGAGATGGAGAAAACAAGATGAAGGGAAGTTAATTGTCATTACGGGTGTAGGAAGACATTCCGCCAATGGCAAAGGCGTGTTAGGTCCGGCTGTAGCTTCACATCTTGAATATCAAGATTGGAGGGTTGATAGAGGTGACAGTGAAAGAGGTTATCTGGTGATTAGAGGGAAGAAATGAGATTAAGGAGGTGGATATCTTCGAAATGGTCATTGCAATTTAAACATATTTGGATACCTGGTGATTTTCCGTTGATAGATCCCACAAGTATAGGATCATCGTTATAATACTCCTGTTGTATATGATATCTCTGCTCTGCTATAGGAGATCTTGTTGCCCCATTCACATATATATATATATGCATCATATCCAAGTTACTCAATCTAGATGTTATGCAGATGGGGCAGGGGTGAGTAACGCCCACCACTATTTATCTATGGTATGACTCATATGACGTCGCTGAGCGATGGTAGGCGGTATCAAATATCTTTTTCCAAGGGTATCTGTGCGTTAGTATACGTGCCTGAGATCAAAAATCAGATTCCCAATTTCAATTTGACGCACGTTTATGAATACATTCATTCGTTCATTCATTCATTGACATTTCTCACGATAACTTGAAGAGTCAATCCAGCACAAGGAGAATCGAGTGGAACACCAGTAGAACATACTCATCTACACTCGCTCTTGAGATCACTGGCAGTGCGAGTATCAATCTACATCCGAAAGGATTCTTCTCATTGGTTTCGAAGAAACATTTATTCATTCAATCAATCACCTTTCAAAAACTTGCAATCTTTCTGCGTCATCAAAGCGCATCTATTCGACATCACACGTTTGTAAATCATTCTAAACTTTCTTCTGTCCTCTAATACAGTCTGTTGGTTCTCTCGATATCATATCACCACCTTAAAACGCACACACGATCATACATCCATATAGAACAAATATCTTCTTTCAGAACCGACTTAATAAAATCTCATTCCGGAACGAGTACGGCATCCTTTTTGTTTCATCTCTTCTTCCAGCAGACATTGAAAATCGCTGTCATCAGTACCTGTGATTGAAGACTTCAATTCGATACAGAACCATCCGAAAACCTACAACTGTTCTAAGCACTTTCACGTGCACGGATCGAGTAATCCCCACATCCATAGGAGGAACATTTGGCACGACCTGATCCTTCCTGTTGAGAGAAAACCATTTCACAAAGTACGAAAGACCTCAATCAGAGTGAATAGAGCAATATGAAGTTCGGTAGGCGGATCAAAGTGAGTTTGAATTGTACACCATCTCCTTTACTCCACCCTTTCGCCTCATAACATTATCTCTGCTTTTCGTTGGTATTTCCTTCCACTCTTCATCGGACTGCACTGATTTCATGCGTTGTAATGTAAAATAGGACTCTCGGTATGCCGAATGGGCTGATCAATATATCGATTATTCAGGATTGAAGAAACAGATCAAATCGAACTTGCCTTGGAATGATACCGCCGAAGCCAATTTCATTCAATCGTTGAAAAATGAATTGGCCAAATGTGAGAAATTCCAAAGAGAGAAATCGGAAGAATTGATGAGGAAAATAACTGGATTAGAGAAAGAAGTTAGAGGATTGGTTGAGAAAGCAGGATTAGAGCATGAATCCGGTGATGATGTTGATGAAGGAGAAAGTGAAGATCAAGGAGGAAACGATCATCGTACTCCAGGAGACGTAGAGAGACATGTCAAAGATCTAAGAGATGATGATGGAGGAAGTGATGACGATGATGGTGATGACGATGATGATGATGCTTCAAGTGACATATCGATCGATGCAATCGAAGAAAGGTTTAGGGAATTAGAAGAAGAAGTAGCTGTCTTGGTAGCGGACGTTCATGATTTAGCTTTATTCACTAAATTGAATTTCACTGGTTTCATCAAGATAGTCAAGAAACATGATGTAAGTCTCTATTTTGCATTTTGTTGATTCGACAAAACTGATTCGCAGCCGCTCATCTTCGTTTTCATTGTGTCATAGAAATTGACCGGGTTTTCACTCAAACCTACTTTTAACAAAGACTTCCTCGAAAGACACCCTTTCTACAGAATGAACTATGATCCTCTCATCGTAAAGCTATCTAAATTGTTCGATTTGGTCAGGACAAGAGGTCATCCAGTCGAAGGTGATTCTTCTGCCGGTGGAAGCCAAAACGCTTTCGTTCGAAGTACTACAAAATACTGGGTAAGCTATTTCAGCCTTTTTGGAATGCCTAACGAGCTAAGTTCTTTCATACAGGTGCACGACGAAAATATCGTTCCTCTCAAATTGGCAATCATGAAACATCTCCCTGTTCTTGGTGAGTTTGTAATCTGGCGGGGTGTATACATATACATATATCAGCTGACAACTTAAAAAGTCTTCGATCCAAATAAGGAATTCTCTAAAGCCGATTCTGCCATCACATCCATCTACTTCGACAACGAGGATCTCGAGCTCTATCTTGGTCGACTAGAGAAGACTGAAGGTGCCGAAGCTATCCGTATGCGATGGTACGGTGATGTCACTGGAACCACAGTGAGTGTCAGATGGTGCCTCTGGTATCAAATGCTCTTGGACGAAGACCAAATGGATTCAGCTGATCGGATCCAACTTCGTAGGTCTTTGTCGAACGGAAAACCCATCGAGAAGACTGGACCGGTGAAAAATCAGTCAAAGAGCGATTCACCATCAAAGAAGGCAAGATGAATGATTTCCTCGCTGGCCATCATACAATGGATGAAGAGTTCGATGCTCTAGTCAAGAAAGGCAAAAAATCCGAAAAAGAAGTTGAGGGAATGAAACAGCTTGCAAACGAGATTCAGTATGCCATCATCACCAGAAAGCTGAGACCTGGTAAGTGCACCTAAATCAGTATACTTTGGATACGTAGCTGATTTGTGACGCAGTCATGAGAACATTCTATAACAGAACTGCTTTCCAGCTTCCCGGTAATGCGACTGTCCGAATTTCCCTTGACACGGAGCTCACCATGGTAAGGGAAGACAATTTTGATGGTAACGACCGAACAAACGGAAATTGGCGACGTAACGATATCGGAATTGACCATCCCTTCGGTAATCTCACTCCCTCCGAAAAAGAGCTTTTCCCATACGGTGTACTCGAGGTCAAACTCGCGACCAAAGTCGGTGAAGAACCTCCTCAATGGATTAGGGATTTGATCGATAGTCATCTGGTTGAGGCTGTGCCTAAATTCTCTAAATTCATCCACGGTTGTGCGTCTCTATTACCTGAACGAGTGGATTTGGTTCCTTTCTGGTTACCTCAAATGGATCAAGATATCCGAAAACCCGTTCAAGCTAAATCACGAGTATTGATCGAAAGACCACACTCAAACGCTCATTCCTCTACATCCAATACTAATTCTGCAATTCACTCACCTGCGAGATCAAGTCAACCTTCATATCATGAACCTGTTTCTGAAGGTGAGGAAGACGAAGAATTCATGGTTCAGACTGCGAGAAACGAAGATGATTATCTTCGACTTCCACCTGGAGCAGCAGCTGAAGCTAGAGCAGCGAGGGATTTCCGAGAACAAAAACTGAGAGAAGAAGCTGCTTCAAGGGCCGGTGCAAGTAGAACTGTCAACGGTAACGGTTCTGCTTCAAAACAATCTCAACCTACATCATCAAAAGCAAACGGCAATGGAGATGCCTTCATCGATGGATTGCCAAAATCGAAATATGATCCTTCTTTAAGAATCGATCCTTTAGCTTCAAGTGATAGATTCGACAAAAACGTCTCTATCCTGGATGCCAAATCATTGAAAAAATTGAATGAAGCAGCTGCGAAAAACGAACAGGCTAAAAAAGCAATAGCTCAACAAGATGACTCTGAAGATGAGGATGATGGTGGTGAAGGACAAGAAGACGAAGACGATAATCAAGTCATTTACGTCAGTCAGTTCCAAGCTCCACCCGGTAAAAGAATCTCTGTACCAGTCAGAGTTGAACCCAAAGTGGTTTTTGCCGCTGAAAGAACATTCTTAAAGGTGAGTTTCGATTGTTTGCCTAATAACGTAAATTCGCTATTCACAAAGACAAGCGAGGCGAGTCGAATATTCCCCGCTGATATTGGATGGATGAATTGCATTTTAGTGGGCACATTTCGCTATTCTTTTATCGGGAGTATCGATAACTCTACTCAATTTCATCCCGCCAGACGATTCGATCGGAATGATCTCAGCTTTACTATTCACATTAACCGCTTTACTTGCCATCGTATACAGTGGAGGAATGTACGCTTACAGAATATTGAAATTGAGGAAAAGGATGGCGATTGATTATCATGATAAATACGGTCCAACAGTCTTAACTGCAGCTTTAATAGGTAGTGTTTTGGTTAATCTTGTTCTGAGATTAAGGGAACTGTAATACATCCTTACAAGACCGTATACATCAAGAAGGATCTGGAGGGCGGAAAGGGAATTTCTAGTAGGAACTGCATAGTTATAATCTCAATACATTTTGATAAACAGTTGGAAAAAAAGTTTGGAAAAGAGCTGACTAGTAGAAGCATCAGAAATCAGTCGACCACAACAACAAATTAGTGTAATAATTCATATATAGAGAGAGAGACTTTCGAGAAAATCATTTCATGCATCGTATGGCATTTAACTTAATCTACCTCTAGAAAGAGAAAGCTACACATGAATTGAAAAAGCAGCAAATTCTTCATTTCTATCGAATGCTATTTTGATCATGTAGTGCCTCGAAACTGAACCTCAGAACCGATTTTGATAAATCCAGATACTACGTTTAGAGTCTCTTCAAGATAGCATCGGTGACATCTGAAGTAGTGGCTTTACCACCTAAATCAGGTGTAAGATATTGACCTTCGGCAAGGACGGCGTCTACTGCTGCGTTGATTCGGGAAGCGGGTTCAACGTATCCCAAAGATGAGAGTAAGAGAGCGGCGGATCTGTCAACGAATCGAGAAGATCAGTTGGTGAATCGGATACAACTACGAAACGGTTCATGGAGGGAGGGTGAAGAAGAAAGGTTGAGTCATGCAACACCAAGGGAATTGAGCTTACCGAATGGATGCAATTGGGTTAGCAATATTTTGACCTTCGATATCAGGTGCAGATCCATGAACGCTACATCAACAAATAAAGTCAGCAATATATTTCCATATTAGGAAGAACGGTAGACTTAAATTGAGCACTCACGGTTCACCCATGATGAAATTATCACCTGCGTTGATGGAAGGTACGAGACCTAATGAACCGACAAGAGCGGCTGCACCGTCGCTAAGAAAGTGGTAGGTGAGATCAGTATTGATCCAATAGCATGTTTGTGCGAAATGATCCTGCTGAATGGATTTTCGCAAAAGAGAGACTTACGAGATGATATCACCGTAAAGATTGGGAGCGACGGCTACGTCGAAGATTCTGTTGAGCAAGTAGTGCAAATGAGTCAGTCCTATTCGACCCATGGCTCTTCTTTCTCTCGATAGCTCAGGCTCTTTAAGTACCTGAAAATCAAGTCAGATTACTCACTCTGGTTCTCTGAACATTCTGTAAACCATTGAATCGACCAATTGTTCTTCCATTTTGATACCATCATATCTTTCATTACCATCTTTAACTGCCCTGACACTCTCTCTAAATAAACCATCGGTTACAGATAATACATTTGATTTATGTACTATCGTAACTTTTGGAATATCATTCCACCAAACTTTTTTACCATCTTTTTTAGCTTGTTCTCTCTCTTTACCTCTTCTCAAAGCGATCTCAAAAGCCATTTTACCAATTCTAGTAGACGCAGTGGAGGTGATTTGTCTTGTCGCCAAAGCGATTTTGGATCCATCTTCTCTCGTTTTGATTTCTTCTTTTTTGATATAGAGACATTCGGTATTTTCACGTACGATCACCATGTCACATTGAGCAGGCGAATATTGTCCTGGAATAGGTACTGATGATACGGGTCGAACATTCGCATATAAATCTAAATGTTTTCTCAATGCAACGATGGGTGATGAATACCCTTCAACCTTATGTGAAGGTGATGATACCGATCCAAACATTGCTGCATCACATTCTTCTTTAAGGATTCTTAAGAAAGGTCATGACGTGAACGTCAACATGGATCCATCATCAACGTTGACATGGTCAATGGTCCAAAAAGAAAAGAAACTCACTTTACTGTTTCATCAGGTAAAGCTTTTCCGTTCTTGTTGAATTCCTCCCAACCAGCTTTCAAAGGGATAAAAGTGGTTTTAGGAATCGCTGATCCAAGAGCTTCGAGAACTCGTTGAGCGGCCTTTTTCATCAGCGATCAAGATACTCATCAGCGCGCATTCTGAGGTTCCCGATTGGGGTACACAAGAAAGAGCAGACAGGTCAATGCATCCCGTGGAAACAGCAAAAAAAAACCCCAAAAAACCAAAAAAACAATAACATAAAATCCAGAAATGTATGATGAAAAACTCACAGGCAAAACTTCTTTTCCAATACCATCAGCAGGGATCATACCCAATCTCAGAGCGGTTCTCTTTACAGCGGAAGCCATTTTCTCCTTTTTTCACAGTGATCTGCGGATGTAAGGTATGGAAGGTGGAACAAGTTGATAGATGTGCTTAAAACGTAAGGAACCTCGAGCTTTTTTCACTTTGGCAACGAAAAGGAAGATCTCCTCTCACCCAAATTTAAACGTTATTTTTCACTGGATTTTCGGTTTTTTACGGTTTATTTTCGGCCGGGATATAAGATGCTGTTTGAGGTGGAGGAGGATCACTTTGTATGTTTTAACTTGATCCAATTTATCATTGCAAACTTTCATTAACTTGAAGTACATGCAACTTAAGTTGTGAGCGAACGACGATATGGAAGACGAAGAACCACCTCAGTGAGTATTTCCATCGGAACATTCATGCTGTGCGTCTATAAAAGCATCGCTGAACAATGTACAATCCATAAATTCAGACTACTCGACGTGACTTCCTCAGAAGACGAAGCTGGTCCATCATCACCCAAAGATTATGATAGGCCGAAAGTACCAATCACCTTACTTACGGGCTATCTGGGTGCTGGTAAATCTACATTGTTGAATTATATCTTGAAAGAAGAACATGGATACAAGATAGCTGTTTGTATGAACGGTGAGAGTTCATGATTGATAAATGGGTTCCTTTGTCAACTCCCGTTTCAAAGTAAAGCTCAACAGCTGATAGGTGATGCTTGAATATATAGATTTCGGCGATACGACTGATATTGAAGGTGAGCTCAACACTCCTACACAACCTTTCATTCTCCACTAGGCAGAGGTTCTGCAAAAAGCAGCATATATTGAAACAGACAATACACTATGAAGCTAACTTAGGAAAATTAGCTAAATCATTAACCCTTTCCGACCCAAATTCTCAAACTACCTCAACCGAGTTCCTGTCTCTTCCAAATGGATGTTTGTGCTGTTCAGTAAAAGATATGGGTATAGCAGCTATAGAAGAAATGGTCATCAATGCTCCTGGAGGTATTGATTGGGTTATTGTAGAGTTGACTGGCGTAGCTGATCCAGGTGAGTTTGGATGCGTATCCCTCCTCCCATATTGACTATCCAGCTTCTCTGAACCTGAATCTGAATCTGAATCTGAATCAACGGGATTAGAAGGTGTCATGATCTATAAGATCGTTGACATTAGTATGTGTGATGGGATTGTCGAAACTGATCATCTGTGTGGTCCAAATAGGCCCTATAGTTCGATCATTTTGGGCAAACGAGGAAATGGGCGATCTCATTCTAGACGGTGTAGTGTGTGTAGTGGATAGTCGTAACGTGCTCAAGGTGGGTATTATTGAATGATTGACACTTATTAAGAGATCAGATCGATTCGCGAATCACCAAGCTGACAATTGTTAATTCAAATGATTAAACAGCAACTAGCTGAGAAGAGAGAAGGAGATGAAGTGAATGAATGTCAAAAGTGAGTTTCAAGCATCCCTTCTTTTCTATACGCCAATCGACAAAAGTAACTCACGCTTTCGATGGAAGCGAATTAAGTCTGCTATTCGAATAATGAAGCTAATGAAGAATGGATCATCCTCATATTTAGACAAGTGGCATGTGCAGATGTCATGTTATTAAACAAACTAGATTTAGTATCCCAGCATCAATTAGAACAAGTTGAATCGACTATACGGTAAGTATGATATCCCTCCATCTCTTCGGTCAGTCCTTGAATATATACAACTTGGGAGACAAGGTTGGGTCATGGTGACTGATATTCATCCCTTACGTTATGTTACATAGGACAATCAATCCTACTTTAAGAGTCCATCAAACTGTTCAATCCAAAATGCCTTTGTCGGATTTATTCAATCTACGCGCTTTCTCAGATCCAACAGCTTTAAATTCTCCTTCCCAGTCTTCTACTCCCAATTCTCACGGTGATAACCATGACCATGACCACGACCATGATCATGATCATAGTCATCCCAAAGGAGAGTGTGAAGATTCATCACAATCACATGATCATCAATCAAGACATTATGATGGTATAACAACTTGTTCGATACCACTACCATTACTAAATCAAAAACAATATTTCAGATTGAACGAATTTTTAGAATCTATTTTATGGGATCAGAGATTTCCTACAACGAGAAAAGATTCACCTGAAATATTAAGAACAAAAGGTTATATACCACTAGAAGATGGAAGGGAATACGTTTTACAAGGTGTAGCTGATTTATTTGAATTAAAAGAATTACCTGAAACCCTGCGAAAACAACAAGAAGAACAGGAACAGAAGGAAGCGAATAAGCAAAGTGGTAAAGTCGTTTTCATAGGTAAAGGTGTTAACGACGATCTCAAGAACGCTTTAATAGAGTTTGTGGGCATATAGAAACTCAAATAGTTGATTGTAGCGTAGACTGAACTGCATCGTCCATGAACTAGGTGATTATAATGCAATAAATTCTATCTTATATTGCGATTCATAATTCATATCTTATCATAAAATCGTATTCCTCTCATTAATTTAATTGAAGTACATTTGCGTTTCTTCACTCATTTCTCTTTCTTCTCAAACCCAGTCCAGCAAGAAAAATTGAATGACGCCCCAAATTTCGACTTGATTCATTATATATTGTGAGTTCATTGCCTGCGTTTTCGTTATCTTTATCTTCGACGAGCTGAGTTGATCGCTCGACACCACTGTATTGTGTTTTCAAGTGAAGCACCATTGAAGTAATAGATTGACTGCAAGTTGGTTCGTCAGCTGGTAGCTCACCAGTAAATATGAATCAGCTTACCTTGTTATCGACCACTCTTAGTACGGTGCCATGTACTATACTGGCTGGTTCACGTAAAGTAGCCATTCTAAGTACGTTGAATAGGTCAACCATTCCCTCCCATCCTTCATTTCGTTGAGTGGCAAGAACCATAAGATCAGAACAGAGTACAAGCATGACTTGTCTATCTACTAACTCAGGCTTGATGTATTCTACAGGAACGACCACTTTGGAGGGCGTAAGAGTTTGATCGCCATCTGTGAATGTAGTAAACTCAGTTTCGACAAAAGTAGATGACTTCTTCACCAATCGAATTAAGCTTAATGGTCCTTCTAGTATCAATCTTCGATGTGGTTGTACAAGAGGTGAAGGACCTGATTTTGATATACGCTGTTGCCAACCTAATAAACGAAGTCTTGAATCCGCTTCTCTCTTTTCTTCATTCATTAACGATGCAAGAGATGCGATTTCGTTCAATGCATCATCAAGAGTATCCCGAATACCGTCCGATCGAGGCGGTGTACACATAGCGAGATCCTCAAGCTGGAGAGTTATCAACATCAGTGAAAGCAATCTTAGCAAGAGGTAGCCATTGCGACTTACTAGCAGCTTATACCTCGGTACCCTTTGGATAGGCAGTAGGAGGTAACTCTCAAGGTTAATTTGAGAATGCTTGGGATTTTCTTTGCATCGTTTCAAGAAAGCTTTGACCCTTTTCTTTTGACTTGAGCTCATGTGGGATCCAGATGATGTTACGTTGTCCGGTCCAGAGGACAGTGACGAGATGGCACTCATTCCAACACTTACAGCGGCAGCTGATATGCCTGGTGAAACATTTTTGGATGGGAAAGCTGGGGTGTTAGGCGTTGAGCTGGGAGCAGACCATGTCTTCATTCTCGATAATGCATTATCGAAATTGTTGATGTAAGTGGAGTATTGCTTCATGTATGCGATATAAGTCCGAAAAACTTCTCCGACATTGTGTGTAGTAGCAGCTGAGAGGGATCCTTCATCGTCGTCTTGTCCTTCCAACAGTGGTTTGACAGCTTTTTCTAAAGCAGGCAAGAAGTTGTCTCGATGAATAGAAAGTATACTTTCCACGCCTCCAAAGACAATCTTCCTTTCAGAAGCAGGAACAACAGTTTCATTTGATTTATTAGGATTGACTGGTTGGCAAGAAGGTCGAACGTAGATCGATACCAATTCACCTAAACCTCTCACGTATGTCCTTTCGGTATCATAGATCTCACGGAGGATTCTAGCTCTTTTGGACTTATCGTTCTTGAACTTTTTACCGGATAATGAAGTTTGCTCGCATTCTTGTTCACTTTCGATGACGGAACCTGCTCGAGAAGGTTGTGTCTCGAGAGTTGGTCGTCTGGCACGTCGAACGTTATCGTTGAATGTGCTCTGTCCAGCGATGCCAGACATTGGAGACCCAAGATTGTCCGAAGGAGCGGTAGACGGGGCATAACTGCCATCGTTGCTTCCCAAGACCTCAAACCCACCGTAAGGCTCTATAGGAGGTCGGGACAAATCGAAAAGGTCCCGAAGATATGACTTGATTGATTCAAGGCCTTGAGCGTAGCGACCTTCTGAAGAAAGGTCGACCGATGGTGATTCCACAAGAGGTCGAGAATTGGAGGCGGTCATGGTGGCAATGGTGGCTTCAGAAACAGCGGTGGGCAGTCGATCCAGACTATCGAATCCAGTGAGGGGAGGAATGAAGGGCGAGGTAGATGGGATAGAGATATTTATAGATGGGGGACCAAGATCGATAGGTAAAAAGCTCCTTCTCTTTCCTCGAACAGGTATCGATCCAACAGTGCTACCGTATATCGACGCTGAAGTGGGAAACCCTCCTCCAACTGGCAGAGTGGCAGATGAAAGCGGGGTTTCAAATGATATTTGACCGAATTCGCTGGCTTCGGGACCTAACATGCTCCTCGTTGGAAGTGTCATAGCTGATTTGGCACCATTGATGGTAGGACGAGAGGATAATGTGGGGACGGGATCAGTGTTGGTGTGATGAAGCATTGGTGGTGGGGGAGGTAAGGATTTCATATTTGCCGAAGCAGAAGCAGTCATTGTCGCGGCTTTATCTTTGTCTCCCTTAAGTCGATGCATTGACATCTTTCTCAAGAATCCCCATTTCCCGGTCTTCGTGGAAGTACTTGTAGTCATGCCTGGAGCAGCAAGTCTAGAGTTATTGATAGGCTGTTCGTTTTCGTAATTTCCCATTACACTCGCGGCTCGACGACCGTCGCTTGATCCTAGACTAGCAAATTTGCTTGTACTAGCCGGGGCAAGATTGTTAGAACTGGGTAAGGGTGTATTGAAGGTAGTGATCAGAGTGGGACTATTATTCTTGGAGCCAAGAAGGGCGCCAGCAGATCTCATTTTCCGTAACGATTTGGTCTGAGTTGCTGGTTGTACTGGTTGGTCCACAGAAATAGGTATAGCATGAGCGTTATCTTCTGCTATCGAGTCCAGTTGAAAGACTGATTGAGCAGCAGAGTTCGGTGTTGTCCAAGGTTGATCAGGAAGATCAGCAAGCGAACCAGCGGTCATTGAGCTAGTCAATGATGCCATTGATGGCGGTGATCGCATACCGTTGTTGATGGAAGTATGTCGATGATGGGAGTTTTTCCGACTGGACGGTGGCCGCTCAGCGGATGAAGCAAGGATAGGTGCAACGATCGGTATCCATTCGGAAGCAAAGGGGTTGGAATCCACTCGCAGCATCTCCAAGTGACTGAGAAGACACAGCCATGACGGGAGGCAGACAAGCTTGTTTTCGCGGGCTGCACGTTGAGTCAGTCGATTGCACAGAATTTAGATTGAAATGACCTACCGCATAGGGTATGCAGACTACCGAGCTGCGCCAACTCGACAGGTAAACATTGCAACCCGCATGTATCTACAGCTAGAACCCTCAGCGCGACGAGATGGCCTACCCAAGCAGGAATCTGTCTGAGAGGATTGCCGGAAACGTTAAGTTCTTCGAGCGATTTGCAGTTGTGTAAAGTCTCAGGCAAGAACGATAAATCGTTATCGGAGATGTCGAGAACGACTATAGACGGTGCAAGAATTTCCAGCAAGCTAGGTAAGAAAGATATCACGTGAGATCCACAGGATGGGAGTAAAAGATGTGTGACACCTGAGAAAAAGATGTCAGTGTCCAGAAAAAGGGTGAGCTTGCTGAAGACTTACCAGCAAATGACCCGATCATATCTACCGTCAAAGCTTCAAATCCTCCAAGAGCTTCGATTTTGTCCACATTGAGAATGTTTTCTCGGCCCTCATCAACCATCGCTATGGCCTCTGCTCGAGGCTGTTCCCAAGCTGGATTGTATACATCAAAGGCATAGGCAAAAGTGTTGTCCGGTGGGGGAACCCTGCTTGAAGAAGGGCCTGAGTCACTCGTAGATATTGAGGCAGTAGTGATTGAAGACGAGGCTGAATTACTTCGAAGCCGATTTACCACATCCCTCTTCCAAGGTCTGTGAGTGAAGGAATGAGAAGGAGAAAGAGGGGGATTACTTGAAGGACTTTCGACCGGTGGATTGCGTTGAGGAAAGTCAGCCGAGATCCCCAATCCGACATGCTCAACGGGCGAGGTGAAAGTACTAGGCAAATGAGGCAGAGGTGGTGGGTGAGGATGATATATTTGATCGGCATAACCGTATCCCGAATAAGCACCAGATGCCATGGACGACTCTGCCGACGAATAAGCATGAGCTCTGCCAGCGGTATGACGCATCTTGATCTTGCCATCCCCTTCGTTTGAATCCGTTCTGTACCCGTAAGTCACACCCATCGAAGGAGTACTTGCCGTAGAATCAACGGTAGATGTCGTCACAAAACTCAACGTTGGCTCCCTTTCGTCCATGCCTTCTTCCGTACCGAACTCGGTTGCAGAATAAGCGTCAAGATCAACGTCAAGCTGGTGAGTTGGTTGATCATATCGATGGCTGCGTGACGTAGGATCCGTATATTTCCGGAACGGTGGATGTGGTCTCTCGTCAGATTGAGCGGGATACGCACTAGCAGGACGTCGAGCTGGTTGGACCCTTCTTGTTGGCAAGGTGGGCTCGGAGAAGTTGATGGATGAGGAAGGAGCGCTTTCAGCACGACGATCGTGTTCCTCGTCATCATGTATAGGAGGTGTCGGAGGAAGCTCGTTCCGCGGTGGATTGGGATAAGGACGCCAGCCATGGCTGGGTCCAGCGATAGGTTGTTCCATCATGTTTTTAAGATCCTGATAGCTACTCTGCCTTGTGGGTGAATGTATGGAAGGTGATGGTGTTGGTGGTAGGGGTGTGGGCAGAGCAGGCATATCGTCTGTTGAGGAGTAATCGGTGGAGGAGAGTGTGAAGTCGGGCAAGGTCGGGCAAGGTCGAGGTGGATATGTCGACCGTTGTGGGAGAAGCAATGAATTGTTGTCCAGGAAGAGATTGTATCAATACCGGACGTCCGTGAGCGGAATAGACATCAAGAGTTGGCGGGCGACGATTGAACAAATTGCAAGAAGTATAACAGAATAGAACAAAGCCGTCAGTGAGCTGTCGACTATATAAATTGGCAGAGAATGGGATCTCGCAGAGTAATAATGCAGTGATGTGATTTATACAGCTTTCTCAACTCACGATCAGATGGACGTCTTTGTTGACCTGTAACTATACAGGTAACGAGATATAATACCGTTTGTTGACCTGTATGAATCAACTCTTCCTTCAGGAAGCGAGGGGAGGATGGTTCAAGCTGTTGATGGTAGGGCGGATAGGGGTCAAGAGTCCAGGTCTTCGGCCAGAAGTCTAAGGGGTGGGTCAGCAATCCATCAATGATGCTGTGGCATCGCGCTGCCATGCATAGATAGAAGACTAACTGAAGTGATTTCTAAGATGGCAAAGGTGGGATCATCAGCATTCAAACATGAGTGAGACACATCATTCGCTCGCCAGAATGAGAGGGCAGACACTCACAATTGATATTGAGCTCGATGACAGTACTGTCCTTCCCAGCTTGCTTTCCCGATACTTCGTCACTTATCGTTATGAGGTCGTAACAGCGGAGTAGTGACTACAGAGGGTCGACTATACAGGATAATAGGATGCGAAGATAGGAGAATGAGGAGCCAGAGGGAAAGGAGAGCGTGGTCAGAGGTGGGGGTGGAGAGTGTGGGTTGTATGTCGATGAGAGTATGAGGATAGATGGGAAAGGATCCGAATTGCAATTACAACCAGATGACGATCAGCTATAGATCAGACGAGTGCTAGAAAGAATAGGAGGCTGAAGTGTTTTGGAACGGGGAAAGGAGGAATGATGCGGACCAAGTCGAAATGTAGAGTGACCGACAATGAAAAGGTTATTGTATATGGAAGGAAGGAAGGGACGTGCGAACAGACAGAGGCAAAGGAGATCAATGAAGAAGAACAAGGTTATAGCCTGTTTAAGGATAGTTTTCTCTCACAAGGAAGTAACAACACCCAGATGCACGAGGTGCTTACGAGCGTAATGATAGAATGAATAGAACCAAAATGATTTCAAGGTTTCCCATCACTGATTCCTGAAGAAAACAAGAATAAGACTCACATTTCAATTGACCCTTTCTACCAGAATCACCCGTAGATCCCTTTGACTCTGTCCTATGAGTATGGTCTTGATGTGATGCTTTTGATGTGCGTTTCTCTCCAATACGTCTAACACTGCTAACATTCGACGGGTTGACCAAGACAGTTGGGCGAATCGTAGTTGAGTGATAATTTTTGATTGTTTGGAGGAAAAATTATATCCGCGAATGTGATTAACGCTTTGACCGTAGTTTGTATATGACGATTCTAAGTATCCTTTAATATCTCGGTTGAAAGGTATACGGAAATCCTATTTGGGTTCTAGACCATCTGCTAGTGCTTTCAATTCGGGTTGTTGAAAGTGTATATGATAGAACTGATGGGACTGATGGGACTGATTTTCCTATCCAAAAATCAAAGATAAAACCTGATACTAGGATTTTGGGAAAGAAGTGATTGATCACCCTGCAGGGGGAGGTTTTATACTAGCAGATTTCTGGTGAGTTTCAGAATGGTCCGATTACTTTAAGGGTGATGAAAGGTGAGTGAGTGGGGTGAGAAAGATACTGTTGGTTGATGCTGTCTCGAGGTCCACGCACTTGCGTTACAAGTTGTTGGAGATTATGTCTGTCTTGTTGATGTCGTCGTCTTTGCTTGTCGCAATGTAATCATTGATATGGTTGAAGAATATCACACATACAGATCTTGCGATGATGGAAAATGTAATGATTTGATTTTTAGGGTAATCGCAGCTGTTCGGGGTATTTTGATTCAGATTCAATTGAAAATCAAAAAAAAACGGGGGTTGTCGCGTGTATCTACCGTAAAACGCGCTAAGGGAAAAAGGAAAAAGAAAGAAAGACAGAAGAGAAGATATGGAAAATAATGGAAGAAGAGAATCAGATGTCCTTTTCTTCCCCTTCTTCCCACGTTACAGAGTATGAGTGTGGAATGATATCGACCGAAGAGAGAATGAAAACGCTCCTGATGCGAGACGGGAAGAACGGGATTGGTTTCCTACTTTCAAGGATGTAAACAAACGACCAAAAGGTGTTGATAAGACGCAGATCAGTACTATATGATGTTGTGTCAGCCTGTGTCAGTTATCAAAGTTGCGACGCGCTTTTTCATTTTCGTTTGGATTTCTCAATGTCTCACTTTCCAACTCACCTCTTGATTGATCATCCTCTCTGTTGTTGACACTTTTTACTAGTTCTTCATAGATTTGTACTGTAGGAATCAAATGTGATTACCGCCTATGACGTATTTCGGCTTTGTTTCAGTAATATTGAAAATACTCTTTACCACGCTTTAGACCAAGTTACGAGTTACAAGTTACGTGTCTTTTACTACGCCATGAAAAAGGAGTCGGGATCTTTACGAGAAAGGCCTTTTGATTTACCTTTATGGATGGGGATTTTTAATCTTTCAATGGTCTCTCGCGAAATCCCGGTCGATTATTGTCCGAGGCGCCTGTTCTCCTATGAGAATAAGAGAAAAGTCAACAATCATACTCATGCTCGATGATAGACATTTCGTAAATAAAGAGGAAAAAGACATAGAATCAGATCAAATGGATAGGAAGAAAGCGCAGATCAAAGTTTAGGTTTAACGATCATGTGTCTTCATTGATCGACAAAGTTCAATTAACACCTTAAAGTTCATTCGAACATTATCCACACAAAGAGGCGTGAAAATGAGATGAGAGAGAGAAACATCAACGGCGCGACCTTCGTATATCTCTATGATAACTCATATTCGAAGATTTTCTTCTTCTTGTGAATGTATGATCTCGCCGGCGATAAAGGATGGGTATATAGCCCTGAAGGGAGTCTCATAATTCGTCCATTTTCACATGGACCCGATAGGTCATTTCCTCCTTTTTGGACGGCAAGAATGACACAATCCCGATAACAACAACTTCAGAGAAGGAAGAGGTGCGGATTCAAGTAGATCTTAAGGAACAGGGTGATGTATGATGGCTATAACCATCTTGGGTTGAGATAAGCAAGCCGACTCACAATTAGGTAATTCTTGGCGATCATAAACAACCTGACGTTACAGTTTGACAATCTTTGTTGATGTCTTGGAGGATGAAAGTCAAAAGCAGCCCGCTGAGTATACGGTAAGGAGGTATAGACTATGGTATTGAAAAGGTGAGAAGGAAGATGAAGCAGGATGAAAGAAAGTCTGTTGGAGGATGTGGTCTGACCTTGAATTGGAGTTAAAAGATCATTATTACATATATCACATCGCTAGAATAAGCGTTTCAAACTACTTTTTCGATCATTGTACTATTCTATGCATATCTTGAGTCCGAATAAAAGTATAAACAAACACCATTACCGCATTCGATCATCAATCGACAATATAGCTTTCCCCATGTTGGAGAAGTTTACGCTTTTGTCAAATCGATAACTGTTAAAGGGAAAGAAGGGAAGCACAGACGTGATATGTATCGCTGTGTCTGAACGCGGCCTGTTGTTCTGTGCATAAGTTGTCTTTATGCACACAGAACCGTTCGGGAAGGTAGCCGGGAGAAAGCATAACGTTTCAGCGTAGGACACAAGATGGAGTTGTGTGCACATACACAAATGAAGCGGTGAAGCTGTGAACCACGAAGGAGGTATATATGCTTCGTCGGTCTTGTAGACCGAAGTTGAGTTTGAGAGGAGGAAAAAGCAAGTGTGTAAGGTATCTGCATCTTCGACGGATATTCTACAATGGACCTTCATTTTATGCATGATATTGAAATGAAGTTATACTAGAAGCGATATTTGAATTTGGATACGAGGTCTGTGCTGATGTGAAGAACTGGTTCATGATTACTTACATCATCAAGTCATATAATATCTACCGTATATCATTCTACCTAATATTGGTGCATGTGAAAGGTTCTTGACTATTTGAGGGAAACTTCTGATGAGTATCTGAACTTACTCAAATATGGCTAGTCGGGTCAGGATTACGAAAAAGTGCGTTCTGAAAAGGAGGCTTCGGGCAGATGAAATGATGAACAGAGCTTCTTTATCTGATACCAGCTTCTGGAATGACGTGATTGATACAAAAGCCATACACCTGTCAACGAAAACACACAAAGGCGACTACGGTTGTCTTAGCATATCACTAATCATGACATATGACCAGCAAGAGCTATGCTTCTTGTTTCACTCGGTAAAGTCCATAAAGCCCATACATAAATGACCTCAGCGTGGCGGCGACGTGTATTTGAGGTACAAGATCTACATTCGAAGTGCAAAACGCCATGTATACCCGAATGCTTCTGCTTCGTTATCAAGTTCTTGGTCTGTGCATGGAGACTGGTTGGCTGCTCTGTCACATACGGAAAGTAGCCCTACTTCCCTCTGGTGAAATAAACGCGAAACCAAGATCTGACTGATCAGAAATAAGGGTGAAAAATCCCTAGCGGTGTATCATGATCCTCCTTGGCCCCTTCAACAGTGACTTCCTTTGGCACGTCATAGCGTTAGCGAGTACTCCTTATCGTGGAATGGGCAGATCATTCCATATTCTTGGTCGACAACACACAATCAAGCGGTAGCTGTACATGATTCTCACATTCTCCCTCACTGGGACATGGTGGCGGTGACAGTTACCATCAATATCACACACTGCGTATTTGATGAAAGAGGGGTAGTTGTCTTGTGTTTCGGAATCGTTCAACTCGGCATCCCAGCTCGCACATCAACAAATGATCAGTTCGGAATGCACAGATTACAAAGAGCTGTACTCGTACATTAAGTCAAACGGTCGCCACCCAATTATCGTATAATTCATATAAAATAACATGATGCGATATACATTCTTTCCCTTTCATTGACATTGTGGTAGGATATAGCAGGTCAATAGGAAGTGCTGTGGAAGAAAGATGGGTTGTTTCTCCTCTAAAGGTATAGAGTAAGTAATCATTTTTGCTGCATTTCCTTCTGGTGATTCTAGGTTGGTAGAATGCTGGAATTAGAAAGCATAATTCGCTGATCATCATTTAATATCCGAATTGATAATAGTCCAGGTATGATCTCATTACCCATCTCAGCACCTTCACAATTCCAACATCAACAATCGTACGCTCATGGTTATGACCATGGTCAAGAGGACTATTATCCACCACAAGCTTCGTCATCTCATTCTGGTTCAGCTATGAGTCCTAGGCTTGGATCATATCAATTCCCAACACATTCTTTCGCTCAGAATTTACCTCCCGAACATCCTTTTGCCAATCCATACCATAGATATATGCCGTGAGTAAAACGTTTTCATTATAGTAGATGTTCTCAAAAAGGATATTCGGACGCTGATGGACTGGAACAACCATATGTTATCAGGTCAAATACGATATATCACTGATCAATCTTCACTTGTTCTACCTCGCCAAGAGCAAACACCAGCTTACCAAAGTAATAACAAACTGTCACTTCTATCACTAAGCCAGGCGCAAGACGAATACATCACTTTCAGTCGATGTGAGATACAAAGATATACAAGCAGGATGATATGAAAGTTGACTCATGAGCCTTTCAGGATGGAATTTACCGGGATTTTTCTCAACTCACAGGTTGAGATTACTGTACGTCGTAGCTCTATAGTATGTGTGGTGCCATCTCGTACTCTGGTAATACTTGTATTTGTACATCGTCAATGTCATCTCATTGAGTCGTGTGAAGCTATCGCAGCTTTCTGGACTGGGTAAAGGCTGAATCGGTTCATCAATGAGTCAAATCCGTTGTTAGAGCGCAAATGTCTAATTCTAAGATGATACCGATAATTGGACCTCTTTCTTCCCCAGATCTCACTTCCAGCTCTGAGACTACCTAATTTCAGTTCAACCACTTCGTCTACACCATGTCGCCGGCTCAGTCATGTGATTGTGCTGTGGATAACATGATGAATCGCTTATCCACTCTATCCATACAGTAGCCATGTGACGGCGGAGTTAGGTATCCGAGGGAGGCTCAAACTGAGCTTCCCATAACGTTAACAGTCACGTAGAAGAGAACATCTGAGAGCTCAGAGAACACAACATCTCTCTTCTCAACATGATCATACCTGTATATGGAGTAAACCAGATACAGTAGATGCAAGTTGGCCCGATACTAACGACGCAGAAAGATTTACCAACTTTCCTGACTGATTCAACAATTAATGTGAATGCAATCATCACTCCTGATCATCAAGAATGATCGTCTTCATCACTTGACCATCCAATTGGTGCACTTGCTATCCTGACGGGATGCATAGGAACGAATCCTCGAGATACACCCCCTTTGATCATATATCGTAGATCAGACATGTCATCTTTCATGTGCTCTTGGAAAGACAGGAAGACGAAACACTTACATGTTGGTATCGATTCTGAGAAGGAAGTGAAATGGGTTCTCATACATTCTTGCCACGATCCGTCGTTCTGAAAATGAATACTGTTGTTGATCGATTGGTGTTCATCTCGTGTATGTAGCTCCATGACCAACGAGGTATGGAAGCTGATAAATCATAGTCGAGGAATCATATCAGTATACAGAGCAGTATTCAATTCAACACTTATGGCAAATCAAATTACATTTTGAAAAATCCACTCAGCGATTTCTAGGCATCAAACCAAACTTACTGTTTCGAGCTCGTACAACCCATCCTGATCACACAAATAAGTCGGACCCGAACGTACAGGTATGTATCCGATTATACCAGTGGATATTAACCAAAAATCAGAACGAAGTGGAGCTCATTCAACAAACGCATACACTTCAAATAGGCAAAGAATCATGATGAAACACTGCCTCGTGATTCGACCTGAATCATACAGGGAGTCCTCCTTGGATTGATTAATTCCACGTTAAACGAGGATCAAACGAACACCTTTGTAAGCTTGTAAGCTTGCATATTGCAACCTATAAAAACAATTTGAATGCTTCGAAAAAGAAACAAATCACAAAGGCATTCGCAAAAGACTGTGGCATATCTGGAATATCAATAAAAAATGCTATGATACTACTATACACGGACTGCTCCTCACACCCTGTCAAACTCTCATACTAAATACAAAATACCAAAGAATTTGCAATCGATTCGTGTGAATTGGACCCTGATTCCACCACATCTATCAATGAGTCCCCTATAAGACTCTTGATTTACCTTTATCTTTAGAAACTTGAGTTTTATCGATCAAATCTTCTTTGGCCATATTGCCATCCGAATCAATATCTTCTTCATTGATACCGTCGATTTTACCTTCTTTTATATCTTCGCCCAAACCGTCGATACCATCTTCCTCCCTGAAGTTTTGTGGCCACATCGTATGACAGAAGAAATTAGTTGGATCTAACCTTTTCTTCAGGTTTCTTAATCTAGGGTAAGATTCGCCATATACGGCTGCGACAGATGACGAAGTTGATGATTGCAGGAACTGCAGTAAAATTGTCAGCTCGAGCTTTGGAACACAGTGTACAGCCAATATGATCTGTAAGATCAGAGACTTACACATGGTAAAGGTCCACCAGGTGAATTGGGGTGTATGACTTCATTTATCCAATCTTCAGCTGTAGTGACACACCGCGTGTCTTCAACAGGTGCCTCAGTGTGAGACCATTGATGCAGTGCAGCTACTGTAAATGCAGATTCTCGATGTGACAGTGGGAAACATGAATCTCTGACATCGGCGATTGCCCCTCCTCCGGTGTACTCGAATAGCCAAGCTGTAAAGAATTGCGATCAGCAAGATAACATAGATTTAATACAGAAAGTGGCGATCATGCACTTACTACATCCGTCCGGTACCGAGTGGAATCGTGAACAGGTTTCGTCAATGACTTCATCCGATAAGGATGTGAGCATGTCACTTTTGATGAACCTGAGCAAACAAAGTCAGCTCTGACCGATATGAAAACCCATTACCAGCCAGGACTTACCATTTTCTACCGTGACCACCTTTGAGAATTTCCTCAATAGCTCCCTGTTGTCTCTCAAAGGTTCGCTCTGAAAAGTCTTGGAACATGGATCTACCACCTTCCCACGCGCTAATGGCTTGAATGTACATTTCGCCCTCAGCTCTTGAACCGGAGAAACATAATTGAAGGATAACGATGGCAGGAGCACCGGGAGGACCAGCAGTCATGATGATATTGGTGTACACGGTTCTAGGCGAACCTTTGATGCAATCTCGAACATGTCGGAGAAGTGAAGGCGTCTTGTCTCGATCAAAGAGACTGTGAATGTCATATCAGCGCCGCAAGCGAAACCCAAAGCAATGCCGACTTACTAGATCAGATTGCCTGCGAAAACACTGGGAAGATAATACGCTTTGACTCTAAACCTAGTGATAACACCTAAGATCGCACCGGCTCCTCTGACAGCCCACCAAACTTCTTCGGGATCTTCGTCATCTTTCCAATCACCACCTTTTTGACCATTTTGCCCGACCCAGACTATTCTGCCATCTGACAGGACCATTTCAACTTCATTGACATTATCCATTGCCATACCGTGTTTTCGACCTATGAAACCGAAACCACCCGAGATAAATTGACCTGACCCGACTGGGAACGCAGAAGAAGGAACGGCGAATGCACCGTATTGAGAGGCTGACGTAGCTGCATCAAGCGCTTTTGAGTTGACACCTGCTCCAAAGGTGACCAGAGTGTAGGGTGGTGGATCAGGATGAGTATTGAGCAACATCTGGGGCACTGGACCTGCTGCAAATGACGGATGAAAGCTTGTTGAGTAATTCGTCGGTGTGGATGAACTCGCTCCAAATGAAGTAGGCACAAAGGGGAATGATGATGTAGGTATTTGAGATGGATTAACATATGTGATTCTTGGACCTGGCCGAGATGATGGGCCAGCCTCTGGTGACATTGTCGAAGGGGATCCTGTATTGGGAAGTATATATCCATCTTCTGCAGGTGATTTTGTAAATTCGGATGATGAAGCAGAGAAGGAAGTTGCAGGTGTGGACTGATTCCCACTGTATGATTCGCTTCTGCTCCTACTTCCACTTCCACTCCTGCTTCCATTACCACTTCCACTGCCACTCCCACTCGCACTGCCGCTGCCACTTCCATTCTTGTCCTCTTCCATGGCACTGCTAATGCCTGAGCGATCGCCAGCATGCGCCAATTCGTCTATCTTGTCCAAAGGACTATAAGGTCCAGACCTATCACTGGCTACTTTTCCTTTTCTTCTGGCGCCAGATGCATCTGATCCATCCATCGTATGGTCATCTGCGGCCGCACGTTTCGCAATTCCAGATGTCGAAGATCCAGAAACAGATGTGGCCAAAGATGGTCGACGAGTTTCTTCTGTACCGTCAGATGAGGCTGAACCACGGCGTATTTGTAGACTTTCAAATGACTCTTGTAGAGTTGGAGCGCTAGATTCAGGAAGGGCGATATTGATTTCGGTCAAGAGCGATAAATCCAGAATGACATGTCCAGCAACCTGTTACCCAGATGTCAGAGACGATCTCCCAAAATAGTGAGGGACTGTACTCACACTCCATCCATGTACACCATTACCACCTGCTTTGACACTTAATTCGAGATCATGCTCGCGACAGAATATGATGGTTCTGTATAAACATCTCGTCAGCTGGCGGTATATCTCAAAAAGACAGATAGCGATAAAATAACTTACCGGCTGACATCTTTGGCATCAGTAGGTTTGACCAGTGCTAAAGCTGGACTTTTGACAGCGCCATTGAAGATGGAAGAAGCGGCGACGAATCTTAGGTGCATATTCCAATCAGTTTCCATTCAGATTGGACAAGCCATTCATGAAAGACTTACTCTTCATCGCTCCTCCCGAAGACCTGAGGTTGTTTAAGTCCTGAATTCGATCCAGCTTGGCTAACGATTGCTTGTCTCAACTGCTTGACTAGATCGACATCCGTCGCGACAGACTTGATTGTTTTGAGAGGTTGAGAGAAGAAAGGGTATGGTTTCACCAAACCTTCTGAAGTGACGGTAGGTGTCGGCTCCTCTGTTCCATTGAAGATAGCCATATTGAAAGTAAACGGTATTGCAAGATGAAGTGCGACGAAAGTGGATAGAAAGGAAGAAGTGCTTGAGTTTCAAATTGTCTACCTCCCCCTTTTATATGACAATGAAGCAAAGATGTGACCTCTCCTGCACTTGGTAATAATTTAACTTTATTTGATGGTAATGGAGAAATTGGAAGTCAAAGCGTTATAAATTCGATGAGTGTGCAAAACCCCTCTGTTTCAAGGTCTGGATCTGTGATGATGGTGACTGTTGATGTCGTGAGGGTGTATTATCTCTCTTTTAGCGAGCCAAAGGATGAGGATTGGGAGTGTGTGTGGTCGGTCCAAGTGGTACGGCGAATGGATAAATAGACCAGGTGATGGTGATCTCAATATTCAATGCGAAGGACGATTTATTGTCAAGGAGAAAGGGTTGAGAGTGGGGGATTGATGAACTACAGGATCTTGAGTGCTTGGACGAAGATCTAAAAACAGTTTCAAAAAGGGATTGACTGGATAGATCTGTGCTTTCCGTGCTTTGAACGATAATGCGATGACTGGATGGTCTGAGGCTTTTGAGTGTTCTATATGACTTGATTTCAGCGAATAAAGCGTCGAGCGGCGATGAAATGATTACTTTGTATATAATTAATGATTGTTGGTGGTAACGGCAGAATAGGATTAGCAAAAAAGAATAGTTGAGGTATGCCGATTGTACATGTGTGTGTGTGTATATATGATTTATATAACGTTTTCTTCCCAGTCGTACTACTTTGGTGGAGAGTGGGATTTTTTCCATCAACGCATTTTAATTAAGAGTTATTTTTGATGAAATGAGAATTATGCGAGATGGAAAGAGAGAGGGGGAATGGTGATAGTATGACTCCCTCCCTTTTTTACCTGCTTCGGCCATCCCAAAAAAGAGAGGAATCGACAGGGATTGGAATGGATTCCCATAAAACCCTATCCTGTGCTACTCCGTTTCGACCTGCTTTTCTTCTCTCTGCGCCTCTTTTCCTCGTCTGTACGTTTTGTCCTTCTCCTAGAAGTGCATGCATCACCCTTTTAGCCTAGATTCTCAAATTCCCATGAAAAAACCCACAAGATTTTCTGCAGTGGAACACCAGGAGATGTGCCTTTTACTCAGTTTGTATGCATGTTTCAAAATCCCCTTCTTGGCTTGGTTTCTCAATCCTTCTCCCCCCCCTTTTCCAACTATCGGTCGAATTGTCTCCGGATAGAAAGAAGCATGTGGGGGGAAATTCAACGAAAATGACGATGACGTTTGCCACATTCTTCGGATTCCTCCACCAAAATACGATACATCATTCCCCAAAACGCCGCAGACTTATCTCGCTGTTATTGCTATTGTGGCACTGAGTGCATCGTTCATCATGATCACTTTGGCCACCACACATTGCACTATCTGTCACGTCTCATTCATTCCTGTGGTCTCACGGGTGTAAATAGATATAACATCTTCCTTCTTCTGTTGTGTCTCATTAAACCACACACCACTCAAAAGAATACACCCTACATCCATCTCAAATACCCGTTGTATGTCTCACACGCCAACTTCAACAACCCCATCGGGTAATGCTGCTGCTCCACAAGGCCAACAAGACAAGAAACCCTCTTTGACCGGGGTGAGGATCAAGCAGAGAAAAGGTCAAGCTAAAGCCACAGCAAAGTTTGAGCCAGAAGGTGAGAGCATTTCCTTCTCTTCTGGTGCTGAAGGACGGCCAAGTGCTAATCTTCTGGGAAACGCTCGCTCTGCATTACAGGATTCCGAGACGCCCTTCTTCTACACCTCGCCCTTATTCCTACACCTTACACTACCGATGCGTTAGTGACCAAATTAGTTCAAGCAGGAGCTACATTAGAGTTCTTAAAATATTACGAACAGCTATTTGAGGTTTTATTCGTTGGTGGATTACTACAACCCGGAGGAAGTTACTTAGATGATAAGAAATCACCCATTTATCTATTAAGAGAAGAAGACGAAGAATGGAAAAATGTCGGTGTGAAAGGAATGATTGATGTGCTCAAAAGAGTTATTCAAAGATACAAATATTTACAAAAACCTTTGGAAGAGAACTTTTTACCCGATTTATTAGGTTATTTACCTAAATGGGATCTCGAATCAAGAAATAAATTAGCAGAAGCAACAGCTTTATTAGTTGTTGAGTTACAATTTTCCTCAAAATGTTTACAATCTTTAACTAAAGAGCATGTCGTAAAAGATAATGTAGCATTACAGTTCTTAACTGTATTCGCTAAAACATGTTTATCAAAACAATCAATTGATCAATTCGGTTCAACAGTTAGAAGATCGGGTTTGAAAGATATTTTAAATGTTTTCCCTTTACAAACTAGAAGTAGAAAAAACTTGGAAGAACATTTCAAAAAGGAAGGTCTTCAACCTATAGTTGATTGGTATGCTAAATTGGCAATGGGTGAAGTCAAAGATGAGACTATTTCAAACGTAGAAAGAATGTTCAACGATGAAGATTCTAATGAACAGGTGTGTACAACTGAAAATGCTGCTCGAGACTAACGGTATTCTGATAGATCATTGAAACACTTAAAACTCAACAAGCTGAGAAGCCTGTTCCAGAGGCTGATTTAGTCGATTGGATTTGGCAAGGATTGATGAAATCAGTTGATGTCAACGCTAGAGCTGATCAAGTCGACGCCTTTGTCGTTCAACATGTCACTGTGAGTTACACCATATATCACTACATTCATTTAGGCTTGTACTGATCTTCCATCCCTATTATTAGAAATACGCTTCAATCCTCGAGCCATTCTGTACCACAGCTAAAGCTCAAGTCAATTTGATCAATTCAGTACAAGTTTATTGTTACACCGATACTAGAATCATCAAATCCTTTGTTCAAATACTCAAAATCTTCTACAACGCCGATGTAGTTTCAGATCAAGCTATCATCTACTGGCACCAAAAAGGTGCTAAACCAAATGGTAAACAACATTTCCTCAAAGCTACTGAAGCTTTAGTCAAGGTGAGTTCTGGTGGACCTCAAGTAGGACAAGTGCAGGGTAGTAAGCTGACTCTTCGCATTCTTTTCAGTTCCTCGAAGAACAAGATTCAGATGAAGAAGAGTAAAAATCAGACTATCATAGAGGGGAGGCAGCCAAAACAGAATGGAGATCGAGTAATATTGTGTCCATATTTTCATCAAATTTCATGCATTTGCATTCAGTGTCTTATGTACCTCTGATTTTTGCACGCTATTGAGTCTCGTTGGATGTGCAAATGAGCAGATGTAGATAATTACAAAGTGATAGAATGGCATTGTTCAACGGGTGTATCTGTTCAGAATCCATGCATTACGTAAGATTGCGCCAAACTCTGAATACTCGTTCTTCGCTCGTTCACCGCTCAAGTTGACTTGGTAATCCATGTTCAACTTTAGTTCTCTTCATTGGCTTTTGATTTCCATACATTTCCATTCTTTAATTCCCTCGGCTGGCTTGAACATCATCGAGTTGGAGATAGAGATAAAATGGCACGTAATCAGGAAAAAGCACAATCGATGCTATATCGATTCCGTGAACAACAAGCTGTAGAGATGGGAATGGGAAATAGGGTCAAGGGAGATAGGAGACCCAGGATGGCAAGTAGTGTATCCAGCTTGAGAGAATGTGAGAGATGGAGAGGTGATATCATGAGGGATATCAATAGGAAAGTAGGCAAGATACAGGATGGTGAGTGCTCTCTTGACCCTTTTCAAAGAAAATGAGTATTCTCGAGAATAATGGAGATTGGCTTGAGAGGGAATATTTGAGAAGAATTCCTAATTGACCTTTTAATGTCAAGATTTCATTCTACGTATACTAGATGAACCAGATGTATTTGCTGATATATATACTTGGTTTCGCAGTCTCTTTGACGGATTACGAAATTCGAGATTTGAACGATGAGATCAACTCCCTTTTCCGAGAGAAAAGACATTGGGAAACTCAAATCGTTAATCTTGGAGGAGCGAATTACAAAAGAGGAAACGTAGCCATGACTGATGATCAAGGTAGAGAAGTTCCAGGAACAAGAGGATACAAGTGAGTGATTTCCTATCTAGTCTCAATCTTTACATTTGGTACAAATGCGTTCGGGCTTATATTCCTTTTCCACATATAGGTATTTTGGTAGAGCGAAAGAATTACCAGGTGTCAAAGAGCTATTCGATCGAGGGGGTATGTTTTTCATTCCTCCTTTTCTGCAAACACACCAGGCGTGCCAAGCTTACTTCTTGGAATGTTTTTTTTCTCAGCTTCACAAGCAACTGAAGAATCAGCAAGGAATGCCTCATTCCAAATGTTCAGACATCAAGGACCATCTTACTATGGTGATGAAGATGAGATGGATCCTAAATTGGTTCAAGAGGAAGAAGAACTGTCCAAGCAGGGTGAGTTTGACATTCCTCTTCATGTCGGATCATCTCAACCCCTGGAGAGTCGTGATGGCTTTTACGAAGACGGACACACGCTGACCGCGTCGCGTTAAATCAATAGAATGGGAAGCAGCAGCTTTATCTTCAGCCAAATTACTCGATTCTTCGTCTGATGGAATCCCGACATATCCTGTTCCTTCAACATCAGCAACTACCACATCTGGATCTACTTCGACGACTGAGGCAATTAGTTCAAGTAAACGAAAGGCGGAAACGACAGATCAAGCACTATCGGCGACTGACAACGGTAATGATGTAATCGAAGCAGATGAGGGAGAAGATGATGGAGACAAATCAAAGAAAACAAAAACGACAACCACGAATGGTATAACACCTCAACCTATTCAATCAATAGATGACGCTATGAAATCTGCTCAAACTCAGTTACTACAATCTTATATACCAGGTTTGGATCCTCTTTCACTTCAATTCCCAACATTACCAAGTAAGCAGGAGATGGAGAATGTCCTTTTGGAGGTGAGGAAGAAGGCTCTAATGGAGGAATATGGTGTATGATCATCTTCTCCGTGAGAGGGTGGGGTGAAGAGGGTTACTGATAGAATATGTATCGCATAAGAGATGTATAAGATATCATCGACTTATACTCTGTCACGTATCGGAGTAGCAGTATCTGCATCGTTCTTTAGTATCCAATTATCCAGAGACAACGTTTCCCAAGGGAGTTCGCATAGATAATGAGTATACGGATCCGTCTTGCTGTCGGGGCAAATGAATAAACGGGAGAAATTGCATACACAATTGGGAGGAGTTAAGAAACGTATGAAATGTATTGTCCTTCAAACATGGTATGAAAAACTAAGCTGATAATTATGAAGTCTATGCGGGGATTCATTGAGCGAGAAAAGAAGAGAGAGAGGGATAAGGGCCAACGGCTCCAACGTTTCGTCCATCTTAGAAAAGAGCAACGAATGCACCGAGAGCAGCGATGATGATAGCTGGAGCAGCGATGATTCCATTTTTTAGAGCGCCGGATGAAGCTCCAGTGGATGAAGCCGATGCAGGAGCGGAACCGGAAGCTGATCCAGATGAGGCGGGACTGTCGAATCATCAACGGGTATCAGTCTTCTAGAGTTGTCATCGCGAGAACGATGTGTTGTGGAGACTCACGTAGAAGCTTTGGAAGTACCAGAAGCGGCTGAAGCGGATCCTGATCCAGTTACAGTACTAAATCAAATCCATTAGCGTCAGCGATGATCAATGACAGACAGGTGTTATACCGAGATGAAGGGATGGCTCACGAGGTAGGAGCGGTTTGGGTAGTGGTAGTCTTGATACCAGCTGCAGAAGTAGCAGCTGAAGCAGCTGATGAGGCTCCTGAAGAAGCAGCGGAAACTGCTGAAGAAGCAGCTGAAGCTGCAGAGGAAGCTACACCACCAGCAGCGGCAGAAGAAGGAGTAGAAGAGTTTGATGTAGAACCACCTGAGGCAGCACCTAGACAGCTGTCTGAACCAGGTAGAATTTGTACGGGTGAAGTGTATTGGTTGATACCTCTTGAATCAGTCACTTTAACAGTTACTTCAGTGCCAGCGGCTACGTTGACTTTCCACGTTACACTGTTACCTGCTTCCGATGCAGAAATCGTAGCTAACGCAGCTGCAGATGGTTGACCACCGGGAATAGCGGTACTATTTCATGGAGAATTAGGGTTTCGAAAGAGATAATCGTAGGATTGAAGGTCAAGTGAAAGGATGATATGAACGTTGAATTAGCCAAGAAGTCGTATCAGGGAGCGGAACAGGACAAGTCTGTTGCAAGCTCTCGTCCTGTGTACAGAAGACAAATAAGTAATCTCGCTTACAGGATATAAGGACCAACACCTCCAGACCACGAGAGTAGGACAGGTTCTATCATAAATACGGCATCAGTCACATCCGAATAATATAGCCGAAAAGGACTCACCACATTGGGTTAACGAAGGCTATAAATGCCAGGATCGATATCATTCGAGCAGAAAAATGGTTTCATGATTACACATGGGAAGCCCAATTGAAAAAGCGAGAGCAGCGTGAAAAAGATGTAATCATCAGTTACGTCTCTTGTCACAACAACGCGTCAAGTAACGAAGAAGGGGTAAGATAAGAAAGATGCACTTACAGGTGTAGCGATCGTGATATCATTAGCTTGTTGAGCTAAAACAGCACCAATCAAGGCGACGGTAGAAATGGCAGTAGCGAAGAATTTCATTGTGGGTTTCAATCTATGTCTATGTCTGTTAATGTGTAATATGTATAGCTGATGAGGTGTTTTCAGTACCGAGTTTTGTTATAAGTAAAATGAAGGAGTGTATCGAGTGGTCGTCTTTTAATTCAGAAAGGATTGTGTAATGGTGATGAAAGTTGTGAAGAAGAGGGGGAAAAGAAGAAAGGAGGTGACTTTGGTCGATACGTTGATAAAGTATTGACTTCAGTAGAATGCGGTGTTCAGGCCATTTGTCAGTAATACAGTTGTCATTCCGACCGGATCAGGGGATGTGATTACATTGGGCGTATACTGAAAGGTATTATCCAGTTGACCAGTGAGCTCCTTTCAACAAAGCAAAGACCTTTGAGCCAGCTTAGAACCCCTTTGTCTGGGTAGTCTAGGTCACTGTCCAACTTGAGGAATAAACCCACATAATCCGCTTCTCGATTGCCTCCCTCCCTCCCCTATAATCTCTCTTGTAGTCCTGAATGAAGAGAACAGCGATCATTGCGATCAATTAAGGAGTCAAGCCGATAAAGGAAAGATACTACCCGCTTAGACCGTATGCATTGTTGTCCTTGAACTAAGCATTGAACATCCTTCATCCCGATTGCTTTTGAAGACATCCTTTTTAGTGACCAAAGGCGGGGCCCTTTGATCATGCGATGATCACGTGTACTTGCGGAATGCTACATATGTGATGTGGACTAAATCCACCTTGTCAAAGATGAGATGGGATGTGTGATACTGCGTTTTTACCCCAATCATATGGGAGACAGGGAGATAACCGATTATGCGAATTACTTTGCACACTTTTCCCCCTATTGGTCCAAATTCCCTTGAAGCTTTCTCCCTTTCTTTCTCTTTTCATTCAAAGACTCTCTTTATTATATCAACACTCTTTTCACAACTTCGTAAAAGAAGCAAAGGGAAGAAGATCGAGGAGGAGATTTTGTTTTAGTTGTTTTAGTGTAGATTTCTCTGTTTCAATACCCCCCAAAAAGTGAGTCGAGTTGTCATGAGAAATCATCACAAAGTGAATTCGTTGCTGATAGTCTTCTTTTTGTGATAAAAAGGGTCATCATGTTGTATGTTACAAATACATTATTCTCTATGCATGATATTTATACTGATTCGTATTTTGGTTTGATGAAGCGGTCAACGAGGTGGAGCTGCTTCCATCCCAGGTTCAAGACAAGGTTGTTTTAAGTGAGCTTTGCTTTATCTCTCAAATTGAAACTCTCTTATCTCTCAAGTGCTTTTATACTAAATGTGACTTCAATTTTTAGGTGTGGAAACCGTATGTCAATATATCGTCACAATGTTGTCGTCGGAACATTATCTAATCGTAATTCCTTGATACAGTTGGTCACATCGCCGAGAACTGTCAAGCTCCGGGAAGACTCTGTTACAACTGCAGGTAGGTCCAAGTGATCTCGCAATGAGATATTTACGAGACGCTTATATCGATGACTGGTGTTTAGAGAACCCGGACATGAGTCTACTGCCTGTCCTCAACCCAGATCCACTGATGGTAAACAATGTTACGCTTGTGGTGGTGTCGGTGAGTATCGCTTTGGCACACTCCGGAACCTTTCCCTTGCAGCTTCGTCTTGAGGATTCGCTGATCTGTATTTACGTAGGTCACGTCAAATCGGACTGTCCTTCCATGAGAAACAACTTTGGTGGTCCCGGTCAAAAATGCTTCAAATGTGGTCGAGGTGGTGAGTGTGGTCTCCGTATCGCCAATCCCGCCAGATATTACATCGTTTGCCTTTACATACAGCATCGAGATATAATGCTGATTCTGCTCATTTGTCATCTTCAGGTCACATTGCTAGGGAATGTCAAGCTCCTGGTGGAATCGGTGGTGGATTCAGAGGACGAGGAGGATTCAACGGTGGTTTCGGTGGTCGACCCAGACCCCCTCCTTCTAACCCAGACGGTACCCCTGTCAAGTGCTAGTGAGTGACTCTAATCTCTAGCTGATATGCTGTGTGGCTCCCGTTCACAGATACCACCTGAAAATGCGCTGAACTGCTCAATAGCCGATGCAACGGTGAAAATCACCTTGCTAGAGATTGTCTTGCTCCTAGAGACGAAGCTGCCATCCTCGCTTCTAAGAAATGTTACAAATGTCAAGAGACCGGTCACATTGCCAAGTAAGTCCCCTTTTTACATTTATTGTGTAATTACGACTGACATGATAATTCGTGACATCTTAGGGATTGCACCAAGGAAGACCTCCCTGTTGCCGAGTAAATGGATCAGATCTTGGTCTTGTCATTGTCGTATTACCTAACATGTCTATCTTGTTTCGGATATCTAATGTTTAACATGCAACTGACTACAACCTCTTTGTCTGTTACCTTGGCTATCTGTTTTCCATTCATAACTCAGCATGGGGGATGAAGCTTCCACGAGCATTTATCTTTGGCAAGCCAATTGACCCTTTTCCGCCAGATACTATTGCTACAAAATGGTGGTGACCATGTACTGATGTCTTCATCGTCGTTTAAGGTGGTGAGGATCACGAGGTATTGATTTGGCGGCAAAGGTATCCTGTTGGGCAGTGATCTTGAGATACTTCAAGCGCACTGTCTGAAAAGACGGCGACATCAAATACATTCGATGCATATCACGACCATTCAAGATACACGATACAATACAATAACAAGGGAGGTGAGTATCCCCTCAAATCTCGAGTAGAAGTGCACACTCCATGCATTGGGCTACATACAAGCCATATTTGTTCCATTCAGGCTCTTGGTGATTTATAATTGCCATCAGAATCTCTCTCGCGTGGGTTATCATCCTCCTTCGGAAGAACACATTCTGATTTAGCATATCGAACGATATCCTCGACGAATTTATCGAATGCCAAGCTTGGTTCTGTACCGGGAATTGAATCGAAATCATATTAGCGAACTGTCAAATATTTTACACATAGATTCGGTTTGATGATGAATGGATTTCAAGTAGCATGACTGATGACTGAAATACTCACTCGCCATTTTCGCGTCCATCACCCTTGCTTACGATCACACCATACCATGTATTCCGAGCCAAGATGTCGTGACTTGGATCTGAATGAGTGATAATACAACATGGATCATCCTTTCCATCGATGTATTCCTGCCCTATATGAATAACGATTTCTTAGTGTCAGATACCTGTTTGTACACTCGCTTATATTCGTACTCTTACAATGTTGCAACACCTTGTTTAAACAACTTACACATGGTATATTCGTAACCGACACCATCTTTATTGGGCATCCGTTAAGGCTGTGTCTACACCAGTGAACATGTCCAAGCCGGCAGCCGCGAATCCTTTGGTAAACTTATCATCGAACGAGTCATCACTGAGACTCCCCTTTATACTATCACAGCCATCAAAATCCAACACACAGGTACATGGCAGAAGTATCCGACCTTTCGGTTGAAAGGGTCACTATTGAGACCAATGCAGCCAAGCGAATATGATAGCTGCCAAGCTACACTGGAATCCCATCAATACGGTTAAGGGATCGATGTCCAACTGGCTTCATCATGCCCTACGACCGTAGAAAAGAACAGAACTTTGACCATCTATTAAGATGCATAGATATAAGACCGTTTGGCTCTGTCATACGGGCAGTATCTAATCACTGTTTTCTGATCACTATCTGAGTATGATAAAGTGGTCTATGGAGATGAGCTCATAACATTGAATGATCAACGATCTCAGCGTAAGATTGGATATTTTTCACAAGATTAGCTTTCGTGACCTTGAATGATTCACCTTTCTTAGGAGAATACAACCCGATAGTGTTCATTTGCCGAAAGCAAACCGTTTAGCTTTTTTTTACTATCAAAGTCAGACACCTGAAACGTAAAGATAATCATTTCGATGGATGAACAAAATACAAATGTAACTTACTTTGCATGCGAGGATGTTTCATCCTCAATTTTGGTGACAGCGTACCGCGATTCTTTACTAAGATCACTACCTCCATCTTGAAGTTTATGTTTGGTCAGAATGCAAAGTGGACTTTTCTTTGCATTCTCGATTATACTCCCTGTTTCGATATCTCCTGCCCTTAGCTGTTTATTCATAGCAATCCCAGAACATAAAGAGGTCTTCGGATGTAGGCTGTGGACCCACAGATATTGTCTGTGTCTGTCACCGAATTGCAATGTGTTTCCTTTCCTGTGAACATTCTAAGCCCATCTGCTGGAGTGCATTTCTTCCGAATGATTTATCTGTGATACACTCATTATCGTCCAGCTTCAGTGCAGCGACTTCGAACCCAGCCATCCACCTATAAGTGATCGTAATATTATTCTGTGATCTCAATTACGGAACAGCCCAAGTAGGAACTCACCAATCTTCTCCTGACATGGAGTAATCAGCAGGCATATCCGCATCAAAGTTGTTAGGTCCCTTGACCCATTCTCCTTTGGTAAGATCAAAAAGATTAAAATCTGCAGATAGGGTCGTATCCCTTTTTCGACTTGGTCCATGCATATTTGAGACCAGATGCTGCATTGTATTTGGATTCAAATTTACTATTGCTGCTGCGGCTGCGGTGAACCAATCACCTCCAAGTCGTTTAGCTGTAAGTGTACGTGTCAGTACCAGACAAGTCAGATTTAAAATAACAGAAAGCTTGTGCTCAAATTCATATGTAGGAGTTTACCGACCTAGCTTGATATCCTTATTTGCGGGACCTCGTAAAGGCCATAAAGATGCGTAATCCCTCTTGTTCAAGTATTGTTTGTTGTATTACTGTTGACGATCGGAGTCGCCAAACCGATAGTGGCAGCAGTGAGCCAGGCGAGTACTACAAGAGACTCAGCGATCAGAGAAAATATGCTCTTTTCGCCTAATTACAAATACCTACAGCTGATAAGTATGTACTTTGGAGACATGTTAATGTGACATATTTCAGAGAAGTCCGATTCGACTATGTTCCAGTATGATTGACGGCTGTTTTGTTATTATACGTATATACAACGTGCTGTGTACAATCTGGTCGGAATTGACGTCTCATTCCCAAATCCGTGCTAGTTATATACCATTTCATTTTATCCTCCTTTTAAAGGAGACTTCCCTTTCTACCCAAAAACGAAATCAAAGAGATATCAAAGGTTCAAAACTATTCGAGTATCGCTATCGTGTCAGGAGGGGCGCCATCATTATATGTACCCGTAGATCCTTTATGCTTCGGTCGGTGTCAGTAGTATAATTAACATTACTCCTCAATGATGCTTTCAGATAGTACCACAAGACTTGGACCCTGTGTTTGATTACACACGTTCAATCAACAGAAGAGAAGTTTTTGAGCATATAGCTCAAGTCAGCTAAAACGTGACCCGCGTTGAGTCGCAAGGGGGTCATTTTCCTTATCTGTGGTCAGAGTCTCGTTGCAAATGAATTGGCAGGAAGTAGAAACCCCGTTCATACGGGATAAGGTTTGACACCTACTGGACGCCGGACGCTTTTTCTTTCTGCTTGACCTCATATCTTCCTACAATGCATGATTGACACTAAGTTAATTTTCTTCATTTGTTCCCCTTGACGATCTTGCTTTCCTGCCTCAGAGCATAACCTGTCCACGACTAACAATCAAGGAGAGAAGAGATCAGCATCCCGCTCATAATCTTTTGCTTTGTAGATTGCACCAGCAAATGGTAATATGCATAACTCACCTCATCATACAAAGCAGTTTTCAGTCCTTTACCTTGTTTCTCTTTTATCAATTCATTAGCTAACCAACCTATGGCAGCTGTCATTCCACTTCCACAAGTGAATACGGTTGTCCTCTGATTGACTATCAATTTATCTAGTTCTTCTTTTCCACCTACGGCATCCTCAAATACTTTTTTCAGTTCTTCAATTGATTTGAAAGATGAATAAGGGAATTTATCGTTTGCTCCTTGAAGATATGAGGGGAAAGGTAATGAAAGTGAGTTTGGTATATGCCCAGATGATAATCCAGGTCTGGGTTCAGGAGCTTCTCCTGTAAACCTTGGTCTGGGTCGATGATCCAATACCACGTCAGACGCAGTATCGCTTAAAGGTTTCTCTGAATTGGCAACTATCTGTTCGTAGGCTACATACAAAGGAGGATCATTGTCAGCCTCGTGCTCAGTAATGTTTGACTTCAAGGCATCAGTTGTCGATGGTATGGTTCTTACAGGAGGGGTTTCGAAGACTTGAGATGGCGGAACAATGTTCAATCACTTACACCTAACCCAGTCCTCTTTCAGACCTTTAGGCGCTCTGTATTGACTTTCATGCAGTGTTGGTTTAACTTCTCCAGTTTCCACTTCGTATCCTTCTTCGATCCATCTTGGTAAACCACCATCTAGCACAGATACATTCTCATGCCCAAAGGCTGCGGTCATAAGAGCAAAAATCAGCTTACGGGCGTATGGGTGGATTTTGGACAGATTGACTTACCTTTGAAGGTATATAAAGCTCTTGGGCTTGAAAAGATACCGATTGTATCGTACAAAATTATATGATCATCATTCCTTATACCGAGTTTACCTAATTATTCAAGGATAAGCTTATGCATTGATGGATTCAACCACAGAGTCACTCACGGACTTCTTCAACAAACCTCTCTGGAGTAGGTAACATGTGAGTCAGACTTAAAGGGTTCTTGTCCACTTCCAGTTCTGCAACCTCGTCCAAATCGAATCGTTTGGCCTTTGGTATTCTTGGTCCGGAGAGGTATTCGCTCAAAGCTGATCGAGTTGAATTTGGCATATGCCATGATACATCCAGTGGGAGGGTTGTATTCTGCCATGATCAAGCGATTAACCCGATTCATGCAGCACGCTTTTAGCTGAACAGAGGGGAATGTGACACGTTGACTTACCTTTGGTAGATCTTGATATTGTTCAGGGGTGATCAATAATGGTACTCTAGCGATGCTAGAGGTATGCAATGATCGTCTGGCCAGAGCTACTTTACTGATGGCTGGGAATCTCATCTTGGATATCCTTTATTTATGCAATGGTGTCACAAGTATATGCGATATGGGAAGCAAGGAATGTTATATTTGTCCACTGTTAATAAGATCATCTCAACCGGCGGTTCATTCATTCATGTCACGTCATATTCACCGAAAAACGGTTATATCCGCTTATAAACTGACACCGAACGAAGAGGTCCCGTTTTTAGCATATTTGAATGTAGACATATTACATGAAAATATAGGTATCGAATCAATAATGCGTGGTATATACATACACCTGGTTCTCCTGGTGTCCCCTCATATTGTCGCCCTAGCGATCAACAGAAAAATATGAACACTAATACATCCCTTTCACCCGTCCTTCGCCTTTTATGTCATTTATCTTGACCCATCTCACTTTTCCTCCACCTTCAAAGACTTCATCTTTCTCGCCTTGATCAGTCCCGGTTTCTCTGAGGATCTTCATGAGACTTCTAGACTCGTAGGCTGAAGTTTCTTCAGATGTAGTTCCAACTGTAATATGCAATACTTCTCTCACATCAGCCGGTAAAACACTCTCCAAATCAGGAGCATCATTTTCCCGTTCTGTTTCCATGGTCGAGGGTTTATCGTTCGGGTTTGGTAGAGGTCGCAGATTTGATAAAGCCAGAGTCATTACTCTTTGATCCCAGATCAAATGAGTTAAATCAAATTTCCATAATGTAGAATATTTCATTTCCGCTAATATCTTACATGTTTCCCATAGTCTCTTCTGCGGTCCCTCTTTCTCTCCAGCACCGTTTGCGGCCATTTCCTCATGCTCCAAAGAGACATTCTTCTCGTGTGAGATGGTCACATGAGGTTTTGATGTGATTCGATCTTGTGATTTTATTGCCTCTAAGACCGATTTAGCTGATTGAGTGTTGTCGTCTTCTGGTAAGGTTGATAGGATCTCTTTCATCATGATTGAGAGATCGATCTCAGGTGCTAAACCGAAATACCTGATTGGTTTGCCAACTTTAGCAACAGCATGATAAGGGGTCGTTATCTTGTACTCAGTTGCACTGTCTAATGCATTATCAAGGTCTTCTCCACTTGGTTTTGGTATTCCAACGATCTTCACTAAATCATCTACAATCTTCCCCAGTACGCCTCTCGGAGAATCGAGTACTTGGACATCGATGAATTCTTTGAACAGCGACGGATCGGGAGAAGTGAAGTTTCGCAGGAATTGTCCGACTACAGCCTCGTGCTCTGCGTCAACCGTAGGATCGGGTCGTAACGTTTGATGATTATCTCCTCGAGATACTACTCTTTCAGAGCAGATTCGCAGGAGTCGATGATATGGTTGAGAGGAGATATCCCATACTATCCCGATTAAACGAAGATCGTATTTTTGGAGTGGTTTTGACGATGCGATTGCTGAAAGCTCTTCATAGTGTTTTGGAATATGGTTGTTTCTGGAAATAGAAGATGTACTTAAGCTAGACTCCTTTTTATGACTTGGAGAGCTCACCTGTCTGCGTAAACAACATCTTCTTTTTGCAAGAGAGCAGTGATGTTCTTGATGAATGTTGGAGCAGTACGTTTGGTGGTCACATCATCGCTTTGAGTATGACCTATTCCGAGCAATTTCGATAAAGCGACTCCAAGAAGTGTTTTACCTATATCTCACAACTTTAGCTAAACGGTCCGGATAGTATTTTGGTCTTCACCAAGCTGACTCACCACAACCTGGAACAGCTATAGGTACAAGCAACCATTTTTTGGGCAGACCCTCTTTACTTTGTTGCTTTTCCGTTTGACCTAAGACTTTCTTACTTTTCCCTGCTCTTGCATCATCCCAAGCTTTTTGACCATCTCCTTCAATCCACGTCAGGAACTTTGACCTAACCCTAACTACACCTTTATCGTAATTATCAAACAGATTGGGTTCCGTTTTAATCATGGTTCCGACCCATTCTGCGTACACCCCAATTTCAGGTCTTTTGGTTTTTGAACGCACTTTCTTCCATATAGCTGCTATATCTTGAGGTTCCGATGTATCTATTAAAGGAAGCATTACCCTAGTAACTTCTCTCCACTGTCTATAGAGTAAATACGGTTCGTCGAATTTCACTTTGAAGAAAAAAGGTGCTCCGGGTCTGTAGGGTGGTTTACCTTCTTTCAATTCTGGTGAAGTTTTCTTGACTGTACATCGCACGACAAAGCCCTCGATCATATCTCCTTCCCATGAACCAGTTCTGGCGACATCGTCTGTAAATGCTTTGACTTCATCCAGAGTTTGAAGCTCAACGTATTTAGTTTGGATGAAACCGAATTCTTCCGCAAAAGCCTTGACTTCTGTGGGAGAGGAAGTAGAGAAATGAGGAGTGTTATGATTTAATCCGTGTAAATGCAGGCCGGTCCAGTGTGCTGGTGTAGCAATGACGTGTTCTTCGAACGAGTCGTCGCATAACTTTTGGCGAAGTGATCAGTGGGAGCTTGTTACTATCGCGCATCAGGCTTGAAAAGCTCACTTCCAATACAGCAGTCATGTTGCCATCCCAGAGCTTTTTCGCCAATTCAGCTTCAGTTTTTCCCTGTGTGGCCAAGGTTTTCTTGACCCATTCTCTGCCTACGGCAGCATGTGCTTTTGCTTCATCGTGTTCCTCCTTCTCAGCCTTCATCTCCTTCTTCACGTCTTTTTGTTTCATCTTATCCTGCAAAGATATTTGGGCGATCCCGTCTGTAAGACCTTGTTCCGGCGATTCGGTAGTTGTTCCTAAAGAATGTTTGGAAGCGACGATCAAGTGAGAAGGGGATAAAGCTGATATCAGTATCAGACACCCATTGGACTTCAAGGTGAGGTGATAGGGAGGTTCGGTGTGTATCTTCATTGCTGACCACTATATTCAGTTCGAGTTAGCTAAAACTGAACACATAAAATGATGAGGTGCATTGGTAAACATACATTCGTCCATTCTACTTCATCAACATTGAAGAACTTATCATAACCTCTAGCTATTATCCTATCGTTTGGTCTCTGACACTTATCTCCCGAGCTGTTGATTTCCAATGGAAGTGGATCTCCCTCCTCCACTTGTTCAGTGAATAGACCTCTTGCTAAAGTTGGAAACGGATTTTGAGCGTTGAAATACATGTGTTCAGTCATTTTCCAACTTGTGATTTTCCTATCCCTAAAACCAGAAGTCGAGCTGCTTGATTCACCATTGTTGACATATAAAGATGCTGGATAGATATGAACGTTTGCTCGGACAGCTTTGGGATTGGTATCCCGCAGATCTCGAAGGGAAGTGAGAAGAGCAGGGATGGATTCTGGATGTTTATCTGTTGACATATTTGATTCTCTTAAGAAGAGACTTTCACACGCAGGCAGCCAGACGAGAGTACGAGTCGCTTCTTGATGTCTCTATCTCTGCACGATGATGTATATGATAGATCGTTCTGTCGAGTCGAGATTGATTGATTGATTTCATAACATTATCAGTATTTCTTCACAGTTGACTGTCAAAAGAACACCTCCCCTCCACCTTTACCGGAGAATTGCTTCCATGTCCGCTTTCCAAGTGTGGCCATATGTTTCCCACGTGGTGTCCATAAAGGATGTATATAGGCTCGTGCGTTTGCGAGTTATCCGTAACTTCCACCCCTTTCCTCTCACAGACTATCTCATCATCCCCCTTTCCTACCTTTCCTTCTCCCTCTCTTTTGCATCTCTTTCATCTCTCTCTGTCTCGACCCTTCCCCCCTCCTCATCAGCAGCTATCACTCTCGCCTACACCCATGAGCTATACTCAGTAAATCGCGCTCTTCACGAGTGAGCTTATAAAGTATTCACACCGATAATTCAAGCGCAACTGAAAGCGATCATTCAATCAATTACTGTGCCAACCCATTCTTCGCATTCATCCCACCGATAGTATCAAAGTGGGAGAAAACGTTTCGTATCCTCACCTAAGTTCTCTCAATGAACGACGAAGGATACACATCTACACAACATCTTGGATCGACATCTCAACCGCATATCTTATCTACAAACGTAATCCCGACCACTGGCGGAATACAGAGTTCCTTGGGAAATACCGAAAACGATCGAAATACTCCTCGTACGACTAGAGGAAGACAGAGACGACAGTCAGAGAACGAACAGCAAGGGATTGGATCACACAGCAGCACTACACCAAACCTCACACGTCGATCAGCCAGATTATCAATCAGTGGTAATACCGCTTCCTCAGCTGCAGAATTGCCCGGTCCAAGCTCCAGCAACAAGGGGAAGAAGAGGGTTCACATCGAAGAAGAATCCACAATAGCGGGAAGTAGCACGAAGAAGTGAGTCTCGTTCTATCCTGCTAAACCCTTGTAATACATATACTCAGAAAGAGAAAAATGAGTCACACTGCTTATTCGACCTCATACTCGATGTGGATGTTGTCGAAGGGCAATGAAAGGAGGCACTCTCATATGATCGAATCATAAATCATTCACATCCCGTCATTCAGCGAATTCACTGTCTCCGTAAATTCTGGCTGACAATATATATTTCACTTTCCTCCTCATATTCACCTTCTACGTCCTCTCTCTACCCAAACGATCAGATCTCGACCCTCGTTGACCAATCCTGCTTCCTCATTAAACACAAAGGAAGCACCAGCAACTCCCACACATTCCGATAGAAAGGGCAAGAAACGAGCAACACGATCTCCCTCGCCCGCCATTACCTTTGATCCCCTTACATCATCCGGAAGATCCGCTATCAAAGGTGCAAAGAGAGCGTCGATTACTTCTACCGGCAGTGCGCGATACGATCTAAGACACAAGTCCGAAGAAGAAATTGAAACTTCTCCGTTAGACGTCACTTCAAAAGGGAAGGGAAAAGCTAAAGCGGCACAAGCTAAAGGAAAGGAGTCAGCTAAAAAAATGCCCAAGAAGGCGATGTAAGTGAAAAATCATACCGTCTGGGAACACGACTGAATATTCCTTGCGTATATAGTTCTAAACAAAAACGAACTACCGCAGGACCTCCCAGTGAGAGGAGCAAAAAAGGCGACAGCTGTAAGTTGAAGGCCTCCTGGTTGTTTGATCCACTGCTCATGTCATTGTAGCTGCTAGACACCTTGTCGACGATCACATGGACGAAGACGACTCCGCTTGGATAGACGAACCGAGCGGATCTCTTCGCGGCGGGGCTCTGTCAGGTGCCGGCGCTGATGAAGATGACAATATGGAAGGCTCTGACCATGACGATGAAGACGACGACGAAGAAGACGACGACGACGATGACGAGGAAGGTGTTAATGCTACCGAAGGAAACAGAGGGGGATCAGGTTCAGGTGGAAACGCTTACGATCGACTCTCTCGTCTTGCCAATGAGACCGGTTTACACCTTGATGAAGCTACAGCCGCCGCCATTTTTGGCGGAGGATTCCGTGCTTTTGGCGGCATGATGTCTGGTCTTTCGAACCGTTTCAAGAGACTCAAGAGTAATCTACAATCGAAGAAGGTTGCCACTCGATTGAATGCATTGAGAGAATGTAGTGAGTTGCTCTTGGTCAGCAATGAAGATACTCTCGGTGGTTCATTTTCTCCAAACTCTTTCGTTACCGAGTTCATCGCTATTCTCAAGGGCAAACCCAACATCGACGTCAACCAAGATAGTGGAGACGAGGATCAGGGCTTAGACGATATGGACGAAGATGCTCAGCTCGCTGCAGCTCTTGCTATGAGCTCAGGCGGGATGATGCCTTCTATGGGCGGAGATGAAGATGACATGGAATGTCAACTGCTCGCTTGTAGATGTCTCGCCCATTTGATGGAGGCACTTCCAGGTTCTGGGCATACTCTAGTTCATCTCGGCGCTGTTCCTGTTTTATGTTCGAAACTTGCAGAAATCACCTATATCGAGCTGGCTGAACAAACTTTGAGCGTGAGTTCGCTATTTGTCATGCCTAGAAGAACAGGTTACTAACGAAGAACATAGACTCTGGAGAAGATCTCAGCAGAGTATCCCGCAGCTATAGTTCGAGAAGGTGGTCTTGGTGCTCTCCTCAACTATCTTCCGTTCTTCTCTACAAATGTGCAGAGAACGGCGGTAACTGCAGCTGCAAATTGCTGTCGGAATATATCAAACGAACACTATGCCAGAATCAAAGAAGTCTTCCCGACTCTTCGTGATACACTTGGATCTGGAGATCAGCGACTGGTCGAACAAGCTACTCTTGCTGTTGTGCGAACCATCGAGTCGTATCGACATAATGCCGAACATCTGGAGGGTCTGCTTGAAGTTCCAACCGTAGCAGCCATCAACGCTCTTCTCATGCCTTCCGGTGGATCACCTCTGGTTTCACCATCCACTTACACACACCTTCTGAAAGCTCTCACTACGTCTGCTCGAGGTTCCGCCAAAGTTTCGCTCGCTTTCCTCGAGGCTGGCATGACCAGTACTATCTATCAGATCCTCACTGGTGTTCTACCTCCATCGCATGATGAGGATGAACAGGGTGCTTCATCCGGTGGTCAAGGTCTCGCTGGAGGCATAGCCGACATGGCCGTCCTGCAAAACCTGGCACATCGACCGAAGGATCAGGTTGAGGAGGCTCTGGCTCTTATATGTGAACTTCTCCCTCCAACCCCCCACGATGGTGTGTTTGACCTCAAGGGCTATACCGAAAAGAGCCTGGGAAGGATTAAGAAGGGAAGAAAAGCCGATCGATCGGACCGGCCTAACGCGCCTAGACGAAGCAGTAGAGTTGCTGAAGCTGTTTCTGGTACATCAACTGGTCCAAGCACACCGTCTGGCAACAATGCTCCTCTTCCCAGTGACTTCGCGACGCCTACGGCCGGATCCTCCTCGAATCGAGAAGCTGCTATTCTCAACGCGGTGAAAGACACGAACAACCAGATGGATCAACGACTAGAACTCCTCAAATCTAACCCTGAGCTCATTGGAAAATTCATAAAAGCTGTTGTACCAGTCCTAGTCGATGTCTATGCTGCTTCGGTTGTGCTTCGAGTTCGAACAAAGGTTTTGACGGGATTAGTCAAAGCGATCGCTTTTGCTGAACCAGATCAGCTCAGGACTACCCTTAAAGTGAGTTTATGACATAACTTCATCATCCTCACTGATGACTTGCAGTCCGTTCCCATGGCCAGTTTCCTTTGTGCGATCATTTCGTCGAAAGACAATGCAGGTTTCGTACAAAACGCCTTACAACTCGTCGAACTTTTGGCCACTAAGCTTCCTGAAGTATATCAAGCCTCTTTCCTCCGGGAAGGCGTCGTGTTCGAGATCGACGCTCTTGCTGACCAGGAAATGGCGAAGGATAAAGCAGCTAGGGAGGCTGCTTTAGTCAAGAAAGAACCCGAGGAAGGGGATCAAAACACAGCTGAACCTTCCACTAGTGTAATCAACGATACAAGTGTGATTCCCGACGAGCTCAAACCACTCCTCTCTTTGGCTGGCCTGTCAGGTGGCATATCACTTCTCTCCGAGCATCCAAGCGGACCTTCCATTCCTAAGCGATCTTCAGGCTCATTTCTGGACCCCAGTGACTCCAACATAGTGCGAGCTCGTGTTCTACAAGCGAAAAAAGTCTTTGAAATCGGTGGTGATCATCACCAAGCCGCATCTCAAGTCCTCGATGAGATCAGTGTAATGGTACAAAAGCTTTGTCGTACTAACGCAAATGAAGCAGAACTTCGCGACACCCTGCGAGACATCGCGTCAAGATTCTCTAATGTCGATCAAGCCTTGTCAAGCTTCGAGCTACTCAAAAGTGGCCTCGTTGACGGTCTGCTTGAATTCGTAGACATAGATGGCGAAGTCATATCATCTGATAGAAGACCTATGTTTTTCGAAGTCTTCTCCGACACCTCTCTATCCAACCCATCCCCTCTTACTATGCTTGTCAAGCGTTTGCACGAAAGTTTGGGTCGACTCGAGAATTTCGATGTTGAAATCGCTTTTGGCGGAAACACCGACACATCCAGACCATCGGCATCTACTCTAAGCCGGACCATGCGCATCAAGCTACAAGCTGAAGAAGGAGAAGATGTACCCAAACAAGTCAATACGCTTAGCATCACTATACAAGCTATCGCATCCATGCAAGCTCTGCACGACTACTTGCGGCCTCGAGTTGCAGATGGAAATTACGGGTCCGGATTATCAAGAATGTTCGCCGCTTATGCCGCTGGTATGCCCGGAGGTGGTGGCAGCGCGACATCGAGACTGCTATCGGCTCTCGCTGCGGGTAGTGGCCCAGGAGGTTCGATAGGTGGACCTGCTGGTTCCCCCTTCACTGCTACTGGGACCGCAACAATCGGAAATCCGACAACGGCAGAGAAGAAGGCAGATGACGATGTCCAGACAACTGATAAACCAGAAGATGGGGACAAAGCAGAAGCATCTATTGCCAAACCTCAACGAAGACGAAGTGCAAGACTTAGCGCACAAGGTACCGGTGAATCCTCCGCTTCCATTACTGCTCTCGGACCCGTGACATCAACGCCTCCACCTACCGTCGAAGCGGAAACAGCTGGACCTTCGATCTTACCTGCTATGCCTTTGGGGATGGACTTCGATGAAGACGACTATTCTGGGGAAGATGATTACGATCATGAGGTGAGTAGTCTTGAAGCACATCTCATGCCCGATCCTCACACTTATCTTTCGTTCTAGGTCTTTGAAGAAGAACTGGAGGAGGAATTGGCTAGACCCGCAGACACGATTGTCAATATGTCTGTTGCAGCTGGTAAGTCAAATTCTGTCTGGTCGTATCGCAGGATCAAATTAACGGCCTAAGCAGATGGCTCTCGAGTCGAAGCAAAAACTCCAGACGGTACGCGCGTCGCGACTCCCCAGCAACACCTTCCTGCGACTGGCGCTGCTACTGGTTCTTCAGTCGGTGGCTCAGGTACACCCCGAGGATCCTCTTACGCAGGAGCAGTGAAGACTGCGCCGTCAGATTGGCATTTAGAATTCAATATCAATGGAAACAAGCTGTCTTTAGACGACACTCTCTATGGTGCTGTGCACAGAAACCGAGGAACTGCATTCAACGTCAATTCAGTCGATTATGGTGGAATTTACCATATGCCAGTGACGATTAAATATAGAAAGGTGGAAGGTCCAGCCAAGACAGGTAAGCTTACTTATCTGCCCCGTGACGCTATCCTCTCTGACCTTTACCAGATGCTCCGGTCGAAGCTCCTTCTCCCGCTTCTGTTACCAGCACATTTCCTGCGGGTCTCGAGCCTGATACCCCTACATCCAAAATTCTTCGACTTCTACGAGTCGTACATAACCTCACCGTAGAAGGCAAGGATGTCATGGGGACTGCAGATGGCTTACTTGATGAAAATCTGTTCGTCAACAATAAGTTGACTGCCAAATTAACTAGACAATTAGAGGAGACTATGATTATAGCGAGGTAGGCTGCTCTTCCAAGCAGTGTGATAGGAGCGAAGCTGACGTCGTTTTCAACGATAGTGACTGTTTGCCAGAATGGGCTGTCGAACTGCCAAAGCACTTTTCCTTCCTATTCCCATTCGACACACGTTACAACTTCCTTCGGTCGACTGCTTTCGGTTATGGCCGACTTATTTCCAGATCTCAACAAGGCGGCGGTAACTCAAGGAACACTCGTCGGGATGATGTCTCTCACCTGGCTAGATTGGTACGGCAAAAGGTCAGGATATCACGATCACAACTATTAGAATCCTGTGCCAAAGTATTAGAGTTATATGGAACATCAACTGGTATACTTGAAATCGAGTATTTCGATGAGATCGGTACAGGTCTAGGACCAACTTTGGAGTTTTATTCTCTTGCAAGTAAAGAGTTTGCCAGGAGAAACTTGGGTATATGGAGAGATGAAGATGAGAGTAAAGAAGGAAATTACGTCTTCCATCCGAAAGGCCTTTATCCTGCTCCCTTGAGCACCGCAACAAGTGGATCCGAGTGAGTGACAGATCCTCTCATCAGTATACTTGGCTGATATGTTTCGCATTAGCAGCTCGAAAGTCTCATGGTATAAAACTCTCGGTTTATTCACTGGTCGAGCTTTACTTGATACAAGAATAATCGATGTGAATCTTAACCGAATTTTCTTGAAGTTGATTTTGGGTCAACCTGTCAAAAAATCGATTGCGACCCTTAAGGTAGGCTCTTTCAATTCTTGAGATGGGTTGGTATAGTGTAACTGATCCAGGATGATCTGTCAGGCTGTGGACACTGCCCTCGCTCGCTCGTTGGAGAGATTACAAGGTTACCTCTTTGCTAGAAAGGAAATCGAGGCTCTGAAACTCGTGAGCTGGCCGCTCATTGGTAGGAAGGAAAAGCTGACGGCATATTCATAGCCTGCTTCTTCAAGACGAAACAAACTCGCCGCTCTCACAGTCGGAGGCGCTAAATTGGCCGATCTCTCGCTCGACTTCACTTTGCCTGGATATAACATCGAACTCGTTCCCGGTGGATCACATATCGATGTAGATGATTCTAATCTGGAAGAGTATCTCGAGAAAGTCCTTGAAGTGACTCTGGGAGTTGGAGTAGAGAAACAAGTCCGAGCATTCCAAGAAGGTAAGCTATAACGTGGCTTTCGACCGCGTTACTACAGCTAAATATGCCTGAAATAGGTTTCTCGATGGTCTTCGCAGTCAAGGACATGAGAATCTTTTCACCCGATGAACTAGGGTTGTTGTTCGGTAATGCGGAAGAAGATTGGTCCAGAGAAAGTGAGTCAAGCGATCACCGAATCATTATGATCAATGCTGATGTGGGCATCTTTCAGCCCTCGAACAATCCCTCAAAGCCGATCACGGATACAACCTTGACTCTCGAGCCGTTCAAAATCTATTAGAAGTGATGGTTGGATATGATAAAGAGCAAAGAAGACAATTCCTTCAATTGTGAGTAGCTTCAAGCTTTCGTCTTCATTACGCATTTGATGTTGACCTGTGTGTCCTATCAGTATCACCGGTGCTCCCAAACTTCCAATCGGAGGATTTAAGGGTTTAACACCACCATTCACGGTAGTTAGAAAGCCTCACGAGCCACCTTTTAAAGCAGATGACTATTTGCCCAGTGTAATGACTTGTGCACAAGTGAGTCGTCGCATCATACACTTTACACTTGTTTCTACCTTGTGAGGTTGAATACTAACCTAACCTCGATGTAGTACCTCAAGATGCCAGATTATTCCACCAAGGAAGTTTTGGCTTCCCAAATCGAAAGAGCGATATTAGATGGTGGAGGATCGTTCCATCTTTCTTAAGACTTTCTCATTTCCACATTTCATCCATAGCATATGTCGTGTCCATTCTCTCACATTTTCAATTCCACGTATCACACGACAATTGTTCCATGATTCCGTTTCTACGATACATTTTCAACATAAATCCCCCTTTCTCGTCCCTGCCCGTTTCCTGTTATCTCCCGCGTCCGAACCCTTTTTTCCCTAGGCCCAACTGATTTGTTACGATTGATCATCATGATGAAGGAATGAAAGATGCTGTGTAGAGTAGAGTCAATCAAAGTAAAGCATGTCTCTTTCTGTCTCTATGTATCAATGTGACTTATAGCATTAGCTTCTGCGTCTGTAACTGATCCGGGTTATATGTCAAAACTGTGATTTTGGTCGGCCCGGGTATCCACCTAGTATCCACCTGATCCACTTTTTAAACGCGAGCAGATGGATATCCCCCTCATTGAATTCATGCATGTTACACTACTTTCCCTTTCGTTTCATTGACGATATTGGAACTAGATTATCAATCATTATATTAAGCATCAATCTGCTCGTTATCAATAGCAACAACATCAAGATAATCTGCAAAAAAGGGAAGCGGATTGTGGGAGACAATGCCTTTTCAAACGGGTCCGAGAAAAGCAGAAAAAGATGAGAAAGGGAATACTGTTTATCCATGTTTATGGGTTGGTAAGTCCATAGCCTCGCAATCCACCCAGATCATTTGTGGGATTTCCAGAGGAAGTACAATCCACTAGCTGGTGCCCACTTGAGGACTGCGCTCCTTGATTCAAAAGTCGTACCAGCTGATGCCCTTGATGACATCCAAAAGGATGCAAGAAAGCTTTTGGAACTGCTGGACATGTAAGTCTGTGTTTTTACGTATCGAGGTCCCCGGCTTCGTTCGGTTGTTCTTTCCGACTGCCGAGTACCGTTGTTGAGAAAACACAATGTTACCAACTGCTCATTGTTGTCATAACTCCTGTTAGGTTCGACGACACGAGAAGACACATGTAGGAATTACACCTTATGCATGTCCGCATTGCGACAAGAGTTTCAATCGAAGTGATGTGAGAGCAAAACATGTGTCAACGATGCACCCTGAGCGTGAAGCGTTACCTGCAGACGATGATGGGCCTCCCTCGTGAGTATGGGTTCAGGAATTCATCATTCACTGTTGATTCAAGGAGATGACTGACTCAATCCAATCTTGCAATGTTGAAATAAAACATGATATAGTAAAATACGCCGAATGTCAATTGATGAGGATTATTCAAACAGTCGACGTTTATCATCAACCGAATCTTCTAATGATCGTGATCAAAGAAGGTATTCGACATCATCAGATCATCGTAGACCTTCGATCACATCAATAGTAGAAAATCCAGGTGTCATTCCTTCATTTAATACTTTCATTTCACCTTTATCCAATACAATACCGATACCTGTACCTGTTCAAGTACCTATTCCACCATCAAATCAACCAATCACGAATCCCAGTCCCAATCCACTGGATCAGTTATGGACAACTCTGCAAGATCACAATCAAGATATTAATGGGTCGACAGGCTTAACACCAATGACAGCTGCTCTGAGTAGTCCGAATGTGGGAATGTCAAATTCAGGTCCAGCGGGAATGATGATGCCTCCTCCTCCTGCAATCAGTACAGGTACACCTTTCAGTGTCCCTTCAGTCGGTTCATCGAATTCAGGTTTCATAGATCCTGCACATTTAAGTGTAGGCACTTCCACTGGCATGTCGGGAGAGTTCAATCCAGGTGAGTGAAAAAATCGATAAATCATCTTGTGCATTGACTGATAGTTGACCGTTGAGACAGATCTTTTTGGCGGAGCTATACCATCTGGACCACCGATAGATCCATTTGATCCAAGCTGGGAATGGTTCGGACATGTTTTCGGTTGGGGTTCCGATGAGAATATTGATTTGGACATTGGACTTCAAAGTAGCATGTTTGAAAGAGGTGGTGTTGGACCGATCAGTTCAACAGATTCTTTGAGTGCAGCTTGGCTATTGTGTTCCACTCCAAGAGGGGGAAGTCCAGTGAATGGTGAAGATCCGTTCAACGTTAACGGGAAAGGAGGAAAGCCGATACTGGGTATGCCTGATCCCTTTGGTAGAAAAGAAGATAATCCATGGGTAAGTAAAGAGCATTTGGAAATCATTTAGTAAGAATTTTTTAATGACATGTTTATGCTACCTTTCAACAGCCAAGTGTATTCAAACCCAAAGTGCCCGATCGACCACTAACGTTAGCGGGAGTCAAAGCATCACCTCGCGCTTCAAGATCAAGGTTAAATCCCGAAGCGATATCAGAGACATCTAGAAATGCAATGTTATCATTGATCTATTTATCACATCAACCGCATTGGTTAATGCCTGATGTAGACGATTTCCCAGACGCTGAAACAATGTCTGATTTTGTGGATTTATATTTCGAAAAATTCCATCCACTTTTCCCTATAGTACACAAACCAACTTTTTTCAATGGAGATACACCCGCTGTTTTATTGTTATCTGTTGCTGCTATAGGAGCTACTTATGCAGATAAAGAATTTGGTCCTTTGGCAGTAGCAATGTGTGAATTAGTCAGAAGGATGATCGCTTGGATGGTAAATTCCTTTAATCTTTCTAATATCCGGATGTTTCGCTGACCTTACTCGTATATTAGAGAGGGAGTGACCAAAGAGCCAAATTCGATCGAAATACACTGTTAGCTTTCCTACTTCAAACAGCTTTGGGTATAGCTTGTGGATCAAGAGAAATGTATTATCATGCCGAAATCTTCAGATGTTCTATAGTTACTACATGTCGTCGACTTCATTTGCTCAGAGGAATCGGATCGGCAATGAACGATTTATACGCTAAAGAAGAGAATCCGACTGACGAGCAGAGATATAAAGCTTATATGGAAGATGAAACCAAAAGACGATTAGGCTGGGGTGTTTACGTGAGTACGCTCTCTCTGTCTCTTTCTCTCTCCACCCCTCTGTTGCCTGCCTTTCCCCCCCTCTATGACTCTCCTCTACCTCCTTTCTGCCCGCCTTTTAGCGACCTCTCCATCACAATAGTGTCTTCCGGTGATCATTTTGAGCTGACTCCCAACTGCTAGTACGTGGACTCTCAAATGGTCGCTTTGCTTCACATACCAGCTGTCTTCGCTGTCAACGAAGCTGGAATTCATCTCACTTGTGAAGATGTATTGTGGGAAGCGCCAGATGCCGAATCATGGGCAGCAGCAATTGCGAATGGGGAAGCATTGGATCCACATACCACTCGACCCAAATTCCTTAAATTGTTAGCGAAATCCTTATCGGGCGAAGATGTCGGGGAAAGATTGGACGATTTAGGTTGCGCCATTATATCGCTTACGGTTTGGCGGTGAGTGAATACTATATGTCTGATTTGAAATATACTAACATATACTCACTGCGATAGGATGCTACTGGATCAACAAATGTTGCAAAAAGCTTTAGGAGTCGGATTAACAGATAACGGAATGGATAAACCTTCATATACACATGAGGCTCATGTCTTAGAAACGTGAGTCCAGTATCGTAAAACCAACGCACCTCATATGAAGTGGTAAAGCTGAGAGATGAACTTTGGAAAACATTAGCAAACCCGCCCATTTGCTACTCCGCTTAGCTCAGACGGCTTACTTATCGCCGTCACCTACACACTTGAGATTGACTCCAGCGGCATTGTACCATTCTGCGAACATTCAATTTACAAGACCTGGTTTAATGGATCGTATAAGACATGTGTCAGGTAAATATGAACCTGACATGACTACGAAAGGGTCTTTGGGCTGGCTGAAAGCTTGGATGAAAGATGGTAAAGAAGTCAGGAAAGTCCTTTGGCATGCAGGTGTGTTAAATGCACTTCTGGCTGAATTCTCAAGAGGGTGAGTACCGGTTTTCCCCGTTTCCACGGAAAAAATCAGGTGAAACAATGATTGGTAGCTGATTCCAACTTGTGAGCACCTCAGATCTTTCGCGGAGCTGTTTTGGACATTTGATTGTGCACTGGTAGTTTGGGCTGTAGTCAAATACGCTCCTCACCAAATAACCAATACTGGTCTGAGATCAGCTTTATTCGCTGCGAATTGTGAGTATCTCGTCAACTAGACTACATCCATCATAACATACTTCTAACGGACCCCTTTGTGTGATGTGTCGCTGGACAGGGTTTGATACTACTCCACCAAAGTTATGGATCTCACATGGAGGTGAAATCGTTTTCCCTTTTTTGGGTTCGTCAGCCACTTGGACCGTCTCATCTCTACTTGAATTATTCATGAATCGATTAGAATCTATGCCGTGGGGATTGGCAGTCCAGTATCGTTTAGTACTGAACACATTGCTAGAAGCTGAAAAGGCAGGTAAAGTGTTATCCGTTGATGGAGGTAGACCAAGTAAGAAATATGGCGAAGGTAAAGAGAATTATGATGAGAATGATGGACGATGATTTGCCTGAATTTTGTATTGCAGACGAAAGTCGATAAATGTTAATGATCTTCTTTTGAACTCGATTGACATAAGAATTCAGTTTAAAATTGTTGTATTTCGCATTTATCTAGAATGATGTACGAAAGGAATCACCATGCATCCCAAGAAAATCTAGCATCAGAAGGTTTGTGTTTACAAAAATGTGTAAATGGTGACGCACAACAAACGAAACAACCAGAGGCAAGCGGAAATCAAGTACGGTTAAAATGGAAAGCGGACATAACGTCTATATCGTAATAGAATCAGTGTTTACACAAAAGTTCGTTATCCTTACTCTGAATAACATCTCCTGCGAGGAGAAGGAGAGGGGAAGAAGGGGGTGGGGGGGGGACAGGTCTTAGTTATCAAACCATTTCCTAACGTTCCTGACAGGCATTTCTTCCCTATCCGATCCATCTGAAGGCATTTCCGCAATATCGCGAGCTAATCTTTCCAATCTCGATGCAAGCATAGTTTCGACCCTCTGTTCTACCTTGTCATTCGAGGAACCTACAGGAGAGCAGTATATGTAATCACAAGATGCTTTGGTCAATCTATATAACCTTGATCCTGCTATCGATGAATGTGTTCGGTATTCCACTGGTAGAGATTGTGCGAGTCGAACCGACGTCAAAGCTATTGACAGAAGTAATGTCTGATCTCTGCGAAATCAAGATGTCAGCTACTGCTGTCGCGGTCTTTGTTGCGATAATGCAGCCTAAAAAGAAGAGAGGAAGTCGGCAGAAGGCACAGAAAGTGATAACTTACAATTCATCAAATCCTGTTATGTGAGACATTTCAGGTGACAGACTTGCGGTATCCCACGGTATCAAACGGATAATAGCAAAACCGTAATGTTCCAGTGAAGCTTCAAATTTCCCTTGAGCGAATAGCCTATCGTTTCATGTCTAAGTCAGCTTCCGAGTGACATCTCCACTGTGATCGTTTGTCGTCCATCTCATCTTATGTAGGACTGAAAGAATTGATGTAGATAAAAGCTGCTCACTCATTTCCCCTGATCTGTAATACCCTAGCTTCCTGTGCAGCTTTCCTTATGACCTCCTCCTTGATAATCAGTGGCTTTGAATGCCTTTGGGATGAACCATGGAATGTCATCAAATCGTTATATCTTTCACCTAAAATCCTACCAAATATCGTTCTTCCCATCTGAGGACCGTGATTTACCCCTCGAATCAAAAGTATAGATCCAATCACGAGTATCTTCAATGAAGCGAGAGTTGTCTGGCACTTTGAGAGGAACAGTGGAAACAGGGATGAAGATGTTGGGGAGGAATGAAGATTGTGAATAAACCTGTGTCAACCGAATTAGCAACGAGATTTAGAATATGGGGATATAATCGTATACGACCCACATGTCAAGTTGAGCTTTATTGCCTTCAGCCCAACGATGTAAAGTCATATGAGGTTTGGAAGGATATGAAAACCATGTCTCCCATAATTCTTCATCTGTCAATAGTGGTACGATAGGATTTCCGACTTGACCAGGCTCAGATGAAGTTGATGACAATGAAGTCGATGATGGGGAAGAGGGAGCTTCGAGAATTTTCACTTTTGCGCAATCTATCATGGAGAATGATTTGTGGAATGATATGTCACCCTTGGTGGCCGATTTATATAATTGCGTAGTCATTGCTCAGGAATGTAGTTGAAGATGGTTATGTCTAGCGAACTGATGGGACGGTCGAGGACATTTCTCTTGAAAAGGCGATGGCGTTATATACATGTTACAGTTGAAGAACTTGATGATTGTGTTGTTCTGGCTGTATAACCATGATTCGATCCAATCACACCGAGCTAATCCATCACATCGATCTAGACCGAGTCATCGGATGATTTGTCTTGGCTAGATCAGGACGCTGTCTCCTTCTCCCCCACTTTACCCGCTTGATCGTTGAAGTCTGACTGACGGTTGATGGTTGTTCAGGAAAAGGGCGTCCTGCGGTAACGCCTCTGATAGGTGTTTGAATTGGTTGTGATTAGCATGATAAGCGGTGAGAAATGTGCATCCTTTGAAGTTGAGGTACGACTGCAGTGCATAAACCACATCAGAGGATGAGGCTTTGTCGGTGTTTTCCTTTATTCTTCACACGCTTTTCTGATCGAAAGAAAGCCACACACAATGAATGTATTGAAGAGTGGCCCTCGGATCAAACCGAATGCCGCATGTCAGCGTAAGGAGTGATGAGTAGAGAACAATATGAAAAACGCTGAAACGATGATGTGATGTGTCGATTGCCAGGTGAGTGAGTGGATTTGATGGGATCACAGAAATCACACAAAAAGATGTTAAATGTTATAATATCGGAGCAAAAGGACTGTTTCAAGGGTGCAAAGGGTGAAAACGGGAATCTTGCCTGAAGACCGAATGAATGCACAAGAGTATATATGTTAATGGTTTGGTCTAATCTTATACACTTTGCATGTTGCTGGGTCATAGCTCCCAGCTACACCTTCAAGCAAGCTTCGATAGATACGAGTATGTCTAACTACGACTAACTCGAGTACTTGGGATATCTCCGCTCTCTCGACTCAGAATATGAAGTATGCAATCTAATCAAGCGATACGTCACCATTAATTATAAATGCAGAGTATCGGACAAATTCGGTCCGGAATTGAGCCGGCCCGACAGTTCATGATTCTACTGTGGGGTAATCTACCGTTCTTTTTCGTTATGAGATGAGATGAGATGAGATGAGATGGATCCCCCCCCCCTCTATATATATACGAGTACACCACAGAACAAGTACCCACTTAGAAACTTTTTTTGCATTTATTCCCCATCAATTCATATTACCACAGGATAATACTAAACTTGCTAAGAATCAATAAAAATGGCCGCTTCTGTTCCATCATTCAAACTTAACACTGGTGCTAACATCCCTGCCATCGGTCTCGGTAAGTATTCCATGCCAGTCTTAGTTGTCAATTGTCAAGAGAGAACCTCATGGAAACCAATACAAAGTGGTCACTGACATCAAACGTGATATTTAGGTACATGGCAAGCTAAACCTGGAGAGGTCAGACAAGCTGTAGCTCATGCCCTCAAAGTCGGATATAGACATATCGACGGTGCGTTATGTTACCAAGTGAGTACATGTTTACTGTTTCAAAAGGAAGCGGAATGGAGCGGAAAATCGACTGAAGCTGACATTCTCCTGTTGCTAGAACGAAAAAGAAGTCGGTGAAGGCATCGCAGACTCTGGTGTACCTCGATCAGAGATCTTCCTTACATCCAAAGTGTGAGTTGTATCACTTTCCGACTGGATTTTGATGGTCCGTGACTGACTAGGAAAGTCATCGTATAGCTGGTCTTCATATCACGATCGAGTAGAAGAATGTCTTGATCAAACACTTTCCGATTTAGGAACTGATTACCTTGATTTATACCTCGTTCATTGGCCTGTCCGATTGGCACCCAATGGAACTCACAAATTGTTCCCTGTTAAAGAGGATGGATCTAGAAATATCGATTGGGAATGGGACCAAGCCAAGACATGGGAACAAATGGAAGCTGTTTTAGCCAAAGGAAAAGTAAAGGCCATTGGTATCTCAAATTGTGGTATCCCAATCATCGAACATTTGTTAAAAACTGCAAAAGTCACTCCTGCAGCAAATCAAATCGAATTACATCCTTATAACCCTGAACATGAATTAATCAAATACTGTCAAGATAAAGGTATTTTAGTTCAAGCTTATTCACCTTTAGGTTCAACTTCTTCACCTCTTCATAAAGATGATGACTTAACTGCCATCGCTGAGAAATACAAGGTATCAACCGCAGCTGTACTTTTGTCTTGGTCAGTAGCTAAAGGTGTAGTCGTTTTACCTAAATCAGTAACTCCTTCAAGAATCGAAGCAAACCTACACGTAATCAAACTTGAGAAAGATGAAGTTGAGAAACTCGATAAATTGGCTGAAAACGGTAAACAAACTAGAGTCAACTCTCCTCCTTGGGGTTCAGACTTTGTAAGTCTCTTCTCTTCTTTGTGCTTTTTGTCTCACAAGGAAAAGAGTTATTGCTGATGGATCTCTTGATTACTTACTGTAGGGTTTCCCTCATTGGTACGGACCTAACAACAAGGACGCTCCCGAAGGTGCTAGAATCCTCTCTCAAAAGGCATAGATTGGCATTCCTTAGAGCGGCGTGTCTTAAAAAGACGATTTAGATAAGTTACAACATTTGTGAAAAAATAGTATGAAGTCATGCATCTGGTGTAGTCTTTCCGGTTCTTTGCGATTTGCTCTGTCGGCCAACCAAAACTCTAAGATTGCAGAACAATCATGGGTGATATTGATGCGATCGCGAGTAAAAATGCATTGAATATACAAACATGGAAGCAAGAAAATAACCTATACACATGAAATGAGTGATAACTCCAAAGGATATTACTATATAGTTATACATAATTATTCCTTCAAAACACCTGGACCACCTGTAGATTTTCTCAAACCACCTAAAATCCTTCTTTTCCCTGATGTAGGACTGGTAGCTCTCATACCTAAACCTTGATTCGCGTTCATTGAAGCTACTGCACCTCCAATGCTTACGCTTGGAGCTGGACCTGCACCTGTACCTGAAGTTATTCTTCGTGGATTTAAAGGCGACATTCCATTTCTCACTTCGACACTATTTTGTCTTGATCCTGATCCTCCACTTGATGAAACAGATTTCTTTTTGATCGTTCCACCTTGTCCTTGTCCTTGATTGGAAGTCGACTTTTGTCCATTGGTAAGTATAGCTGAGGTTGGAATACCCTGTATTCCACTTTGTGAAGGCGATGAATAATGTATAGATGATAATGAAGGTAAATCAGACGAATGTAATGCTCTTCTTGCCTTTTCATGTCTAGCTTGAACCGATCGGAAATCTGTATAAAAATGTTCTTATCAGGTACATCTTTGATTATACATTGCTGAAAACGTAAACTCACGCGATAACAACTCTTGCCATCTGATTTCTTCCTTATTTCCGAGTCTGGATTTTGTTGCTGCTGCAGCTGAGGAGAATGTTGAAGGAGTAGAACTATCCCGGTCAAAGTATGAATCAGATGTTGAAGCAAAAATACGTTTGGTGTTACTGATCTCGAACATACCTTTTTGCCGACGAGATGGGTACATAACCCGAAGAGTGAACCACCGATAATCTAGCTCGTAAAGAGATGAAAGCGCTACTTTGAGGCAATATCATAAGAAGGCCGTATAAGCATTTGGGAAGGAAAGGGTATTTCTCAGGTTCAAGAAGCTGAAGTCGGAGATCTAGTCGTATTTAAATTAGCTCAATGGATTGAGTGTAGTAATGAGAGTATTGGCAACGCACTCGTGAATACTGGCGATTCTATCAACATTACCAATTTATCAATTTGTACAAGCAATGGAACAGTAAGTTCGAGTTCAGCGCTGAGACAACATACACCCAATTAGCTTTCTTTGATTAAGCATTCTTGATCAGGGTTATTTCGACTTACAAGATTTGAAGTAAGTTGGAAGCATGCTCATATGCTTGCGCCAGTAGACACAATGCAAATGCAGCAACAGCATTATGACACCATGATCTATACAATGACGAGAATAACATTTGACCGTCCTATGATATCGTAACTGATATGAGCTCGAGCGGCTAACATTACTATAATGACTTAGACTGACCTTTGACTCGAGGTTCTTTAACCTCCTTCTGAAATCTGCCAATTCTGGTGAGGTGATCAAGATCATGTTGAGCTTGACGACCATCATACTCGCAAATTCAAGATCCTACAATTGAAGGATGCATCAGTGATGCGTACACCTCGACGCAGCCGCAGACAATACTGACGATGAGCGACGGAGCATAGGGGAAGGGGAGAGACGTTGAGGGGGACACGAGATCACAAGGAGGCAAGTTGGGAGGATAATCGTCGAAAACGGTCGGTGTACTGGGTTCACTCACGTCATCTTTCTCTAGAATCTCTGCTATAGTTCTGAAGATCCTTTCGGCGTTCAGGTGTAAGCACAATTGCCGTATAATCAAGCTTCCTCTGGTCTCCAGTAATCTCCTATCCGTCGAAAACAGCTCAAGTACTTTAACCATGAAGCTTGTGAAGTATGAGTCTTCTGATGAAGCTGATATTTGCGCTAACAGTTGAAGATCATGTTTTACCACCTGAAGCTTTATATCAGCGAACAGAATAGTAGAAGGATGAGGATATAAGGACTTACGTCTTCTGAGGGATCGGATAACGTTTTGAGTAATGCTGGGAATGTACCGCTATCTCTTGATAAGATCTACACGAGACAGGACGTTATCGTCCGTTTAGAGCATTTTGTCTGACTGTGTTATAGGAATATAGGACTTACTTTGTTGGGTGCCTTGAGATGCAACATCAAAAGCCACTCCAAAGCAGCGATTCTAGTTTCTGCGTGATCACTCAAGAATTGCAATGTGAGTACATTCACAGTCTCTCTTACATCGAAGGGATCGACATCATCAACTCCTTGTTCCAATGTTGGGGACAATGGGGCTTGGGAAGTGAGGACACTATTATGCGAAGCAGACGGTGGGGATTCTGGACGTTGAGACTTCGATTTGATTGAAGAAGGGAATTCACCTGTTGAGGGAGTGACAGGTTCAGATGCGATAGCGATTGACCCAGATGGTTGTTTCAATTTATGTGATTGCAGATTCGTAGCTGAAAGAGTTTGGGTTATGCCTGACGCGGTGGTTTTGGTTGTTGAAGGAGCTGTGACGTCTAATGGATCGTTCACAGGTGCATTTGAAGATACTAAGGCTGATTTAGCTGAGTCAGGAGGTTCTGTCAATGCGAAGTCTTTCTTGATCGGATTAGGCGAGGTTCCGCTTAACGCTAATGTTGATGGAGGTGATCCTGCCGTTGAAGATATAGGTGGTGGGACTGAGCCCGATGTATTTGGTGGTAAAGCAGTGGCGGTAGATGCGAACTGTGGCGTTGGCTGTACTTGAAGTGGTAAAGATTGGATAACCCGGTATAAAGATCCGTTGGTCTCATGAGCAGCTAATTTGATGTGTCGACTGCGACAATCTCGTTGCGTTAGTATCAGGTGGTCTATAAAATATGTTTAGTGTAAGAAAATAAGCTCACTGTGGTGAAGCGAGGTTGGGCAAGATAGCAGGAACTATACGAGGTGTAAAAGCTACTACAGTATTTTGAGCGAATTCGAGGAATGTCAAAATCCATTCCATAGCAGTAGATTGAACTAATTCATCTATTAGGATATCAAGGTCAATCCAACATATTCGTTCTTGTGAATCCGTATTCAATGTTTGGCCAGAATGAAAATCAACTTACCAGGGTATGACAAATGTTGAATGATGATATCCATTATAGCAGCATGATCGACATAAACACCTTGACCAGGAACCCAATTCCCACTTCCTTCACCTTCCCAATCATTCTCTCCGTCTTGGTCATCGTATCCTGATTGATCGGTCATTGATTCATCGGCAATCGCATCTTCGTCATCTTCCATTGCTGATTCAAGTGTATGTCTACTACCTCTAGGTCTTATTGAACGAGTTTCTCTCCTGACCCTTTCGGCTTCAGCTTGCTTCTCTTGAACCTGAGCGATGTATTTGATCTCTCGTAAGAACTCGGCGAGCACGTTCTCAGTAGCCAGTCGTACATCCACATTTCCATCGGCGAGATATTTCCTATTCATTATTACCAATCAGCTGTGGTGCCTCATGTACATTGTTTTCATGTTCTTAGAAAGACTTACAATAATCCATCCAAGAATTCAGGTAACCAAGCTACTAATTCTAGATCCGGTACTGAATCCAAAACCATCAACCAAGAAACTAGATGCATTCTAGTATACGGTGAGATGACGTAGATTCTTTCCGATAATAATGGGATGAATCTTGCTAAACTGAATGCTCTCTTATCTTCTTCTGGGTTTTGTTGATCTCCTGATCTAGCTGGAGAAGGATCTCCTTTCCCTTCCAAACCGATTTTGGGACTACTGTCAGTATCTAATTTACCGTCTTTCTCCTTTGATCCAACAGTGTTTTGTGCACCGGATAGGGTGGATTCACCATTATGACCGTTGGATATGCCTAATCCTGCCATTTTGGACGTAGCATTGTTGATCATTTCGGTTTCTGGTCGATGAGGATTTGGTAGATTAGGGTTATAATTACCAGGATAGATGGAAACGTAATGTGGAGCTGCTTCAGCTACTATATCTTTCATTAATCTATCCAATAATTCCGCTCCGTTCTTGACAGACATTTCTGAGTCTGAAGAAAGTTTTGAGAGCGCATCAAAGATTTCGTTGAAATGTATCAATATCTCCCCTTTGCTAACTTTAGCTCTATATTTTGATCATCAGCCCAAATGCCAGGAACTGTGAATCTGAAACACCGAGCTTACATGTTGTAGAGACTTTCACAAGCATGATATCGTACTCTAGACTCTGGGTCTTGAAAACATGCTAACACAGGAGGTATAATTACACCAAGAAAAGGAGCTACATCTTGTCCCAATGCAATAGCAGTAGCAGCGAGACCGATCAGGCCTGTTGAAAGTGGTCAGCTATGAGTATCACGCTCTTTCTAGATATATACTGACCTCCATTACGAGTATGAAGTGCTGAATTGGAGGAACTGAACATGCCACATAGTTGATCGATTATAGCTGATATGCGAGGAATGTCAGAAGAAAGGACCAACCTGCAAAGTAATATCAGTAACAAAGCTTCAAGCTATCGCTGAGCATAGGTATTTGACACTCACTTCTCCAGCTCTAGCGCAGCAGCTTTCCGTCTCTCATAGCTACAAGGGCACTTGCATTAGCGATTTAGTTCTTTCATCGGTTTATGTTCACTTAACGGTACGAACATTTTGTCATTCAGGCCTAATCGTGCAGCGTCAACAGGTCAACGAATATTCTATACTGATGCAGCTCATTCCTTACTCACCTCGTAAGATGGATTGGTCTATATCTCACGAATTGATCGATCAGCTCATCGTATGGGTCAAAGCTGTAAAAATGTCCTCACCCATCGTGTCCCTTCAGCTCAAGCTCAGTGAGCTCTGATCCTTTGACCTCGATTATCAATGTTGCATGTAGCCTAGTACAAAGATTGGGCTTTCAAGACGTTTATTGCCGTGCGAGTAGTGCGTGATAAGCTGAGATGTCTAGTATAACGTTGGTGTTGGTCGAATAGAAGGTAGTATGGATTGGGATTGAGTTATATCAGTGCACGCGTAATAATCTTATTTAATATTGTACGGTGTTGTGGTAATCCGTCGGTTATAATCGTACATAAAATAACATTCACGCAATTCAATCAATAATAAGGGGTCTTCTATACTCGTATCATTACCATATCCGATTCATAATCTTTCAATCTCATTATCATCACTGTTCATCATCAACCTTCTCCTATTGAAACCTCTCTTTCCGCTCTTATCTTCTCTATACCTCAAACAAGATATTCAACTGAAAATTAAATAGAGACGATATACAACAACTACTATCCGTTGGACCGGAAGTGCCGACCTCGACAAACATGTCTGTAATTCCTATCCAGTCTGCTCAAAATGAGGCTTCCTCATCGACATCCATACCATCTTCACCGCCGTCAAAGCATATCGCCACCTTTGTTTTCGACTCGTCCCTACCTCGATCCAAATTCAAGAGACTCATAGTAGCAGATGGAGCAGTACATAAATTAGTACAGAGATTGATGGAAAAGCATGGAGGGGAGACCAATGTATGTCAGCCTTTTCTCGGATCCTCCGGGAAAGCCTTATTCGAAGCTGACAAGTGCATTATACTGATTGTGTAGCTTCGATTATGCCTGCTCATCACTGCCTCGTCCGATCAGACTAGCGATGGCAAAGCGGATACTTTCCGCAAAGAATATCCTGGACCTTTGGCCTTTTTAACTTCTCTACCTACTTTGATCGAATACTTCCCAAGATCAGGAAGAGAACCGCTGGAAAGGAAATGGCCGAGTTTCTCAGACCAATCAGGTGAAGAAGGGAAACAGGAATTGATCAAAGATAGGAAACGGAAAAGAAGGATTGAGGGTGCACTACTGGATGGTATAGCAGGTGGTGTACAAGTGAGTGTGTAGTCATCAGTTCCTCATGGACTTGATCTAATAATAGAGTTCCAGCTGCTTGATCGTCCATACGTCAATATTCATCATTCACCTTCGCGAACCTTTATCTCCCTCACTCCTGCATCAGCTACTCCATTACTCGATTCCTTGTATAGTCCCGCCGGCCAAAATGACCATACGCCTGGGTCACCCGCGCAACGTTACCTAGTTGTGGTAGCTTCGAGTGACGCAAAACCAGGTGATATCAGACCACAAGAAGATGAAATCACCAAAACACGCTACAACTGGGATGGAGGATTAGATGACCGTACATGGGAAGGATTGGGAGACGTCATGAAAGAGCACGATTATAAGTGTTCTTCAGTTGTCGTAGGACGAAGCGACGGCGAAGAGGAAACACCAAGCAAAAGGCTGAAGACTATGTGCAAAGCGGTGAGTTCTCCACTCAGACCACCGGAATCATTAAGGGAAGACCGCTTATATCACATATACAGGTATCGAATAGCTCATTCGACTCACCCTGGTTCAGTGTCCCATCCGATGTGGATTTGGCACTGTCTGGATATTCAATCGATACTGGAACGACTCCATCACTCGACATGGCTTCTACCGTCGCAACTGAACATATAGAAACTCCCTTGACCAATCCCCAACTCAGTGCTGACCCTAAATCACTTCAGCAATTGCAGAATCAGGCAATGCAAGCTCGTATGGCCCAGTTTGCTCGAGCTATATCTTCTGCCGGCGGGAGCGGTAAGGTTGATTCACAAGTAATGCAAAGCATGTTTGCTGCCATGAAAAGTGGTGGTGGCAATGTGGATATGACCGATCCAAAATGGCAACAAGTAAGACAGTTACTTCAACTTCAACAGCAACGCCAAGCTGCATCTACGGCTTCTATATCAGCACCCCTTCCGACCCCATCGCTGAATATGAGCAACAATGTTTTGAACGAACAAACTATGCAAGCGATGGCAAAAGCATCAATCGATCAAAATGTCATGATGGCTATTCAACAACAGAGAGCGCAACAACAAGCTCAAGTTCAGCCTCCTCCTCCTCAACAATTACAACAGCAACAGCAACCGCAGCAACAGCAACAGCAACAGCCACAGCAACAGCAGCAGCAGCAGCAACAACAACAACATCAACAGCAACTGCCGCCTGCACAAAATCCTCAACAACCACCGACGAGACCCGCACAGCAACAAATTTGGTCTGGAACGCTTTCCTCAGCAAGCCAGCCAGGAAACTACACTAGTAAGTGAAACGTCTTCCTCAGTTGCAAAAGCGCAATGGACAGCTGACCCAAGCACGAACAGCATTGTTAAAGCTCGATGCATCCAAATTCTCGGGTAGTGTAGAAGGCATTATGGCTCAACATTGGCCCAAGGGTGAGTGGTCCATAATACCCTAACGTAGGAACGATGTTGACTTGCTACTGTTTTGGTCGCTTCATAGATCTGCAATTACGCAACGTTGTAGTTCTGGATGTGCAAACGCTTACTGCGTATGCCCAAAGCAAGTCCTGTCCAATAGTCGTCTTCACACCGGATATGAGTGGACAGGATAACGGCAATTTCATGAGATACAACCAATTGGCTAACAGTCTTCATGCCAAGGGCAATGTGAGTGATACGTTGATTTTGACGAATGTGGACAAACCAATACTGAACATGAAATTGAATGATTGGCAGATGGTTGTCATTCCCATAGGCGCACAAGATCGCGGTATCGTTCTTTTCTCAGCTTCTATACCTGCAGTGCCCAATACGCCAAACGGAATGAAAGAGTACAAATTGATGGGCGTGGTATGCCTTGTAAGCTGCAAACCTTTAATTGAACATCCACAATGGTCCCATGGAACTAATGCCGGTGCCAATAGCATGTACCGTTTCCTTCTTTAAATTCCACGAACGGACGTCCGTCGAGTCAGAACCCTCAACAACCAGACGTCGTGTCTCAATCCCAACAAGTCCAACAAATGCAACAAATGAGGCAGCAAATACCACAGCAACTCCAGGCACAGGTCCAAGCACAATTGCAGCAGCAACAGCAGCAGCAACAGCTGAATCAACCACTAACACAACAACAGCAGCAGCAACAATATCGACCTTCACCGAATGCTCAGAATTTGAATACTAACTCGGATCCAAACACCAATGCGGTGTATCATCAGCAAATGCTATTACAAGCTCAATCTGCTATGCAAAATCAGATACAGCCTCAACAGCTTTTACCTCCTGCTCCGCCTGTCCAGCAACAACAACAGCAGCAGCAGCAACAGTACCCTGTCCAACAGCCTCAGGCCGCTTCGCAAGAAAAGAGAGGAATGACTCAACAACAGTATAACCAATTGATGTTGCATGCCCAAAGGTTAGGTTTGACCATTCCCCACTTTGATTACAATAACATTCCGACTAGTCAATTACAATCTTTAATCAACGGAATCAAGCAAGCTGAAAATAAAATGAAGGCTCAACAAGCTCAAGCTCAGCAAATGCAATTACAGCAACAGCAACAACAGCAGAATATGCAGATGCAGCAACAACAACAAATGGTTCAATTGCAGCAGATGTTGGCTCAGCAGGGTCAATTTGGCGCTGGAGGAGCGGAAGGCTACGGTCAATAAGGAAGGGAAACATTGAAAAGAAATATGATATGCCAGAGGGGTTGCAGATATCTGATGTTGCACAAAGCAGGTGCCATGGAGCTGGGGGGTCAGAGAGGTAGAGTTGTACTGTACAAAACGCTAGATGGGCCGAGATCCATTGTACCTTCGATTTCTTATAGCTGTCTCGATAATAACAAAGGATATCAGATCACCAACCATTGTAGATACGTTGTACCCGAATATAAGCTGTCATGAATATGATCGGCCATGCTAAGATTACTGAATCTTCGTATCATCCCTTGTCCACCAAGTGATCAGCAAGTAAGGGATAACCACTTTGAGAGGAGTCTGTTGTATTAACCATATTACGCAAGGGCCCAGATTGCAAATCCTTTCATTTCTCGGTGGTGGCATGACCTCAAAGGAAGATACAATTATCCCTTGTTTTCCATGGACAATCACGTAGAAATACGGTTGCTCTAGGAGTAATAGGGAAATATAAGAGAGTCTAGCCATTCAATATCATGTAAGTGTTCCTGTCTAAATCAATTTACTTGATCTCGATACTATGAGGATGAATGTGAACTGTAAGTATTCTCCAATCAACTTCAATCCGTATCCTTCATATCGCAGCTGGAGATTGAGCGCTCACGATGTGGGCTCACGTGTAATGCATACCAACAGTCTTATACACTTTAATCTTGATTCTATGGGCTGGTCCCCTTGTACAAGGTAAACCTGTTGACATTGGTGGAGATGGAAACCAAGCGGATGTCGATACTATGCAGTTATGGGGTGAACAAGGTCCAGTCGTAACCGATATCTTACAAGGTTAGTTTGAGTTTGGATTTCATCGTATACTCAGCATGATATTTTATTCTTGTACAGTATAACTTGATATGGACGACTTGGCTAATTTACTTACTACCTTGTCTTTTCTGATTTCTACTACCTAGGACCAGATATTGAATGTTGGCTCTTGGCAACTTTGGCCGCTTTGGTCAAGTTGAACATGGCCACCATAACTAACATAGTCAAAGATATCGGTATTGGTGAAGGAGTATACGGCGCCAAGACTGATCAAGCGGAAGTTACTCTGCTTAACAAAGATGGCAAGACAGAGAAAATCAAAGTAGACAAGCAGTCCTCTAGTGCAGGGACAGCTGATCACTTGACTACTTGGTGAGTGTGCAAGTGTGTAAACTGCATTCGCTTCATACCTCATAGTCACGGTGTTTTGTCTGTCCCTGTTTCTGACTCTTGAGACGCAGGTGGCCAGCAGCTATAAAGCGGGCAGCAATGAACATGGGTGGATATGAAGGTTTAAAGGAAAATTCAATCGAATATGGTTACGCTACCAATGCATTGAGGATGCTCACCGGTAAATCAACTTCATTTATTTCTGTTACCAACACAGAAGACGCTTGTGAGTGATCTCAAACTTAACGTTATTTCGTGCAATTTTGGGGCAGTACAAGCAGAGCCTGAATGGTTGGAATATCGTGCTAGCAATACGTTATGACTATATTGCATCCTACTGACGATGGGATGGATGATCGTAGGGGATTGGATTAAACACTCAAACTCAAGTCCGATCTTAGTTTCCACCAAAGGCGATACCAAAAAACTGAGAAAAAATCACGTTCTCGCTGTCATGTCTTATGAAGGCGATGATACGGAAAACGGAAGGTGAGCATTCAGACTCGTTACACTTCCTCTCTTTCTTTTGAGATTCCAAGCCTGCCCGGCATGAAAAAAATAAGAGCTGATCAGTTGGTGATACGTGATGTAGAGTAAGAATACGCGACCCCTACAACGGAGTAGAATGGTATGATTTGAAAGATATCGTAGATGATATAAAAGAGATTGCAGGTCTTGCCGACTTCGCCAGTGTACCATGAGGCGATGCTGTCATGGATGACTCGTTTGGTCATAATTTGTACATATCCCGATGTATCCTTCTATCTCCGGCAAATCTTGCTTCTGTTACCGATTTGTTCAAATACGACGGACAAAAGCGAAATCGTAAGGCAAATCCATGATCCATAATCGAAAGCTATTGTATAAATTTATGTATCCTACAAACACGAGCCCTTTTCCTCTCCCTCCCATCTACTTCACGTCTTGAATCTAAATAGCGGCCATGACCAATCTGGCACTTTCTTCCTTTTCAGCTCTTACGCCCAACTCAAGAGTCACTCCTGCCCCTGGGGCATAAGTCATCCTACATCTAGCTAAGACTTTTGTTGATTTCTCTTCTGGACCATTACCATTCGGGATAACCAAACCTGACAAATTCAATGTATGTACTGAGTTCGATGCGGGCGTTTCAGTTCCTCCTAATGGTAACATGTTGAGTACTTCTATGAGTGATTTACATGCGTCTGAAAAAACGGAAATTCAATGGGTTGTTCAGCAGCAGTTCTTGACTACTTAGAAAGAACGATCGCTATGTGTACTCACCCTTCAATGATTCAGATGACGATAATGCAAAGGTTTCTGTCAACGAAGCTTTGTCCGCCAATTTCTCCCATTCACTCGAGAATGTCACATATGTTGGTGTAATGTACTGTTGATTGGAGTACATCAGCGTACATTCTCTCAATCATGTACACTCATCACTGATGGAACCAGAAAAAAAAAGCACTCACATCACCTGCACCTAGATCCAATTCTTCGACTTGATATTCATCATCGTAACCTTCTTCTTCAGGTTCACCACTTGTTGGATCTATTTCTTTGCTGACAAATTTAAGTGTACAGCCGAAAGTTCCAGCTGCATACGAAGAAGGATCATCTCTAGTGAATGAAACGTATCCTATACCTGATCCTGCAGATGCACTTAGACTTTGAATGGGTACAATGAAGTCTTCTGTCAATCCAGAATCAGGTGATGGTGTCATTATTACAGCAACTTGTTCTAAAACAGTATCGGGGATTGTATTTGACACGTTGAATTGGAAAACAATATGTTCTTTGAATATATGTTTAACCGCAGAAACGACATATTCGGTTTCACTTTCAGTAAGTTCGACTGGTTTCGTAGATGATTTCAATACTGGTCCATATGATTCTAATTCTGGTACAGAAGCAAGTTGAGACGCGTAAGAGGATTGACCTTCTGCGGAAGTTGAGGCCTGAGGTGTGGGTTCTGCAGCCGCATGAGTGGATGGACCGGCGATATCAAGGGCAGAAGGTCGAGATGAAGCAATCTCAGCTGCCGCTGCTTCTTTGCTGACTCGTGGAATAGAGGAGACATCGAAGGCGGACGAGTGCTTGGCTTCGTCTTTGACATATGACACAAGTTGATCTTCCAGTTGAGCAAGGGAGAAAGTAGCCTCTGCAAGTATCAGGAGAGCGGTCAGCATGCTATTCTTCTATTCCCGCACAAGCCAAAACAATATGCAAAACACTCACCCTCTCGAACAAATACATCGGCCAATGATTTCTCTTCCAAGACCCTTATATACATAGCTGCCCTATCTCTTACTTCATCATCTACGTCATCTAGACATCGTCTCAATAAGACGTTGACGGACTTCATCACAGTCTGGTCGTCGATGCAAACCCCGAACTTAGCAAGACTGCTGACGGCGGCAGCTCGAACAACAGCGTTCTCAAGGACTACTCGATTGTAGATATACCTGATGAATTTGGTAGGGTTTCGAGTTTTGGGTCCTTCAATACCTAATAAATGTAGAATTCGAACTGAAAGTTTGGTAAATTCGCAATCTTCGATGAATTCACACAAATGGGCGAGGGCTATGGAAGACTGTCAGCTATGTGTCACCTTAATTAAAAGAAAAGTTTGAGTAAGTTGCACTGACCAGTCTCACGACAATCCTTGATGAATTTGATCATGTCGAAAATAGCCTCTACGACGGCATGCTTGAAATCGTAGCCACCTTCATCTCTTAAGACCCCAGAGAGGAAAGAAAGCATGACAGCTTGTTTAGCAGGGAATTTGAGGCACAATGATCGAATAGCATCAACCACAATGATCTTGAATTCATCTGTGATATCAGCCATGAAGGAGGAGATTTGTTTCATCAATCGGTCCACTGAAGCCTCATTACCAGTCTACAGTCAGACGGTCAGCTAAAGATCAGATGAAAAGGGTTCAACAGCTTACCTTGAGTAAAGTGGTAATAGCATATGTTGCGATACTCCTGTTGGAATCAGTGATCAAGTTCTCCAACTCTACGTTGACGGTAGCAACGGATGCAGGGAGTATTTGAGCAAGCTTGTTCAAGGTTTTAACCGCGGCAAACTTGATGACGGGTTTAGGGGAGTTCATGAATAATTGAAGAACTGGTATTGATCACATATGAGCTTGCGAGCATGCTGGCTTGGTCATGGTGGCAGTATGGCTGTGATACTCACCGGCAACAGTCCTGAATAGGTCTCCAGGTTGGACATCTCTCATCTCACAAATAGCTCGAGCTGCCTCGATGTTGACCATTTCCGATTTATGTCTAAGCAGCGTTTCGAGGTACTCGTGCATCTGTTTCCGAACACTGATAATCCAAGATCAGCTGAATATCAAGTATAGCAAGAGGGCATTTGATTGACTTACTTTGGATCCTCATCCATCACTTTTCTAGCAAATCTGATCAACATACACATTGCCATTGAATTTTTGATTATTCCACTTCCTTTACCACCTGAACCGAGTTGTTGAACCATTTTAGTGATTGCCATTCTATCTTTCTCTCTTATAAGGTATAACAATCCCAAAGCATGATATTGCATTATATAACTTGAACTTGCCACGGCTTGATATCCACCTGATCCACCACCTGCAAGATAAGCCGAAGCATTTGCCGAATAATTCGAAACTGATTTAGCATTAACTGCTTCTTGGGCTTCATTTGACCATCTTTTGATTATTGCTGGAGAAAGTGGGAACAAGTGATATGACGAGACCAGTGATGCTGATGAGATTGATGATGATCGATCAACTAGAGCAGATTTAAAATACCGTTCGACAGATTGAACAGATTGCGCCTAGAAGAGTCACATAACCTTGTCAGCAAGAATCTCACACATATAACAGGGCAATACCACTCACATCGATGATTCTCGCTAAAGCTCTTATGGCATTTGGCCTATACACGACCTCAAGATTAGGTTGCATGTCCTTCATGATTGATGAAGTGACCATGATGACGTCTTCTGCGATAGTTGATAACTCCTTGATAACCAGGTAGACCATTTGTCTTAGAGCAGCCTGCACCAGTTAATTTGCATTCACATATTATCAGCTCTGTGAAAGCTGTATCATAGACGTCTTTATGTTTGCATTGATTACCAACTCACATCTTTATGCTGGAACAACTTTGTCACGCCAAAGAAGAGAGTGGTGGCTTCTTGAGTTGAGAATGTTTCTCCAACATATAACAAATACACGATTCTGGTCAAAAGAGCACGACATTTTCTAGGAGATATGGGAGACTCGTTGAAACATCGCGCTTCCTGGAGGATGGTGGACTTGTCATGGTAGAAAGCTGGAACAGGAACAAGAACAAGAACAAGAACAAGGGAGTCAGTCGCCTTACAATCAACAGTTTAAGTGAAGGCTGGGTTGTATACTTACACATCCCACCTGCCTCTTCGTCTTTCTTGAAGGACATGATGCTGGCTAGTGGGAGCTGCTTGGCGGTCAGGCAGTGAAGTTGAGTCCTAAAGGTTTATTACTATCGTACTGTCGCTGATCTCACTGGCTATCTAACGTCTTCTCCACCATTGGGATATGACAGCACGACGAAGTTAACAACAGAGAGAGAGAGAGACGCGCTCAAGCTCAAAGGCGACACTTGACACAGACACGTGGCGGTGATAGACGGTGTTCAGGTATAGTGGCAGACAGTACCCCCATCTATGTGAGTCACTTTTATAAATAATCCCTCCAGGTGCGGCATGAATTTGCGGCAGTGTCCGATCTGTTTGTTGTTTGATGGTGTGTTTCGGAAGTAGTTTCAGGTACCATCAAGGGTCAAATAAGCGGGTTCGAGGGTGATTACGAGGTTAGTTCTCTGTCGCCATCTCACGCGTTGTTACTATCAAAAGATATCAAGTTTTTTTCGGGTCACTCTTTTGCGTTACCCCGATTACGAATGTTGTCTATTTTATCATGGTTTCAGGAGCCGCAATCTTTCAATTTGCTGGAAAAAGCACAGCACAGCAATCGTAAAACCCCCTTGGCAACACGCTAAAAGCAAAAGTAGATGAATTTGTTGACAAGCTATGTATCTCTGCAATGTTTACATCTATCTCTTTCTTTCATCAAAATCTCGACTGATATAATTGTAATTCACTTGGGACTGACCTATACGTCTCAGCCCCGTCCATTCCTTCACGCTGCAATAAGTTTCGTTTACGCACCTACCTTATAATCCACCGTCAACCGCTTCTCCTCAATCCTTCTCCTTCTTTTACCATTGAACAGAACTGCAGGAGAACAAAGTAAAATGCGCTTGTCTTTGACATCTCTGCTTGGATCAAGTCTGTTGGGATCACTGTTGGTATCAGCAGCATGTACTTCCAACACAACAGATACAGCTGGACTGCAACAGCTTATTCAGGCCGGAGGGGAAGGATATAAATTACAACTGTGTGCTGGACAAATATACGAGATTAGTGAACAGCTCAATTATACAGCGCTGAATCAGGTGAGAATAAATCGGATTATTCACAGATGACACGGTGCTTGAATACTGATGATTCTGGGTGACGATTTTAGGAAATATCGACTGAGGGATATCCAATAGACGATACTCGGGCTACGTTGAAAATGGTTGGATTTAACAAGACGACTTCTGTCCAAGCTCAAGATGCAGGTCTCAGCGGAGCAAAATTGATGAATATACAGGTAAGTCATTACGAACATCATACGTTCTGTTGAATAGATTGTAGCTGATTCATGAACGCCTGATTAGATCAATGGTAATAGATTAGAAAGCGAAGACATATATACTGCTGGAGGAGGCAACATAGAATTTGGAGGCCAAAATCAGAATCAGATAATAGAGCATGTGAGGAGTTACGATCCGAGGTATGCTCTTTTTACCCATAATTCTCTTTGAGTGGCATGGAGATTTGCTGATATTGATGTGATCATTTAGGGGTTGGTCTTGTCTTCATCTGTAAGCTGAGTTGTGTGTGATGTTCTTTGGGATATCCAGCTGACGAAAAGCTACAATCAGAGCCGAGGGAACATTCAATTGCCTCAATATAACAGTACAGAACAATGATATTGGACCATGCGGAAGGGATTACTTCCAGAATGTAAGTAGTCATGAACGAGATCAGAAGACGCATACATGGTGGCATCAGCGCTGACATGGCTCGCAGTGGGCAGATGGAATATCCTTATCTTGTGCAGATAGTCTTGTTCAAAATAACGTTATAGTAGATGCTACAGATGGCGGAATCGTGGTATTCGGTGCACCTTCATCGGTCATTAGGAATAACACAATCAGTGTACAAACTGTACGTGTGACACACTATCCTCGTTGATTCCCCGCAGATCGTACGTGTAGCTGATAGGAGAAAATACAGAGGACAATGCTTGGTGGAATCAACAGTATGTCCTCGTTGCTCCTCGAGTATCCATTGAGTGAGATAGATTTTACCGTTGACGAAATTTGATGTGAATTAGTGGTCGACGTTTTACCTTGGTTACCGGAAGGGAATTTCTCAAATACACTGGTAGAGGGAAACACTATTCATGGTGGATTTGCTACCGATGTACGTATCACTCGCGGTTCATCATATTGATATACAGATCCCATCAAAGCTGACACCAGAATGGGTAGATGGGGAACGCGACTTTTGGGTCAAATAACGCTTCTGCAATAATCAAGATCGGTATCGTGAGTGCTCTGATTTCTTTTGCCCAAAGAAAAATTGCTGATACGACTTATATACAAAGGCTGTCGGTCCTGATGTATGGTTCTCCGATGGGTGAGTTAATACCTTCTATTCTACCCTTCACGTTCATTCATACTCGCTGGATGGAAAGCGTGTTTCGCTTACTTCTTATTTGAAATATTGTAAATAGACGATACGGTACCAACCAATCGACTGGAGCCACAATCAAAGATAACGTCTTATCAGGTGCACTTGCATATGGCATGGTGAGTTGTCCTCTTAACCTCATTATTTCGACTTCTACCCGATATAATTTGGAAAAAGAGCGCATAAACGAGAAATGAACAAGGGCTGACATATTTTTTTCGCGTTCTAGGGAGTATCCAGTGCTAAAAGTTTCATAATCTCAAATAATTCTTTCACTGGAAACACCTCATTCGTAAATTTCATCTTCTCTACCGCCTGTCCGTCAACACTGTTATCATGGCAAGTAACTGATGAATCTTTATTATAGATCGGTACATACGGACCTAATTGTACAACAGGTACCAAAACACCTCATGAACCAGTAGCATTATTACTTGAACCCAGTTCAGTAACAGATTTAACGTTGACATTGCCTGAAAATTCACAATTCCAATTTGTCAATGGAACAGCATTGGGATTGACTTGTTTGATGCCTCCTTCAGGTGACTTTTGGCCATATGGTGATGGTTTCAATTCTGGTGCTGCCACTTCTTCAGGTTCTGGTGATGCTACTACCACAAATACCGCAAGTCCAAGTGCAAGTAGTGGATCAAGTAGTACTCCCACTCAAGGATCAAGTAGTTCAGCATCAAAGTCCATCTTAAATGGATCACCGTCAGGAGTGGTATTCGCATTGACAATTGGAATGATTGCCGGTCTGATTACTGCTATATAGACTCATGGAATACTGGCCTCAGAATATACAATGTTTATATATAAATGGACAAATCACAAATACTGTATTTATAGTCAACTGCTAGAGATAGAATAGATGAAAGCGCATGTGAACATATCCCAGGTCGGACATAATGACACCATGCATATACATTATCATCAATTTCGAATATATCATTATATACAACTTGCTATACGTCCAGCGCTTCAGTCTTTTATCGTGAGAAGGTAGAATTGAGAAATAAAACAAAAACCAGAACTAATTTCGAAAGACCTTTCACCATATAGACGATTAAAATTGTAGTGTACCCCTGTAGCATTTATCGATCAGCTCTCTCAAGCATGTCGCTTTAGACAGATATCAAAGCTGGAAAATGCGGGACAACTTACTGGTTTCTATTTGGATCTGCCAGTCGGATCACTTTCGTGTCAGGTCCATTGACTTCGATGCCCGACATATCCTGTTATCCAAGCCGAGAATCAGCAAATACGCCACATAGCGTTGGACTAGATCGGACCATCTAGGATCCACCGAAACATACCTGAGGTGTGATCAAGACAAATTGTTTACCGTCGGATTCTCTGGCGCCATCCATCAAGCTTTTAGCTGCGACTTTTCTGTTGGCAGCATCTAAGAAGACGTCCCATTCATCCAATGCTCTGATAGGACATGGTACAGTTGACCATAAAGCTAATAAGAGCGATACAGTGGAGAATGACCTTTCGCCTCCTGACAGGTTCTTGGCAGTTTTGTAATGCGAACGTTGGGTTGATTCACCCTCTTCATTTTCTGTACGAGTAGTGGAGTGAACCTATATTGGAAATGGTACAACAGTCAGCGCCTGTTATCAGGTGCCAAGGACTGAAGTGTCGTCTTTAAGGGTGACAACACTCACAATCAAAGATAATCTCTCTTTCACATGATCGAAATCCAATCTTCCGTCCATGTCTCTGAGATTCTCAAAGACAACAAAGGCAGTCTTGGCTCGAATAGCAGTGTGAGATCGAGTCTCCGCCCACCAAAGTCGTCGCGTCTTTATAGCTTGATTGAATATCTATTCGGCAATACAGCGTATAAGAGGGGAAGTCACTCCTGCATTCGGGGCCATCAGAAAGTTGGCTCACCCTTTGAAGTCGATTCATTTTGTTGATACTCTCCACCACTTCTCTTAACAATGCTTTGGCTTTCACTATTTCGGAAGCGAGATGCTCCGTGTCCACACCGAGTCTAGTCATTCACAATCAGAAACTTCAGTAGATTTCCTATTGGGACGTGCATCTCTGACTCACTGTTGCTCAGCGTCTTTTATGGAGGCATCCAGCACATTTTTCTCTTGGGTGAGCTGGTCAGATGTCTTTTCTGAGTATACTCGCGTTGCGCAGAAATTCTGGGCTTTAGGAATCCAGAGCTGCGAAGACGATCAACGCAGATCCATGGAAAGGATCAAGAAGTTATCCACTCACGTCCACCTGTTCTTGATATTCTACGACCTGAGCAGCTGCTGCGTTCTTTCTCTCTTGATAGAGGTTCATGGATTTCTCGTAATGCTTCTTCTTTATATCCACCTCGGCGCGTTGCTGAACGAGAGTTGTCATTGTTTTCTGTCGGTATTACATGAGCACCACACCGTCACAGGTCAATGACAAAGGTCCACTTACCGCTTGCTTTTGTCTTTCTGGTGCATGCGCATCTAAATCCCGTTGACGAGCGAGAATCGCTTCGTTGTATTCCTCAACTTTTTCCAAACGCTTTCGCTTATCCTCCAGGAAACCTTGCAGCTGGTCTTCTTTGGCTTGGATTTTTCGCATTCGATCCTATTTGCGCATTGCATCAGCTTGTCCCGCTTTAGACGATGGTAAAGCAGCGCACTTCTCGATCTGCCTCCCAATTCTCCATCTCTGTCGAAGACATCTCCGCAAGCTTTCGTCTGGTCTCATCAAGTTTAGCCTCAGCAGGGGCAATACCCTTGGAGACTTTATCCACTTGTTTCTGTATCACAAAGAAGTCAGCGTGTATATGGGTGGTACGACAAAGGCGGCAAGAGAAACGCACACTGATTTCTAACAGCTCGCTTTCGAGATTAGATACTTTTGCTAGGGCAGCCTGTTTCTCTTGGCCAAGCTTTTGCTCATCAGCGTTACAAGCATAAAGTTCATTCCGCGCCCGTCTAGTGAAGTATCAGCCAAACAAGCGTATTCAGCCTCCGATCTCTACTTACTGCACTTCATCCTTCAAATCTCTAGTGAAGAGGGTGAAGCCTCGCCACTGTCCTGTTGGACCAGACTGTTTGCTCCTGTATGTAGCTTATCAGTATCGTATCCTGGCAGCTATTGAGACAATCATTGACGTACGAAATGGTACCAGACAATTGTTGGAAATCAGCAGAGAAGAATCGGACGTTGTCCAAAGTTCTGCTGTTGTGCATTTTCTTCATCTCATTATTTGCTTCTGTCACCGTTCGGGCAAGGAAAGTCCTCTCCACCTGGTGCAAGGTGACGAGTAAACGTAGAACATGCTCATTCTCCACCTAAGACGACCGCTTGAGCTACACGGAATATTGCGTACGACATAGAACTCACAGTGAGTTTACTGAGGAATGTAGGCCCCAAATGGCTCAGATCACCTCGCGTAAAATCGAAGACGTCACCGTGATGCAAGAGAACAGGAGGTACTTGGTTTATTCCAGTACCTGGTCGATATCCGCTACATCAAGGGTCAGCCGACTAGGCTAAATTGCTGCGATATCGCATACTTACCTCCTCAGGTGCCTTTGCAGGATCTGGATGAGAGTAGAGCGATCATGATTGTCTTGCACGGCGAAGGAACAAAGGGTCTGACCGAGAATGGTTTGTATGATATCCCTATAGCCCATATCGTCCAGTTTTACAAACATTCCCAGAGGTCCAAGTGGTGGGGAGTGTCTCCATTTCGTACGTTGGATATCTCGCATTACGTTGTCCAATCCTTGTCCAAAGGCTGAGAGTCGATTGACTGATTGAGTTTCAAGATTATTGATCTTATCTTGAATACCACGGGCGGTGCTATTCTGTTGATCAATTCGATATTGGACTTCTTGAACGTCTCGTTTGGCAGCTTTTAGATCAGCTGATTTCTCCACATATTGCTGTTGTCTTCTAGGCTTCTCCTTTCGTAACTTCGCGATCAACTCTTCGTATTTTGTTCGATCACCGACCGCCTTTGCGTGTTCGCTTTTCTGAGTATCAACGTTCATCCGCAACTTGGCATCGATTTTCCCTTGTAAGATCTTGAGACCGCCTTTTTCGGCATCGATATCCTCTTTGATGGCAGTGATATCCGCCTATCTAATTAGCATACCGCCATCTTTATGTGTTACTCACCTCAACCTCATTCAGATCTCGTTTCTCATTCTTGACTTTATCTTTTGCATCCTGGACCGCCTTTTGCAATGGCTTACGTGATTGATCCAGATTCGTGATATCTTTCTCTGTTTCCCTGATCTTATCTGCTAGCTGTATGATGGTTTTCTATGGACAGATGGAATGCAAGTGAGCAGTGTACACAAGGTGTTGACATTCAAAGCTCTCTCACTTCTCGTATGTGAATTTCCGTTTGGGCTTGGTCGATTTTCTCGTCATTTTCCCGAACGATGTTCTCGTATCGACCCCGCTCCTGTCAAATCGTTAGCCAAGCTCAGCACGCTCATATCGATCTTAATTGACCCACATTCTCCTTTTCAGTTACATATGCCCAAGCCATCGCATTTAACACTTTCTTGTATTTGAGTTTCTGCTTGACAACAGCTTCGGATGCAACTAGCTTCCTATTGAGGGTCTCGACCTTCTCTTTTAGATCAGGTATCGCATCCAGCTGGCGTTTGACAAAGTTCTCAATCTGTCTGATGTTTTGCGTGGAAGATTCGTATGTTTCCAAGAGAGATGAAAGTTGAGTACCATTTAAGAAAAACTACGAAACGTGTCAGCGGTATGACGACAATATTGATGAGAGACAGCACTTACCTTGTACATTTTATGAGGATCTGAACTTTGCAAGAAACTTCTAGCTTGATCTTGAGTCAATATCGTCAACGGAGAATCGATGTTAATACTGAAATTCTCGCAGATCGCTGTAAGCTCTGCTCGCTTATTGGCTACAGTTCTGCCATCTCTAGTAGCTCGAAATTTGTAGCCGGATGATCCATTGAGTGAGATGGTCCGCTCTATAATGATATGAGGATCGTAAATGTCAGGTTTGAAAGCTTCTGGACCTGAATTGGCCATAACAACAGTGATAACCGCTTTACTACAAAATAGTCAGCAAGCGCATAATTGCTAATGTGATCAGGAGGTTCTCAGATCTTACTCTGCACCCTTTCTGATCAGATCTTTCAAGCCTTGTCCTCGACCTGTAGTCATCGCTTTTCCACCTAAAGCAACGGCGATTGCAGTGAGTAGTGCAGATTTTCCACCTATTACAGATGGTTTCAGCTATTGATCAGTGTGGATTTTGGCATTCTTACTCACTTCCATTATGTCCTACAAGGAAGTTCATCTTGGGCTCGAAATCAACACTAAGATGACGATGACACATGAAATCCACGAGGTTCATGGATTTCAGCACACCAGCTTTTGAAGTGGCCTATCATTAACGTTGTCAGCTATTTGGCCGTAAAACAAAAGGCTGACGAGCAGCTTACTCCGATATAACCTTTTTGTCGTTGTTTCGAAGCTTCATAAGCTTTTACTAGTATATCATCTTTATATGCTGGTTCTTCGTAATCTTCTCCATCATCCTCGTCGTCACTCATAGCCGCATCTTCCAGATCCGGTAGTGAATCTTCATCGGAAGAAGGTTCAGGCGATGATCCATCTTCGAATTCGGTTCTTTCAGTTATTGTCTCTCTCTTCACCCGTTTAATCTACAGTCATTGATATCAGTATACGTTTTTGCTTGACCTGATGCGGCAATGAAAGATCGGCTGAAAGAAAGATGAATGAGATTCTAACTTACTTCCCTAGCTCTAGCATTTTGACTACTTTCTCCATCTGTCTCTTGAGAAGGTGAAGGTCGCTTGGCGGCTGCCCTAGCCATTGTGTGAGCACCTCTCTGACACTGGATGCTGTCTCTGCCTGACGATCACGAGAGAAGAAGAGGAAAGAACAAAGATCATATATTAAATAAAAAATAGAACTTCATGTTCTCATCACTTTACCCCCACCCCCCACTATACGCGTCAACCTCGGAGACAAAAAAGAGGTCGCGTCATTATGGTGCTACCGTGGGAAAGTAAATCGACACTGTCATCATCGTAAACGGCGAATGCGTATTCGCATTCCTTCGTAGATCATGCTAAGTATATATGCATGTATGCATGCATTTGATTTACATCTAATTCGCATACTGCTTATACGTCGAAGACATGAGAGGATGTGACATCCCTGTACTTGGTATGAACATACTTGGGTATGACAAATCTGCGGTCTTGACGGGATTTGGAGTATGGATATAGTGCATTCCGAATCCGACCTAAACCGACAAAAGATTCATTCATCATCAGCTTCATTCAAAATTAAAGGTAAAGGAGATAGGAGGGGTGAAAAGGGTCGGGGACTGACATTATACGGTACACCAAATCCACCTGAACCGGGGTCAACATTCGTGACTGTCTTACTACCAGCAGCTTTTCGGACAGCATCCGAAGAGACTGGATCCTTCTTCGAACTAGAACTGGAAACAGATCCAGATCCGGATCCGGAAGACGATGAATTGGGTTTCGAAGTGGAGGAAGTCGAGCTGGATTTTGACGGTTCTTTGGATGATGAGCTGGACGAAGAAGTTTTGGAAGTATCCTTAGATGACGAGGAAGAAGAACTTCTAGAAGGGTCCTTCGATGATGGAGACGAAGACGATGAAGATTTGGTAGTTGCAGCTCTCTCTTTTTCTTTCTGTGCGGCAAGTCTGGCAAGCTTCTCTTTCTCTTCACTTGAACTTGGTCTAGATGATCCCGACGACGATGAGGAGGAGGAAGTGGATCTGCTTGAAGAAGATGTTGGGGGTGCTTCGTTGAGCTCTTGAGATATCATTTGCAGAGAAAATAAAAGGAGAAGTAAGAAACCTAAAATCTTGTTTACTTCACGTGTAAAAATTATAAGCAGAGGGATTGAATTAGTCACATGTTCGTAAATCTAAGGTAGGAATACTTACGAAAACTTATTCCTACAATCATAGCCAAGTATTTTGTTCTCCAAAGTTTCTGCATTTGTCTACCATCCAGCGACTCATCTTGTCAGCGTTTCTTGCTCTAAGTATTGCAGTAATGGCTGTGTGATATACTCACTTATCCTCTATTGCTTTTCTCTCTGCTTGGTCTTTCTTCCTCTTCGCATCCTCCTTAGCCTTTCTGACTTCTTCTTCTTTTTGTTTAGCTCGGAGTTCAGCTTCTTTTTTAGCTTTTTCCTTTTCTTTAATCTTTTCTGCTTCTTTAGCTTTTTCTTCTTCTTTCGCTTTCGCCCTTGCTTTTTCTTTCTTCTTTCTCTCTTCTTCTTCTTTTGCTTTTTTGGCTAAATCCGGATCTGGTTTATTGAAATGACCCCTAGAATGTACATCGTACGATATCAGCTTTCGTGTTTTGATACAAGTGTTCGACACAATGATAAGCTGAGATGTGATACATCGGAGGGAGGGAAGGAGGGGGGCGAAACGTACACATGAAGAGGCATTCCTTTTTCCCACCATAATTCACTACCTAATCTTTTCGCTCTACCAACTGGGAAAGGCCACGGCATAATTTTGTTCAATCTAGTAGTCAAGAACGCTGAAGGATGTGAACGTAAATCATCCCATGGTGAAGGGTCTTTATCATCATCTTCTTTCTTTTCTTCTTTTCTTTTCTCACTTGGTCTTTCTTTCAAACTTGATGAAGATGATCTCTTCTCTTCTTTGGAAGGCGGAATTTCTGATACGATATGATTCCACATCAAAATGAACCTTTTCACTCAAAAAATTCTCAACGCCTTGTACCTCTGGACTAGCTCAAGAATCTGATCGACTAGTCTTTCGAGAACGAAATGTGCAATACTCACAACAATGCCGCAATCGTCATGTGGACATAGGTTATATGTAATTGTGGTACTCCCGGTACTAGACCCAGCATCTGTACCACTGACCATTATCTCAAATTAGTCCTTCTGACTCCAACCAAAACGTCATCTACTCACTCAGGGCGAATATGACGATGATAAAACCCCATTGTAGCACCATGGGAGCTACGTACCTATCTCAAACAAGTATTATCAGTCCTTCTCATTCTCAGAGAATGCCATCTCGTCATGCGTTCCGAACATTGCACGGTCAAAGTAGCGCAAGTACTTACCAAATCCGATCAGCAGCAGGAATCAGATTAGGCATAACATTAGCAGCCATGAAAAGCACCATTCCAATGATCAGTATGGTGTAGATTGGCGAAGGACCGGTGAGAGACTGTGAGAATGGGTAAGAGTAAGTTGGATAAGGTGAAATGGAGGGGGTATATGAGTATGGTAGGAAGGACATCTTGATTGTACTTTATTCTGCATGTGTATTAGGCAATTTTATGAGGACTAACTGTTGCTTTACAGACTCAAATTCTAAGTGCTTCATACGAGATAATCAAATCTGTTTACCAGTCTCTACTCAGTATATCAAGTAATAGCGAGCACAGTATACAACGAAAAAGGATGAGTGCTGATCAAAGGACGATCGTTTGAAACATTACATCCTTTGCTATTTTCTAAGCACACCTTATCTTGATACAGCTTATATATTACTTCATCTCGAATTGATTTTCACTATCTCCTAGCCATGAGTCTATCTATATGATCTCTTACACCTGATTCCCATTCGTACCATGTGACGGAAGAATACCAATCATCTCTTACTTGACCATCTGATTGTCTCACATCTTGGCGACCGTCTTGTTAAAGATAAAAGTATCAGCTTGGTTCTGAGTGTCCGATTTGTTGATTTTCAACTTTAACTTCGATTTCGATTTCGATTTCAAGAGTCGAGGAGGTCTGAGGAGGCATGAAAATGACTTACCCCTTGAGCCTTCTTTTCCAGGAGGTAAAACCCTCATACATCTCAATACACCTTCGAATTTATATCCTAATCTCTTGGATGCATTTTGACTTTGTATATTTAATGTTGTCGTTATCCATTGACAACGTCTTAAACCTAATCCACCTTGAGATGGATGATCAAGTATTCTATGCATCACTAAACCCGTTGCATGAGTTTGAACGTGTGTTCTCTGTATATCAAAAATACAGAGAATTACAGTTTAAGAGTATAGTACAGTATCCATCAGCATATGCCCGGCGTTATTATCATTATTATCATTATCATTATCATTATTACTGATAACTTAGATAACTTGGAACTTTGAAACTTGGAGAAAGAAGGAAAAATGGCTTACATGAAATTCAGGTAAAATCATTATATATCCAGGTTCACATATCATAGCTTGATAATTTGACGCTATCATACCTATAATTCCTGCAAATACATAATCTTTAGGATCTACTTTACTTCCTTTTGGAGTCGAGAGGGGTTCGGTGAAAATCGCATGGAGTAGTGTATCCTATGGTCGATATTTCAAATTAGCTTATTGGTATGCGGGCGCAAGGAACATGCAAATGAGAAAGTGTACGTCAAGGAGAGCATGACAGGATTACTCCGTGATTATGTGATTATGATTGACGGGATAATGGCAGGTATATAATTACACGGCGAAGGAACTCACAGGAGCGGATCTGTTTGTACCCTCTAACCAAACTAGGACATCACCTAAATCCTTGAAAGGACTGAATCCAAGCCATCTAAGTACTTCAGGTGATTTCGTATACCCATCCAAGATCGTTTGGGCGTGTAGCGATGGCTACTTGTCACAATAGATTTGATGTCTCAGCATAAATGAACGCTCGCCCAAACGTCCAAACGTCCGTGTATAACTCACGACTATGGGTCTCAACTCTACTCTATCAGAAGCAAGATCCTTTACTTCAAATACATAGTTGAAATCATATTCATCGATTGGAGTAGTCGAGTGAATATCCCTTGAAGGAGATGAACCTTTACTATATTTATTAACGTATGTTGACATGTTGACTCCTAGATTGACCTTTGTTTACTTGTTGAAGAGACGATAATACCAAAGAGGGATAATGTTGCTAGATTATCATGACAATACTATATGTATATGTATATATATCTATGTGTATACCCTTACTGTTTGCTATTTAGATTGCATCGTTAGCCGTCGTTTAAACTGTTGATGATGTTATAAATAACCTTATCAATCCATGAAATAATTCGGCAAAAATCAAGTTACCCCTCATCGCACTCACGCGAAACCAGTACCTCATGCTCCAAAAACAAGTCTTTTTCTTCGACGATCTCGCTTAAATCCCATACTTCCTCTTCTACAGCTCAGGTAGTAATTGAACGTGGAGCCATCGCCTCCCGTATGACACTTATCATACACCATAGCAGTGCACGTTCAAAACAGAGACAACGATTGAGATAGGTGATGTATGCATTTTGACTTAATAACTTCTCTCTACTGAACAAACCTTAATCTTTATTGACTGACTATTCTATATGCTGGAAAAAAATACACGAACAATGACAAAAACAAAATGTACCATATAAACAATCCTTCAGATAATGTATTTCGACGTTCCTTCATTGTCATATAGCTTATTGATCCACCTTATCTCATCTCCAAGCCTTTTCCTTCCATCTATGGACTATCCCTCTCGGGCTCCTTCTCCAAAGGTAATGTATCCCTCCATCTGTTCTCATTCTCTGTACCTCTGAAGACCTCGTACAAGACCTGTTTGACATCTTCTACAAATACAAATTCGATTCCCTTCTTTACTGATAATGGGACATTCTCATCTATATCGGGTTTACAAGCCACCGGCACGATGAGTTCTGTGATTCCAAGTACGGATTAGCATGAATCAAACAAGTCATCTGAGTGAAATTTAGTGGACGCGTTGTGTTTAAGTATAGGGGACCAATGAAACTTGATACTCACTCTTGATACCTGCCCTATGAGCTGCGAGGCTATTATTCAGACAATCCAGCGTCAGCTAACTCTCTCCGATTAAGTCTGTAAAGCATGAATTACTCACATCTTCTCTTTCAATCCACCGACAGGTAAAACCTGACCCAATAAACTGATCTCTCCAGTCATAGCTACATCTGGATCTACTTTAGTCTTCGTAAAGAGACTGACGAAAGCAGTCAAGATCGCTGTTCCTGCTGATGGGCCTTCTTTACCAATTCCACCCTCTGGCATATGTAAATGTACATCTCTATCGTTTAATGTGACTTCCGTCTCCGATTTCGTTATGCCGAGTGAATAAGCATTGGATTTGACCCATGATAAAGCGATCTGAGCTGATTCTCTGATAACTTCTCCTAATTTACCGGTAAGTTGGAGATTACCTTTACCTGGCATGGCCTAAAAAGGAGTGTCCGAATTAGCTTGTTCTCCCAGTACGGGCTGTAACAATATAAAACAGATAACATACAGTGACTTCGATAGGCATGACGGCACCTGAACCGTTACCTAGATAACCTAATCCAGTGGACACACCAGCTGGTGGTGCGGAAGTGTACAACCTATCTTTGTGATATATAGGTCTGTCACATCATTGAGACTGATCAGCTTTCATTCAGAGCTCGGATTTCTTGTTACATGAGTGAACTTACGGTCCAACATAATCTCTCAAGTTGTCTTGGGTGATTTTGACATGCACACCATCAGGTACTTTCAACGCTTGTCTAGGAACAGTGGTAACAGGTTTTGTCGATCCTGCATCTCCAGGCGAAGGTGATCTATCTCCTGGTAAATGTTCAGAAGCAGGTTTGGTATCCGGCTCGGCAGATTCAACTGTTTGCGTGGACGAATCGAGTTGTTTAGGTTCTGGTAAAGCTTCTTCTCCTAAATCAGTCACGATCTTAAACGCTGCCTTTCTATATATCTATAAAATTTGCGCAATGATCAGCTCTGCTTCTTGCATCTAAGAGACAAGTCAGTAAACAGCTTACTTTATCGATGTGTTTCTTGAGATTCCTGACTCCACTTTCCCTACAATAGTATCTTATCAACGCTTCTATAGCTCCAGGTGACAAGTCTATATCCACTTCCTTCAATCCGGCAGCTTCCTTTGCTTGTGGCGATAGATACTTGTCAGCGATACTCATCTTCTCTGCTGAAACGTATCCTGACACCTCCAGTACTTCCATTCGATCAAGTAGCGGTCCAGGGATAGTCTCGAGGACGTTTGCTATAAGGGCTCTCTGATCAGCTGCCGCACAGGAAACGAGAAGGCAATTAATGACTCACCGGTACAGACGAAAAGCACTCTCGAAAGATCGATGGGTACGTCAAGGCTGTTTATTCGACATCAATACTGACATCTGAGAGGATATTTCCACTCGGCAATACGAGATACTCACTAATGGTCCAAGAACGACTTGTTCTGCTCGGGATCTAACATTTCCAATAATGCACTTGCAGGATCTCCGTTGTAAGCTTTACTGATTTTGTCCACTTCATCAATCAAGATAAGAGGGTTTTCAGTAGCCACTTTCTTCAAGGCTTGAACGGGTTTACCAGGCATAGCTCTATAATTGAGTGTCGAAGTCAGCAACCAACACTTTTGTGATTAGAAGGGAATGGAAGGACAGCTTACCCAATATATGTTCTTCGATGACCTTTGATTTCAGCTACATCAGTCAAACCACCTACTGAGAATCTAAAGAATTGTCTTCCTAGAGCTCTTGCAATTGATTTTCCAATAGAAGTCTTTCCCACACCAGGAGGCCCAGCGAGACAGAGAATCTTTCCTTCCACCGATCCACGAAGTTTTCCTACTGCCATGAATTCAAGGATCCGGTCTTTCACATCTTTGAGGCCGTAATGATCTTCGTCGAGAACTTTGATAGCGTGAGAGATATCGTAGTTTTCAGGTGAGTGAACTCCCCAAGGCACTTGAGTCAACCAATCGATGTAGTTTCGAGTAACGCTAAAGTGGGAAGACAGTCAGCAACAGCAATCATGAGCGCGATAAAGTGACCTATGAGCCGTGTCATAGTATATTGTGATGAACTCACTTGAATTCACTAGCAGCCGGTTCAAGATGGACCAATTTATTCAATTCTTCATCAAAGACTTTTCTTACACCTTCAGGCATAGCTAATTTACTAGCCTTTTCTTTAAATCCCTCCACAAGCTTATCTTTACCATCACTTTCCATACCTAATTCCTTTTTGATGCCTTTTAGTTGTTCCATCAAGTAGTATTCTCTTTGTCTTTTTTGGATCTTGGTATCTACATCTCTAGCAATTTTGAACTGCAATTGAGCGTTGATCAATTCCTTTTTCAGTAGAATTAAGGCACGTTGTAAACGATCCTCGATCGAAGTTGAATCCAATACAGCTTGTAGATCCGATACGTCAGCTGTCGATACTACTGCCGCTAGATCAGCGAGTTTATCAGGTTCATCGAAAACTTGAGACGATGTATTGGACATTGCGAAAGAAGTGACTTGTTCTCTGAACATGGGTTGTAATTGAGCGATTTCTTTGAAGACTGAAATGAGTTCAGACATTATAGCTCGAATCACTTGAGAGTCTTTGTCGTATGGTTGTAGTGCAACATTGCTAACGTTTGTGATCGAAACGTCAGGTAGAAGATTGTGAATAAAGCCTATGGGCGAGAGAGGTTTACTGGGTGTAGTGGCAGCGCTAGATTGAGGTTGAGATTGAGATTCTGAACGAATGCATTAGCTATCAAATCACGATTTTCAGCATGTACGATGGATACTTACCGGAATCTAGTTCAGCGTCATCTCTCTCTTTTGAAACAGTCCCTAATTCTTCTCTGACTGCTTCAACGGAAGGAACATCAGGTTCGAAACTTTCTACTTCAGCTTCAGGTTTACTGTCTCCTTCTGTTGATGCTTCAGATACGTTTACAAAAGGTAAAGATTGTTGTTCTTCTGATAGTTGACCAGGTTTGACTAGATCATCGATTCTAATTCTTCTATGAGGGAATAGAACGGCAGTCAAGCTTTCAGGTTTACCTTCACCTTCATTTGATGTGAAACAACTTGTGATTTGACAAAATACACCGACGGGGTGAACTTGATCAAGGTTTTCAACTACATCAGAATCACTCGCTGAATCTTTCAATAGGAAAGCTCCAACATATGGTTGACCTTTAGCTTGTAATTCACGAATCGCTTTGATCACAGGTGGAGATCGAACTGTTACAGCTTTGTAGAATCCAGGGAATAATGGTCGATGAGTTATAGGTACAGCTAATACTTGTGGATACGTTTCAGGTATAATAGGTTTAGCTATTTCTTTAGGTGTATTTGAATTTCCCGATCCTGATCCCGATCCTGATCCAGATGTTGACCCAGATGAGAACAATGATGAAGCAGATGGAGTGGAAGTGGATGATGAAGTTCGGATAGTCGATGATGAAGAAGAAGCAGGAGATTCAACTTTTTTGGATTCTTTCTCAGCTATATTTTTAGCTCTTTCTTCTGCTGTTTTAGATGATTCAGCTTCTGTCGAAGAATCTTTTTCTGACACTTCCTCTTTTCCCTTCTTCACCTCGTTTGTAGTGGAATCACTTTTAATTTCCGCTTTAGCTGATTCTCCTTCGTCTTCATTTATGGATTTATCTTTATCGTTCTCACTGGCTGGATTGACCCATCTTTTCTTCTCGGATATCCTGGACGAACTATGTATCCCTCTTTGCTGAGCATGTATCGCTGATGCGATCACATCATTACTTCGATGATCGAGATAATGTGAGACTGACTTTGATGATGTGGGAGTGGCAATTGATCGTGCGAGTGAGAATGTAGTCGGCCGACATCGATTACAGGACGATGATCGAACTGCTGCTCTGATCGGAAGCATCCTTGATATTGTTTTTCCGAGAAAGAGGTGGACCGATACAGAGTGAACGTATGTGATGAAGACAGTAGGGAAGGGGAGGATGCACAATGCAATGTATATACATGGAAGGGATTGGAATGAATCGAATAGATATTGATATGGTAATCAGATACGAAGTGAGTGAAGTGAAGCAAGGTTAACAAGGTGGAGGGGTTATTTTGAATCGAGTGATAATATGGATGATGATCAAGCGTATAACTTGATGTAACCGACCCCGTTCTCGTTGAAATCGCCGGTGGCAATATGTGGCGATTGGAATACCCTTTCTTGATTCTTATCTTCGATTCACCATTCGATCATTCAGATCCCTATACGGGTCTTGGGTCTTTGTCTGCCAACATCCGATTGGCTCCTTGGAAAGCCAACATACAAATGGAGTCTATGGATGAAATTGATACATGCAAGGGTTTTTATTGTACAACGATATCTTTCGATTTCATGCCACCTGCTGGATTATCCTTTGCTCCTTCTTGTCCGGGGAATACGCCATCTACTTGTCTGTACTGAACTTCTTTCTCTTGTTCTTCTTCTTCTTCTGAAGACTCGCCGTCGGATGCAGATAGAGGCAGCCACCATGGCGGTCTATATTGCGGAGGAGGTAGATTCACTATATCAGGATCGAATAGCTGGGTTGGATTGAAGTTAGATCGATATCAGCTCCATGAATCAAGTACAAGTAGGTGCGGTCACAATTATTGCTCACCTCGATATATTGCTCATCCGCATATCTATGTTTACTACCTGCATGAGCTCGGTACTGTTCAACGAACATTTCATGCATTAGCAGCAGATACATATTATCATCAACTTTGAATTCGTAATACTCACCTCGACTAATGTGGAAGCGAAATTCCAACCTTGCATAACTCTCAGTGCACCCACTACGCATCCAGTCTGATGTACTCCAATACTACAATACAATCAGCCCACACTGTGTAATATCTGGGCGAGATCGCGCTTCACTCACGGATCAATTAGTAAAACAGGATGAGAACGAGTATCAAGTATATATTTCTCTAAAGTAATTTTGATTATTTCATCTCTAACTGGTTTCCAATCTGTTCCTTGAGGTCTCCATAAAGTCAATCCCAAATGCATCTACATTTCAATAGAACGAAATTTCTTCAGCTGAGCTTTTTAGGTTATTGAGGTATACTCACAAAATCGATGCCTGATGTTCGGATAAAAGTGAGTAGAGGTTTTATAGGATGTTCAGGTGTTAATGATATTATCGTTTTCAGATTTAAAGATGACAAGAAAGGTATCTACATCGAAGAAGAACGTCATCAGTGGTTCATTCTGTCTTCGAGTATGACATGATGTCAACTCACTTGAGCAGCGGTCGGACTAGCACATCTATATACTCCAGTTTCGACAATTGAGAATAAGTTGGGAACTTGAATGAGAGCAGGTCCGGTTGGTTGTTTGGATGACATTTCTAAGAATGACTTTTAGCCTGAATGAAGGCTATATTCGAGTCGTGGGCATGTTTGCTATTTGGAATTGAAAGGTGGGTCTGGTGTCAAAACAAACTGACGATATATTTATTCTCTTCTTCGTTACCATCATTCACAATCATCAACCATTGCTCTTTCTCACCTCCACCTTTCATCGTTGACTGGGAGGGGGGGTTTATGCCACACACGGAATAGACATGGTGATCTCCGCTCATTGGAATATTACGTACTCACATCGGCGTGTTTTGCTTGTTGTGAAATAGCAAAAACGCGTGTGTTTTCATTTAGGGGGGATGAGATGATCCGAAGGGGAAAGAAGGAACGTGAATTTACAACTGTCAATATAAAATAGATCACGTCGGATGAAACATGTAACAATAATATGAATGAATACCTGTTACTGTGGGACTTTGGGACTGTGGGACTGTGCAAACGCAAAGTTCTGGATCATAACAATAATATCTTTTTCTTTTATTACCACTCTCTTTCAGCTTCCAGCTTTCGTTTACATATTCCTCTTGGAGAGTTGGTAATACGCAAACACAAGGACAAGAGATATTGATTGACGATCACTTGACATTCTTTTGGTATTTCCCGTTTCCCATTCTAAAAACATTCTCAAACATCAGTCTGCTCAATCCCGCCCAACCCACCACTTTCTTAAACCAGCCCTTTACCTAGTATAAATCGATACAACGTGTGTAGTATAGTTCTTCCTTGTTGACAAAGTTTACACTATACTCCCATCTCTCATTCACTACACGCTCCTTTCATCCCAATTCAAGCAACCAACCAAAGCTTTGATCTTCATTACTTGTTCTCAATTTCGGACCCCACACGATCCCTTTCATCCACCACGAACATCCTTCAAGAGCCATTATCAGTCTTAAAGCACGATAGATATCAAGATCTCCAGATCGTAGGAACCTTTTTACATTTTCATTCAGGTGAGTACATCCATCTTGGAACTCATCAAAACATTCTTACACTTTTCTCAAATAACCTTACCATAACCCTTCCTTCATATCTACGTGAATTTAATCACCAAGTCTCTATTATTGCACCTACTAACGGCGATCAACTGACATTGAAAACTTTTGTCTTTCACCTTCCTTTGACCTTGCCACACTCTCAGCTATCGCTTCTACCCATCATGCACATATTCTCTGCTGCGATCCTGCTGCTCCCACTCGCTCTCGCGCATCAAGATAGTCCTGCATCACACCCTCATCGACGACATCATGCTCGAGCCATCGTCGACGCCAATCGACCTATCCCTCGAGCGGGCGCTGTCATTGATAACGGTACTCTCGCTTCAATCTCGCAGTATGACGCTCAAATATCAGCAACTCAATCATCAATTGCAAGCATCGCTCCCACTTCCACAACCAACGATGATGATGACGCAGCTGTTACCAGTTCTGCATCAAGCGCTGCTGATAGTGGTAAAGCTGGAGTCGGACCTTCAACTACCGTAGTCCTCTCAGATGCGGCAAGCGTAGGTATCAATTCAACTGCCTAGGAAAGCTCGCAGAGTGTTAACTGACAACGGAACTTAGTCCACTTTGTCATCAACAACTTCCTCGGATCTAGCTAGTCCCAGTGTTACATCAGATACAAGTAAATATCAGTTTCTTTCTCTTCCTCATCCACCGAATGATTCAAGTACAAGTACAAGTTTAAGTACGAGCGCAAGTACAAGTCATTTGTTAATTCCAGTTTCAAGTTTCATTTCAGTTTCAAGTATGAACCCAAATACAAGTACAAGCACAACTGACAAGACCTCTCACTTTTCTTCAACAGGTACATCAACATCAACCTCAACCCTTGCATCTCCAACAGTCACTTCGACCGAAGCAGCACCAGTGACACTTTCTTCAAGCACGACTACGCCTGCAGCAGTTTCGACCACAGCTCATTCTACTATCGTTTTGGTAACCACCGCATCGAAAACATCAACCACTCACAAAGCATCTTCAACTGCCGAATCTGCTGAAACTGAAAAGAAATCATCTGGACTCAGCAAGACCGCTTTGATCGCTATTATCGTTGTTGCCTCTGTCGTCGGTGCGGCAGGTATCGGATGGACACTCTTCAGGAAATGGAAATTGAGACCCTCCAACAGGTTCGGAAAGAAGATGAATCCTATCGACTTTTCACCTCACAACAACGATATGAACGATGACTTGTGAGTTTCCTTTGCGAGCAGCATGTTGAGATCGAGGTGCTGACCTCGAACTTCATTTGTTAAACAGCTTCGAGAAAACACTTCAACGGACTGCTTCCAACTCTTCGGCATCACGACAACGAAGGGAATTGGTAGCTGAGCTTGATGATCCTCATGCTGTCCCAGGTGTTCCCCCTCACGACTTTACAGCTGGTACTGCTGGTGTAGGTGCAGGTGTAGGAGCAGGATATGCAATGTACAACCAAGATCCATATTCTCATGCTGAGCAATACGACTATGAAACAGCTTATGATCAACACCAACAACATCCTCAAGGAGATATTTATGATCAACATCAACATCAATATCCACCTTCCGCATACACGCAAGATCCCCAAGGATACGCTGGATATGTAGGTGCACCAACACAAGATCAACCTATCAATGATGGATATGCAGATCTCCAAAGAGGAAATAGTATCGGAAGCGGAAGTGGACATGGTCATGGACACGTTCAAGCATTACATCATGATCAACAAGTCTATCCTGGAGAACTGAGTTTCCCATCCGCCGATCAATATGGTCTCGGTAGACCAACAGGCGGCGCTGAAGGACCGTGAGTGCTTTTCACCTTTCTCATGACATGTCAAGTTTCAACGGCTGATATAATTATGGAAACAGATACGCTCAAGCAGCTCAGTATAGAGGATATTAGGTCTATGTGATCTTACCTTAAAGTTTCGAATTGTCCCATAATTACTTCCAAAACAATATTTTCAAGGCTTGCTGGCCGAGTCTGACTTATTCCCTCAAACACCTATTTGCGAATTCCTTATTCCTCCTTTACTCGACTGCGGAGCCTTATCTCGACCTTATATAAAAAAGCTTCACCATTGCAATACTTTCTCCTTTACTGTGTATACGTACATTTTGATGTACATTACCTTTCTGGAGTGATGTGTGATATTAGATGGATTGGGTGGATCACACGCATGTTGTGAAGGCGGGAAATCTGTAATATTTGTATGATGCATCTATGTTTGAAATCTACCTATTTGATGTTGTTTCGTGTTGAGCTGGAATGTAGGACGAGCGCATTTCGTTCCGAAGCAAGCATACACATGAGAAACGGGTTGAGCATAAGTGAGCACGATATCAAAATCACATGCCGTAGATTGACAGTTTGAATACGAGTGACGAGGTCGTACTTGGGTGCAAATGGGAAAGTGGAGGCTGTCCGAAGTTGAATGAAGGTATAAACAAATATTTTATTTTGGCACTCTTTCGTCTGAACTCCTCTTAGTAAACTACGATTCCATACTTTGACAATATCTTAGGTGACAAGGGAGAAATTAGAGAATGGCAACTGTGAAAATCCGATCAGCCAACGCTGTATGTGATTTTTCAATGGCGCCCATCTTCCATCTTTATCAGCTTCCTATTTCGACTGATATTTTCTTTTTTTTGGGGGTATTTGGGGTATAGGCATCGAGTTCTACATTAGCACCTGACTTACCTAGATTATCCATTCTCAAAGATGGTACATCGTACGTAACCCTTTTCTGTATCCACTCAAAAACTCAAATTCCAAGTAAGGATCGTTGATGGGAAATATTGATTGGCTGGTTGGTTTTTGATAAAATAGATATTCAATCTCAGTGGTGAGATCAGAAAACCTTTCTTGTGATGCGAAAGATGTCATTTATACCTTGTTCAATTCGAACATGTCTCATCTGTGCGTAGATCCAAGATTGTCTCGTTCATCCCATCTCGAAAAATCTTTTTTTGAGAAGAACGTTCAGGTTTAATTGATTTTAGGCAAATGGCAATGTTGTACTTGTATACTTGTACTGATCAATTGAATTCGTGATAATTCCGAGAAATTAGCCAACAAACATCCTCATTCCCATATACCGAACAGTCTAAACGTGAAGAACTGTTCGATGTAGATGCAAGGTACATCCTACTTCTCTCATCCCAGGGTCCAGATCAAGATCCAAAAAAGGTAGATAAGCTCGATCCTGTGGACAATCTCAAGACAACTACAGATACAAATACAAATATCAAAGCGAAAGGCAAAGGCAAAGGCAAAGGGAAAGGAAAGGAAACGATTAACGAGATCGATTTTAGTCCAAAAGATTTACTAGGTTTTTGTGGATTCAGATTTGATACAGAAGAGACTTTAACGACCAGAGATGCTGAAGTAGCTTATTGGTAACAATCATTTCTTCCCAATTTCTTAGATTATTATCATTTATCGTGATTCAGCTGACCTTGTATCTGATCTCAGTTATGAAGTTCAACTTGCCCCTTCGTCAAGGGGACAGGGTCTAGGTAAGATCCTACTGAATACGCTGGAAGATATAGGTACAAAGAGGGAATTGGATAAAGTCATGTTAACATGTTTGAAGAGTAAGCTCAAATTTATCCCCCAACGATCAACGAGCAAACAAAAGGATGGGCTGATCATGAGATGAATGACAGATAACCAATCTGCTTTATCATTCTACACTAAACAAGGGTAAGTCAATTCATCTTATTCGTACCGTCTTCCTGGACTACTACGAGAATCGAGATCGAGCTGATGATTCGTGTTCACGTTTCTCACACATAGGTATACTCCGGATGAAATTGATCCTACGCGTATGGCAGAGGAGGAGGATTGGACTGACGACGAAGATGAAGACGGTAATGAGGAAGATGAAGATACTCGGGATTATGTTATTCTTAGCAAGAGCTTGAAAAGTACATAATGCATACATATACCTATAGATACAACGGAATTATACATTTGTAATTTTAAGCTTGCTTTGAACAGCGAAATCAACCCATTCAGTCTTCTAGTCTTTCGCCTGAGTAGATGACATCTCTTATATGTGTTTATATGCCTTCTCCGGGTACTTCAGTATTCTCGATATTTGGCAAATCACGTTTATCAAAATACGTATCCAATTCTTGCCATATCTATGATTCTCGTTAGTTGTGTTTTTTTCACTTCATCATATCGGCTCATCCCATCGATAGCTACTCACTTTATCCAGATTTGTATCCATACTCTTTCCCCAAACACTCTCAGTATAAGTCCAATCAATCTTCCTTATAGATTTCTTTTTCTTTTCACCTTGTACTCTTACTTTTCTGTTTCCAGTACTTTGGGAATAATGAGTTTCCTCAGGACGTCGATGCATCCAGCTTTCACCTTGATGATCACGTCCAACTTGTTCAGACTCTTTCCCAGAAGTCATAGTTGCGGTTGCGGTTATGGTTGTGGTTGATCCAGGACGAAGAGCGAAAAAGGCATTTGAGTTTTCTTGATTACCTTTTCTTGATGTTCTTTGTCTTTGACTCTGAACGGATCTAATTACACTTGGAGGATGTTCTAGATCCACCCCTTGTGGAACTGAATATTTGATTTTCTTCGTTGGTGTCCCAAGTTCGTTTTCTTCATCGTCATCGTCATCGTCATCGTCATTCCCATCTGCTTCTTCTTTTTCGTTTGTTGACCTTTTTTTGTTAAGCTGACTAGGCGAGGTTGGTTCATCGACGATACTGTTGTTGGGATTAGGGTATTTGGCGGAAGGTTGTCTGGTCACACTTTGTCTCAAAGGACTTGCGATAACTGGATCATGTGTTTTAGGTGTTGTTCTATGTTGTGGAGTTTTGATCAAAGAAGAAATATCAATCCCTGATGAGAATTTATATTTTTTCTTGGGTGTTTGCAATGGACTCAAGATATCTTCAGTCCTTACGGTTACTGAAGGAGTTATAATCCCAGTATCATCTTCTCCTACACCTCGATCTTCCGTTTGAAGAGTTCCTTCCTTTCTGGATGCTGAATCAGATGTGATATTAGTCGGATCTGAGCTGGAGGACTGGGTTTCGATCGGACCTGATCGTTTAGCTTTAGCGGGAGATCGTTTGGAAGGGGATCGCTTGGAAGAAGGTGAAGAAGGTATATTTTCAAGTATTATTCTACAACGTGATAAAGTCGAACGGAAATGTGCTGGTGAAACTGAAGACGCTTTTTGAGCTGATGAAATTGGTAAATCCTTTGATTGAATTCTGTAATCAATCAAACGTAGATACAATTAGCGATAGCAATGATCCAACTTCCAAAATTCTGAGATTGTCAGGTCCAAAAACCCAGCCCAAAAACGTATCAAACTCACTTCTCACAGCCTAATAAAGCGGATACGCCAACCAAGGCAGCTCTTTCCTCAGGCTTCAGATCGTTTCCTTTCCCAGGTGCAGTCAAGTGTCTCAACGTGGATAGGATTTGAGCAGAGATGGGTATCGCTGGATGTGTCGCAGAGGGGAATAAAGGTATAAGTTCAGTTGTTGAAGACATTTCGAATTTATCAGTGGCCTGGCCTGGCCTTTACCGACCGATGAATAACAGTGGAATACGCCTTCCACAAAGTATCCTTTGTGAGTTTATCGGACCGTTACCAAGTGGTTGATTTGGAGCTGTTCACTAAGACACCTAAATATGGTACGAAAGGTGAGATATACCCAATGTCTTTTCGACTGCTTCTGATGATGCTTGAACGCGTCCACCTTCGCTTTCGCTTTTGTTCCGCGAAAACAGAGGTCATTCGAAAATCCGTCGGAAGAGATATCTCGCCTTGGAACATTGCATGTTATCCACTTCTACAACCTCTGGGAATGGTTGATTGTGTATGCATGTAATTGAGTGTCGTTCCAGATGTTATGAACATAGTGTGCATGTGTGCCTATATATGTATATACAGGCAGAATATGTTGTTTTTTTAATGAACATGTTATATAGAGTACTTACTAGGTCGGGCATTGTATGATAAGATTGAAAACATAGTTCTACTATGAACTTCAAGATTGATAAAAATGGGCACTGGGCCCAAATGAGGAAGTGAATAAAATACAAATATAAATCAGAAGTATCTTCTGTGATAGAGATATCACGGTCTCACTATCAAAAGCCATCAAAACTCATCAAAATATCATCTAAAATTTCGTTATACCAGTCAAAAGTCTTACTTCCACCTGACATCGAATCAGAAGAAATGAATTAATCAGATTTTCGTCTCAACATTAACCTTTTCTTCATGGCTTCAGCTCTTCTTTCCCTTTCTTCTTTCTCTTTTACTTCCTCTTTATCTTCTCCTCCGAAATCTGATTCAGAATCAGAATCGATATCTAGTGAATCACCTTCGAACAACACCACATCACCTTCTTCTTCATCTGAATCATGTTCAACACCATTTTTCAAAACTGTCTGTGGTGCTGGTGTACACGTTATCATTGGAACTGACAATGAAGGGCTTGAGGTGGCGGTGTTGAAAGATCTAACACTCTCAGTAGGAGAAGCAGGTGAAGTGAATGACCTTCTCGGTGATGGCGTACCAGATGTTCCTCTACCGAACGGAAGTCTGAATCTACTTTCTGTGGGTGTGACCATACCACCCGTTTTCATTGACCAAGGGAATGATCCTCTAGTTGGTGAAGGTACATTTCCTTCTTTAACAACCGAAGTAAATGAAGTTGATCGCTCCTTTGGTGGAGTGATTTTGAATGCAGGTTGAGAGGAAGAGGATGAGATAGCAGCATTGGCTTTTACGATAGCTTCGAAAGAAGGTAATTCACCTAACGACATGGGAGGCATAGAAAGAGGTCTGGCTCTTCCACCTGATAATCGGCCAGAAGTCCGTTCACGTAAGAAAGGTGCAAGTCGAGGTTCCTTATCTTTGACCGGGGTTGCTAAAGGTGGACTAGGAGGAGTCGCAGGTCGTCTGTTGAGAATCGAAGCGAGAACAATTCGAGCATCACGTCGGGGTGATTCTTCAGTGGGAGTCTTGATTATCTCTACAGATTCTTGAGATTCAGTTCGATATACAGTCCTGATTCTAGGTAAGGATTTGGCTGGAGAGGGTGATCCAGCTGAAGTGCCACGCTTGTGTTCGGTGGAGATACGAGCTTGAATTTGAGCAAGACTGGGTAGTCGTGATGACACAGCTGGTAATTTAGACTGAGCTCGAGCCTTCTCTTCAGCTGTGACCTCGATAGAATCAGTGGACGGTGATCCAATATCGGATTTGGATCGACCATGTTTGGCAGAGACGGAAGAGGTCTTCTTGGATTTGGCGGAGAATTCGATGGCAGAAAGTCGAGGGACGAACTCTGGAGGAGGTCGAGTCTGGTCCAAAGCAGAGAAGGTAGTCTCTACAGGCGAAGGTTGAGCTGATCGCGTGAAAAGTGGGAAGTAATCTTGTCTAGGAATAGAAGATGGAACAGCGGGATTCTTCGTGGGAGAAGTAGCTGCAGCGACAGACGCGGCCAGGGGAGAGTTAGGGGGGAGGACAAAGTTGTATGAAGAAGGAGAAACGGGTGGACTCTGAGGAAGAGTCGACTCGGTTGACGATGGTGAAGCTTTTGGAGCAAATTTAGTCTGTCAGTGTCATTGCACTGACAGGAGGAGAATTGTGACAGAACTCACATCTTTCTTGCACTCGTCTCTCCTTGGCACGCTCCACAACGTCCCATAGCGGTCTTCGATTCTGCAAAGCGGATTGCGTGTTTCTCCTTTCGTTCCATGGAACTACTGATTCCCAAGAAGCTTGAGGCTCTCTTGATGAGTGATGTGACCAACCATCCATCTCAAGTGGCGTAGGCATCTTACCGATGTTCATTGCTATGTTGAATGATGGAGAGTTGGGATCCGGTTGGAGTGCTGCTTCAGCGACTGAGAAAGCGAGTAGTCGGAGAGGAGTTGGATTAGGAGAGGAAGGACAATAAAAGTTGAGAGAAGGAGTAGGTACAGAAATGACTTGTGCCATCGTGTTCATATACTAAGTTATACGATAAGGTACTTGGAAGAGGAGAGTCCGGCTCGAAGATATTGATGATTTGATATGTAGTTGTAAATTAAGTTTGATCTGACTCTAGGTTACCAGAACCGTTGGAGTGATAGATGAAAAAGTTGGATAAATCGTTATTGGTGGTGAGAGAAAGAGAGGGGAAGAAAGGGTTCTTTGGTTTGTTATAATTTAAAGAAAGGATTTGGGTATGTCAAACTTGAAGAGTGATTGAACGATCCTTTCACTGAGAGGTTGATGAAAGGAATGATTCAGATACTTTCAATGATGATGACAGAGAAGAGGGGAGGATCTGCACGTTTTAGAGATTTTATCGAAGTGACAAAGATCAAAGGCAAGTTATGATCAAAGTTAGCCTGTATACCTCTGTATATGGAATGATGATTGTAGATGATGGGACTGCACAGCAGACTTGAGAAATATATTTGACGGACACGGTCAGGAGGAGGAGAAACGGAACGATTGAGGGAAACAATGTAAAAGAAAAACAGGTTGATGACGGGGGTCTCTGCCAATGATTATATATATCAAAGGATATGACAAGACGAACGCGTCGAAGAAGGATACAAAGGGAGAAACACAAAGGAGTGAGTTGGGAAAAGGGCGAGATGAAAGGTAGACAGTGCGAGAGATCTAAAATGGGATGATAACGCATTGACTCTTCCTGCAAGAGCGAGATACGCGCCCTTTTTGGTGTTATGTTGAACGATGTGAGAAGCATTCATGTGAGGAGATCGGGAGGAATGATGGCATGAAGATGAAACAAGAACATCAAGCAATAAGAACGCCATGGACACACACACGGACGGACACACACGCCCAACTTCTTCGGTCATCTCGTCCCAACACCGACCACATCGCATGCATCCCCAAACGTAATTACTCATTCCAACACGATCAACTAGATCGACTAGATCATACACTATCACGCCACCATCGTTCAAATTCTTTATCACACAAAACACACGATTCCGAACAGAAAACGAGGAACTCACGGATTAGAAAGGGACAACCTGGTCCTTTATACCGCACAGCAGTTTTCAACTTTTTTTCTAAACAAATTCCAACGAAATCGCAACGATCAACGTCTTTGAGATAATCTTTGTTCTTTCAAAATGACAGTGTCTAATATAATAGCTCCACACTCATATATTTATATATATCAGAGTTTTGAATTGAGGTGTATCTTGTAGTAACGTTGTTTGTGAAACAAACAGTTTTCCGAGTCCGAGTCCGGGTACGAATCTGATCGACAGTCGACTAATTGAGACAAACTTTAGGAGGAAGGTAAGGCAATTACGGATTGGGCCAAGTAGAACACCTGGAAAGAGGTTATCCTTAAATGCGATGCTGTCCGGTCGGTTTGGTCTACTATGTTTCTGAATTGAGACAAGATCAGTAGTCTCGTAATTTTTCGTAAAGAAGAATGGATTATTTCGTTAAAAGCGTGATAAAATCTTGATGACACTGTTCTGGCTGATGATGCTAATACTGGTGCGAGCGATAATGAGCTGTACTATGACGAAGGACTTAGTATAATAGCGATGTGGGACCGTGCTAAATGAATGTGGGTGGTGACTGTTCTAAAACTTGTGGTATGTTTTAAGCCTCCTTTGTGAATCTTTTGGAAAGTAGGTATTTGATGTATGAAGTGGAAGAATCCGGTTGAGACCTGTCTACCGTATTGATAATTGTCGAGGGGAAGAGGGAGTATTCCGAAATAGACGTATCGAGAAAGAATGAAGGAATGGATAAGAAAGAAAGGTAGAATTGTCAAAGAATGTCAAAGAGGATTGATTGATATATATGAAATGTCCAAATAGATGATCCAGCAATCTATGACTCCTATAAACTTATTTTGTCATGTAGCAGACAGACATAACACCACGTCTGATGATAAAGTACCTGGACCTGATATGTGCAAGTAAAGAACTTACTCGTATACTTGGTGAATGAACAAAGAAAAATCATACGCCACAATGAAATATCTGTCACAACCGATTGAACAAAATGATTATCATAATAACCCTGAATTCCAAACGATCATTCACAACTTGGCACAAATCAGGAAATAGAAATAGAAATACCAAAACAAAAACCCTTTGACGCACATAAATCTCTCTTAGCGCGTTTCGCTTTTCGTTCGTTGTCTCCTCTGTATACACAGGTCAAATGATACGCAGGTCAAAATGAAGTGCCAACAAACGTAGATCCGTCATATTGAGGGTCAAAATGGTGAATACCATACATACCATTCATGATTCAAAACAATCGAGACGCGACGACACACAGGTCAGATGTCAAGCTGCAAACTCGTCCATTGTTGCCCAAGCTAGTTCATCAGAGATTCCAAACATCAGAGCTAGCTACTACACTTCACAACGACATTTGGTGATTAGAAAGAGGAATATGCTGTGACGTTTAGACATATCTCAAGCAAAACGCCTGGAATGATCGTCGGCGCAGTTTACGTTATGTATCTATTGACTCATCCCACGGTCCCTATTGCAGAATGATCACATGTGGATTGTGTTGCGGATGGCTTATCGATTTGTACGCAAGATTCCACAGACACTGTCGCTGAGTTACTGGGTAGCAAAGCAGATATGAGCGAGTCGGTCCACAAGATCGCATGTCATGATATAGCCATCTCAGTCCCTATCACAGTTTGGGTTCTACGGAAAGCTGGAAGGAATAAAAACATGAAACGCGACTTCTTACTCCCTGATAAAGTGAAAAGTAAAACACATACACGTGACAAGCACTTTATATTAAATGGATCACTGATATAAACCAGATAAAGATCAACTCCACCATCCGAAAAGTGGAGGTGATTCCCGCAATATTCGCTCAGGTCAAATAAAGATGAGAGAATATTGCGGGTTTCCATCATCATCAAATGGTCTGTTATGACCTGTTCAATTCAAGCTTACAGGTAAAGCAGTACATAGCATCATACACCAGATGTCCAAATTCGTCTTTTCACTGCGTGAGAGACACTAATACAAAGAGACAGGACTTCATCGTCATAATCGATTAAATTTTCTTTTCATTCTGTTTGCCACTGATCAACCAACGATTTCATTGACATCAAAGCATTGAGCGAACACAGTTCATCGATCCCATCCATCAATATGTCAGATATATCACTCCCACTTTCGATACCGACTATCACTTTCCTCATATCCAACATGCATTGTACATCATGTTGTGAAACCATTCATCACCTCTTATCGACTCTCCCATCTATCAAATCAATATCCACTTCATTACTTCATCACAGTGTGACTTTTTCGATCGATCAAGGAAATACGGCGTCAACTTCTCTGAAACCAAAGACAGTGGGGAAAGTAGTATCGGATGCCTTGGGTTTATTGAGGACAGAAGGAGGGTTCAACGTTATTGCTGAATCAGCTAATGGTAGATCCTTAAAATCGGATTCGGCTACCACCAAGTTGAGCGAAGAAGATGGCGGCTGGATAGGTAGATTATTACTCAAAAACACAAAGGGAAGGGAAAGGACAAAAGCGGAAGAAAGAAAGAAAAAACATCTAGAACATTGTGAAGTTTGTAAAGCTGAGCTCAGCACCGTCAAAGAACACGGTTCAGCTTCAGGCGCAGCAGAGATTGCTCCAGCAGAGAAAGTTTCAAGCGATAATCAAGGCGAGACAGTCAAAACCACTCTTTCTATAGAAGGTATGACTTGCGCATCATGTGTCAATTCAATTACTTCATCACTTAAAACCAGCCCTTCAATACTATCAGCAGACATCAATTTACTGGGATCTTCCGGTATTGTCCGACATCGTTCTAGCCTCTCACCAAATGAAGTCGTCTCTCTGATCGAAGATATAGGGTTTGATGCCCAGATTGTTAAATCTGAGACTGAAATCAGTGCGAATAGTCCCATAGAGGATACGACAACGATCAAATCCACTTTTTCGATAGAAGGGATGACATGTGCTTCATGCTCAGGGGCTATCATTCGTTCTCTCCAAGATCAACCTGGAGTCAAATCAGTACATGTTGATCTGCTCAACAACTCAGGTGCTATCATTCATTCCGATGAAGTGACGACAGATGAAATCAAAGAACTTGTTGAAGAAGTAGGATATGGAGCGGAATTGCTGTCATCTGAACGTTCAAATCAGCAATCCAAAGGAAAAGCGAAAGAAGAAGGGCCACATTTAAGAAGTATTCAAATTAAAGTTGAAGGAATGTTCTGCCATGATTGCGTCAGAAAAATCAATTCTCATCTCGACACTTTACCTATTGAATCTTATACTCCTATAACGCTCCAATCACCTATCATAACACTATCGTATTTCCCTTATCATCCGTTAACAATCAGAAACCTGCTACAAGGTATATCAGATGTAGCACCTGAATTTGAAGCTGAATTATTCCGTACCCAAAGCCTAAGTGAAAGAAGCAAATCCATCCAAAAGAGAGAAGTCAAGATTCTGGCTAGTCATTTAGTGGTAGCCATTACCTTTGCAATTCCCACATTCGTGATGTAAGTATAAGCTAGTTCGCTTTTCCAATACTTTCACAAGTTTAAGCTGACCGTGACAACGGAAAGTGCTATCGTCGCTATGATTCTTTTACCTTCGCACAATCAAATCCGAATGGAAATGATGAACCCAATCTGGGGTGCTGCAAACTTGGGTACCCTCATTTTATGGCCTTTAGCTACTATAGTCCAATTTGGTGTGGGAAGGTGAGCTCAGTACAGCATCTCGTAACTGTCATTCAAACTGATGTTGAAATCTTCCCGAAAAGAATCTTTTACAAACGTACTGTCGCATCTATGTGGCCTCATGTACGCCGACTGCTACCCTTAAAACTACGGACGGAGAGTATGCGTAAATTGCCATCTAGATCTCTAAGCTGGAGGATTCTGTTCAGTTTCGGAAGTATGGGTGAGAGACCCCTGCCCTGAGTCAGACCTAGACAGATCGGCAAGCTGACACGCACTCTCCAGATCTTCTCGTTGCTCTTTCAACAACCGTATCATATTTCGCCTCTCTTGCCATGCTGATTCTCGATGTCCGCTCTTCGTCCAATAACGAAAGTGTTGGAACATATTTTGACAGCTGTGTCTTCTTGATCATGTTTATCCTTTTAGGCAGAACACTGGAAGCATACGCGAAAAGCCGGACTACCGACGCAATCAGCTTACTAGGAAAAATGAGACCAGATACTGCTCTATTGGTTGAAAGTAGCTTATCAACGGGGGATGAGCAACAAGACGATGGAGAAAGGAAAAACAGTCAAGATACCGAAGATGTCCAGGCCGTTTCTGTCACGGATGTCGACGTACCGAATCATAACAGAATATCTCAAGGATCAGTTAGGAAGATACCAATAACTCATCTTGAAATTGGAGATTTAATCCTCCTTCAACCAGGATCACTACCTCCCACTGACGGAACCATTGTCTCTGGTCAAACCACATTCGACGAATCTTCCTTGACAGGTGAATCACTACCCATCACGAAGACTATCGATGATCCTATATTCACGGGTACTGTCAATCTGACTTCAGCTGTGAATGTAAAAGTGACTCATTTAGCAGAAGATACAATGCTTGAAAAGATCATACGAGCAGTCTCAGATGCATCATCCAGAAAAGCACCATTAGAATTAATGGCTGAGAAGTTAACCGGTGTTTTCGTACCTATCATAGTATATCTATCACTTATCGTCTTGACCATCTGGTTATCACTCTCCTTGACTGGGACAGTGGACACCAGCGGTAAATCAGGTGGAAAAGTGTTTTTCGCATTAGAATTTGCCATTGCGACTTTGGTCGTAGCTTGTCCTTGTGGAATTGGACTAGCCGTACCTTGTGCCAATGCAGTAGGCAACGGAATAGCAGCAAAAGAAGGTATATTAGCTTCTGGAGGCGGTGAAGCTTTTTTAGCAGCCACAAAAATCGGCAAAATCGTTTTCGATAAAACTGGCACTCTCACCATTGGTAGATCTGTGGTTACAGATGAAGAATGGATAACTCAAGAGAATAAATTTATGATTATGCAAGCAGTTGAAGAAGTCGAAAGAGGAAGTACACATCCATTGGCTATTGGATTAGTGGAATATCTTGAAAATAAAGAGCAATCAAGTTCATCTGGTTCCGATCAGGAGCATGAACCGATACCCGATGAATTGAAGAGAAAGGCGAAAGTGATAGAAAGTGAAGAAATTGCTGGAAGAGGCCTGAAAGCCATCATTCAATGTGAAGATCGAATATTCAATTTACTTATAGGCAATGTTGCTCATCAAATCGACCACAAGGTCGCTATCCAGGGAAGCCATCAAGACATAATTGATAAATGGTCAAACGAAGCGAAATCCGTTATTCTCATAGCGATCTCTAGCGCCAATGAAACTTCTTCATACACTTTATCAGCCATATATTCTTTATCTGATCCACCACGCGAAACTTCAGCTTCAGTGATTACTTCTCTCAAACAAAGGGGAATCGAAATATCAATGTTAAGTGGTGATAATCAATCAACGGCTTTAGCAGTTGGCAAGATGGTAGGGTTGAGCGAAGATGAGGTTAAGGGTGGTGTAGGACCTGAAGGAAAAGCCGACGTGATTCGATCTATGCAGAAAGAAATGAAAGCGAAAGGAGGTAAGAAGGACCTGGTGATGTTTGTTGGAGGTGAGGTAAAGATCGTTATCGAGAATAAGAAGATGTTTGCTAATATTATCTGTCCATCATCACAGATGGGCTGAACGACTCCGTAGCCCTCGCTGCTGCTGATGTTAGTTGTGCGATGGGTCATGGTTCACAAGCTACATTAGCTAGTGCAGGTGAGTGACCGCGCTTCTTTCGTTAGAGGTAATAGCGATTAGACTCACAAGAACTGATGATATTGATGTTATAAATAGATTTTGTGCTACTGTCATCATCTCTCACATCACTCTTACCTCTTTTAAGCATATCTAGAAAAGTGATAATGAGACAGAAACTCAACCTCTTATGGGCATTACTATTCAACGTCGTTTGTCTACCTTTTGCAGCTGGTGTATTCTATGCTGCGGGTGGAATCAGGTTGACACCTGTTTGGAGTGCTGTACTCATGGCATTGAGTAGTATCAGTGTTGTAGGAAGTAGTTTAGCAATGCGTTGGGGATTTTGATTCAGAGCTGGGACAAGAATAGGTAAAGATTTCAGCGTGATGTACCATCTTTTCAGAAATTTCGGCAGATCGGTTCTAACGTAGTCTGAGATGCTGAATGCATGGATATATGATAACAATGTATATTACATGATCTTCCGCTCTTCTATTCCACCGACACAATGTTATCGGATGTCCCTCAAAGATCCAAACTAAGTTTGCAGTTTTGCATTTAGTCTCCTTAATTCTTGAGGTGTAAATCGAAGTATAACAGACATTACCCTAATCAAATTAGGTCTCATCTCTTTATGTTCTAAAAATTGCAAGATGACATTTCGTAAATACTATTTGAAACGTTGAAAGGAACAATTTCGACAATCAGCACACAAAAACTCTTATATCAGAATCGACATCAACTCACCTCTAAGTTCACTTCCTCTTCATCATTTTTCTTCAAATCACCATTTGTCGAAGTCGAAGTCGGCGTTCCAGGAACTGTTCCACTTCCATTGCCAGTAGTGATACCAGTACCATTACCTGTACCTGTACGTGTACTTGTACTTTCTAAACTTGTTCGGCTTTCACTTGCATTATCATTACCCAATCCCAATCCCATGTTCGAACCCTGTGCAGGCGAAGGAGCGGATCCAGGTCCAGGTGTACCAACAGGACTTGGTACACTTGATCTATTCGTGGTAGTAGGTTGTATAGTAGTGGAAGACCAATATCCTACACCTGGATTTCTTTGTCTTTCCATCAACTGAACGGAAGATTGTACTTTTCTCATTTCCTCTCTCAACGTTTTATTGGTGGATTTCAATTGTGTTATATGCGATTTCGATTCATCTAATTGTGATTGTAAATTGTGTATTTGTGTCTGTAAGGTCGAACATTCCTCTTTTGCCGCACGCTGCATTTTAGCATGGCGAGTCAGTATAAACTGATTTTGATGCGAGATCCGATCGTCTTGGAATATGTTCAGATGACTCACCTCTGCTTCGACAGCAACCTGGACATCACCTTTACCTTCCTCGATCTTGCCCTTTAACCGAACAACTTCTCTTTCCAGACCTCTAACCTTCTCTTCACCATCCTCTATCTTCCTTTCTCTCTCCTGTAAACCTCTCAAGCTCTCAGCATATTCCAATTCTTTCTCTTGAACTTGTCTTCTTAGCTTTTCCAATTCTCTGACTCTTTCCTGTAATTTCGTCGCCCATTCTTCTTCAATTTCGTTCCGTTCAGTCTCAAGTGAGCGTATCTTGAATCTTAGATCGGATAGTTTAGCTTCTGATCTAGCTTCTGATTCAGATAATAACCTTTGAACTTCTTCTGTACCAGATCCAGATCCTGATCCTGATCCTGATCCATTTGGGATTCCAATAGAATAAGAATTTCTTCTACTTGGTGAAGGTGATGGACTTCCAAAAGTATCACCACGGACGTTTAATCCGTTTCTACCAGCTCTACTTGAATCTCTAACTGAATCTTCTAATAATGCACATCGTTCATTAGATTCACGTAATTGGAATTCCAATTCTTTGGTTCGGGTCTGCAACGATTCGGTTTCTGCTCTTGCAGTTTCAGCTTCTGCTTGTTTAGCTTGAAGGTCTGCGAATGTCTTTTGCTTGTTCAAATTCAGTTCCTTGACTATAGCTTCCAGACCGTTCACTTTGGTGTTTTTCGCTGAGGCGTCTTTGGCATGGGCAGCCTAACGCGCAGAGTGGTGTGTTGTGAGCTTCTTGCTTTGACCATAGAGCGACGCAGGGATGTCATGGGGAACTACAGCTTACCTTTGTAGTTATCATTTCCAGTTCCCAGGCAGCTTTCTTACTAGCTAATTCTTTCTCAGCTCTTTCTCTGACACCAGCTATTTCTCTTTCGAAATTTTTGCGTAATTGAGTTACCTCTCTTTCTTTTTCCCCTTTGACTTTCTCAACTTCATCTGAAGCTCTACTTCTTTCGGCTCTTTCTTCAGCTCGATCTCTCTCAATTTCCTCTTTTTCTTTTTCCACTTTGACCAATTTCAGCCTTACAGTCTTTAATAAGGATATAGCTTTAGTTCGTTTCTCTTCTTCTTCCTTGGCTTGGGTTTGAGCTTTCGATAAATCCGCTTTCAATTGATTGATAATGGTATTATCGGTGGAAACTGATTTTGCTTTTTCTTGAGCTTCTGTAAGTTCAGTTCGAAGTTTAGCTATTAATTCAGTTTGTGAAGATCCTTCAAGTCTATGTGTATCTCGTAGTTCCTCCATACGAGAATCTTGTACTAGTTCATCAAATGGATATCAGTATTCATAAGCGTTGGAAATGACCCTAAATGTTGATGAGTGCATGCAGTCAATGTGCTAACTCACGTGTGATTCTATCTTGAAGTCGTTTCATCTCAGCGGTAATCATATCCACCTTACCATTTTTCATTCTAATCCATCCTTCCATCGCTTCATGATCCCCTATTCCACCTTCCAATGGAGTAAGATCTCTTAATACTTGATTTGCTTTATGGGTCTGAGTGAGCAATTTCGTAAATCGTTGTGACAGGTCTATTCGCGATCCAAACAGATCAGTATCGCGCATATACGGCATTCGTCATGACCAAAAAGGAAACTCACCCTCGTAACGTCGTTCTGAATCTGCTAGTTTCTTGATATCTTCTCCTGATAGCTCTATCACAGTATTTCCCGTTTCCTTATCTTGCCCTTCCAAGCTCTCTGTGAGTTCCTTTGAGCCAGCATCTTTCACATTTTCTTCAAGACCTTTCGAGCTGGTATCTATCTCCAGACCATTCGTGCCTAGCCCTACTATCTCCTCTTGCTCCTCTGCACCAGGTGTTGGCCCCTGTAAACCTAATTTGGGTACGTCGCCATCTGTACTTGGTTCCAATAAGGGAGATGCACCTAGGGGATCTGCGAATCCTGTCGAAGGGGTAGTCAGATTCTCCGCTGCTGAGAGTGCGGGTGAAGGAGGAAGAGGGTACGTAGCTGGATTTGATGGATCGGGGGGTGGAAGTGGGGTCGAGGGTTCAAGAGCAAGTTTCGAACCTCTTCTACCGGACGAGGTAAAACTTGATGGTGTGGGAGTTATAGAGCGCGAAGGTGGATCTGAGCCCAGAGTGAAGTTAGCACTAGGGTTGGCCAATAGTCTAGGGTTAGGTGAAGAAGGTCTTGATGATGGTCCTGTAATTGACGATTGGGTAGACGTTGGATTTATTATATTTTTCAATTCTTTTTGAGGTGATGAGGAACCAATAGTTGGTGAAGATGTTGTTGAAGTTGAAGTTGCATTATTTTTGGGAATATCTTGCGATCCACGTCCGAAATGAAAACTTTTCCTTAGGCCAGATAAAGCATTCTCAGCCAAATGGGCAGTCGAATTAACATAGTTAGCAGGTGATATCGAAGTTGGCGGTAACGTTGATGGGGATGTTACTGATTTCGTAGGTGACACGTTATCTACTTTCTTTTCGTTACTAGTCTTTATATTCGTGTTGATCGAAGGGGAAGAAGGTGTTATGGGTGATTTAGATTTGGCTGGAGAACCGGAACGACTTGGAGGACCTTCTCTGTTCAACGAAGATGTTTGAACGGAGGGATTGATGGTAGCGTTTGGGTTGGCATTGACACTCAATGCTTTGGCTTGAAGTGATGATCCCGTCGCTTCAAGAGTTTTGACAGCTGCGTTGAGCCTATCTTGCAGTGACGACCCGAACATTTCGCAGAAGCCCCTCGACGTACCTTCAGTACTTGTTATAGATCACTTGTAGACGACATAGGAATCTCAAGTCAATACGCGATTGATTGATTTACTCCGCATTTGCTGCTGTGGAATTGGTGCAACTCTGCTTCGGTCTTGTGTCTTGGCGGTGATGACCGGGTAAGAGCAACAACAACAACAAATATCAAGTTGACTCTTCTTCTGCATCAAGTCATCTTACAATCGACAGCAAGCATCTTTATAGGCAAGATGGGTTACTTTCAAGCAGCGATGGTGAAGATGGGGATGGCTCAACCTGGACCTAAAATAACAGCTCAGGACCGGGCTATTTTGGAGTGAATATCCACTCATTGCACTGGTCTCGACAAGGATGTAGCTGATTGATGCCCAGTCTTAAATTACAGAGAGATAAGATGAAACAATATCAGAAGAGGGTGAGCAGTTGATTATGTATGCGCTCTTCATCAGCTGACTGTATGATCAGCTGCAAGTTGTCTTGAATCGGGAGCAGGAAATAGCTAAAGAAGCTCTAAAAGCTGGTAATAAGGTATATCCTGACATTTTATTAGAGATTTACTTTGCGACTGTCTAATCCTTTGCCTTTTCCTTTTGCTCGTAGACACGAGCACTGACTGCTCTTAGACAAAGAAAGTATCAAGAGCAGCTATTATCAAAGACGGATGCTCAATTGATGACTCTGCAAGAACTCGTACGTATCTCTTTAGTTCTGATCATTATACATTAAGAGATGCTCATCGGTGATATGTTCGTGAGTAGGTCAGCACTATTGAATTCACTCAGATCCAAAATACTGTAATGCATGGTCTTGAAATGGGCGCAGATGTACTGAAACAATTACATGCCGAGATATCATTAGAGAAAGTGGAAAAATTGATGGATCAAACTAGAGAAGGTGTAGAATATCAACGAGTAAGTTTTAAACATCCACCTATCTCCACACGATCGAGTCATTGAATGGGCTTGTCTCGTTGCTGAACCTTGCGATGGTGTTTTAGGAGATCGACGAAGCGTTGATGTCACGTATGTCTCCCGAAGAAGAAGAAGCCGTTCAAGCGGAATTGGAACAATTACAACGAGAAGCACTTGTATGTTCTTCCGCAACAAAGACTGTAATTATGATCGTACCGCTAACCAATCAGTCATACAGCCTTCAATACCATCTGTACCGGAAACACAGCCTATATCGCTACCAGATGTTCCTGTGGAGGAGCCTACTACCGCTCAACCAGTTACAGAATGTGAGTGAGAACAATTGCCCTCATATGGCGCTTTCTCGCGATCGGAATCGCTAACGTACTTTGGCTGTTGTCTCCGTATAGCAATCGCAAAGCGAGCCGAAAGGAAGGAAGAAAGGGTTGCGATGGCAGCATAGAACTCCACCACACCAATGTTTTTACTGGCTTGTGTCTGAGGTTCATTGCAGTCCCCAATTTCACATCCTGGCCCAACATTCGATTCGCATATAATATCGTTCGATATGCTGTATTGTACTATAAGAGGAGTTGTATATCTTGCATATGATACATTATAAAACCTTATCCCAGATCATCGACCGAAAGAACCACTGGCTTGAGCAGCACTTCCCATTGCTGACATTCTCTCGCCCACCTTTTTGTTTACCTGAGGAATCGTTGACGAAGTAAATCAGCGCCATCCATGCCAAGCTTTGTCTGTCCCATTCCCACGACGACATTATTCGCCACTTCACCGTCTCACATGCTTAAGCTCTCGCCTCTTCTGATAGTCGCGATTCACAAAGTGTGAAGAAATCCATAACTCACCTCGAAGAATTTAGCTGTGCATCGATCAATACAGACACTCTCTCCTTTCAACAAATCTCCTTCTACATATCGGTGGTTGTTGGGTGTTGATGCGATACATTTAGTGTGACATGAGTTGACAAGTCGATTGCTGTATTACCAAAACGACAATTAGCTCAATCGATTCTCGAATACATATTTCGCTTGCCAAAATGCGATGAATAAGAAAAAATAGTAACGTACAATACATCGGTGATCATATCTGTCCATGTTCCAAAGTTAGCTATCATCACAAGTAGAATGTTATACTAGAAGTAGCTTACCGAGCTCGGCAACGGCCATTTCAATCTTGGCAGGATCTACTGATCCTTCCACTGAACGGTCTATCGATTATTCCAAATTAGCCCATCGACTTCGGAAGAAAGAAAAACGATAACGAGTGATTGATACGCACTACCACCACCAAATAAGAAAGACATTGTATTAGATTCTGCTGAAATATCCTGTAAAGTCAGATGAGAAAGGTTTTATGGATGAGATAGCGATGATTTATACTGTAGAATAAACCACAGTAGCATTCACAATCGCAATATTTCGACAACAGTGAAAGAAAGGAACGAATGAACTTTACAAGGACGGAATCAAAATGACAAGTGGAGGTGGGTGTGATGTGGCACTTTTTGTAGGAAACCACACCTGTTATTCATGTACCCATACCACACTTGTGAACAGTCCTTTTACATCAACCCACACATCCATCGGTTTGCTTCACCTCTACTGTAATATCAAGATCCATGCGTTCGCAGAAAGGACAGGAAAAGTGTATTCTATACAGAATTGTATACAAGTATATGTAAAATGTATAAAGATAAAGTTTTGGCGTTTGTATCCTCTGATACGTTACTGCCTACACTCCTTTCTATTCTACAATATCAAGCACGATGGTCACGGCGACTCTCCGGGTAAGTTGTCGACTCATGATTCTCTCACGCCACCCGCAGATCTTTTCTTTTGGTATTTCAAAATCCATGGATGAACCAATACTTCGGAGAGAGCTATCCGATCTTCAGGAATATATCGTAGCAGCTGGAAAGGATCCCAAGTATGAGTTTTCGTCACTAGCTTACGTCCTTCACCCGTACAGAGCGCAGAGGCCGATATGTGAAGATGCAGATGGCAGGGTACTCACTCTCTTGATCAAATCAGCTGCTTCAGGAGAAACGCTATCTGGAATATGTAAATCGACATTCCTAATTCTTCTATAAGTAGCAGCATGACCAGATAAATCCTATTCAGTTGTCATATCAGCCATTTTGTCCTCGTATGGAACGGTATAATCATGATGACTTACTTCAAAAGGAGGTCCACCAGCTATAAACTCGTAACATAAAACACCTAAAGCCCATAGATCTACTTGAGCAGTATGTTCTTTGCCTTCAATCATCTCAGGAGGCAAATAGTCGAGAGTACCACAAAGTGTGTTTCTTCTATTTGAAGGTGCGTGCTACACAATGATGTTCACGTTGAGCATCAAGTGTACACTATGTTATTTGTAGAGGTGAAGAGGACTGCTTTGGACTTACCACACTCCAACCGAAATCTGCTATCTTCAATTCACCTTTTAGTCCTATAAGCAGATTCTCAGGTTTGATATCCCTATGCATCACGTGTTTCTTGTGAAGATATGACAAAGCGTCCGCCATTTGAGCGATATACTATGGAAGATTTAGCATACGGTTTTTCATTTTTGGCTGTACGAGAAGGAAACGACGAAACGAGAAAACTCACTCTACTACTTCTTTTTTCATCGAATTTACCTAGTTTGGATAATTGTTTATAAAGTTCACCCTTCATTGCGAATTCCAAAACTAGGAAGATTCGCTTTGAATCGTGGAAATAACCATACAATCTCAATATATTGGGATGTCTGAGGGATTTACACATATTTCAAGTCAGATCAATTCGCTCGGACATTGTCCATCAGGAAAGTATTTGCTCACCTTAGATTTTGTTGAATTTCAATTTCTCTCCTAACTTGTTTCTCAACTTTCCCTTGTACGATTTCAGCTTTATGTAAACACTTTAAAGCTACTATGAAATGTGGTGGAGCTTTTGTTCTTGCCAAGTACACCCTTCCGAATTTACCTTTACCTAATGGTCGACCGATCTGGAATGCAGGCAGTGAGAGTGGTATACCGGCACTACAATAGTATTGGTTCTATGTGTCAACGACCGTTTTTCGGAGTGAGTTTATAGAGTTACTTACCTTCCACTGTCCATCTCCAGTATCTTTGCAGATTCACCAGTGACAATTTCTTTACCTTCTAAATCAGCTTCTAATCCACCATCGTATCTACCCAATTCCATTGCCCTCGAAGAAGAACTGGTCGTAGTAGTAGTGGTTATGGAGGTGGTAGTGATAGAAGTTGGGTGTTTAGGTACATTTGGATTGATAGAGCTCGATAATGCTCTCGAAGAAGTTGAATGTGCAGGTCCATGTAGTCCATGTGCTGTGTGTTGTTTCAATTTCCCAGCAGGTGAATTAGTTGTTGATTTGTTGTTATGTTGTATGGGGACGTTTACACCTGCTAATTTCAATAATGGAGCTCTATTGGATTCTCCGTATGCTGAAGCAGAAGACGTCAAGCCAGTATTAGGAGGTCGAACAAGTCCTGGATTCATGTACTTCTTCAATACGGGTGGTAGACGATTTTGAGAAGATGAATGATTGTTTGGGTTTGTCGATCGACCAATGGGTGAAGGCGATGGTGGTCCACCGTTATTCCCGAGTGTCAATCCCCCCATCATACTGCTGAGAGGCTGTGACGACATGGCGACTGAACGATACGCCCTTGTGATATATGGTTACAGCTGTTCAGATGCTGCTCTTGGTTGTATAAAGGGCGATGTTTTCTTTTCACCAGCATCCATTATATGACAAACATTCAGGAAAGCAGGCGCGATCAACAAGAAACAAAACAAAACAAAACAAACACATCATTTGATAGGCGCGCTAGATCCTGGCACTTGAATATGAGGTGTGCCTATTGTTGCCACTGACTTTTTAATTTCCGGCTGAAAGATGTTCGATGCATGCCGAAAAGAGATGCAGAGACAATGTCAGAAAACGATATTGATGATTTTGTATTTATCAACATTGCATCTGAACACTACTATTCTTATCTATCAGGATATCACTTCGGAACAGGCCAGATCTCATCAGGTTGATCGTACAAGATGTCTCGAAGAGATGTGGGAAGAGTGGTAATGGATGGTGAGTCGTTTCAAAATTTGTGTTGTTATTTAGAATAACGTCTGATATACTTGACATTCCTAGTTGCGTTTTTCGCTGCATCTCAAGTGAGCCATTCGGCACGACTAGTATCCCTCATATAATGTGTAGCTGACAATCCAACGATTACAGGTAGCATTGTATTACGCACTTCGATATGTATTATCATCGATAGATGGATCACCTGGATCTTCATCGTCAAGTAAGAAGGCAAAAGCGAAAGGCAAAGCCTTATTATCTGAAACAGGTTTAAGTGAGAAACAACTCGCCGAATTGGAATTAGATGAATATGAATCCACAATAGCTGGAGAAATAGTACCACCTTCAAAAATAGATGTCACATTCGACTCAATAGGTGGATTAGATGATATCATATCGAATTTAAGAGAAACCGTTATTTATCCTCTGACTTTCCCGGAATTGTTTGCTAGTGGGGGTGGATTGTTATCTGCTCCAAAAGGTGTTTTGTTATATGGACATCCAGGGTGTGGAAAAACAATGCTAGCTAAAGCTTTAGCGAAAGAAAGCGGTGCTACCTTTATCAATTTACCTTTATCAAGTTTGTAAGTGATTTGTTTTACTGATACAGCTTCCTTCACTGTGCTTTACCATATTCTGTGCAGATCATGATTAATAAGAGTCATTTGGATGAGATAGGACGAATAAATGGTTCGGTGAATCAAATAAGCTCGTAGCAGGCTTGTTCTCATTAGCTAAGAAAGTACAACCTAGTATTGTGAGTATTCCATTATCCTCTATTCGACAAGGCAAGAAATCAGGACTGATATAGCTTGCGGGAACATAGATCTTCATCGATGAGATTGATTCACTGTTCAGGGAGAGGTCATCAGGAGATCACGAGGTGACAGCCATGATGAAAGCCGAATTCATGACGTGAGTGCTGTCCATTGCAAATCTAGCATCAAGGCTGATAAGAATATCGTAGACTATGGGACGGCTTGACATCAGGCGAAGAAACGAGAATACTGGTTCTTGGAGCTACAAATAGACCAAACGAGTGAGCAGACGACTTTGCGAAAAGCAGATACACAAAAATCAGCTGCTAATCGCATTCTTGCCCATCAGTATCGATCCAGCAATTCTGAGACGAATGCCCAAACGGTTCCCCATCAGATTACCAAATTACGAGCAACGAGTAAAGATACTGACTTTGGTAAGTGTGACTCCTTGTCATCCCCATCACCGTATTATAGACCTGAAAGCTAATTAAACATTTTGACGTCATAGATGCTGGCTCACACCATACTGGAATCACCATTCATCTCTCAATTGGCTCGTAAGACAGATGGATTATCAGGTTCAGACTTGAGAGAGACATGTAGAAATGCAGCCATGGTCCCAGTACGAGAAGTCATGAGAGATAAGGGCAAAGCTGGTAAGGAAGGATTAGAACAAGCTAGAAAAGAAGTACGTCGACTCTTTCTACTTTTTCCCTTCTACCTGAGACGGACCATATACTTACAAATTCCGTGTCATGTTATAGGGATTCAAACTGCGTCCATTAAGATTAGATGATTTCAATATCAATGATTCACATGCTTATGCGCATGTTGAACCTAGCCGGAAGCAACCTGTAGGAGCATTTGCAGAACCTCTTGATTAGATGGACAGTGATATACATATAATGCATGTTTATCTAATTGAGGCTTTTTTTGATGCATATTGTCACTGCATTCTGCGCTGCTGTATGTCGGGAATCTTCTGCAAATTTGAGAGGCTCTTCAGTTGGGACATGCACTGCATGTCGGCATACGTGGGGAAACATGCAGGAAGGGAAAGGGAAGGCACGAAACAAGCCTGATCTTCTTGTCCCTGTAAGGACGACAGCGGATCAGCAACGTCGTCGCTATGTGATTTCGTCTGCATCACCTTCAGCCGGGGTATCAGAGGATTGTTCGTACCGATTGTAATCAGTGATTTACTGGTAGGATCCTCACCTGGCATCATGCTGCACATATCATCTCTCTCAAGAATGACTAATATAAAGTTCAGTAAATTTGGAAAGGGGTTATTCACCATTTTTTAAAAGGATCGGGTGTTCACCGGATATTAAAGTTAGCGCAGTCCAAACGTAAACAAATTACGGGAATATTATTGAGCTTCTCTCTCATATGATCAACACGCTTTATACCTTCGACTCGTTGGATTGTGAGTAAATCGGCATCACTACATCCTCCTCTCATCTCTTCATTGGGAAAGAAAAGCCGGTTCATCCATGGTAATTTCCAAAGAGGTCGAAGCAAAATGGATCGTTCACAACCTTCGCCTAGAATTCCATATCGAGCTACATCCACACCACCTAGAACACCATTAAGTCTACCTGCCGTCCCTGCCTATCGAGTAAATACCAACCAAACACCTAACAGGGATTATCCAGAATCTCCAACAGGTGGTATACCCAGAAGACATGAAGGCTTCTTGAATTCTGACTCACCCATATTCCACTTGGGTCAACAGCAACAGCAATCACCTCCATCAAAACGAAGATATATACCGAGATATTTCCGTTCACCTAAAAGAACTTTGGTTTATCTCGTTTTCCTAGCTCTGATAGGTTTGACCATAAGGACAATCGCAAATGTTGGGCATAAAGGCTTGGTGGGTGGATTGAGGAATAGCAAGTTTTCTTGGATCGCACTTAGAAATAGAAATGGAATACAAGATCAAGATGAAATTGAATATGATGATGGTTTATGTAGATTCGTCTCACCTGTAGAAGCTTATCATCGTGACTTGAAAAGATTGAGATCATTATATCCAGATAAACTTCGTCAACATCAAAGTCCAGCTCAAGGTCAACATGAGGGGACATTGCATAATTTAACACAATCACACATACATCCAAATAAACATATACATCACACATTCTCACCCACTGGACATCTGATAGTCTCGAATGACAAAGATGCACCTCACCCCATACCATTATTATTAAGTTTAGGTGAGAAACGATGGGAAGAATTATTATCAAGACAAAGTAGAACGTTAGAAGAAGCAGTTAAAGAATATACGAGAAGATACGGTAGGAAACCACCTATTGGTTTTGATAAATGGTGGGAATTCGCTACTAGACACAATTTGGTTCTACCAGATGAATATGATAGAATCAATTTGGATTTAGCTCCTTTTTTCGCTTTACCTAAGAAAGAAATGAAAAGGAGAATGCAACTAGTTGAAGATATGGAAAAGACTTTTACTTTGATCATCGAAGATGGCGAGATTGAGATTGAGGTGAGTAATTTTATAGTCGTGTCTTTGGCTTTCCAATAGTTCTGATATGTATGAGACGACATTTGTTCTGAGCTGACCATTCCATATATTTTTTCCCTCGATGATCTTCTTGTTTTCCCCTACTGCAATCATTTACCCCTTTATCCAGATAAAAGATCCAGGAGGACTGAAATGGGGAGGAACACTTCCCCGAGCACATGAAACGTCCAACCTGCTCAAAGCTTTCTCCAAATATCTACCAAATATGAAAGCCACTTTTTCAATATTCGATCAACCACAAATATACTTGTCATGGGCTAGAAGAGGTTCATTGATAGATTTAGGATTAAGAGGGGAACATACTACTCACCTAAATGAAACGGATGATTCGGAAGTCAAATTAAGTAGGAGTTGTGCACCAGGAACTAACTTTAGGAAAAATAAGGATTTCACGGAAGGTGAGTCGCTTTGGCTGGGCCAGTCCCTACTATCAACCTGTCCAGTGCAATCGGAAAAAGGACTTTTCGGATTGACGATTGAGGGAATAGAGCTGATGTATTATGATTGATCAGGGAAGTCATTCATTTATGACAGTCTTGAAGCTGGAGATCCTTGTCAAAGTGAGTAATATCGTATTCGTCACGTGTCATCGTTGTAATAGTTTATAGCTGACCAACTAATACTACTATCTCTCTTTTCGCTCACTGACTCCTCTCATCGATGTCTCATTAACTGTCTGTGTGCAGATCCATACCTCATCCCCCTGCATGGACTGACTCTCGAGCCTCACGGACATGATTCCCTTCCTAAGCCTCACACTCAACTTTTGCCGTTATTCAGTCTAGCCAAAACATCTATAAAGTGAATTCTCCTTTCGGGATGACCTTATCATCTCTTTAGAATCCATGTAGTCCTCGCTTTTGAGCTGACAAGAAGCGTCAATGAATAGCTCGGATATACTGGTAACTCCACTAGATCAGTTCCATGATGGACCAGGCAAAGACCCGATCTGGGAAGAGAAAGATAATTCACAGCTTGTTTGGGTAAGTAGCGACTTTCCTTTACATATCAATAGATCTGAGCCTGGTGCCCTACCGGTATTCCTTTATAACTTACACAAACTTTTGTGTTACTCAAAAAAAGTCTTAGATAGCTGATTAAGACACTGCTCACTATAGCGAGGAAGCCCGACAGGTATATCGATGATGAACCGTACTCTTCCATGGCGACAAGCACATCGAATCCGATTACACCATTTCTCATCCAACACTTCTTCAGACCCAGTGTCTTTCATGATTCCCGATCTCGGTCAAACGCTGTCAGAATCAGGACCGGAAGAACAGCTGGGCGATGAGAGACAATATCATGCTTCTGCCCAATCGCCTAAAAAGGGGTTGAATGAACCTCTAACATCGGCAGAAGATGAATATGCCACGGATGAGATCATAAAATTCTATTATGATATGAAACTTTCGGGTCAACCTATACAATGTTCGGAGATGGATGGGACTTGTGAAGATATGAAGTGAGTCGTGGATCTGTGCTTCTTCTTGCGTGCTGCTCTTTCTCCGTAATGCGCGCAATACGCACTACGCTCTGTCCCCACTACTATTTTCTCTTACAAACAAAGATCGAATCACAGTTACTGATGCATAAATGCTCGCAGAAACGAAATTCAATGGGCAGGTCATCAAGGAGCCGAGGAACTGAATAAACATAAGTTCCTCTTGGACATAGATGGAAACGGATGGAGGTGAGATTTGCTCGTTTTTCGATATGGACATGAAGAAACGAAAAGCTGACGAAAGCGGATAATCATAGTGGTCGATTTAGAAGACTAATGAGTACCAATTCAATGGTGATCAAGATGACCATGTTCACAGAATGGTTTCAACCTCATCTTATACCGTAAGTCATCATTATTGAACTTTCTTGTTGAATATAGCTGATCGATGTCGATTTCTATGCAGATGGTTCATGTACGTTCCTGCGAAATTAGACTTTTCAGATTTGACAGATATCATGGCTTTGTGAGTCGGCTGGGTAATCCCCTATGTCAATAAAAGCTGATACAGTGTAGCTTCCGAGGTACACCTAAGCATCCTGAGCTTGGATTTGATGAGACTGCAGCTGCTCTTGCTAGGAATGGTGTAAGTACAGGTGAAGAGTACCGTTAATTATGGCAAAAGCTGACTGTCAACGATGTAGCAATGTTTCGTTCAACGTATGTTTAGGATGGAGGATCTTCAAGCTTATATGATGAGGCTCTTCCTAGAATATGCCGTGAGTTGATTCTGTCTTCACGGTATCTTTATACTACAGCTGAACACGGATCGTTGCAGAGAATCGCTGCGGACGAAGACGTAGATATGGATTTCTATTTATCTGATTTAGAACACGCACCATCGGACTGGACTGAACCTGATCAAGTCGAATTGGAAGATGATGAAAGTTTGGCGGATTTCCCTCCCAAACCATCTCATAGAGCTTTGATAGGAGAACAGAACGGGATCATAAGTGAATATCAAGGAATAGATGATGAGATCGATGGACCCAAGGGTAATGTAGAAGAGATATTGAACGTTGAGGAGATTGAAGGTGTGGACGTACAATGGGATGATGGTGCGGAGTAATTGGAAGTAGATGTAATGGGCACAGCGATATCTACATCTGAGACTCGTCTCGATATCAGAGCTTAGTGCTACATAGGTAATGATTGTAACTGCATTTGCATGACGCATTTCTTATGGTGCTGGACCACCTCCACTTGATGTTGGGATGGAATGATTCCTACACGTGCTTTCAGCGTGTTCAAAAGTGCCACATTGACAAAACTCCGATGTTCCTATGGTGCATGGTGGTCAGTGGCTCTCCTCCAATCGGCTTGATTGTGTTTTACAACCAAAGCAAGTAATCCAACGATAATTAACAAATCGATCACATCAAATCTCATCTATTGATGATAATTCGTTCATCGCGATCCCCTTCCTCTTCACCTTCACACCATCTATAAACGGATAGATCAAGTCAGGATGATACGCTCAAGAACATTATTACGATCATTACCATCTTCTTCAGGATCATCATCGCTACGATCGTCCGCCGCTGCTAAAGTTACAGTCGGTTCAATCGGATCAAGATCATTGGCGACTGTATCTGATCCACCAGTTAGACATTATGGTGGTTTGAAGGATCAAGATCGAATTTTCACAAATTTATATCTGAAACATGACCATGGGTTAAAAGGAGCACAAAGTAGAGGCGACTGGCATAAGACAAAAGATATCTTATTAAAAGGTGATAGTTGGATAATTCAAACTATTAAAGACAGTGGTCTAAGGGGTAGAGGTGGTGCTGGTTTCCCAAGTGGTTTGAAGTGGAGTTTCAGTACGTTACAATCCAATTTATACAATCTTGTCCATCTCCTTCCATTCGCCTTGGTCCGATCTTTCCCTTCAATCGGAATGAGCAATATGGGTCATCTCGCCTTGGAAAGACATGTAATCGATGAATGCTAATGTCATGCTGATAACTTTCAGTGAACAAACCTGGATGGGAAAAAGATCCTCGGTGAGTTTTGCCTTCAACTGGACACAAGGAGTGGATCGCCGCGGGATCTAGCTGACATCCTCGATGCCTATTTTACAGACCACGATATCTTGTAGTCAACGCAGATGAAGGTGAACCTGGAACATGTAAAGATCGAGAGATCATGCGAGGAGATCCCCATAAGCTAGTTGAAGGATGTCTGGTGGCTGGACGAGCGATGAATGCTAGTGCCGGTGAGTGATAATTATAGCAACGGCCTTTCCAAAGTAGAGGGACAAGCTGAACTGATCGGTGTTCATCTCTTTAGCTTACATCTATATTCGTGGAGAATTCTACCAAGAAGCATCACATCTTCAACAAGCAATTGACGAAGCTTATAAAGCCGGATTGATTGGTAAAAACGCTTGTAATTCTGGATACGATTTTGATGTTTATTTACATCGAGGTGCCGGAGCGTATATCTGTGGAGAAGAAACTGCTTTAATTGAATCAATCGAAGGCAAACAAGGAAAACCTCGATTGAAGCCACCATTCCCTGCCGACGTTGGGTTATTCGGCTGTCCAACAACAGTAGCAAATGTCGAAACTGTAGCTGTCGCTCCAACGATCGCTAGAAGAGGTGGATCATGGTTCGCTGGATTCGGAAGAGAAAGAAATTCAGGAACAAAAGTCTATTGTATTTCAGGTCACGTAAATAACCCTTGTGTCATCGAAGAAGAAATGTCTATCCCTCTACAAGAATTAATAGAAAAACATTGCGGTGGAATCAGAGGTGGTTGGCAAAATCTAAAAGGTATCATTCCAGGTGGTTGTTCAGTTCCGGTCATTCCAAGATCAGACTGTGAGAAAGTCTTGTGAGTATCATCCTTGATATACGGGCGACTTCGTCTTCTGGGCTGTCCTTCAGTCCCCCTTCAAACATCCTATGACTTGCGCTGATAGCACAATATACCCATAGGATGGACTATGACTCTCTTAAAGATGCCCAAACTTCACTCGGTACAGGTGCTGTTATCGTCATGGACCAAACAACAGATATGATATCAGCCATTGCAAGATTTGCTAAATTCTACAAACACGAATCCTGTGGTCAATGTACACCTTGTAGAGAAGGTACGACATGGATGATGAATATGATGGATAGAATGGTTGAAGGTAGAGCACAAGAAAGAGAGATTGATATGTTATTAGAATTGACAAAACAAGTTGAAGGTCATACAATCTGTGCCTTGGGTGATGCTGCTGCTTGGCCTATTCAGGGTCTAATGAGACATTTCCGTGAGTCAATTGTCGTTTTCACATAGTGGTAATGTCAAGGAGAAACACAACTGATCACCTTCTTACTCACTACGATCTGCAGGTCCAGAAGTAGAAGCTCGTCTAGCTGCTTTCCACGCCAAAAACGGACAAACTCTTTTCGGTGGTAGATTATTGTCAGAGGCAGATACAAGATACGCTATACCTGATAACTTGGGTGGTGATGCTCAAAGAAACATCGCTCAAGTCTCAGCCCCATGAGTCAATATAGCAGACTTTGCGTTGTGAGGCGTGGCGTTGATCTAGAGGGGTGTTGTAGGTTGTTTTTGGCAGTAGTTTCAGTCCAGTCAGGATCTCAGTCATGCATTTTTTGATATATATTCTTTGCCATACGTGTACGATATGATTAGCAGTGAGTTATGAAGTTGATGTACAATCGACTTGTTGGGCGTCTACCAGACCTACAATACTTTTGAGGTCGACGGGCACAAATTATGCAGCAATTTTTTGAGTGGAGGTTGACCATCGGAAATGAGGAGTGAGGTGATTTGTCCTTTGTTGTTGCCTTGTAATGAAGTATCGTCCATTAGTTCTACATCACATGTGATATTCAAGAGCCTTCGATACCAGGTCCTCATTTTAACGATACCAGCACCGAGTCTCATTAAATAGAGAACAATACCAATTGTTCATTCGATATCCTGGGAAGCCAAAACAAGAAAACAACCTATAATCCATCTGTATTTCCAACAAATCCCTCTTTATCCGCATCACCTCCTGGCGAAGACATGACATCGACCCACAATATACTGCTAGATCCTCTACCTGAGATCCGCGCTGCCTTATCATCCAATTCATTCGGAGTCAGCGGTTCTAAAGTGATAGAAGAAAAATCTTTTCCCAGAACCGAAGAAGAATTAATTAGTGTCAAGGATGAGACTAGGTCCACGGGAATAACACCTTCTAGAGTAGTGGGAAGAGCTGAGATTGTTCTGAAGGATGAAGAGGGGATAGTCAGTCTAAGGCTGGATAGGAGTGGCTGGACTGTAAGTGATCCGATCGTATCCTCCTTCACATTCTTCCTTCCATACTGGACGAGAATATATAGTGCAAAATGCTTTCTCGTTTCTTCCTATCTCAGGGAATATACGGTTCTTCCTTATATTTATCCAGAATATGCTATCGCGTCTCCCCTCTCTCCTCATCCCCTTTGAAAGCTATCAAATTCTGATCTGCTCTAACGCTGAAATCAAGCTAACCTATTTGGATATCAATACTTATAGATAGATTCCGCTGAAGGATCCAATGAACTTTCCCAAAAGGTAAATAAGACATATGAAAGTCTAGAGACACTCTTGATTGACATCAGTGAATCTTATGTCCAAGCTATGAATCAAGAAATATGGAAGAGGTTTGGGATGGAGAAGGAGAACTCCGAGGTGGAAGAGGAGGATAATGCAGAGAGAAGTATATGACCACTTCTGTAGTACACCCTGTGAATGAGCCTATCGGCGTACAAGAGACGCGAGGGGGTTCAAGCTCTTGATAGAAGATACATACTACTCGTACAGGACACATTCTGCACAAAAGTGTATCACGCTGTTGTATCAGTACCAAATATGCAACATCGCAAATACCGCATTCATGTAAACAATAATCCGAAAAGAGTGGTGCATCCCATCTATCTACTTGAAACCTAATCAATAGGACAAACTCCGTCCGTTCCAGTATGCTCCTGACTATCGGTCCTTTAGCTTTACTCAGACTTAGGTTTGGAGAGTACTCTATGAGAGTTCTCTCGGAAGACATATTGCTTTGAGCCAGGTTGATCACCAGCGGGAGGGGTGGTGATGGTGTCGATTTGAGCTGCAATGGCGGTGTCAGCTTCCGAATATGATTAGAGCAGAAAGAAGACACAGTGAAAGTGAGATTCGGAGTGAATTTGTATGTGGGTCGAACGCAGCGTAGACTTAGGAGTCAAGGGACTGGCCCATATCGTGCCCGATTTGACTCGAGGGACAGCCCTGTCAGACAAGCAAAAGAAGGACTCCCAGCAATATGACCGGAAAGCATATCACCCAACAACTCACCCTCTACGTAAAGCAAAGAACCAGGTTGTAATCTTTCGAGAGATTCAGCAGCTCTCTCTCTGAAGTTGAAGACGGTGAACCAGCTCGAATCTCGTACGGGATCTGAGCCAGATGACAAGTCATGTCAGCTTGATTGATTCGAGAAGGACTTCACAACAGCTGATTTGATGGAAGCGAAGCTCAAGTGTGAAGTGTACGTACAACCTTGTTCGTCGAGGACGGGTTCTAACAATATGGTCAGCACACGATGTTTCCACGTATCGAGCAAAAAAATGCGGTAGGAAGATTGCACTCACTACCTTCAGCATCCTTCCTAGGGGGTTTAGTGACAGCAAGATTGTATCTGAATTATCTCACGTCAGCTTCTGGGTATTTTTCGGTCACCTAGCTGATATTACGAATAGCCGGACGTACTCACCTGAAGTACTCTTGCCCAGAACTGGTGGTACCTTTCTCGGGAGCGGCACCTAATCTACCTACGAGTTGAGCTTTAGATACGAATGATCTAGTTTGAGCAGGTACTCGGATGGCCTAACACAACGGTGATATCAGCTGAAATGTAATGTTTTCGAATCAAGAGTGGAGGAATGTGACGCGTCTGGAATATAAAGGATGACTCACTTTGAGAGAAGGAAGAGCAGTTGATCGGAACATGTTTGCGAAAGATTGGAACGATTTGTATGCGTACAAGAACAAGAATGAATAGATGAATAAAGAAGATGAAGTGGGGGAGATTGTTTTGACCTGTTTTTCCTACTACTTTATATATATCAGAGTGTATATGGAGAACTGAAGAACACTTCATCCATCAATCAATCAGTCAATCATATTTCATCCCATATCCGGCGCGCGTGGGGTCCGTGCGTAAGCTTCTAGTGGCAAATTACCAATATAACAATGCAAATTCATGGAAATTCCTAATTGATCTTGTTACGTCGTACCTTACTCCTGCATGGTTGTCACATGGTATGATCAGTATATCTCCGATTTACGGTGTAGAGCGGAATTCATAAGAGTGGCAGCTGAAGAGGAATTGAGAATGCGGGGTAACAGATTTGAGAGGATGTATGATATGTGGGGTAAAAGGTCAATCGCGATTTCGAAGGTAGATTGATTTGTATGTCGATAATGAGAATATAATAAGTTAATGTTCAAAAAGTGAATGAGATGCTAACGAGAAGATGTATATATATATATTTGATAATAACCACAGGTTAGAAGAATAGCTATAGCTCCTTCCGGATAAGATTACACGTATAGTGTCCCTCACAGTCTCGAATGAAATCGATAGTATGACATTAATGCATCAATAAGGAAAAAAACAATAACAAAAATAATGTCGAATTCACCTCCTAAAGCCGGTCCATCAAGGCAAACTCGAGTGACAGATGAAGAGATACCACCTTCCTCGCCATCACATCCAATCTCCAAATCAAGATCAGGATCGAGATCAAGGTCAATCTTTTCTGCTGTGCCCTCAAATCCTGATGATAGGAGACAACGTCAAGATACAGTATCTACTGATCCACTAGCATTTAGTGATGATCAGTTTTCTCCTGACATCATACGAAAAGCATCCAATCATGCTGAAGAAGGATCTAAAGCAGAAGAGGAAGAAGATGAAATCGAGATTCAGGAAATTGAAGGACCGATCATACATCGCCAAACCGCTAAAAGGACACAAGGAAATCCAATTGGAAAATCAAATAAACAGTTGTCAACCTCAACCTCACTGTTGAATAAAACATCATCTCCTGTACCAAACAGAAGAAGAATTAGACCAATAGTTGAAATTCCTCTTATGCCCTTGATAGAATTAAGGAAATATGCTCATTTACGAAGAGATACTGCCAATCCAACGGAGAAGAGTAGAAAAAGATTACTTGGTGAGACTTCAGAAGGGTCATCATATGATTCAAGCGAAGGGTCATCGTCAATCGTCCAAACAGCTCGTCGAAGAAATAGGGGATCATCAGCATCATTCGGAGATGATCACATGTATGGTAGTCAAGATGATACTAGAGCAAGTATCGTCAGTATGGATCTCAGTGAAGAAAGTGAAATGAGCGATGAAGATGGTATTGCACTGAGGAGAAGTCACAGATCACAAGGTTTCGATAGACGTGAAACGAGAGACGATACAGATGGCTTGATAGCGGGTAGAACAAGAGCGAAGAATCCAGTTGTGAGTTGAGGATGGTTTTGCTTTTCCAAGCATTGACGACGCTTTAATCTCCTATGAACAAATAATCAGGAACAAAGGAGGAATGGGAATTGAATTTTATCCCCTTTTCTTTTCGCGACTGTACATCGCTCTTTCGTATTTGTCTCATTGATCTATTCCATTTGATCAAATAAAGCAATATCACTGTCAACGTCCAGTTGCTGACTACACATTACAGGCGCACAATCCGTCTCCTATATCGATCTCATCATCTTCTGAATCTGAGGACGCTCGAGCATTCACCTCGAAGAAAGGTAGAGGCAGACCACGAAAAAACATGGTCTTACCCAGTAAACGCAAGCGAAAAGAAAGCGAAGATGACTTCGTCGTGTTCTCATCTTCTTCAGATGGACTATTTAGTGACCTTTCATCTGAATCAAATTATGGCAAACCTAACAAAAAAGGTAAAGCTAAAGCAAAGGTCACGAAAGTGGAAATCCCAGAAGACGTACTATATACTCACAGAGGGGTGAGTTGAAGGAGCACGATCACGAGCCTCAGCTGACGGTGATGATGCACAGTTCTGCGAGAAATGTTCTCGTGAGCCTGCAGATGATATTCTGGAACGGGCAATTGCAAGAAAAGATAGAAAGAATAAGAAAAAAAGAAGAGACGATGCGGACGACGAGATCAGCGACGAAGAACTGGCCGAAATATTGGAGGGCTGGATAGAGGTTAGCTTCGTCCACCTTAGCATTGTGAGAGAAGATGACAGCTGAACCTGAATATTATCAGTGCGATAAATGTGTTGTTTCCTCTCATTGGGTATGTATATTTTGCCTTCTTCAACAGATTCTGAAGTCGCATATAGCTGATGGAAACACCATCCGTAGGGCTGTCTTGCTCCAAATCAGAAGAAAGAAGTCCTTGCCGCACTCCGCGAACAAGATGGACCTCTTAAAGAAGGTGAACGGCTTAGAAAATCAGTCGCTATTGACGAATCCGCCGTCTTTACTTGTGCGAAGTGTATTCTCAATCCAGATTGCTTTGTCTGTCATAAGGACGATCTCAGACCCCCAAACGAAAAGCCTAAGGAGGGAGATGCGGAGGAAGCCAATGGGCGTGAAGAGCAGCAAGATGGAAATGATGACGAGATGAAAGTTGATCGAATGACCCCTGAAAAGAAAGAGGACGACGGAAAAGGTCCGACGCTCAAGTTTAGATGTTTGAGATGTAAACAATGTGTGCATTATGAACATTGTAAGTGAGATTCAAAGTCTCCGAAGGTTTCTGGCTGATACCTTCTGGAGTGGAAGTCCCTCATTCACTTGGGGATGATCCTTCTTTACCTGAAGTAGCAGATCATTATCAAAATCATACTGGTGGCAGACAAGCTTGGATTTGTCATCAATGTAGAGCTTTCATATGGACAGTTGATGCAGTAAGTTGGCATGAAACAGCTGATACCACCTCACGATCAGTTGCGTTAGACCATTATTCACTTGTGTGTAATTCAGATCATCGCTTGGAGACCTTCACCGCCCAATGCTAAAGAGCCAGAACTCGAAGATGATGAGAAAGCGAATTGGAAGGATACTCTTCCTCGAGAATATCTCGTTAAGTGGACTGGAAGAAGTTTCAGACATGTGAGCTCCAGATTGCTACTTGTAGCCCCCGACAGGTAGGAATTGACCATCTGTCAGGTCACTTGGGTTCCGCACCCATGGCTCCAGGTTCTCTCAGCCCAAAGGCTCCGTCGCTTTCTCGAAAAAGGTCCAGCTCTCGATCTCATTACCGATGAAACCCTCGCTGCCAAAGGAGACGAGATCGCCGAACCTACTATTGCTAAGCTTACTGCAGAAGATGATACAGTGACTGGACGAAGATCAGGATTTGGTCATGATCAGAATGGCCAAGACGGTAAGACGCAATGGAAGGGTATCGGACCTGGGCCTGAAGCAGATGCGGAAGGTGCTTTACCAATCGAATGGAGTGTGAGTAATTTTTGTTTTCCGCCAAAAGCTTTTGGGCTGAGTCTACTGCGATGATAGACAATCGATAGAGTTTTAGATGTCATGCTGCTTCCCCCTTCGAGGGGTCAGAATAACCTTCAAAAGAGAGGAAAACGAATCATGTCAACTTCCCTTTCCGCATCTGCGTCAGGATCACCTCTTCCTGACTTCAGATCGAACGGCAATTTCGTCAATTCAGCAAATGTGATGCGGCAAAAGTATGGATTGAAAGATGGGCAAGAACCGCCTAGAGACATGCAGATGGATATTGATCTGTGGGAAGAGAAGACAAACAGGGATCTCGATGAAGATGACATAGACGAAGTAGCAGGTTTAGTTACTTGGTGCTTCGTGAGTGACAGCTTCTGCACAATGGTTCTACTAGCAATTGAAACGGAATCAATGCTGAGCACGGAACATTGTCAGGTTAAATGGGATGATCTTCAATATGATCAGTGTAAGCTAAACAATACGTCGTCATTGAAGGATTACAGCTGACATCTGCGATAGCAACATGGGATACACCACCACCTGCGACGTCTCCACTCTATCCAGCATTCAAACGTGCCTTGGCTCGATTTCTTCGGGCAAGAAAAGTTGACATACCAGTTCTCACAGGAGAGCAACGTACGATACGTGATAGTGCAGCTGCGGGTCTATTCAACCCACCAAAGGAGCAATCGGAATGCATCGTTGGAGGGGTAAGCGCTCCTATTTCATCTAAGATGATTTCGCTTCGTCAAAAGGCTGACTACGCCACCTTCAACAGACTCTGATGCCATTCCAAATGCAAGGGTTTCAGTGGCTGCTCACTAAACACTTCAGGAGAGAGAGCTGTATACTGGCTGATGATATGGGATTGGGCAAAACGTAAGTTCGCAGGGGGTTTTTATATCCCGCAGATGCTTCATCTCTAACATTGTGGCAATCAGAATCCAAATTGCTTCCGTTCTGGGATATTTGGGATCAAACAAATACAAGATTTACCCTTGTCTGGTGATTGTTCCCAATTCGTAGGTTTGACTTATGCCTCAAAAAGCTGCGCCATCCAGGCAGTTCATAAAGCTGAAGCTAATGGTTTGTGCGACCGAAGAACTATCACTAATTGGGTAAGGGAGTTTGAAAAATGGGTTCCCCATATGAGAATTGTAAGTCGTGTCCAGCTTTCAGTACAGAGACTATAGCTGACTGCAAGAACAGGTTCCTTACTATGGAGAAGCAGCTTGTAAGCTATATGGTTGTGGACGTGGGATGCCAAAAAGCTAACGACAAACATAGCTCGAAAGATCATCAGCAAATACGAATTATACCACAGGGGTATGCAGAATAAAGCTGCAGGATTGAAAGCGTGAGTCATATACCTCATGGATGCTGAGCAGCTTAGCAACGCATATATCGAAATTGAATGTAGCGGCTGATACAGTTGTCATTGCCGCAGGCATGTTGTCCTCACAACTTACGACATGATCACGGGAAACGAGTTTAGGGTTTTCGGGAATATACCTAGATGGGAGGTGTTGTGTGTTGATGAAGGTCAAAGGCGTAAGTGACGTCCGGGGAAACCCCTGTCCTCGTAACCAGGTTTTTAGGAATGCCCGATAAGCTGACACGATTACCATCTGGTGATAGTCAAGTCCGATGGCAGTCTGATCTTCAACCGACTCAAAACCTTGAACAGCGTTCATCGAATCCTCCTTACAGGCACACCCCTGAACAACAATCTTAGAGAGTTATTCAATCTTTTGAATTTTCTCGATCCCGTGGCTTTCCGGTAAGTCCTTGATTGAGAGCTATCAAGTGCCGGCATGCGTGTAAACCCGATCTAGCAGCTGATTGTATCACTTGCAGGGATCTGTACGATCTGGAGAAAAGATTCTTGAATTTGAACGAATCATTAGTCACTGAGTTACATGAGATGATAAAACCTTTTATTCTTAGAAGGATCAAAGGCGATGTATTGAAATTACCCCCGAAGGTAAGTCTATTCGCGGTGTTCATAACTCGATCTCGGTGGTCTCTCCTTTTGAAATGACAATGCTTTGTTGTTGCGCTGATCATTGCAATTATCGCAATGCATGACGCTGACATTCTCCATCTTCAATATTTTACAGATCGAAATCATCGTTCCTATCTCTTTAACGCCATTGCAAAAACAAGTTTATAAAGGTGTATTTGAACGTAATGCGGAATTGATTCAAGTCCTCTTACGAGCCAGGAAGAAGAAGCTCAAGTCTGGGAGGTAAAGTGACGATCAGACGTATTGTGGAAGTGATCAATTTGAAGAGAAACAGAAGGTATGAAACGTGGAGGGTAGAAGGGGAAAGTGACAATATATAATATCATTCATTATCATTATCACTGATCATGTATACTGTTTCATGTGAACCAGACTCTCATGAAAACGATGTACTGTACCATGTATTTGTATAGACATTTCAACATTATGCATTTTATCTACATTTTCATTTTCGTATATTTGTATAAAACAATTTGTCATTATGTGTGAACATTAAGCTAAACTATGTGGTGAGGTAAGGGTGTGTACGAATGGCACTGGCACTGGCTGTGTCATGTGCATAAATTAAGTGTATTTATGGGGTGAAAAGCAAGAAACGAACAACAGCTAACTATATCGTAATCCTTCCTAATATGTATATTTGTATTTCACAAGGTGACATGTTCCCATGAGTTCTCACTCCTTGATTTGCACACCCGTCTTGACGGATGACAAAGGAGAACGAGAGTATCACATCCTGTTATTTCTTAATTCCTCCATACGGGAGATCATCCTCTCTTCAGCAGCTTCTCGAAGTACGTTTAAATTCTTTAAAAGGGATTTAACACCTTGATAATCTAAATTATCGATTGCTTGTTTTGATCTCGCAGCTTCATCTAACATTTCAAGTATCATAGCTTGTTGAGTCGTTCGTTTATTAGGTGATTTATTCGGTAATTTATCGATCTGTTCTCCTTTTGACATTGAACCAGAACCGAACCCGGATCTGGATCCGGATCCGGATCCGGATGGAGATGATTTGTTCGATGCTGAACAAGTTGGTGTAGAAGGAGGAATTGAATTTCCTTTTGATTCTGATTCTGATCTTGATTTCGATCTGGATCTGGATTTGGCTTTGGATTTGGACGAAGGTGAAGGTGAAGAAGGCGTCTTAGTCAATCTGGGTCTTTTAGGTAGACTAAGTGGTATTGTTGAATCTTCAGGTGCATCGTCAAATCTACCACTTATACTTTGGCTGAACTGTGAGTCCACTTGGGTGTGAATATGATTTGTTGATCTGATTTGCGAAAATCTGACAACTTCTTCCTCTTCTTCTCTTTTCCTTCTACGTGCCGACTCAGGTGATAAGAGCAATTCGTCATCTTCATCATCATCTATTGGTTCCGGCGCAGTGATCGAGATATCAATCACTTCCTCTTGTAGATCAACTTGAGCGGGCTCTGAGGTACATTCCGCTTCCGTTTCATTCTCTTCAATTGCAGGTATAGACGGTGAAGGTGATTTAGGTTTTCTTCTTTTAGATCTTCTCGGTTCAGCAATTTCGATTGATGAAATGTCACTGATTCTACGTTTATTCCTTGATGAAGTGGTTGAAGGGATTGAACCAGTAGACTGAGATTTTGTGAGAGGAGCTGTAGCTTTGGTTGAAATTGGTTCGGGGTCAGGTAATGAAGCAGAAAATTCTTCTCCTTGACTATGAGTTTGACTTTGGAATTGAGATATCACTGAAGCAGATCTCGGTACATCTCTCTTGCTCAGTCTCTTCCCCTTCTTAAGCTTCTTCGAAGCTTGACTGACTTTCAAGGGCGAGACAACTTCTTCTCGTTCAACTTGAGATATGGTGTTTGTTTGCGGTTCTATTTCAGGTTGAGTGGGAGGCGGTGGGATTGGAGAAGGTGAGAAAAATGGGAGAGAATGTACTTTCGATAACCATCGACCAGCTGAGATAAGTAGTGAAGGTCTCGATGGTGATCCACTTGAAGTCTGTCCTGGCGCAGGCGTGGGCTGTATTAATAGGTTAGCCTCGCTGTCAACCAATCGTTGTTCAACTCCAGCGTATGTGACAAGTTCAGGTTGTATTTGATGTCCTAATTTCTCTTCGGTTTCTATCTCATTATCGGGCAGAGGGGTATCTTCAATGACGTCAATTACATTTTCTTGAGAAGGAGTATCTTCAACCGCCTCAAGCTCAGCTACTACCATCGCGTTGGTTGCAGGGGTATCTTCAACCTTCTCTTCTCTGTCATCCTCTTGTCGTTCCTTATCATTTCCAGCTTCCGCTGCTGTGGGTGTTGAAGAATCGGAAACAGGAATAGACAATCCCTTTCTTTTATAAAACCTTGGACTTGGCATGACGATGATACAATCTTCGTCCGAGTCTTCCACTAAAGGAGTATCATTTGCAATTTCAGGTAATGATGTACTGTTCGTAGGTATATCTTCGACCTTGACTGTTTCCAATTCAGGTAAAGCTGGAAAAAACAGCACAAACATTCATCATCAGCTGAGAAGGTACCGATGCCACAGTGATATATAGCTTACATTGCATTTCGATGCCTTGATCGATTCCTTCAGAAATTCTTCTACTTTTTACTCGACTTTGTCTGAGTATAACCTTCTTCTTACCCTTAGCTTTGGCAGTCCTGGTCAGGGCAGCAGGACCAAATACGTCTTCGTGATCTTCGGCCGCTCCCTTCGTAGGTGAAGAAAGGGGATTCATGTCATCTCTAGTTTCATCAACCAGAATATCCACCTCAGCGTCCGCACCGCCATGGACTTGAGTCTGTTCCAATGATTGAGAGACGTCGGCATCATATTCTGGGTTAGTAAGCTCCGCTTCCGCTTCCACTGCCACTTCTATTCCTGTTTGGTGATTTTCCGTTCGTTCTGGTTCCTGTTCAGGCTGAGTGGCTTGTATATGAGGGTATTTACTCAGACTTTCATCTTGAGATAGAACACTTGAACCTTCTAGTCCTGGACAAACGATCATTCCAGGAACGGCCATCAAGAGATCTCTCAAGAAATCCGCTACATCTTCTGAATACATCAGGTCGTTGACAGTGGCGAAAGTCTTATTCCAGAATGATTGGAATGTTAGGGGAACTGAAGAAGATTGAGCTTTGGATATTCGAGGAATATATATCTCTGCCAATGAGTTGAGTGTTTCAGAATTGATAGGTAGGTCCTCCGATGGCATGGTGGATGATAGAATATTAAGAACGATAACATATACCTCGTCGAGCTGTAGCATACGTCGATGTTAGCTGAATGCGATCCGAAGCTCGGTGAGACTGACCTTTTCGTGCATGTCACTACTCAATACTCTCTCTTTATCCTCAAGCCAAGTAGCTAACCCCGCCTTGACAGGATCCAGTATTTTGCCTACAAACTGTCTTGGTGTATCTTCAAGAATGCCAGCCAAGCTTTGCAGGAGATCGAAGACGGCAGGAGAAACTTCCATTTCGGTCATTGTGGAATTTTGCGTTTCAGGTACAGGGTACGCTTCGATCAAAGCGTCATTGACGAGTGTGAGGAAATCCACAGGTATAAAATTCTCATCAGAGATATGCCACGGGGAAGACTGTGATCCTTCAGGAGGAGTGAATGACATCCAAGAGATCGCCGAAGCAAGACATGAGAGTGTGATCGTCGTTGAACTATCGCCTCAACGTCAGCTTGATTCGCCATATGTCCATTCCGTTTGAGTGGGATAACTCACCTTGTCTTCTCTCCCTCACTTAAGAAATCTCCCAAATGGCCAGCTAGAGCCTCAAGAACGCCGCAATTGGATCCAAACCTCTTTGCTCTAAATCTGAGTACAGTGACCTTGAGTAATGCTTGCCATATTTCCAAATCAGATTTATCAGCATGTCGATGCCAGTACGAAGTGATTTGTCTACCTCTGAAGGGTCCGGATAGTAAAGAGACGAGGAGAGCGCCGGTATGGTTGGTGGAAGAAGTCGTTGAAGAAGGCTGGAGGTCTATAACTTGTGTCCATTTGATAGCTGAGGTACCAGTCAGCAACTCAGTGTCTGCGGAACAGAAGGTTTCAGATATCTTACCAAGCAGTCTCCAAATATCAAGTTGTACTTCTTCACAGTCTTCGAAAAGGAATGGCATTGCATTGGTGATATCACCAAGCAATTTACCCGCATATCCAGGTACACTGCCGACATCCAGTATCTTTTGAACCAGACCTTTGAAGCCGTGTTGCAGAGAAGGGTTGATTGGGGTTGAAGGCGATTTACTTCTGAGGAATTGACTGAGTAAGATTCCAGCTACAGTGGGATGATTATTCGCATCTCCTCCAAAAGCACTTTGATATATTCCCGTGTGTTGCTCTGAGCTTGGTATCTGATCCAACCGCAGTCTTAGAGCACCCAAGATGTCTTCTCCTAGGATCTGCAAAGCAGCATCGAACAAATGAGAAGTAAGACCAATTCTCATTTCATCTTCATCGAGGAGACATCGACCCTTGTCATCAATCTTGTTGATTGGAACGTATGTTTTCGGATCTCGGTTGAAGGTTTGAATAAGCTGTAAAGTAACAGCTTGTAGTCCTGCAAAGAATAGTGGTGTAGGAGGGGCATGAGCGATTTTTGCTGATCTCAGTGCCAGAAGGAGGTTCTTCCATATGTTTGAGATGGGTTCAGGAATTAGAGGTAAACCAGTATCGTTCATTATCCAACTAACAGTTGAAGAATCATTTAGTCCATGGATACTAGTTAAAGCTTCGTCGAAAATGTTTAACAATCTACCCAATCTCTTAGCGGCCCAGAAATGACCCCAGGAAGGTATATCGGAAGGTTGTAATTCATCTTCTTGAATATCCGCTAGTAAATCCGTAAAGTCGGTTTCTTTTTCCTTGAAGAAGATCTCGCCACTCATGTATCGAGGTATGAGTAATCTGTCGAGATCCCATTTCGATTCCAGGTCTGTATTGGGTGAAGTGATGGCTGCAAACATCTTCCAACCGTGTATGGTGAGTCGATCCACACCACAGATGGTGAAGAAGGATTTCAGCATAGGATTGACAACTTTTTCCCAAGCATGATCGAGTCGAGGTAATCTAGCTTCTTCAGGTGACAAGTCCGGTAAAGGTATACCATCCGAAGAAGGTAAACCTGAAATAGCGCTCATCTCTTTTGCTGGTTGATCTTCATGGCAGATTGCCATACCAGTATGAGCGTATACCACTGCTGTAGCACCGAGACCACAAGTGATCAGCCACTGAAGCTTTTTGTTTTTTTCGGATCGTTGCCAGATGTAATGAGACTCGATACCAGGTTTGGCATTAGTCAATGCCCGAGCATATGAAGCTTTGTCGGTGGCTTTAGAAAGAGCAAGGTTAACGACGAACTGGATGTTAGAGGTTCGTTGTTCGATTGTCTGTTGAGACGAGGCTGCGAAGGGCTTGTATGAACGAATGAGGTGTTTATCTTCAGAGATAGAGGACGCGAATCCAGAAGACAGATAAGCGTGGATCGCATGATTCCATGCTACTCGAGCTAGCAGTGGGCGAACGACATTGGTCGAAGGTTGAAGGGATCGATCCATTATGTGATCGAACCCAGCAGCTAATCCTGAAGAAGCATAAGCTGATCCCATGAGAGTAACGATCAGACTCCAAGCTGCACAAGCCCAATGAACATCGGTGGCAGAACCAACCGTATCTTTGAATATCTGTTCGAGGGGATGCCATTCCGTCTTCTTTTCCCCATCTTTCCCATAGATCGGCGATGATTTCCCTGGAATCTTGAGTGCGCTTTTCAAGTGAGAGAGAACGAAAAACTCGCTCTTCTGTATGGTTGATTTCGCCTTTGACCAAGCTTCCTTCGTTGAATTATCGGGATTTTCAAGTAAAGCCGATTGGGTATTGGCTAGCAAGGAGAATTTAGCTCTTGCGAAAGCTGCTGTAGCTGCACCAGCTTTGTACCGTATCATGTTGGTCGAACTTGCCATACCTCTCAAGCATCCTGCTAAGAGATCAGGGTAATGAGGGAAGAATGTTGATGGGTAATTCGATACCAAATTCGTTACAGCGTGGTATCCCTCTTTCTTGATGGCACTTGGTCCTTCTTTACCCGAAGATAGACCTCCCATTGCTCCTAGGTTGTCTGCCATAGCACCTTCCAGAGCTCTGACGATCTTGTCTTTCACGGGTTGGACACATGCTGAAGGGAGGTTCATTTGCGCTAGAACCAGTATTGAGAGGTAATAAGTTCTCTTGGGATTTGGCGTGGGAAGCTTGAGGGTTCGAGGAATGGTCATGACTTGTTCCAATAGTGATGTGAGATCCGCATCGGAGTAGCAAGCGAAGAGATGAGGTGAATGGAAAGTGAAAGAGAGAAATCGAAGCACTGCAGCACCAACACCTGAAGCTTCTCTTCTATATCGAACTTCAGCTTCTGTATATCCTTGTCTAGTCGATTTTGTTGGTGAAGATGATTTTGGGCCTATACCAGGAGTAGGTGAGGGAGTGAATCTACCTCTGTTTGTCATATCATCACGAAGAGGCATGAGATGTTTGAAAGGTGTTATTTCTAATTCGCTTGATGTTAACTCGGATTCATGACTTGGTAGTTTACCTAGTAATCGTTGTAGATCACGTTGAATAGCTCGAACCATCGCTGGAGCTTCGTCTTTTATAGGTTGAGCAGATATTCGAATACCTTCGATTTGAGCGGGAGAAAGGGGTTCGCTCATATCTGTTTCGGTTGGTATACGTGAACGTAATCTCAGAGTCAAGGTGTTGTACGCTTCTTCAAGAGTTAGAAGATCTTCTGCTCCGTCTAATATTATATTCACGAGTGAACCAGTTGATAAAGCGCCATCTTCTTCGATGGTTTCCTCTTCTTCTTCAGAGCTATTGTCATCCATAATAGCATCGCCTTCCGTCACCTCTTTCCCGTCATGAAGATTTGATGAATTCGATGCGGTACTGTCATCGGAACCAGGATTCTCATTATCTTGTAACATTTTTCCTTTGCCTTTCCTATCAGTGGGTTGTTCACCAGCTGCATTTCTCATCAGTGCTAACTGAAAAGAATCCCTCGCGAAGAGCTTTGGTCTTTTCCCGCTGACCAACAGACGTGCAGCTTCTTTGTTGTTCAATGTACCTTCTTCTACTGATGCCGCTAAACGAATTTGTTGTGCTGCACGAGCTTTCAAGATACTTCGAACAAGTGTGGGTGTGTCGGACAAAGTACGACCTTTACGTTTCGATAGGGAAGGTGAATCATACGGTGTGATGGGATCGGAATATGATCGGATGGAAGAAGGTGCTTTAGGAGTGAGATGAGTATTAGGTGAAGGAAGTATCAAATCGTCAGAATGGAAAAATTTGGTATCCGTACGAGGCGAGAAGATGACTCCACGTTTGTTAAGTGCAGCTGTAATATCATATGAAGAAGATGATCAGTACACACATCACGCAAATGGCAGGTAGTATATGTCGTGCTACAAGATGGACTCACGTATGGTTTTGGTCGCACCGAGAGGAACCATCTCCAGCCTTCCAGGACTTGAACTAGGAGCTACCAAAGCATCACTTGAGGGATGAGAGGAGCTCGATGCTATATGTGTACCATCATGCGTATGGAAAGAGACATGAGCATGACGAGTGGAGAAGGTGGACATAGATTGATTGGGCTAAGGATATGAGTGGATAGTGGTCTGGTGAGAGCCCGACGCGGTGGAAAGTTGAGTGATTTTATTTCAGGTTTCAAGTAGGTTGGTATAGGCTACAGGTGAATTGTTATAAGCACGATGCGAGGATGAATTCGTTGTTTTGGACGGTCGAGAGATTTGCAGATTTTGATCTAATGAAGGATGAAATTGAATATGTGAACGTTTGAACAGGTATTGAAGTGAAAGTGATTGAAAGTATGAAACAGTATACTTTTGAACACTGGAAAAGTAATGTTCATTCGTCCTCCATTTGCGCGATGGCTTGTTCATAACCCTTATACCCTTATTCACCCTACCACTACTACTGTCATACGCGTTCAATGGGATGGTCAGACTCGTAATGTTCGATTAAGGCACCATACAGTTCTCATTACACGCGTTTCAGTGGGTCGACCGTGGGAGAGATAAGGTGATGAGAGTGGAGGTGAGAGGAGTGGGGAAAGTAGAGAATCAGGTGGGGAAGGAGAAGTTGCACTAGATTGATCGTGGTCAAGTTGATTCGTTGTCATCTACTTGGAGATACACCACAATCATTCCACTTGAAATGGGTGATTTGTTGATGAGAGTCTCAATGTGACGGGATGTTGATCAGCCGGTGTGTGAGTGTTTCCGGGCTATTGCCCTTCTGTGCACCCCCCATCCTTGTTGATCAATCCTTCGCGAACGAGCACACAGCTTTACAGCTTTAACATTGGATCTGGCATATCATCTCAAGGTTCATATCGCCATATCCAAGGTGAAGATTCGACGTCATACCCTTCTGCTGATGCATCTCCATTTATTGGCAGTAAGATAGGAAGGCGGAAATGAAGGGGCTATGTCATTTGGTGATGGATTATAATATATTTGCCACCCGAGAAAGGTCCTTTGATGCTCTTCCTTCCTTTACTAACACTTGAACTATTATGTGAAAGAGAGAAGATACGGTAAATGGGATGATATCAACCGGTTTACAGTAGAATGGGATGGAATTCCAAATTAACATATACTGGTTATATCGTCTTACTATTTCTATAATATATATTTGGATATTCATGTCGTCTTCTTTCTCAGTCACTCCATATATACACATCATGATCACCTAACATCTATCTTTGACCCTGATACACATATTGAGAGTCTTTCCTAAACACCATTGACGACTCACACACATCATCCAACAATGTTATCCTTTATTCTCGTATTAGCCACCCTGTTCTTACCCGTGATCCGATCTATCCCTCTAGTGAGTACTGTACCCCGAAGCATCGAGAAAAGGTCGTGTCGAAGTCGTTTCTCCTCACACAACCTCCTTATCTTATCTTCCCATCCTCATGCCAGGATCACACGCTGATACAATCACATGTACAGACTTTCCCTATCTCCTCATCGACAGATGTGTTGGGCAATGTTGAAGTCCAAATTGGAAGTTCACGGAACGGATTTGCCACTCGTGCTCAAGATGAAGATAAGAAAGGTATCAGTGGTGGTGCTATTGCTGGTGAATGATCTCGACGCATCTTGAAAACTTTGTCGTCTCAATCTCTGCCAAATAAATCCCATACAGTATGAGCTGATATCATCACTCGCCTCCTTTCTCATAGGTATAATCTCATCGATCGTAATCATCTCCCTAATCGTCTTATTCATCTTCATTCGTTCTCGACGTCCCTCTTCTCTTCAAACACATAGACCAGGACCGCAACCAGGACCAGGAATACACCATTCTCCACCAGGGTATACATCACCTGCTCAGAAACTCTTTTATCCCTCTCAAGGGAATTATCCTTCATTGCCCAAATACACAGGTCCAGACCCCTCTGCGGGATATCTCCCTTCGCCTTCAATCAGATTCCCCATCTCAGCTTCTATACACCCCTCCAGGAGAAGTTATCACACTGGAAATGCCTCATCGTCAAAGGGAGTCAGGTTTGGTGAAGTGGGTGTTAGAGGGTATTAGTCATTTTGTGCAAATGATAGAAACTGGTAGGAAACTGTAAGAAATTGTGCCTCATACTGTATACGGTACACGCACTTTCTCATTCTTCTTTTTGTATTTCAATATTTATAGTATGCTTTATTACACCCTTTCCGAGATCATATCTAAGTTAGTCAATTGTCAAAACACTAATATATTGTATGCCACCCCTGTCTTATGACGACAGACCAGTAAATTTGAATACATGAGTTGTAGGTCGAGAACATCCAAAGCAAGACATCGAAGAGTATGCATATTAATCATTAAGGTCATTAAAGCAAGACAAAAGCTATTATGTGCATGGTAATGGCGAAAACGGAGGTATTGTGATTGTATGCTGAATATATGTACCGAGGTGGATCATACAGGGAAAATCGGGAAAGTGAAGTAGTATATACAGTACAGGGAATGCGTGGTAAACAGATTGTCGGGAGGTTTTTCCTGGTTTTATGACTGTTTCGCTTCCTGAGATGAGGCGTATTGGTCTTTCTCACTATTCTCATTGGCTTTGACTGCAACTTCGCTCAAGTGCTCATACATTGCCTGTGGTGTCTCCTCTTCCGAGTCGATGACGTCTTCCACCCACTGTTCACCTCTCTCACTTGCTCTAGAAACAGCATCACCCCGTGACAGAGACGTGGAAGTAGGTCGTGAGGATTCTCCGTCTTCTGATATAGTCGATAAGTCGTGATGAGGGATATAACGTTCTTCTTCTTCTTCGACGGAAATAGGAGTGGAATCCGATAGGTTGCTTTGTAAATGGTTGAGGCGATCGATGCCTTCTGCGGACGATCTCGGTTGAGCAGTCATGTCATTGTTATCAAAGATAAATTTGTCACCTCCTGAAGCATAGCCAGCATCAGTAGGATCAGTGTGGATCGGATGACCAAGCAGAGGGAGCAAGGTTGACTGCTTTGGCACGATATTATCTGCTTTTTGGGTGAATTCTTCTTCGAGATGTCTCGGTCTGATAGCAGTGTCGTCCACTAGTGAACCGGTTTGATGTTTGGGAGATCCAGCTGCAATGTAGTTCATCAGCTCAGTCTAGGAGACAAGATGTGCGTTGGAGCTCACGATTAGAAGCTAAATCAGTCTGTCCTACTTGGTCATTCTTCACGTCATTGTGGTCTTCCACCGTTCCGGCTAATACTTCTCGTTTGCAATCAACAGGTTCCAAGATGTTATTGGTCTCCCTATTTTTCACTGATGTCGCTTGATCAGAAGTGTGAACTCTAGACATCATGGGAGTGTCGAATGGCGTATAGAAATGTTCTGCTTCACTAAGAGGGGTCGCCATATCTTCTCGCGCAGTTGAAGGAGGTTGGTTTAACTGAAGTCCAGTCCAAACAGGAGCAGGATTTCCCACTTCTTTTTCTGGATGCGAAGCAGGATCTACCTCCTCGTCCTTGTTCTCGTGCGTTTCAGTCTTTTTGAACTTACTCTCTTCTTCCCATCCATGCTTCTCCTCCTGATCGGAAGCGATAGTATCCCCAACGACCAAGCTCACGAGACTTGCTACACCTGCAGTGGCTGCAGCTAGGATACCCACAGGGGATTCATCTTTGATGTCCTTTTGCTCTTCAGTGGAAGGAAGTGATGGAGATGGCGATGGCGCTAATGATCTCTTTTCTCTCCTAGACTCGTCTACTTCACGAACCAGGAATTCAGGCATGCTTTTCTGTTCATCTGACTCATCGTTTCTGGCAGTGATGTCAGCGTCCTGATCTTGGATAGGATGTGTATGCTTTGCAGAAGGAACAGGGAAGGGTGTATTCGATCTGGTCTGATCAGGCGTAGCGATGAGTAAAGCTTGGATTGAAGATCCATCTGAATTAAGAACTCCTGATGTTATTTTGGATTGCAGTGGGATATCCAATAAATGATTGTGTTCTTCCTTCCCGTCATCAGATTTTTCTTGTTCCACTCTTTCTCCTGATTCACCGCTGACTGTGTGTTCACTTTCTTCATTTTTCAACCCTTCTCTTCCTTCACATTGGGCCACGATTGGGGACGTGGGATGAGGAGGATGTTCCAACCAATATTTCCATATTTTATCATCCCTTTCTTTCCAGGTCTTCAGATTATGGATCGGTTTCAGATCTAAATCGATGATTTTTACTGTACCACTTCCGTCTACCAGCTTCCACTCGACTTTGCCATCTTTGTCATCGTGAGAAGATGTCGAAGACTGTAGAGTGAGCTTGACAAATATCGAACAATCTTTGAATATTGCTGATAAAGCAAAAGCGATTAATCTTTCTCTTAAAGTCCATGAATCGCCTTTTCCACTTTGTGGCGAAGACAAGTACAGGTCGACGAATTGATCGAGTTCAGAAAATGTCGGGAAAGGGATTAAAGAAGGATCAAATAGATTCATATCTGGGTAAGCGTCTGAGAAACGAGACGCAAGATCAGAGATGTCTGTCGGGTCGAGGGTCGATTGAAGTGACTTGAGGGCCACAAAGACTCTCGAAGATAGTAGGATTGGTGCCACAAGCGCTGCGACGTCGTCCACCAAATTTTCGCCATCGCCGAACGATGGGATGGATGTGACCTAAGATTGGCGTTAGTTCTGATGGAGACTTAAGTATACGACTGACTCACCTTGTCGGGACTAACAAATTGACTATCGACGAATATCCTCCAATTGTTTTCTTTAGCGCCACTTTCTTCCCATATACCCCACAAACCTTTGATAGCTTGCTTTATTCTTTCTCCATCTCCTGAATATAGATCCAACGGACAGTATCTCGCTTCTGATGTGACATCGTATCCCGCACGATGACGGGTCATGCAAAATCTACAATTGTGAGATTTGATTTCGGCCACTTCGCGAGGCTGTATCGCGGATGAAGAAGGTAGAAACCCCCATTTAGGCTGGACATTGAATTTGTGTTTAGCTACTACTAAAACAAGCTAGAGGGTAGATCTAGCTGCACTTACCTTGATTTCGAACGCAAGATTAACAAGACCGTCTCCCTTTTCGTTGATGGTCGTATCCTCAACAAGCATACCATGTCCATCACCATTCACTAAGCCGGTCAGAGCTCCAACGGCTCTTCTTTTCACGGGACGAAGCTCCTCAGCAGCTTCAAGTAGATTTTCTAACCACTTCTGAGCGATGTTCACATGCTCTGTATGCAAAAGTAAGTTCTCTGGTAAAAGCTTTGGGAGAAGTTTAGAAGACCAATCTTCCCTCGTTTGTTTATATTCAGGATCACTAGATGCATCTACCGTGAATTGAGATTTTCGAAGTCGTAATACTTGCCCGACATATTTAGGTGAAGATCCACGATAAGAGAAAACGATATGTTCAGCACCTTCGCTGAAGTATTGCCAGTCTTCATATAAGCTATCAGCAGAAGGTCCAGAAGATATCGTAGTCTCCCGATGAGGAGTCTTCATGGTGATAACAACTGGATCTCTGGCCGGATCATCTATTGTCGCCTCTGAAATCTCAGGCGTTGGATCGAGAGGTATCAGAGGTACCTTATCGCTGGCAGAAGGGATTTTGATCATTTCTCCCATTTCCGTGATCGTATACTCAGTAGGAGTGAGACTCTGAGCGGAAAGAGGTGCCTTGAGAGCATGTGCATTGCTGGTTTCACTTTCTGGTAAGGGGCTAAGCTCATCTGAGGTATGTCTAGATAGTGTAAATGACGAATTGCCGAAAAATGATTTTCGGAGGGCCATACCCGATTGAAAAGAGGTAGATCGTTTAAAAGATTCTGTTATACCCCTAAAGCCACGAGGTGTACCAGGCTTGGAGGAAGAAGGAGAAGTAGGTCGGGTGTGATCAAATTCAGGGGAGTATCTGAATTCAGGAGGTGGTGCAGCTTTGTGTGTGACAGTGACTAGAAGCCATTCGATTTTCTTGTTTGACTCGAAAGAAGAAAGGGGAGAGGCAAGTCGAACAAGGGAGAAAGGTGGCCAAAGAGCCACACTTGTAGGGTCTAGCTGGGCATCTTCGGCAAACGCCATGAATAAGTCATCAATCTCGATGACTTCCTCTTCTGTGATACTGTACACCGGTGTAGGGACTTTCGAGTCGTTGAAAGTGGTTCGTTTCTTCATAACAGGTCGTGTACCATTGACTTCCGATCGGACGTCGGGCGTTTTCGGACTAGTGGATGCAGTCGATTTGGGCGAAAAGGCTAGCGCGAGTTCACTGAATGTCTTGGGCGAATCACCGAATCCAGTTTTCTGGAAATCGTCCCACGCTGAACCACCGCCTTGAGGTAATACACCAAGAGAAGCCTGTTTCTTGACTGATTTGGGAGAATCACCTTCTTGCTTCATAGGCTCGTATGATAAGAAATTTGGTAACGTCGGTGATGAGGTGATATGGTCGGTCGGAGAGGGTATACCACCACTATGAGAGTGATGACGAATACGCGATGTACTACCAGCTGAGATGGTCGAAAATGGGCGATAAAGTGGTTCGTGAACCGGCGGACTAGGTGTCTTATTCTCAATTATTTTTGGATTGTTCGAGGGCAGGTCTGTGTCTCGAGTTATCGTCTTGAGAAATTTGAGTGAATCCTCCGCTACTAGATCCGATAAATCTACCTTTTCGGTCGATATCGAAGACCAGAGTGGGAGCGATGCATCTTGGGCCATTTTGGCGGAGAGGGAAGCTTGCAGAATCTCTCCAGGTTTCGAGAGTATCTCCGAAAGCGGTGTAGACGAGGTTAAACTTAGGTGTAACGTATGACGAGGGAATGAAGATGGCGGAGGGCTGGGTGGAACCTTCGAAGAAGCGGATGCTTCTCCGAAAGGGTATTTATCGACTAGCTCCAATAGGCGAGTCGGAATTTGGGTTGTGACAGATTGATATCTAGTGTGAGCGATTTATTAGCTGTGCTACGGTAGCCCTAACGATAGAGCATTAGCTTACCTGATCCAGGCATATAGCAGATGTTCCATTCTTGCTCCTGCTATTTTCCAATTCTTGTACAGTTCTCGCCAATTCTCGTATTTCTCAATTCCTAATCCGCATGACCAAAATCCCAATAAGTAGGCTAGACGACCTGGAGTCATCGTATTCTCCTCAGCATGAGCGACAATGACCGACCAAACTTCGAATAGCTCGTTCAAGAAATCGGCTGTGCCAGTCTTGAGATTCGGTAGAAGCAAAGTGTGATAAACGTCTAAAGGATATGATGAAGCATGCTCAGCTTGAACGAATGTGGTATATGTTGAAAGGTCTATGAGGGGTTCCGGGGGAGTAAGTGAAGGACGTAAGTGACGCAAAGTATTTTTGAGGATTCCAGCTAGGTCAGTTGGATTGTTCACATCTTTCAAAATGGAAGATAACCTTTCGCGCCATTCAGTTGCGGCGTTTGACGCTGTCTGAGCGAACTGTGCAGATATAGTTGGAAGTTTCGATGACAGTTCTGGTCTATTTGATAGTGCAAATAAAGCAAAGATGTAACGTTGTGTATCAAGATCGGTATCGTGTTGAAGTGGAAACATCAATCCGAATGTATGGAGATCTGTCATTATGAAAATCAATTCAGCTGAACATCGAAGTGATGTAAAGCTAGGAATACGGTAGAAAAAGTACAGCAGCATACACTTACCTGACTCTCTCAAACTTTTTCCAATAACCTCCCAGGCTGATTTTACCTCATCCACAGTCAATTGAATTTTAGTCAATACATCCTTTTCTTCTTCGTTCAAAGCTATTATTTCTCCTGCAGTGTGAATACCGAATTCATCGTTTTTCCTTTCGCTTCCAATATCAAAGCCTAAATCCAGTTTCGGTATGAAGTCTGGCTGTATTTTGGTCTTGGTCTGACCTTGGTCTTGAAATTGATTGGATTTGATCGATGATTTCTTACGAGATATCTCACCGCTCGTTCTTCTCTTCGAATATTCATGTGGTTTTGAAGAAGACGAGGTTGATTTATGTCTCAACGATAGAAACCTACTAGGTCTACTTGAACCACCTTGAGATCTTGTACTTCCTTTTCCATTGGAGCTGGGTGCAATGGGAGATGGAGAGGGAGATGGAGATGGGGACCGAGATTTCACTTTCTTGCCTTTCTTTTTGGATTGGAATAATGATAATAAAGAGACCATTTTTAGAGGTCGTCCGTATCTTCACACGACATGGGTTAGATGTGAACGAAAGAGAGAGAGAGAGAGAGAAAAGGTGAGTGTTGAGTTGGTGGTACCAGAAGGGGAGGAAACAAGGACAAAGCAATGACACTTGGAATGACGATCAATGCATGGTTTCAATTGTGATACATAGAGATGTATATATTTCTGAATGGAACAGTGCGTTTTCTTCTTCTCATCAAAGGATTTGATAGCAATATTAGCATGTTGTTACCCCGCATATACGGGATGAAACGGTGTGTGGGGTTAGGTATAACCCACGTGGTTTCAGATCTGATGATATGACTAAATCTGCAAGAGATATTTCTGGACAAAATAAAAGTGAATTCCGAAGCTGATGCTGCTGTTTGATAGCGATAATCGTTCTTTTGTACACTGGTGTCAAGTCAGTGAAGACAGTGATCTCAGTGTTCTCCAGGGTGACAGCTGTATTTATAGAATTTCAGTACGATACTATGACACCCACAATACTCTCGTCGCCATTCCTGAACCTCAATTCAATCAATGCCCTCCTCAATTCTTCTTCACCTGTATCGACCGAACAACGTATTCAACTATTATCTGCCAAAGTTCACTTACTAACTCAATCACTACCTTCGATCGCACCTTCAAATAGTTCTATCACTCCTGCGCAAAAGACTTCGCCAAACCTAATTGAAAAGGACGACAGACGGCATTCACATTCACATTCACATTCACATTCACATTCACCAAGAGATGAAAAACTGATTGTAATCGATAGAATCCGCTTGGAGATCGGTCAGGCGTACTTGGAATTGAAAATACCAGATTATGTAAAAGCAGAGACGGAATTGTCGATAGTAGAGAAAGACTGTAAATTGTTATTAAAACGTTTAGGGAAAAGAGAATCAATTTTTGGGCAGAATGCTATGGAACGCAAAGACACAGATTTGCACTGGTTTGAAGAAATCAAACGCTTACGACAAGATGCGCTGAAAGAGCTGATACTGATTGAAGAAGGGTTAGGAAGGGAAGCGAAAGCTGAGAGATGGAGAAAAGCAGTGATGGAACTAGAAGATGGCGGAGATACCTGATCTGAGTGGGCAATCACAGGATCTCAACGGACGGTTTAGACAAACATACAAGCCAAACGAACAAATAGAGATGACAACATGAAATAACGCTATGAATATATGTAGGTATGACGTACAAGATTTGAACTATACTTCCCGCTTCTCCCCTTGTCTGTCTGTCTACAGTGTTGATTTTCCCCCTTCAGAACTGCTCTTGCTCTGCCACTACTGACCTAACCTGCGATATACCATCCAGGCAGCTACATTCTTTGCTGCTTGTGCATTAGGTCTCACAGCTTCTCCTATCCTATTACAGCAAATATCAAATCAACCTTACTCGTACTATATATTACCTCAGGCTGACATCAAACATGAGAGCGACATACCATTCTTTACCGTCAAGGTCGTGGACTCTGCAGAAAACACACCATCTTTGGCCTTCTCTGGGCTCTTTCGCGTATTTAGGTTTATGACCTGCACCTTTGATCCAAGGATGTTGAGCTAAAGCCTGAACCATTCCTTGACTTTTTCGATCTTCATCTTTCCAGTGTTCCGGAATGACCAACTTTGGTACATCTGGAGGAAGTTCAGCGAGGATTTTCGTTTGTTCGGCTAGGAGCAGTGTGTATATCCATTGACAATATGGAGTGAGGAGAGGCGTGAGCCAAGCAACGAGATGATCGTATGCTTCGCCCTTGGTTCTGATTGCAGGTGATGCGACGGCAGATTGTGGTGGCGGAAGCGGGCCAAGCACTGATACTAGGACAGGACATGCGTCCCTCCTTCGATCGAGCTTGACTGATGTGAACTCGCTTGAAATGGAATTGAGAAATGAATTGGGTGGTGGTGACTTGCTGTGATTCGAGACGATTGGATCCAAACTCGAGGCTGGATCAAGCTTTGGCAGAGATGAAGGAAGTACCGTGCTCATTGAAGTGTTTGTCCTAGTGATTGTCACGGGTATGGTCGAAGAGACCATCATCATACTGATCAAATCTTCCAGGTCGTTCGTAGGAGATACCTTCTTGAACTCCTTGGACGAGGGGATATCGATCCTCTTGGGCTCTAAGACAGGCTGAAGACCTCTAGGTGGTGCTTGTTCATCTTCAAGCTCATTCTCTATTTCGACTTCAGCCTCCTCTCCTTCTTCTTCTTCCGCTTGGGACAACTCGATCTCATCATCATCAACCTTTTCAGCTAAAATGTGATCAATATATCCCACATATCGTACCCTGACTCTCTCTTCGAGAGCCCTCTCAACAGAAAACGAACCACCATCACCATAACTTATGAAACTGTAGAAAACACCTGCGATCCAAGCTTCTAATACTGACGCTTGGATCTTTTCAGAAGCTTGAACACGCTCTACTGAGTCATAATCTGCTATAATCAATAAAGGCAGTTTATAGAATTTGGACAGTTGAGCGAGAGTCTGGTTAGATACTAAATAATCTCTGATGATCTGAAGGCGTCACAATCCGAACAAAGGGCTATCAATTTACTTGTACTTTGAACTCCAAAAAAGCTCAAGGTGTACTTACAGCTGCTCCACCCTGTCTCAACCATGGATAAAGGTCTTGGATAATTCCTGTGGCGATTGATTCTATGTCACCTACGTTAGCTTATCGACTGTGATTACGATAGAAATTCGTTTCCCCCTTGATGTCTTCTTTCGGGCATGCCACTCGAGGCTTTTGTATCCTTTGAGTCATCGATTCCACTTATGTCTCGTACAACTCCAGGTTACTACTAACGCTATTGATACCGGTTCTTGATAACAATAATCGTCACTTACCTAGTAAACCATCTCCGACATGCTCCAATCTCTCGTAATCGGTCGCCCTTTCATATCCTTCTTCAGGTTTAGCAAAAGCCATCACGCTTCTTCTGGTCAGTTGCTGGATAGAGACATGCGTGATTACCTGGTCGTACAACGATTGATCTAGTATAGCCGGTAATGGAGGTAATGGATTCTCGGGGAGAGGAGGGAGAACGTAAGAGAAAAGTGGGTTATTATGGTCTGAAGTGTTATATCTCATTGTAGAATGATTGATTAAAGTTCAGCCTAGGAGGATGAGTGGAGTGAGGAAAAGACAGATAAAGTAGAAAGGCTGACCGAGAGATGAGTGCAACACTTCGCAGAAACGGAACAAAGAGAAATAGATTACTACAAAGGTGGATTTTCGGAGAAAAGCTTGAACTGAAATAGTGTTTGTGGTTTCAACGGACGGGGAAGAAGAGGCCTCTGCAAGAAGAGAAGGATGAAGAGAAACGATCTGGGTATGTAATCAAAGATAAAAGAAAAGAAACATGAGAAGAAAATCAAAAGAGAAGAAAAGAGAAAAGAACAAAGAATAGAAGAAGGACAGATACTAGTGCATTCTTCTGCCACACAGTGATGGTCTTTGAGTTGATGACCGCTCGAGCCGCTGGGATCATACAGAGCATTGCGACGCTCGGTTTCAAATAAGTCAGGTGTCACGGTATGGCCCACTTGCTGAGATCACGCCGTCAACCAGGAGGGTTGTTATATAGCGACAAAATAAGAAAATCAAACGAGTGCTGTTCATTAGGTGTCACGTTGCGAGGTCACGAACAACAAGAATACAAAAAACAGGTACAAAGTCTCTCCCACAATTCGCCTGCTAGATGTCATAATCATTTACCAGACTGGTTAGCTACCTCTTCTAGTTCTTCTTGTTCTTCTTCTTCTTCAAGAATTCCCATAGCGACGCAGACCTTCCAAGCTGCTACTGAGCTAGCTGCTTGCTTAGTCAACCTTGTTGATTCGGCAGACCTTCATTCAGGAGATGATATCAGCTGGCTACTTCCAGTACTTTGAGCTAGGTTTCGATCTTCACCTACCATTCTTTCCCAAATACATCTTTGGCGGTACATACGACTTTCCAAAGCGGCGTAGCTAATTTTCCTTCATGTCGAGTGTCCTTGTAGGTAGGCATTTCTACTATGTTACCATGCGTATGTAAGAAAGCCTTTGAGCCGCGAGCTTTTTTATCCTCTTCTAACCATTCTGCAGGGGGTATGAGCTGGATTTGCCTAACCCGAGGAACAGTTTCAAGTCGCTTTTCTTCTACTTTGAGATTTTCGACCACAAAATGGGCGATCGGGGTAAATACTGGTTCGAGCCAATTGAAAAGATAATCGATAGCCTGACCTCGAGTCATACAAGGCCTGATGGTATCTGAAGAAGAGGTGTCTTCCGAGTGTTGGTCAGGGAATTCGATAGAAGATTCAGAGGAGCCTTCACCAGGGCAAGTACTGGATTGAGGTAAGTGTTCCTCAGAGTCATCAGACTTTTCCTCCAATGAAGGCTCTTCGAATAAGATCTCAATACCGTCATATTGGTCAGAGTCTTCGTCATCAGATTGGGAGTCAGTACTGGTATCAGAATCAGTATGGGATTCAGCGTCTACATATCCTGCATCTTGCGTAAAAGTTGTGGGTTTGGGAATATTGTCTTCTTCATTTCTCATGTGATCTGCTAATGTCAGCTGTTGAACAGCCTTGTCGATTTCTTTAGCTTCTTGTTTGTTGAATAGCTCGGCTGACTTCGGAGTCGTGTTACCTCTATGACCCAAAAGTGAATAGTATACTCCAGCGATATACGCTTCGAAAACAGACGCTTGGATCTTTTCGCTTCTCTTTATATTATGTCTTAAGGATGATTCAGATCGGATCCTATGTGGGAGACCATACTGCACAGAGACTTGAGCGAGAGTGGCATTGGCCGCCAAAATACCCCTCAAGATCTGTGTGCATCCAAAAAAGGAAGCTCACGTCAGCGAATGATTGGAAAACAGCCAAAGGAGAAAAAGGAGAAAGCTTACAGTTGCACTGCCCTGTAGGTGATTAGGGTATAAATCATGACCCAAGGTGACGATGATCGTTTCTATTAGTGACCAAGGGACAAGTCAGCCTATTCGATACTCAAAGAAGAATAGGTGAGTCTCAGATTACAGACCTAGAAGAGCATCGCCAACAAACTCGAGTTTTTCGTAACTGACTCCGGCTTGACCGTCAATGAGGTTCATGGCTGTTCCATACTTTTTGGGCATCGTTTGGGCACTAGCATGGGTGAAAACCATCTGATGAAGTCTGAGATCAGTAACAGGTGGGAGTGGTGGAAGGTTGAGCTTAGGGAGAGGAGGAGGGACATATGTATGAAGACAGCGGGTGTAATCGTGAGCGACTTCGGACATTGTGTTAATTTGATCAGTCATTTAGGTAGCCGTTAGACAAGAGGTATAACCACAATGGTATGATGAAGAGCCTGGATCAAAGACTCAAGATAATGATGAAGTGAAAAGTGGATAATGATGTGAAGTAAGAAAAGAAAGAAAGAAAGAAAGAAAGAAAGAAAGAAAGAAAGAAAGAAAATGAGAAGGATAGTTGAGACGACATGTCGCCTTTATACACACAAAGATAACTTATGGACATGAGAAGTGGAGGTGGGTGAGTAGTGCGGGAGTGGGGAATCGGACAGCTCCGCCTATCAAAGCGATCATGACGTGGATTTAAATGAACCTGTTCTCTGTGATTATCTTTTCACCTGATTCGGGTGGCGGCAGTTGATTTATCCCATCTCTTTCATTTATTTTGCAAAACGAGGTGCTTTTCAGGATTATTGCTCACGCGATAACATCACAGAAACCTCTATTCATTCATAGGGGAAGAAGGGTTGAATATATCATTGACGAATACCCCAGAGAAGGAAGTAGTCAAGAGAGGGGCTATCTTGATCCTCATCAGCTTCAGAGCAGAGCATACAAAACAAGCGGTATGCCCCTCTCCTCATCCCATTTCTCACTTTCGTCTTCATTGCATATGACCAAAGCTTTACGACAACCTCCTCCAACATCCTCTTCACCTTCACCAAAAGCTCGATCATCAAAAACCAGTATGGCGATTCCATCCAACATGATGTTCTCTAATGATCCTTCGAATTCTGCTGGATCATCTAGATCATCCTCTCTGGCAGGCAGGAAAAGACCCAGAGAATCGGATGGGGATAGTAAAAATAGGACTCTATCAAGGCGGACGAAAAGTACTGGTGATGCAAGGGATGGTAGAAGTACAAGCTCAAACTCAAAGGATCGTGAAGCTTTTCAAAGAGGTCTGATAGCTGTTTTCGTACCTAAAGCATTACAAGAATCAAAACAAGGAAATTTGACACATTATAATGATTTGTTATCTCACTTTTTGCCTACCCCAACTATGCCTATACCGGCTTTGCCCCCTCTCTTACCCTTGCTTCGTGCTATATCCGCTCATGTCTCCCTACTCTCACCGGATCTGCATTCTCCCCTGGTCACTGCGATCATCAACTTACCATGGGCGACAGGAGATGAAAAATTCGTCAAGACTTTTGTGGGATGGGCAGCGGTACTGGTTAGTGCTCAACCAGGTTGGGCAAAGGAAGTCGTCGGAATGGCAGTAAAAGGTCTCACATGGCGTGAGTGTCTCTTTGTACTTGCATGACGAGGGCTTTCATACTGATTAATCGTGCAGAACCACCTTTCACACCTATATCGTCTGCTCCTATCTCAAGACGAATATTCCACGCAAGACACCATTTATTACTTTCTCACCTTATATCGCTAGTGCCCACTTTACCTAATGTGTTACAACCTTTGCTCATTCGGAATTTCCCAAATAAACGAGAGCCGGAAATTGCTCAAACGACTTGGATAAGGAATTGTTGTGAACTTATAGGATACTGTCCAGAATTAGGGGGAAGGATGTGGGGAGAAATTGTAGATCGAATGTTACGGATAGATGTGCGTGGGGACATTTCGATCGTCTTGAACTTGCGATGTAGGCTAACGCAACGCCCATTCAGGTCGAAATCACAAACAGCATTGAAGAAGATGATGACGATGACTCTGACGCCGATTCAGACTTCGAAAGTGATGTTTCTCCAAGCGGTTTTCCCATACGTCCATCATCTTCCTCTGATCCTCTCGATCTGCTCATCTCACAACAACTTCCACGACCACGTACATTCTCACCTTCACCGGATATTGGCGTAGATGATGATGCTTCTGATGGTGATCCCGATCCTGACGAGCTTTCATCTGACGATGGTGATGATTCCGAAGACGAAGAAGCTATGAACGCAGCTAAATTGGCTGCTGCCAAAGCGAAGAAGAGAGAAAATGTCAAAGCCATGAGAGAAAAGTTAGACGGAATGCTGATTCACTTCTTTGAGCATCTGGAGGAATACATGGGAGCAAAAGAAAAGCATTTTCCCGCAGCAGAAATGGCAGCTCAAAACATCGCTGCTTCCTCAGGAGCTTCTACTCCAACTTCAGAATACCCTTTACCTAGCTCATCTACTATTTCTTCGTCATTGATTAAGAGGAACTCACCGACTCCGGCTCAATCATTATCATATTTCCAAACACTCCTCAACTTGTTTTCGAGACAAATACTTCCAACTTCGGCAACGCAGCATATACCCTTCCTGTTATTTCTGACCGCCTCTTTTTCGCCATCACACACGGACCTATTTCTCGGACTATTGGTCTCTCAAGCGTTGTACGCACAGACCACAAGCGCGCCTTCAACTTCTCAGCCTGTCTCTATGAATCAACGAATAGCAGCAACGGTATACATCGGTTCTGTAGTTTGTCGAGCAAGATTTGTTTCGGATGATCAAGCCCGCACGGTTCTCACTTATCTCTTAGCTTATATCGACGGAAAGCTACACCAGTCTAGACTATCCAAGAAGGACCATATAGATGAACTGCCTTTATTCTACGCTGTGTGTCAAGCTGTAATGTTAATCTTCTGTTTCCGATGGAGGGCATTCACTTCTTCAGCGGACAAAGAAGGTGATAATATCGTTGGTGATTTGGAATTGGAAGGTGAAGAGTTCACTGATGGTGAAAACGGTGAAGGAAATGGCAAATGGATAAACGATTTAGATATCCTACAAAGAGCTATAACAAGTGAACTGAATCCGTTATTGGTGAGTCAGCTTCTTCCAATCTTATATAGATGCCGAAACTAATCGAAGTAAGCTAATGCGTTCGATGAGTAGGGATGTAATCCAACTATCGTATCAACGTTCGCCAAAGTAGCTCATCATACCAACTTCGCTTATTGTTTCTCTATCATCGAAGCGAATCAACAATCCTCCCATCCACCCAGAACCACTTCGTCTCAAAATCTTACTCTCAATAACAATAACCCTTCTTCCACCAATAACGTGGTTGCTTCGATCAAGAGGACGAGTTCGATGATTGGATCACAAACTTTACCTAGACAAGCAAGACAGATGAACATTGAATCTGGATTAGATTCTTATTTCCCATTTGATCCATATGATTTACCAAGATCCAAGAAATTCGTCGAAAGGCTATATCGAACTTGGTCAGAAGTTTCGATCGATAATCCCAACGATGAATCTGATTCAGATGATTCGGAAGGGAACTCTGCAAACGACGATGACGACGACGACGATGATGAAAGTCAAGAATCAAGTTTAGAAGATCACATGTTATTCGGTAAAAATAAGACTTTACCTCTCAAGATGAAAGTTGGAAGTTATGGTGAACATAGAAGAAGATTACTAGATAGAAGAGATAATGGTTTATCAAGTTCACTAGAAGGTATGAGTATAAGTCCAAGTCTTGGTGTAGGTGTATTTGGCTCTTAAAAGAACAGTAGGATAGTAGATACAGAAAGAAGGAATCTTGTTTAGTAATGAAGTATCCCTTGTACGCTAATTTACACTTTTTTGGCATTGATAAAGTATCTTTTTGTTGTACAATGTACATATGCAACATGATTATCTATATTACATACAGATTTTTATATCGACATCCGTCTATTGACATAACGGTACAGTCAGCTGTATACTCATGACCACAACGATTGTATCGATGCAAGATGTGGTCAAAAAGACAATGGGGAGTGAGGACATACCTTAATCTGTTTCCTCTTTGAATGGCTATCGCTCCTTTTGAAGCATCAACCAATCCAGTAGGTAATTTACCTTCGTCCTTCCATTTCTTCAAAGCTTCCCTTCCTGCTTTGAGACCTATATTGAGGACTTCAGAGAATCGCTTGAACCCTCCGAGGGTATCAAATTGCTACGTGAACCGATATCAGCACTGTGCTCATTCACAAAACAGGTGAAGGAGAGATAGTTCTCATGTAGTACAAATGAAATGGGACTTGTTCATATGAGGAATTATACCAGATAGGAGAGGGCATCAAGCTTGCAGAGCAAGATGAAGACACGCAAAACCAATCGAGTATCAAAAAAAGAATACACAAACTCACTTGTACGGGCATAGCAATGTATAGACACCCAGGTGCAGACTTAACATCCTCAAGAGTTTTCACACTCGATACGCTATTACATCGCAGCGTAATTGTGAGTTCTTCATTGTTTGTTCGACTGAGAATTCGATTATTATTGGATTACTTACTAGGTCAATCTTGACGATATCTCAGTCATCGATAGTACCTTTCTCTCGTAGAATGGGTTAAATCTGCAAGAATATCAAGTTAGTTGATGGTTTTATCGAGGGATTAGCAATAGCACAGCTTACCTATTGACAAATATCCACCATCCTGACACGGAGTCCCCATAATTCCTTGGACTGGTATCATCTATACTTCCAACATCTACAACAATAATATCTCTGATACCATTCGAACGTAACGGTTCAATAGGTGTGTTATCCATATATCCTCCATCAACGAGCACTACACGAGTCACAGGTTAGCTGTGAGTGATGCGCGAAGCGGTAGAGATTATAAAGAAAGTGCGTGACTAGCTGCACGAACCACACAGTGAAGTTACAAGGTGAGATCACAGAATTGTGAAAGTAGAGTAAGGATTATCATCGCTTACAATTGCCATTATCCGAAAGCGGGGGTAATAGACCCGCGAGTGTCATCGAAGCTCTAACGTATCGCCTAATCATAAGTATATCAGCTCTGATTTCTCGGTGGAGGGTAGGTGGTGAGAAAACATACCAAGCATAACCCGTTCTATGAATTTCCATCCTTGAATGAGTGATATTAGTTGAATTGGCGAAAAAGGGGATCCACATATCTGATAAATAGATCAGCACTGCAGTATATATTCGGGTTGGATTGCAAAGCTTACCTTCTATATGCGTGTTATAAAACGCTTTATCTATTCAGATTTTTCGATGATCATTAGCTGGAAATAGGGGCGAATGTCGCGGTTGCTCGCGGTTGCTGATACTTACATATACCTCGATCTATAAAACATGTCGTCAGCTTTTCGACTTTTTGTAGCCAGTAAGAATCAACTTACTAAACTCATGACCGGTGGTATAGGCTACAAAAGGATAAGTGACATCACTTAAAATTCTCAACATTGAACCCATTCTTCCTGCAAACTGTTTTGTTCTTCCTGCAGTTTCCAATAAATCAGTTTCTCTTGCATATAATCCACCGACGAAACTTCCGATTGAACATCCTCCAATGGCGTCAATGGGTATACCATACTCTTCCAACGCTTGTAACATCCCGATATGGGAGATACCTCTTGCACCTCCACCTCCAAGTACTAATCCAATTTGTTTCCCACATAAACGACGTGCTATTCGTGCGAAATCATTCATGTGTGCTGGTCTTCTGGGTCGTGCAAATGGTCTTAATCCTCTGTATTTTCGAATTCGACCTTCTACTCTTTCTCGGAGATGTTTGAAAGCAGCTACTGCAGCTGCATCATGAGGTGTCTGTGTGACTTTACTAGGTGTGACGACACCTGGAAGCTCAACATGATGATGTGCGTGTATCCAAGGTCGATTCTGAGAAACTCGTCAGTCAAAGACTTAAGTCAGACGCCTCTGCGACTTACAACGAGCCACGGTCTAGTAGAACCGGGTGCAACAGCTCGTTCATCATGCAGAAGAATTAACTCCTTCCTAGCTGTCGTCTTCGTCGCGAGTAACAGTTTTTCTGATAGTTTGAAGAAAGTCAGCTCAGTATGCGAGGTGTGCGAGGTACGACATATGACAACTTACCGTACTCCCCTAAAGATGGATCATCTCCCATGGCGAGAACAAGTACTAAATCGGCCTATAACAGGATTTGTTAGCGACAAATTTACCTGGGATAGAGATAGCACATACCTGCCGTATACAGGTCAGAGTCCATGAACTCGAAGGAGGAGAATCAGCAACATATAGCACTGAGCGGTAATGTTGCTAAGGATTCGCGGGAGTCTAAGGTTCAGCTGTGTAATCTTCATAAAGAGAAACAGCTTACCTCTTGATCAGCAAGCCAGCCGGCGACTTTCAACTTTCTGATATCTAAAATGAGCGCACATCTATGCCACCAATGATGATAGAATCACTCACCCTATTCGAGCGAAAGCATGTCTTCCTAAATGGCGCATCACAGTTCCTTGATCAAGATAAGAAGTCGAGGCTCCCAATTCCTCCAAGGAAGTTTTGAGTTTTCCAGCGAAATGAGCAACGGGGATATTCCTATTTGATCCAATAATGCAAACAGTTTCTATAACGTGGCAACAAAGTGATCAGTTCTGCTCTCCCGGACGCCGAGGAAAAGCGGATATCAGCTCACTCAAATTAACGTCAGTTGGAGCACTTCCGACGGGCGAGTGACCGATCTTCATTTCGTCTCCAATAGCCTTCCTGACCCTTCCAGCTATCAGCCGCATAAATTGGACAGTTGTGGCGGGATGTTTGACACTAATAGCATCGAACAAAGCCCCCGGTATTCGTACTAATTCCGAATCTCGGATAGCATTTACCGTGTCAGATCGATTGACAGCGGTGATTACGTCTAGTTCACCAATGGAGTCGTTCTGACCGTATTCACGAAGGACTTGCATGGATCCGTCTTTGTCATGGAAAGATCGTAGTCGACCGTCTATAAGGAAATTATCAATTCTGTCTTTCTCAATGTAGCTGTAAAGCTGGAACAACTGACTGATAACGATGTAGAAGTCAGTAGCTTTATCGCCTTTCTCGTACTATGTGTTATGTCAGTCATCATGCGCTCTTTCTTAACTGCGCCGAATACCACCTACAAGGACCTATGATTGGTAATTAGCTCGATATTGCCCTCAAAAGATGAAGGAAGCGAATAGCTCACCTGACCAGCTCCGAGCTGCTGCCAATCTAATCCAGCATCTATGTGAAGCACTACCATGGGATGTCAGATTGTCTCTCGATTTATTGCTCTATATAGCTTACCAAGTGGAGAGAGCAGCGATAGGAGTCTCTTCGCAAGGGTAAGTAACACAATCGGCCTTCGTTCGATAATCTTCTCCAGTGTATTATAAGGTAAGAAGCCAACGAAACAATCCGTCTTAGCGCTATCCGGGGTCATCAGTAACGGAAGTTTCCTAGATTTGCCTGGTTGACTCACGTGATATTGACATATGAATCTGTACTACACAAAGAAGAGAGATACCCTGCGATACCACCGGGCTGTCCCGGTATCAGTTTCCTATAACGACCATGGAATCATAGGCGACTTACCTTTACTGTATACAAAGTCTCCTCATGCCTTCCCCCATTCGACGGTGATGAGGATCCATTGGTGTGAGCGGATCCAAGCCCAAGTGCAGCTCCAAATGGTCTTCCATTGACATTCGCAAATGTTGAGGGGGGTGGACTCGCACTGGTAGGATTGACTGAAGTCGACGATCGAGGAGTTGAGATTCCAGATTGATGAACAGGTAATGATGTCTGAAAAGGCCACAGATATCAGTTGCAGACTAGACCGGCGAAATGACTATAAGCTTGCTTACCTCTAGGAAACCATCTATGACATAATACATTCCAGGACTTCTTTCACCTTCTTTCACTAGAACGCTCCCTTTTTTGAAGAAAAGGATCTCCACATTCCCTTCCAGATCTTTCAGTATCTTCTTATCCCCTACAGCAGTCCCAAATTGAGAGTCCTGCACACTTGCAGAAACGCTACTAGCTTCATCGTCTACTTTAGCTTTCAACGCAGCCTCTCTTAACATTCCTCCTAAGACACCTTCGTGAGTGGAAGCAGCCATCATATCCAATACATTTCCAAAAGGAGATTTAACATTGCTTCTTCCGTTAGGAGGGAACATTGGTGAATTAGGAGTTGAAAGGGCTGAAACAGAAGGTGGGATGGAGTTTTTACCTATAGAATCTATATTTCCCTCTTGAGGTTGAGCTAGTCCAATGGATTTGGCTATATTCATGAGAACAGCTTCTTTCAAATCAAATCCTTCATCTTGAGGTGTACCTCCTTCTGATGATGTAGGAGATACTGAAACTCCATTATGATGCGCTAAATCGGTCGAAGATGAGAATCGTCCTAACCAAGTGTCCATTCTTGGTAAACCAGGAGTCTGTACTCCGGGACGATAATATGCTCCTCCCTTTTCATCAGGCAGATTCCTTTGAGCCATAGCTAAATCCCCTGCTGCGACTTGTTTCCTCATAGCCGATGCACGACGAACGAAGGTCCTACCATGTCTTGCAGCTGTATCCGGGCTGAACATCGCCGCAGTGGGAGGATCGACTGATGGCTGTTTTCCCGAAGCTCCATCATCTGATGATGCGACTTTCGGACTATCCTCAATTTTGGTCATTGCTGTGAAACCTCTTGGGGCGAACGCTCCTCCTTTACCAGACGGTGTAGTTGGCACTTGTTTAGGTGTAGTGGATGGCAGTGAAGGTGCTTTGACAGTAGGACTAGACGGAACGAAATTGAAATAGTCTTTACTTGAGACTCGGCCGCTAGGTGAGGAGTTGATGGAAGAGAAATCTTTGTGACCCTTGTCATTTGCTTGCGCCTCTGGTTGGAATCGGCTGCGCAGAGCTTGCATCCCTCCGCCCGTGTAAAAGAATCTTGGAAGAGGATGCGAGACAAGAGAGTTGAGGGAGGATTCAGAGCGCAAGATCTCTTTGGTCAAACCAAGATACTTGTGAGCTACATAAAGAAGTGAGCTTGTTTTTCCGATGTGGCATTTATTGGAAGCTCACCAGTCATGAAAGTGACTCTGCTGAATCTCTCTAGTACTACCTGTACAACTGTTCCACTCGCTTTGGGGAACTTCCTCGTGAGCTTCCTGAAGGCAGCAGCGGGTATGACGGCCAGGGTAGTGTCCACTGTCGCTCTAGCTATAGTCCCTTTCAATGCAGATGCACCAGTATCTTCTCGTTTCGGTGATCTTTTCAAGGGTCTTGGAGAGTCGCGCAGAGGGGATGTGGTGGTCGAAGGAAAGTTCCTTAGAATGGGTCCGTCATTGGGAGATGACAGTGAAGATTCTTGTCGTGGAGATTCAGCTGAAGGGGAATGTGATGTAGTTGCAGGCATTGACCGAGATGGTAGTTCTGCCTTTGGTCCTTCGGAGAGACCAAGACCTTCCGCTGTGCCAAGAGACGATGATCTTGGCCGTCGAGGTCTGGTGTTGTCCGTCGGCGAAGATTCATTAGGACTACCTACGCTTTTGCTCAGGATTTCTTGGTCAAGTTGACTAACATCTGAATTAGCTCTGGATCTTCTTTGACCGGGTGGAAGCAATGTAGGATCCCTTGACATAGTGTCATCCATAAGAACCTCTTCGGTATCTTCTTCTTCGACCGGAGGAGTCCATGAAAGTTTGATATCTTCTGTGAATAAGGATAATATGGAAAACAGGGATGATAGTGTACCACCGGTAGAAACTTCGTTCAGCAGATGGTAGCCATTGAATGACGATTGATTATATGAATCCGGGGAGGATGGTCTTGATTTATCAATAGGGGAATCAGGAGCGAACTGTATCCCTCATTCAGTATTGACACGTTTCTGTCCCACATGAATTATGTAAAAGGCTGAAGTGAACTTACAACTTGAACTTTTCCTTCTACTACACACCAAAAATCTCCTCCGCCTATATCAAGCGTATCTCCAGCAGCTAATCTTCTAGTTTGTAAATGTCTACTAAGTTCATGGAAGACGGGTTTCTCAAGATATCCAAATATCCTAATGGCCGAAAGGAAATCATCCAAATAATTATGGAAAGAACCTGATCTACTTCTCTTATTTCGAAGACCTATTCCCGGTGTATCTAATGGAAGGAGTTCGGCGGTAAGAGAAGGAGGTGAAGGTGGGGGCAATGCTGGTTCTTTCAGTTTCGTATACCGTGTGAGGTATCTATATCGAACCAGGAAGAAAAGACCTAATAATGCTCCGGCGAAAAGAGCGAGGAAATGTGGAAAACCGAGGGAAATCGTGAAACTGTAATGCAGCATTCGAACGATAGCACTGTAATGGAATGATGGAGTAGTCAATCAGCAGATTTCTCTAGCGATAATGAACGCAGCAGTAGCTTACCTCGGCAATCCAATCGTCAATACACCGACTACGTTCCTAACACCTTGAAGGACATAGAGGATAGCGTAAATCACAGCTACGGCCAGAGCAATTAGGGGATTCCCGTTCGAATCGGGAGGGGCCGGTACTTGTGACATGTTGGAATGTCTTCTGGGCGACAGTCAACGCAGTCGAGTGTCGTATTGCTTATTTTGCTATATCGTCGTGATCTACTTTGTATCTTGAAAGAATTGACATCTACGCAAAAATACTATTCAACGCAGAAGCCCATAAATAAAGCTTTTGCTGATAACGTCACGTGTATCTTACGTAACAGGAATCGGCTTGTGCCTGAGCGATCAACCGGGAGTTTCAAACAAAATTCTTGAGGGGGATAGGAAAGTAGGATATGGGATTAATAGGGTTCTCTTTTGCTCTTTCACCTTGATTCAAATCGACTCAAGCTGAATACGAATGGAAATATGTCGGATTCTGATAGTATACAAGCTTTAGAGAGAAATCTAGAGCTACTCTTGGATGATTATCGAGGTAAGCTTGCGTTCCACCATTGATCCGTGTGTCCAGCTTATATATAATTAAGATCTTCAAAGTCATGAGATCAGAACGTACGATGAACCGCCTTCTTCCCTCGAAGCATTGAGGATGATCAGTCGATCGCATCCAGCTGTAATTAGAGGTATGTCCCTTTGGGATACATATTGATGATATATCGGTGGACTGACTTCTGGTTGTTCAATCTGTATTAGGCTTTTCACCTTTGACTCCCGCTGCGCAATGTCATGATTGGAGCAGGTCTGCTGTCTACGAGACATTATCGGAGAACAGGAAGATCACAGTAGCGGTGACTGATGATGGGTAAGCCATCTTCGCTCATGGCTTCTGTGCACCTCGCTGACTGAGCAGGTAGATTAGCTGATTCAGTAAGAGAGCTTGACGATGGTACATCGACTTTCGTAAAGCCGTTTGGGGAGAAAACGACCATATCAGAATTGATATCTCGCCTTAGATCAAGAGGTAAATACCAGCATTCTTACAACCTATTTGAACCCTGGGATGGAAAGACAGCTAATACGCGAAATAGACGATGAAGGGGAAGCCTACTATCTTCAATCTCAAGATGGGAATGTTTATCGTTCAACACCTCATTCATCTGGGTTTCCTGAGCTTGAAGTATTTCAGAAATACATACACAGAGATGTGTCATGGATGAAAGAGGCTACGAGTAAGCTGACAATAGCTGCCTGCTGGTTTTGAGTAGAATACAGCTAATCAAGGTAGTAGGCACGGAAGCTGAAGCTGTGAATCTGTGGATTGGAGATAAGAAAAGTACAACTTCACTACATCATGATCCGTATGTTTCCAGCTCTTTGATCATGTCTAACCGTTTAAGCTGATTAGATTGCCAGATACGAGAATATCTATCATGTTTTAGCTGGATCAAAAACCTTTACTCTTCTTTCACCTATAGAAGGCCTATGGCTTGACCGTCAGTCTTCCTCCTTCTTACTACTGTCTTGCCATGTTGACTAGGGTATTGTAGAACACTTCCACCCTTCTTCCACACTGCATCGATCGACTTCTGGCTCACTGGTACCTGTTCTTGATCCTGCGCCAACATATCCTGTACCATGGGTCTCATCCACTCACTTGCCTCCTCGCGTTCAACCGATAAGAGTGACGCTGCAAGAAGGAGAGACTCTGTTCTTGCCTGCGAATTGGTGGCATCGCGTAGAGCAAGAAGAAAGGGAAGCAGGAATTGTAGTAGCGGTGAATTAGTGAGTTATTCTCACCTTCGGGCAAGAGAGGTCATCGGTATTGGAACACGAGAGATCAAGATTTGAGAGCTGAAGATGTGCTACAGCTGGTACCCTTCTGAAATACATCCACAGAATTACGCTTATGAGAGATTAGCGAGACGTATGGCTAGGCAAGCCGGTAGACAAGGTGTCATACCTGTTCCCGGGGATGAAGAAGTCTCGGATGATGTTTGGTGTTCTGATGATTCTGGAGAAGAGTGGAATCCATCTGATTGGGGTAGATGATGCATGAGCTTGAACTCTGTTATTTCACTAATGGCAAGCCAGCACAGAGGGGGGGAAATGTGAAACGCGCTTTGATGCTCGTGTTTCAGGTTTTAGATGGGGTCCGTGCCTGAACACCTGGTACTGGGGATTGCAACGTCGATGATTCACATAGATTTCCTTTTACTCAGCGAGATTCTTATACATGTACAAATCGTCAGTCATCCCCGTTATACTGTGGAGAGTCAAGAAAGAGACCTGAATATGTCTGCTGCATACCTCAAAGAACAGCCTCCCGCCGAGGCGTCTTCTTCTTCAAGCCCGAAGAAGAAAGAGGGTACTGGATTTAGCACAATCGTGAGTATGAGTAGTCCTTCAGCCTGTTCAGATACTATGCTTGTATCAGACACCCATCAGTGTGACCACTGAGTATTCTTGTTGCATAATCTCCATCATTTCTTGGTTTGTCCATACTATTCGCTATAATTAATGCATGGGGATATCAAGGGTGCGACAATGTCATTACCGCTCAATACACTATCGTCGTTATTAGCCATGCAAGACGTGGAAGATCATAAACCTAAAGTAAGTGTGTATATAATATCTACTTCCAACTGACAGAATGGGTATTCTGTAGTTATCCAAAATATCATGGTTACCAGATTTATTTGTATTTAGAGCTTCCATTCTGCCCATTATTCTAGGTCCAGTATTCAGTGTCACTCTCTTCTCGGCTGGAGTAGCAGCTGCCAGCCTTTGGTGGGGTAAGGAAGTTGGGTTGACAAACAATGTTGGTAAGTTAGTCTTACATGAATGTCTTGATCGTGTATTGGCCTATAATGCAGGTGGTTGATTGATGTTTTGTCAGTACCTCTTTTATCGGTAGTTGTAGGTTTGTTACTGGTCTTTAGGTAAGTAGACGTGTTCACGTTCTTTTGTTCTAACAAGGACATGCAGCTAAACCTGACCCAGGAATTCATCCGCCTATGAGAGATATGCCGAGTGAGTCTTGCTGCTCTTCCTTCATCTTCTCCTCTGTAGAAAGTTATGCTTATGGCTTGCTTGCATGGCAACGTAGGGGTCGAAGGGATTTCACTTCTCTCATCTCGATAGCCCGTAACCTCTCTCGCAACATATGGGTATCCGTCACTCTTCCTCCTTCATCCATCGACGTACCTATGTCCAGGCCTCAAATTACGAGAAGACAGCTTACTGCTGAAAAGAGGAAAGTGATCAGGCTAGTCGTCGCTTTTGTGATAGCTACTAAACATCATTTAAGGGATGAAGGTGGAGTTCATCATGAAGATTTAAAAGGTCAGTCTTCGTTTCGAAAATATTGGTCGAAACCCAGAAACTAAATCTGACATTTCGATTGGCTTGATCTTTTACATCGTCGTGGTGATAGGACTATTACCTGCTAAATTAGCTGGAAATGATATACGTCAATTGAAATCTGCTATTTCTGAAGATCGTTTAAGTGGTCACAATTATGGAGTAGGGGATATTACTAATTCTCCTGGAACAATTACGCCTTCTGCCTCAATTAGTAATAACGGAAATGGAACTGAGAATGGGATCAACAATGATGAAGAATCACTGGTTGGTTTGATTGATCGTACTGCCCCTCTCGCAACTTCACCTTCGACTTCGCCTTCTCTGGACACCTCGAATCATTTGTTTTCGGTTAGTAACACCGACCTCAACGAAAGAGGGACTGGAAGCGGGATTCGACCGAGTCTGAAAGGGTCGTATTCGAGCGGATTGAAGAGACGTCCTACAGCTGTCAGAGTCCTAGTGCCTGAAGGATATACAGATACACCCAAATCCACAAGAAGTACAATCAGAACAGCTGGCAGTGCAAGATCAGATGAACGGACTCCGTTGATCAAAAAAGGTGTAAGACCTGATCCCATGACCACTGGGTTAATGCAAAGAGCGGAGATCGGTTTAGGTAGGATGGTAGACGTGGGTTTACCTCTGATCATGTAAGTATCAGTGAATCATCTTGCCTTTCTTGGCCACCACGGGTGTAGCTCAATATTGAAAAACTGATGAATGTCTGATGTCGATTTAACCGCATAGTGCACACGAGATCAGTAGATCAATTTTTAAATTCAGGAAAATGGGATGTTTGGAAGCTGTCGGACCTGCTGTGAGTATCATCACCGAAGCATAAAATCCTTGAAATGAGCTGATTGTTCGGAAATAGGGAATGAACGCACTTCAGGCTGCAGTATCAGGAATGACTGATCAACTCGGATCTATGGAGAGGATGTAAGTGGAATCTCGCCATCTCAAATCACTTAAATACTATATACGCATCATGTATTCAATTTGATGTTTCGTTCACTGATCAAACATACTGCAGAGTCCAAACTCCCCTTCCATATATATTCTGCGTACATCTCAAACAGGTGGTTTCCCTGTACTTGTTCATCTTACCATTCACATTAGTGGATGCGATGGGATGGAAAATGGTTTTTATCATGGCTGCTATCAGTATGACATTTATGGGGATTGAAGGTATTGCATCTATGATCGAACAGCCTTTTGGAACGTGAGTTCATGTCTATTCAAGCGAATTCGTTATCTGAGTGAGAAAGCTGATAAAGGACTTAGTGATCCATGTGATTTGAACCTTGATTTATACTGTACCGAACTGCTGTGTGAATGCGAGTGAGCCAGTCATCGCATCAGCTATGAACATATGCAGGGACATTAGCTGATGATTCGGCATATCAAAAGAGCCATACTTGAACGTCTGCCAGAAGGTGACGATGACGATTTCACCAGTTTCGAAAGGGATCATCGAGGTAAATATGATTGGGGAGCTGATGATGGTGGAGGAGACGAGTAGACTCATCATAACCCTCGTGCAGAAGAAACTCGAGAAAAACGCATCAATCGAATTGCCTAGTCAAAACCCCCTTATAGTATAACGGCGGCAGGTTCTGTATATTTACGTTTGTGATCCGGACATGTGCGTGATGTAATGTCTTGTCGTCCTTGTATCGGAGTCGTTTATGAGTTATGGGAAGAAGCAATCCCATGAACAGACTTCGATGCAATGCACCAATTTTGTGCAAGGATCCTTCGCGACGCTCAACTGTACGCTCAAGTGTCTAGCTCTCCCAAAATAATCGCAGCATGTATCTCCTAGCTGGTCAAGATTCACTCCAACAAAAATAAGCCGAAAATGGATGCATCCCGTAACTACCTAGGACTGCCCCTATATTCTTCTTACAACTGATTAACGGGTGTAAGTCCAAACGTTCTTGAGGACTGTCAATCATAGCATGAGTCAGCGAGGGGATCTTCTTACAGGCAAACACTATCGTTCTCGTCACTTTTCTTCAAGCAATCTGGCAAGTCCATTTGCACTGCACAGCATGGAGCCGGTTCTAGATATCTGCTTCTCCGCTTGCCTGCATGTCCTGAACAGACCCGCTTGCCCACTGCACTTCTCTCATTGACCGATGTATGCTAGAGGATAATCAACACTCACGACCTTCCTTGGTAGCGATTCTGTTGATAGAGTCATCTGAGTCACCTTGAGCTCTGATTCGACCACAGATGGCAATGGTGGTACCTTGACCTTTGATGGCTTTTCCATCGGCGTCAACATCAGCTACTTGGATTTGGATAGAAGCGTGATCTTGAGCGGTGATAAGTCGGTCTATTCGTTGGACATAGACCAAGGATTAGGTTTGTGTATAGTGTGAATGGGTTGAGAAGAGGCGAACAGATGGATGAAAATGGGGGATCGTTTGAGAGATCAGTGTGATAGTGAGTTTCGACAATGGTCAAATTGGTAGTGGAAGGAACAAATAAAACCATTCGTCAGTTACATCCCCTTCACCCTCTCTCTTCTGATACTCAAAAGCAAACATAAACTCACTGGTAGCGGAACAGTGTCGGGGGATGTAAAGATCAACGAGGGTACCTTTGTCGTTCTCTATAAGATATCGATAAAATAAAACGATGGTCAGCATTTGTGTTTTTGATTTACTTGGAATCCCGTTTCTTTCCTTCCCTCCATAATCTCCATTCTAACCTTTCGACATTACGCCATGCCCATCCATCTGTTATTTCCTCCCCATAGACCGTAGTCAAACAAAAGCCCCTTTCTCTGCTTTTTGCTATATGATCCATTTTGCTCTCATTCCATCATCCCCCTTGTGCATTTCTTCGACTATTCCAGATGACTCCCCTTTCCCCCAATCTGCTTCCTTACAAAATCCAGCGAAAATAACATACCCATTTTGACGGCTTTTCTTCTTTTTTGTCGTTTAGGTGAAAAGAGAGAGAGAGTGCAAGACGGTTGTTTTTGGATGGAATAGATCAATGAGATGTGTGTTAGTAGTAGTAGTATCTAAGCTTCTCTCTCGGACAATCTTCCAACAATCCCAATGCAACAATCCACAACCACAACGTTGCAGCGGATCACCACCATACCGTACAAAAGAAAGTGCGAATTGCTAAAAAAAAGCGTGGTATTGCGGAATTTATCGGTGTTTTCTATTTTAACCAAAAAACGAAACTCGTGGCGGAATCGCATTCTTTCAGATCGACCACCGGAATCAAATAAGGGTAAACATACACGGTTGATGCGTGCCTGAAGTGATGGGGAGTTATTCCCAAAATAGAAACTGATCAAAATGCGATGCGGCGATCTCTCACATGACGCAAGAAAAGGAGGAGAAACTACCGAATACAAACTGAGAAAGTTACAAACGGGACTGATATCGTTCTATCAACGCCGAATCAAGGGGATGTCAAAGTGAACGGAGATGCTGTGCTAGACATCAGCTACCTTACATGTAAGCTAGAGACAGGTATAGATATATCTTATATTTGTCCTATTCACTTGTCATCCTATCGTCCCGATTCCGCCATCTTTAAAGAGTCACTCGAACCGCCTTTTCCTGATTCAATAGCTGCCACCCTCATTATCGATTACATTAGAGAATCGATTCCAACTCAACCCCAAATCTCGATACGATGTCCCAACAACATCCACTAACCACATCTCGACCTTCCAATCCTTATGCGGAATTACCAGCTGCATCTCAACAACAAGTGAATCGAGATTCAGTTGACAGCCAAGCGGGTATGTTATCACAGCCATATCCAGAAGGTGAGGGATATGCGACTCATCCACCGCCATCTCAATCCCAATTTCAATCCCAGCATCAGCACGGTAATACCTTACATCCTTCTCCGATCGGTAGAACACAAAGTAGATCAAGACATTCAATAATGGAAGAGACTGAAGATGAATTAACTGAAGATGAGAGAATAGAATATGAAAAGGGATTAATCACATGGGGAAAAGCTAAAAACTGGAGATTCTGGATAAGAAAAGAATGGATTTGGTGGTATATCGCTTTCGTGCTTATCGTCGTCGTGGTGGCTTTAATGGCTTTCTTCCATCATTCGGTGAGTGATCGATCTCTTGACATACTCGACCGACTCCAGGTCAAACAGACACATTACGCGATCTCTGACTCAAGCTAATATTATTTGGCTCTTGACCTATTAAGATCATCGACTGGCTGTCACCTTTCGTAAGGAAATTGAGGACGATCAAAGCTGGTTTCTGCATTCCAGTAGCTATTCTATTCGTGTTATCTTTCCCTCCCCTGTTCGGAAATGGTAAGTGACCACGACTCATTATCTCCCTCAGTCCACTCAATTATCTGCCTGTTCCTCTCTTCCCCCTTCCCATCAAAACCTTTTCTCCAGAGAAAAGCGGCAGAAACGATCTAGGATAACCATACCTCCCTTGTCGTCGTCATCATCTCGTAACTCAGACATAGCTAATCCTTCTTCGGTCTTTTGATCAGAAATCGTCATGATCCTAGTAGGAATCGTCTGGGGCTTAGGAAAAGGATTTGCGATTGTAGCTGTCGGAGTTTTCCTTGGAGAAACCACTCTGTTCTTGGTATTCAAATATTGGTGTAGGCATCGAGCTGAAAGGATGACTCGAAAATCATTAAATTACGCTTGTCTAAGTGAATCTGTCAGAGAGGGTGGATTCCTAATGGCCTGGGTGGTCAGGTTGAGTGTTATCCCAACGTGAGTGTATATTCATCTACTTCTAAATAGTCACTAGTCACCAGCCAAAGCGTGAGAATTGAGACCTGAGAGAGATTGAGAGAGAGAGCTAAAATTGAATATCATGTGAATAGTCATTATACAACTGCTGTACTTGCTGTTTGTGGATTGAAAACTTGGCAATTCGTATTAGCTTTGATCGGATCATTACCCAAACAAGTAAGCTATCCTACTATCCGTCAGACTGACAAGGTGAACTGACGAATTATATCTTATTCAATATCAATAGTTGATAAGCGTTTACGTCGGAGTGGTACTTGGTCAAACGAACGCTTCTACAAATTCTCATGTTATATCAGATTGCGTGTAAGTATCAGTTTTTATTTTGATCATTATCATCCTCTCGGTAAAACGAGTCAAGTCACTAATTATTTTGGGATAAATAGTTTCGCAGCATGCGCTTTAATCACTCTTGGAGCATTGTACTTCATATATAAACGAATGATCAAAGTTCGTAAAGGTGTATTGATCAGTATGAGAGAAGATTTACATAAGAGACATGTGGAAGTTCCTGCTCCTCCTGAAGATACCCTTGATCAACCATCCGATGCAAGTAGATGGGGAGGTAAGAATGGAGATAATAGAACAGCGGTATTCAACGAGAGTGGGAATGAAGCAAGACGATGAAGACTGAATGTACCGTATAAACGTATTCGAAGGGATAAGAGCATACCAGATCGATTTGAAACATGTAGAAATCATAAAGAGGCGTTATCGTTATGTACAAGATATCTATTGGTTCAAATGCTTCTGTGTACTAACGAACATGAGCATTTATTCAGGCAAATTAATATTATTTTCAGGTCGTCATATGAAATGGGGAACATACAACATATCGCATTCACGTATATAAAGCACAAATACATACTGCCTCACTGCTTGAGCACTTCCTATCACATACTGAATCGGAAGCTCAAGCCGATCTCAGTGAACTCCCAATCACTTTTTCCTTCCTTTCCTACTTTGACCTGCAATTTTCCCATCACTACTTGATAAGCCCAATTTCTTCACACAGTCAGGACAATACCAAGTGTCAGGTAATGGAGGGATGATGTTGACGCATTTGACGTGGAACTGTAATCAAGATGAGTGATATTAGCGATGCCAAGACGACAATGATTGAACTGTCATATAGGTAAAGAGGCATGTAAAAAGCTAGGCTCCTTCCGTTCATGCAGACAATCGCTCTAACAGTCCTCTAGCGAACGAAATCTTCGAAGTAGACCGACTCACCCATTCCAATTCACATCCTTCGTTATCACATCCTATCATCTCACCATAACTTCTCTGTTGACAAATACAATAGATGGTATCATCTGCTTCACCATCACCTGTTTCTGGGCCATCGACAATATCCACTTCTCCTTCTGCGTCTACGTCTTCTCCATCTGCATCTGGATCTGTCGATGCTATGGATGGATGACGACCACTACCCCTATGAGAATGATGGGAACGTGAAGATATTGATGGTCGAGTTGGTGCAGGAGGTGGAGGCATGGCTATTGATGATGCAATAGAAAGTGATGGCGAGGGTAAAGGTAATGTATTTGGTTTTCGTTCTGATTATTTTGATATAATAGTCAGTGATGAAAACAACGTGAATCGTGATTGGAATCGAGCAAAAGAAGGACGGCAAACGGAGCAACTCACTCTTTGGCGGTCTACCATCTGAGCCACTGCCTAAACCAGTAGAAGGTAATATGACTTCACCATGACCCAATTCATTGAAATGACCTAAACCCAAAGGTAATGGGAATCCTCCTATTCCTATCAGACCCGGTTTTTCCTCTAATGAATTATCAACGATTTCCATTCCTCCCACTCTTATCCATTCTGATTTAGCTCTTTCTTTCGCACGGTTAATGATCCTTTCCATTCTTTCTGCCAATTTGATTTTCTCATCTTGTAGCACTTCTACTTTTATCCATTCAGCTTGAATCTTCGTCAGCGCCTGCGCGTCCTTGGGCGTCAAGTGTGAGGTAGGTAGAGTAGATCCAGGTGGAAGTGGTAACGCAAACGTTGCATTGGAAGGTGGTAATGACGATAATGATTTGGCTGTCTTCGTTAATCCTATATGACGTGTATTGATCCGCTGTACCAATTCTACGATAAACGCATATCGGGGGATCAGCATACTCCTGGACAAGAAGTTGCACATGGGATTTCAGGAGGTATTTTCCATACTGTTTGTCGTGCGTCCAAATAAGAACTCACGATTAATCCTGATATCTTTTTCTTTGATCTCTTCCAAGAGGAAAACTACTTCTCCAGGTAGATTGTCCAAATCTAGTGAATACACAAATCAGCAAATCGGCCATACCGTCGTACCTCTAGGATGTAATAGGAGAATCCGAATCAAACGTGATAATTTATCATGCATATTGCATATGACACAGTGGGATACCAACGGCGCGGTAGTAAACGAAACAACGGTTCACTCACTGGATATTAACTCGGTAGCAGCATGAGCAGCTTCTTCAGGTTGGAAATGAGGATGGACTTGAAGTGAAGCAGGAAGAGCCATTTTGAAGCTTGCTGCTATTCCTTACAGTATCCTCGCTTCTCGATGATCTTTTTTCTGCTAAAAGGTTTGATGAATGATATAGTTTGAGTTCGTCGTTGTTGATGATCAAACGTGAATTAGATTGAAAGATTGGATTGTTATTGATTGGTTAGGTGGCAAATTGATTCGATTGATGATTAGGAAGACTTCAACTGGGCGCGCCTAATCCTACTCGAGGTCGGGATGATCTCGGTTATTAACTGAGGTGTGATATCGATGAAAGAAGACAAAGGTTATGGCTCGTGCTGATTGATCTGTCCATAATCGTTAAACACACTCTACAAAGATATATGCGCAAGATGAACCCTTCTTTTGTATTCAGATCAGGAGCTCTGATAAGTGAGTATACCTTCTTTTCCCTGGGATCCAGTATCTGAATCATTCTGGAAATACCATCCATATTTATATACGTTGTCATCGCCATATCTCGTACATAGATATTCTTTCTTGTCATCTGCCTTCGAGGATCTTCCACTGACACAAAGCTCATTTACCGTTCTGTTGTAGCCGCAACTGGGATATCGTTCGGAGCATTCGGTTCACACGGTCTGAGAGCACTCAAACCACCTATGCCAGAAACCAAGATCAACTCATGGAATATAGCATCGAATTATCTGATATATAATGGATTGGCTTTATTGGCTATATCATTCCATCCTGGACTTTTAGGTGCTTCGAGGAAATACAGGTTGGGTGCAGGTTTGATCATGGCTGGAGCTGCAGTCTTCTCAGGTAGCATATTCGGTTTGGTAGCTGCTAGAGATAAGTTTAGATGGTTGGGTCCAATCACACCTCTGGGTGGTGTAAGTATGATCGCTGGGTAAGTACACCATTTCCGCTATGCTAACGATGAAGGATCCTTCAGGGACAGGGATATGAGCTGTTGTCAGTGTCTAGACATCGATGGCGAGCTGATTGCTTCGCTTGGCTTTCAATATAGATACATCATTTTGGCTTTATAAGCTACAACTCATTATACAGTATCATCCAATAAACGAAAAATCATGAACGAAAAAAGGTAATGATTATACACTTCTCACGAAACACATTTCATGAAAAACCCAAAATCAATGCACAACATGCGGACCATGAGAAGGATATGGAAACATGAACGATTTGCGCAAATTGAGAGAATCATGTGACTATTATACACAGCAGATAAGAGATGATGGTCGAAAGGAAACCCAATTGAGTGAAAGAAAGGTGCAAACGTTTCTTGTGTATCGTCTCTTCCGGAGAGACGAGCGATACATAAAATCGTAAGCGTAATTTGATCGTGTATGTCGTTGTATTATTTGGTTCGTTCAATGGTTGTAGGGGAATAAGAGAATTGGAGGAACCGCATACACTGAAATCAGATCAAGATGAGAGCCTCCTTCGTCGAATGGATATGACGATGCCCCTCATTATGGGTTGTCGGGTCTTCTTCTTCTTTCAGTTCATGTTGCTGTCTATTCATGTTATCTTCTGTTGGGTATAAATGTTCTAAACCCAAACCATATTTTCCAGCTAATTCAACTAAATTGGATTCATCCATTTTCCCTTCTTTACTAATCCCAAACCATCTGCCCAAACTTCTCGAAAACATCTTGACCCTATCCATTTCTTTCCAGACTATGACTTCTACTTCATTAGCAGTCTTCTTATCTACCATACCTAAGTTATCTTGACCATTATTCTGATTTTCATTGTGAGGTGCGAATGGATAAGAGGTATTCAGTACGTGGTATACAAGGAAATAAGCACAGTTGGTCTCGTTATAGATCAAAGAGCTGAGTGGGAGTGTAATGGGTTCGGGAGCAGGCTTGGTGAGATTTATAGTCGGAGGGGAAGGTGATGATATGGGTGAGTCAATGATTTCATCAGGATGATAACACTTAGTAAATGAGGATGATGATGTTGGTGAGGAAGTAGGGATCGAGTCTTTTGATGGGAACAAGATCAATGATCTAGTGGAAAGTATAGTTAGATAATCCATTATTCTACTCTCTCGTCAGCTGACGTACACAACTATGATGGATTGCAGAGGAGGAAATGTGGACGACTTACTGCCGTAGTTTGCTGGTGACCTGGATGCTATCAGTTATTCCTTATGCAAGGTTTCGCTCTTCTCTATCGTTGTGATCGATGAAGATGATCACAGATTAAATGGTCAACGTTCCCTTGGTCTGAGAAGTCTAACTGTTATAAAGACGGAAGACGACAAAGATGGAAGACTAGTCAAAACTCCTTGAATCCCGCAGATAAAGAGATGCACGTTCAACAAACGTAAGTGGGGATGAAAAAGGAGAGGGAGTTTGACGGTTGTAAATTCGTTTTGAGCTTTTTCTCCTTTATATATGAGATAAGATTTGACATCAGTTTGTGAAAGAGGTAATAAGAGATCAAGGGAATGTGTTTTATTCTTATATTGAATGAAGCAAGTGATCAAAGGAGGTCGTGTGAGCGTATATATCATCCACATGAACCCTTTGAGGGCGTAATTCGTCGTTGTAGGTTTGTGCGATTAATCGAGATAAGGTTGCACGATGCTGAGTGGCGAAAGAGAAGTTAAGTATATGTGGCCAATAGTATTATGGCTATGTATGTTGTGAAGGAGTGAAGTTGTCAAACGACGCAAGGATACAGCTGAAGATATGACTTGGGGGATGTAAAGGGATGCATAGCACGAATGAACCTCATTTCAGAGCAACCTACGCACACGCACACAATCAATACACATTGCTTTGGGCTTTCATTGTATTGTTCAGAAATCACTGCGAGCATCCAAATGGGTGTACAGTATCACGAGGCAGAGGTAGTAAGATCGCGTCACGAGATGTAGAAGGGAGTTTACTGCTCAAACAAAGATCCTTCCTTCTCAACCTTTCGTCTTCTGTATTGCTTCTCCTCATGTTAGATGTGTGTTGTACAGAAGAAGTAGTTGACAAGGAAAGGTTGAAAAGGCAAAAAGAGATTACACCTTGAAGCGGAAAATATGGGATTCAGGTGACGCGACTGATTTCTGGGTTTTAAAACAGCTCGGTCACGAGTACATTACGAGGCCAAATTGATCGTATAGATAGATGCCATGGACGACGGAGCGGCAGCGACAACAACAATGTATACTCAGAATACATGCACATATAAGAACATGATTATAAAGACACTCAGCTAATTACATGATATGGGGAAAACGATTGTCGGATTTAATGGAACTTAGGCTCGCATATGATGATGCGTATGTCATGATAGCTTAATTTGTCTCTCTTGTTTTTTTTTGCAGATCCCAGTCAATCGGACACCCATAAGACTTGTGAGGTACTTGGAATTTGAATACGGAATTCTTGAAAGATCCATACAAATAGATAGAGCCCCCTCGGTTCCCCTCCGCGCCCTTTTCATTTCGTCTTCCCCCCGACCCAATCCCATAGTCCTCTCGTACCTCTCACTCGCACTCCGCCCCTCACGCCTGCAAATCCTCATCCTCTTCCTAACTCCTACGTGCAATCATCTGCAGTCTACAGCCTCTTCACTCCCCGTTTGGCTTTACTGGCTGCACCAGTAGTTGTTTTAGCTCCGTTTACAGGAAGTTTAGTGTTAGTCGTAAAGTTGGTAGCGGTTGGTTTTAAGAGTTTGGCGGTGTCGTCATTGACCGTAGCGCCTTGCTCGATAATTGGTGATGGGTCTTGCTTGACGTTCGTACCCAACGGCATTGGTTTGGTAGATATCGGTTTAGAAGGGTTGTTTGAGCAAGCAGTGGAATTACGGAACTCGAGAGGGGGAAGCTGTGTGTACATTATATATAAGCTCACTCTTCGAGAAAAGGAAAGGAGTTTCAGCATTCACTCACTTTAGGAGTTGCATGAATGCTAGTCATTAGTCTGGCGTACTACACACGATCAATGATCAGTCAAGTGACAGCAATGTTTTGGATTGGTTTCAAAACTCCCTTCATATAGCACCAACACAGGTACTGAGCGAGGAGGGAAAGGGGAAATTTGATAATAGATGTGAAATTTATCAACTCACCTTGCAGTATCCATCGTAATCTGCCAATAATTGTTTACCAGCTTCTTCATCTAAAGCAGATTCTGGATTTGGATAAATCAACAGACATTTTATTGTCTACAGAGAACTGATTGTCAGCTTTCTCCCTTTTTCTCCTCAGCTTGTTACAGTTTTCAAAAAGAAAAAACCGGCATGGAAAAGCTGGACAGTGAGCTCGTAGGGATAATCTGAACATACAACTAAAACGTGTCCAACGCCATAACTCTTATTCCAACTTTTCTTCAAAGTGTCGACGCAAATTTCTCCATTTTTCGATATGTTGGGATGGAAGATCTTGGTTATCATTGTACCTACCCATATGATATCAGCTGTCAGTGCCCAGATTGGTATTCACCGATCCAGCTGATTTCCATGAGCAGGACAGAGAGAAGTACTACACACATTTAGGAGGAAGATTAGGATATTCTGGACCAAAGGAAAATCGTATTCTAAAATAACCACCTTCGTAAGGTGTACCACCTAATCCAGGACAAGTCAGCTTGATATCCCACTCAAAACAAACACCAATTCGATGGTGACGCAAAATCCCGTCACACGACTGATGTAAGTTGAATCATAATCTTCCCCTTGGTCGAACGTTTTTTGTTTGTAATAGATGAATCACTCGCCTGGACCTTGGACCCATCCTTCCATATTCGTCAGATCATCTTCATCAACCACTATCCTCACTCCCTCCGGAGGGTCTGATCTGAGATGGATCGTTTCTCTAGAAAGAAGACGGAGTGCTTGCGGGGTGAGTGACTGATTAAGGCGGAAGAATGTATGAGCTTATGGGATACTGGCATGAACAGGCCATTCAGAAGCTCACCATCCTAAGATCCTTTTGGTAAATAGCTCAGTGTGTTCCAGTCCGAACAAGTGTGTCCGTTGTCCGTTGAAGTAAGCTGTGATTGAGGGAGAAGGAAGGAATGTTGATGCGAGTGTACGTTTGATTTTCCACCAAGCCACGCCAGAGAGTAAACAATCAATAACAACATGCGAAAGTGGAGGTTTGTTGATCGACTTTTATTTCAATTCAACTACTCGTATGCTATATAACCAAAGTGGTTATATGTAGGAGGAACAAATAGTTTAATGCTTGGATGGCAACCCATCTTGTATCATAGGTCAACGACCATCAACTGTATGTATCCACTCGTCGTGCTGACTATTGGGACAGAAGCAATGTGGTGAATGATGGGCTCATAGTGAAGAAGTTGCAAGTTTATGATGTGTATAATTCTCCCAAAACAACACCAAATACATCATTAAAATAAATTCAGATAAATAGTCCGTCATAATCGTTTCTCTCTATATGCCCTGTCGTACCAAGCCGAGACAGTTCAGAGTACCAAGTCCTTTAAGCTTTCATGCAAGTGTTTCCGGCAGTTAATGTATAACCATCCAAACATCTATAAGCTTTACATGTACCAGAAGAGCAAATGACGCCTCCTTCTGCTACTCCAGGCAGGGCAGTACAGCTGTTAAGTTACGTTCAGAATGAATCAGCATCTATTCTATTACTTCCGCTCGGCGAGGAAAAAACTCACTCTTCAGCTGTTGAAGTCGCTGATTCACCAAAGTTACCATGAATGCAACCACCGCATGAAGCTATATCCCACAAGGATGTAATCATTCTCAATCAGCAAACCTCGCTTATCACTCGAGGAGACATGAAGTAAAGTGTAAATTTGTAAAGCGGAGAAGAGGAAGAGATCCAAAGTGAAACGAAAAAAAAAGCAACACTCACTCAAAGAGAAATTAGGATCTATACATTGATAATTCGAAGAATCACCTTGTATTTGACATGATATTAATGGTTCAGGACAAGATGTATTTGATCTTGAATCGATATCGGTATTTGAAGTCCTTTTGGATTTCATTGAACGTGATGATCTTTTAGGTTGATGTTGGAATGTATGACCTGATTTCGTCACGAATACCTAAAAATGCGGCAGGAGCAGCAGCGGGAGCAGCAATGACATTGACATTGATCAGTTTAGTCTCATTTCCCCAAGTCAATATACACAGTCAAGGTGTGGTAGAAAACAAAGAACATCATCACTGAACTCAATCGCAGATATTTTTGGGATTAAGACCCAAAAAATCCAGTCATATGGTTGAGAAGGTAATAGAACTTAATCACTCACAGCTACTTCATGATCATCACAATGACTCATCTCTGCTCTAGGAAAAGCGATATCATACTCTTCTGCAGGACCATTAGTCGAGCACACACATGAACTCTCATCTCCCCCCAACCAATATGCAAACGTATTTTTGGAAGCTGAATTTCCACAAACCTCCTATACGATCCGGGTGGAAGAAAAAATCAGTATTATTATCACAATAGCAGATCTGATACGTTTTGTTTTGTTTGCGAGAGAACGACATTGTGAGAAAAGTAGGAAAGTAAGGGGTACAAAGTGCATGTGTAGACTCACGACGCAATTTGAAGCTGAATCAGCTTGAACTCTGACAGGTCGAATTGGAGTAGCTAATGGATCTGTACATCCAAGGAAGATATTATGACTTTGTGCAGCAGTGACTGATACTGCAAATATGGACAATGAAGCTAAGACTACTGATTTGAATACCATTTTTCGTGATTCCGTTGTGTTCGTTTCGTTTTCGTTTTCTTTATATTATATAATGCTTGATGAATGAATGTATGTGATGATGCTTGAGTGTTTTTCCGATTTAGTTGATGTATGACAAGCAGATTGAATTCTACGAAGGTTGACATCTACTTATATTTATACTTGCGTACCTCGTACCTTCCCTGATGGAGTTTGTAACCCTCATGCACATTCGAAAACATACACAAACACGATGTAAACAAGAGTGCGAGGCGCTGGGCGTTCCATAGGTCTTATGTGATTGATCCGGATGTCAGTCACTTCTCTTTATTATATATCACATGAGAAGGTATATTCTCATCCGGATGTTCCCTGAGGGAGGTCGAGACCCATTCTTTGGGATGTTGACAAACTCCGACTGTCAAAATAATCCGCAGTGATGCACCCGCAATATGCAATCTGCATAATGCAAATATCGAAGCTCATCTACATGAAATCAAAGATGATTGAGACCATCCCTCCAGATCAAGATAGCAAGAGGTATTTGTTAGCAAGAGATGAACATGTTCAGGGGATGAGAGGTCATTAAAAAAGCACTCGCGTAAAACAAGTTGACTGTTGGCGGAGTACTCCGAAAAACATCCAACTCGAGTCCCGTCGATGTTCAAGATGTCATTCCAGGTAACGATGACAGATACTCTGACGACTTTGAGCGTTTGTGAGTATGATTTCATGCCTCGGAATATGTGTTTCAAGATGCAAATCAGGACCTAGCAAATGATATAAGTGCTTTGCACAATCCTGAATATTTGGTATGCCACCTAAGCGTCGACATGAGAGTGACGATTCACCTAATAGCATCACAAAGCCTTCACCTCGTAAAAAGTCCAAATCCAAACCTAGTTTGAAAGGCAAACAGCCCAGTATTCGATCTCAGCGATCCATATGGAACTCGACAGATGATTGGGATACCCTTTTATCTGAATCTGCTCTGTCAACAGCATCGATATCTCTTCGACCACCCCGACTTAGGGAATTACCTTCTTTGGTGAAATGTACGATCGACGCTCTGGTCAGGGGTTTTAAACGATTGTGGGAGACAGGGGGAGAAGCAAGTGATGGAAGTGGAAGTGGAAATGGAGTAGGAGGGAGAGAATTCAAGATCGCTTGGGAATATTTACCGCTACATCTTAAAAAAGCAGTGAGGGATGGGATATTCAAATGGTGGGGTGGATATCTAACGATTAAGATGATAGCTGATGTGAGTTATTCAACAAGTTATTTCCGCTCGAGGAATATCAATATCATTGTGACTGTATAAGCATTGCGGCTGATATGGAAGAACAAACTTTTGCCAATCAATAGGTATTCATCATACCTCCAGAATTGGAATTACCAGGAGAACTCTTACCTTCCATATCCTCTTTAAGCTATTTAAAAGAATTGATCCCTCAATCAAATTTAAGAGATTCATTCACTTCGTTGAAATTAACATATGCATCTCAAGCTAGTGATTTAGGTATATCATCATTGATTTATCATTTACAGAATCTGGAAGAAATAAATATAAAAGAATGTTCTTTGGCTTCTACGACGTCGACGACGACAAGTAAAACCGTCAAATCCATTTTGGAACGAACGAGGAATCTGAAAAAATTGAATTTGAAAGGAACGAAAATGAAAGAAAGTGATATCAAAAGTATTTTAGATAAATATGGTGATCAATTGGAATGTTTCAAGGTTGATAATATACATTTTGAAGTGAGTTATTATCATCATCTTTTGAACTCCATGTAGTGTGTCACGAATGTTTCATTGTATATATCTGGTATATCAGTCTTCTACGATCATTTTATGCTCACTAATAAGTCAGAATTAGAGAGGGAATAAACCAAAAATGCTGATAGAAAATATAATCGTGTTACAGAACATAAACGATACATTCTCTTCAGGTCATTATCCGAAAATCACACATTTATGTTTACCTGGAAACATACTTAATTCACCGTTGAATGATTTCCGATCACGAGCAAAGAAGTTTGGACATACAATAGGTTATCCTACACCTAGACCTACTTCTTCAGAAAGTATAATACAATGGTCTACTTTAGGTATCTCCTTCAGTAAGAATGGGCAAGGGGAAAGAGAAGGGAATTTTCCAAATTTGACACATCTATATTTACCTGGATTACTCATCCCAGAAGATACGTTAATCAATATTCGACCTGACACATTAATCAAATTCAGTACAGGATCACAAGGAGGAGGACCACCAATACCAATTGAATCATTAATTCACTTAATCAATTCACAAAAGAATTCTATTAGAAAATTATCTCTAGGTCATATCAAATCTTCAAATTCTAAAATCACTTCAGCGAATTCACCAAATATGGAATCATTCATTCGTCTAGGCGAATTACTGAACGAGTGTACAAAGTTGGAAGAATTCACATTGGTGACTGATGCGGGTGGTTCAAAAGATTCAATTTGCGATTCTGGTATGTCAAAATGTTCAAATCTGATTTACGGACCTGGATTAATGGGCAATTGGAGAAAAAGTTTAAAAGTGAGTTTAGTCATATATCAATATATGTATATATACACCATTGAAATGTTTAAATTTGAAAACACTATACAGAAATTATCATTGTTCGTCCCACAGCAAATTGAGTCATCGACCTTCCTCCCTCCTCCCTCATCTACAAGAGTCAATCAAGAAGAAGAAGAAAGAGGTACGATATGTCCATTGGAAAACCTTGATTTACCTTCAGCGAACATAGATAATACAGAATTATTCGCTAGTGCTTTGAGCAAATTTCCTAAATTGCGATCATTGGATTTATCAGGAACTACCATCACTGGTAAGTTAAGATCACTCATCCGAGTTCAAACCCTGGTAATTCTGGTAAAGAATATTAGTTGTGAATGGACTGTATCATTTGAGCCGCAGTAATCTATTGATTGCTAATTCTCAGTTTTATCTCTCGCACACACAACAGATGACGATATGAAAATTATTTTATCAAATTGTCACTCCTTGTCTAGAATAGATCTAACTTCGTGTAGAGGCGTGAATGTAAGGCATAGAAGGAACATATTCAAGGTGAGTCACGTCAGGAAAACAAAATATGTCGACAAGGTAAAAAACATTTAGATTGAACTGATTAATTCATATTAGGCATCATCAGAGGCCGATAAATAGATGATAATAAATAACTGTAATGAGCAATACGCTGTACATTGTAGTTTCAATTAAGCTAGGATTGATCATCGAAGGGGATTGTTGTATATTCTGCCTTGTTGTAATTGATACATGGCTACTCATAAATATCGTATAATGCATAAAGCATAAACGTGATTGAATCTAGTTCAATCTCATAATCTCCTTGAAAATGATAGTACTGTCAAGTTCTTTCATCTATATTTACATATCCTTGAAACATGAACCCTTTTCTTCTTTCCCCAGAATAGCAAATAAGTAAAGAAGACAGAGAGAGGACGAGAGAGATCGTCTAGTCGTCGTTAATCACCTTTTTGGGTTTTGGGCGTTGTACTTTTATTTTCCTCTTGATTCTTACCTGTCCATATCCAACCTTCCTCATTGATGGTTGGATTGTTATTGTTATTCTTATTGTTTACAGGAGTCAAAGCAGCTAGTCACCTTCCTTCACCACCACTACCACCATTACCACCTCTTGCATCACCACTTCCTCTTCTAGATTGTGGATTCAGACTTCCTCGACCCCTGTCTTCTAAGGGTAATGATGTGTTTGACGACGAAGGTAACGTGGGATCAGCTTTGGCGAAAAAGAAATCTGTCACTGAGCCGCTGTAAATAGAATGAGGGAGTTAGCTTGGCATAAGATTTGCAGTGATATGTTTCCACGGGATTGTGGTAGTGTCTGATTTGGTCGACATCAAGAAAAATCTACGCAGACTTCCCATCTCTCCAAAGCTTCCCCTGAAAATGTTTTTTGGAGTGGAAGATCCTTAACACTCACCTAAACGTCCTCGGTAATCCTGGTCCTTTAACTTTCCCGTTCTCACTTTCACCATCGTAACCATAATCATCATCCTCACCTGATCTAGCTCTATTGATGTCCAAGCTATTTCCACCTCTTGGTGTTCCAACAGCACTATCACCACCGTTATTTTGATTATGATTATTGTTATATATACCCGAAGAGACTTTTCTGGCCTTTTTAGCATGATGTCTTCTTGCTGTGACTGAATTACTGAATAAAGGTAATAAATATCTTTCATCTAATGCAGTGAACCATTGTCCATCACGGAAAATCATTCCTGGTCTGATTCCTCCTCCGCCACTACTACTGCCACCTTCTTCTGCGATACCTGTATCAGTTTGATAATCAGGTGAATCATTTCCATATGGATTTGATGGACCTGATCCTGATGCGGAAGGTAACACTTCTTCTTCATCTGAATTTTCTGAATTTGTCGAAAATCCAGATCTTGAATTTGATGAATTGAATACAACTGATCTCGTCGAAGGTTGTCTTGATCTTGTTTTATGACTATGACTTGTTCTTGGTAAATGGATGTTTGATGAATTGAATGGTGATCCTTCAGGTGAATGTAAGTCAATTTCATCTTGATCATCTTGTTGTCCGTTTGAATGATAAATCCCTAATCCACGTCCGTTTTGACCTGCATATCTTCTACTTCCAGGTCCCATTTGTAACGCTAAATTACCATTATAACTTGTCCACCCTTCTTCGTCATCGGAAGAGGCATCTTCATCTTCAACTCCTACTCTGATACCTAAAACTTCTAACATTCGAGCTGTTGTTCCACCAAAGATGATAACGGTCAATACGACAACTACTAAGATGGTTGTTCGTAATGCGTCGGCATTATCACCTGTTATACCTGCTGCGAGTGCAACTCCGACTGCTCCCCTCAAACCGGCCCAGAATAGCATCATTTGATAAGAATGAGGTAATTCCTCATATCGCTGTCCTCGCGTGTGGTAAACCCAATTGATGAGTTCGGATAAAGGGAAGACGGCTGCGTATCGAGAGGCCATTACAGCGATCTACAAACATAACTCGAAGTCAGTATAGCTCGTATATTGATGGGTTGCATCGGAATTAGACTCACCGCCGCTACAAGGATGAACAAAGGTTTGAACACTTGTACATCCTGAGTGAACAAGCTCAATCCGAGGTAGATGAAGATGAAATTTTCTGACAGTTGAGCCAATACAGCAAACATGTATTTGGTAGTTCTTTGCGTCCGTTTTGACATGGTATGATAGGCATAATGTTTTAGGGTGATACCGCAGAACAGGAGGGATACGATACCTGTGGGGATCTAGTGTTAGCAATAAGAATAGTGATTTGGCTGAGTCTACTTACCACTCATAGCGATACCATTTGAGAAGAAATAACTTGTATAAGCCACTAGAGCGACCAAGCAACTTTCGATATGCGGATAAGTTGCCAAGTGAGAGTGTTTTAGTCCAAGTGAACAAGCTAGACCAAAGGATACTCCTAGAGCCATAGAAACAAGGAATGAGAATAAGAAGATTCCTACACCGTGAAAGAGCGATGATAGGTAGATATCTTCGCCGTGAAACTGGGATAAAGTCCTAACGAGAGAAGTCAGCTTTGTGTTCTCATACGATGATAGAGCGTTAGACATCAAGTTCCGGCATTGTATGTCGTATGTTGTATATTCCTGGTACGTGACCGTAGGTATGGTATGAAGAGAAAGCCACTCACTCGTACATGACGATACTAACAGCATCATTCAAAATACTCTCACCAAAAATGATGGAATATAATTTAGGATCTACTTTTGCGGTATTGAAAATTGCCAAAATAGTTACTGGATCAGTTGCTGATAAAGTTGAACCAAAAATCAAACATTCTAAAAGAGTGAATTTCAATCCTTCTAATCCCAAGAAAGACCAGATATAACATAGTACTCTAAATTGTGTCCGAGATCAAATATCAAATACGAGAAAAGTCAGCTTTCTTGGCACTTCTCTGGAATTGTAAGAGATTTGGGAAATTGTATTCACCCTATCCCAACTGCTGTGATGAAAGTTCCGAGGAAAGCAAAAGTCAAGATTACACCGAAGTTTCTGAAGAAATTTGCCTATTCCAATCAACACATTGTTAGTGAGATGATCTTGAAACAAGGATGCGGAGAGTTTTTGTGAGTTGGTAGAGAATTGCTTACTTGTTTCAACTCATATCCCGAATTCAAGATGATTGGAGGTAATAAAGCGTTGAAGAAGAAAGTATGTTTGAAAGACTATATATCAATTTCACAGAAAGATTAGTATTGCCCTTGTGATTACATGAATTCCCCTCATGTACATCTATGTCATGAATGTCTTCCTGAATCGTCTTCTCAAGGTGGTAACCCTACGAATCGTCTAAGAACAGAAATGAAGTTACTCACTAGCATCTCTCTAATCATATGTCCAGGTGATAACCTAATGATCAACCCCACGACCATCCCTGCGAATATCGAAACTACAGTCTCGTGTACTGCTCTAATACGTTTTATTTGAAGATAGTAGGACGTTATCAAGGCTCCTATCAATAGTAAACATAGGATACATAAACCCCATCTATATGCGCAATATCAACATAGGATCAGCTTTATTTCGTTATGTCAAGAGCCAATATGAGTCGTCACAACATGAAAATGACATCAGACCGATGGTAGGTGAGAAAGGGGTAGAAGTGGTGACGGTGGGTTCATAGTTCGACACACAGCTTTCTTATCAGAAGGAAGAGAAGATACCAGATAGTCTAAAGAGAACTTACGATGCGTAGAATTCCTCATCAGCAGGATTGATGACCTCTGCAGGTGGATTCACTATTGGTATTGTTCCACCGGGAGATGACATCTTTGCCTTGTTCTACTTCTTCGGGATCTTCTTCCCAGCCAAAGTATTAACTTCCTATCGACGCAGCTGGAAAAGATTCCAATGATTTGGAATGAGTTCGAGCTAAATGGACGTGATATAGGTTCTGAGGAAGCAGAGTGGGTGGATTTGACAGTTGTTCTGCTGCAAGAACAGTGGTCGATATGATTATCGCTCTTCTTCACAGTCTATGGCACTACTTCTGATCAGGCATAAGCGATTATAGAGATAGGGTTGAGAGTAACAGTGCAATATATGAAGACTGAAAGCTAACTTATGTTCTGTCTCTACAATAAGCTGCTTTCATCTCTCAACATCTCACGAACACGTCGTGTATACAAAAGGACAGTTGAGCGGACATCGCCGCCCACCAAACATTCCCCCAGCTTCCCTTCCGTTAGGAGCTTATTTCTATGCTTCTGTTCAAGACCTACAATGATACATGAGCGTATATAGAGACGAACGGATTACAGCGTCTCCTGAATACAATGATAAAACACCTGGACAACATTCGAAAAGAAATCCCAAAATACTAACAACCCTTCTTCTTACAAAAACTAGTCTATACTTGACTTCCTGATGCCAATGACCCATACCAGCAAACCATGGTTCCTTCTTTCCATCATCGCCATTCTTCTCCAACAATACCCATCATTCAGCTTGAGCGATTTGTTCGTTCAAAGGCTTCTTCCTTTCGAAATAATGACAAAGTATCTGCCAATCAGCCTTGAACACCTCTTAATTCCTCCAATTCAGCTTTTAGACGTTCCAACTCGAAATTTGAACTAGCAGTTCTATCTTCTGCTTCTCGCCACGAAGTTTCGAATGTCATTGAGCGTTCACGCTCCTCTTGCAGTTGTAATTGTGATTGAGCTAATTGGGCCTATACATCGAATTGAATCGAGATAATCGTTAGCGCTTCTGGGCAAGCTGTTATGTTGCAAATAGTGAGGTATTGACAGCTTTCGAGATGTGTATCACAGACCACAGACGCTTGCGCTAAATAAGTGATATAATGATGCTCACCTCCAAATCCTGCTTTTCTATATCCCGCTTTGTAATCTCTTCGTCTCCTACTCTGACCTTCTCACTCAATTCCACCAAATACTGGGCTGCCCGCTTTAATAAGGCTGATTTGCCCTGTTTGTCCGTTCCTCCAGGAATGAGTTGTGCGATTTCGTTGATTCCGTCATTTATGTTTTCTCTACGTCGACGTTCAACTTCTTTCTGCAACGATGTAAAAACACAGTGTACGTTAGCACGTGTTTACATATCTCGACGTGTAGTCGGAGTAGTGATTGAACACCTAGGAAGCATACAAGGCGACACAATTGAAACTACTGAATAACTCACATGACTGTCCTTCTTCAATCTTACGATTTCATGAGGCTCAACTGGATTACCATCTGCATCCGTTGTGATCTCTTCACCGGCAGTCCCTCCACCAATGGAATTACCTGTTGTAGTGCCTAATCTTTTCCTTTTACCTATTCTACCACCATAAAGCAGATTGACACGATGTAAAGTGGTTTCTCTTATTTCGTTACCATTCTCATCTATCCTTATCTCTTCTGTTGTCTCTAATGTAGGTAATCGATATTGCGGTCGTGTATTTCCGTTATTGTTAGAACTCGATGTGGGCTCATCACCGTCGCCGTCGATATGTATACTGTCGTCATTATCAATTAGAGCGTTGTGTAAATCATGATCGTGATTATGGTTATTGTCATCGTCATCGTTATCACCACTATTCTCCATATCTTGTTGACTTTGTAGTTTATTTTGAGCTTCTCTCCTTTCTTCATTTTGTAATAAATCATTAAATGTTTGTTCCTCTCCTATAATCGAATAACCTCCTCTCAGATCCAACAGATTATGCGCATCTTCCGATTCTGATCCCAGCACTTGTTGTGCGAATTCGTTCAGTGGATTTGAAGACGATGATGAAGGATCTTCGTTGGATAATGAGTTCAGAGTGGGTTGATGTAATATTGGATCTAGGTATTCGGGAGTTGGTGCGCGAGGTGAAGTGGGAGTGACGACTGCTACTGACATGTCGAGATGATGGTTGGAGTGTTCCAGATACTGTCTGTGTTCAGGAGGGTGTCTGCCGCGCTTGTTTGTTGTTGTCAATGATCCAGTGGACCTGTAAAGTGGAGAAGCGACGAGGGGGGGAAAGGGGGGGGGGAATATCAACAGATCATGTGATCTAGCGAACAGGAAAGGCAAATGGGGTGAAGTTAGGTTACACATTGTGTATTTAAATGATGGCATTTTATCGTATTTTATCCCAGCAGTCTCAAGGCCCGTGCAAGTCACGTGGTATACGCGACGCGTTTCTGATGATTGATGAGTTCCTCTTTCTGAACAGTAAGTAATATATCTAATGTAGTCCAGTCAACTTGATGATGCATCAAAAGTGTCAAATCACCATATAATATAAGATGAGCAATTGTAAGCTATACCCTTCATCTTCCTTCTACCCTCTCTTCCCTTTCATATGAGTAAGAGAAACCACAATGACAAATCATATAGACGATGACCAAAATCCTTACTATGGCGGAGCAGGAGGTGGTGGTGGTGGTGGATTTGTTGCTGGTGGATCACCTTATGGATCACAAGATTCACCTGGAGGAGGAAAGAAGGTAAGATATACCTACTATACCTGTCCAGGGTACGGTATGTGGTTTGCATTAGCTGATGTCTGATATTAGGGGAAAGGTGGTAATCAAACTATTAGACCAGTGACGATTAAACAAGTATTAGCTGCTGAACATATTCATCAAGATGCAGATTTCACTATTGATGGTGCAGATGTCGCTCAAGTCAGCTTATGCTTCCATTGTTTTCATCTCCCGAATGTAGAGGACTAAGCTGACGAGAAAGATTGATTTTCTGATAGGTATTATTAGTTGGATCAGTACATAATTCATCATCATCAGCTACGAACGTATCGTATGAAATCGGAGATGGAACAGGTTATATCGATGTGAGATTATGGTTAGATTCAGCGGACGACGAATCGGGAAAAGCAAAAGGAATCGAGTGCGTTACTAAAGCGTTCCACCTGTTCAAGTGTCGTCATCCCTCCTTCTCGTTCTCGTTTTACTTCTTTCCTCTGCGCCGTCGCGTCTTCCTCATCGAAACTAAGATTATACCAGACACTCACGAAATGCGAAATGCTGACTTCCCCTTCCCCCCAGACAAGATCACTACGTCGGTATCATGGGCTCAATCAAGATGTTTGGTGGAAAACGGCATATATCAGCAACTCACATCAGACCAATAACTGATCACAACGAAATACATCATCATTTTCTGAAAGCTCTGTATGTCAGTTTGAGCTTGAGAGGTGCTACTTCAGGAGGTGTAAGTCAGAAAGTTTATCGACAATTACCTCATTTTCCTTTCATTCCAATTTCGATGATCCTTAACACTTGTCAATACGCTTCGCTTTGTATGACCATTCGCTAACCCCGTCGATTGATCACCAGGCCGGAGCCGCTCCTGGTGGATCATCTCATGCAGATTACTCAGCCGGTGTCCAATCTCATTCCAACGAATCAGCATTTTCCGCTCTACCAGCCTTACAACGTAAAATCATGGAATACGTTTCTAAAGATGACACAGATGATGGAGTCCATGTTTCATTGGTATCGAGACAGGTAGGCAATGCGAACGGCGAAGATGTCATGTGAGTCCAAGTCCAGCTTTAGTGAGCCTACATGTGGGCGCAAAAGCTGATTCATGCTTTGTCAGGGAGGCTATCGAGCAACTTATGGCAGATGGATTACTCTTCTCGACCATTGATGATTTGGTAGGTTCATATCTTTTGGTGAACATGTCGATTAGTTCAACTGTATTAACGATTATTTCGATGTAGCATGTGAAATCGATCTAGTAGAATCATACTGTAGGAAGGTGTGTTTGTATTAGAACAGAAGTAGTACGAAGTTATGAAGTATCACGGAATGACAAGCTGAGGCGGAGATATTTGAATATATTTTTATATCAGTCTCTGCAATGTTGTGTATATACCGTGACATATGTGATACAAAACATGCAATCGTGTTCATCATCGCACTTAGTTGTTGTGCTGCTCCTGCGCATGCGTTATGTATGTGATCAAACGTCAAGAATCGTTCTGGACATGGAACGGCCATGTTGATCCTCAGAATGGTGCCACTGATAAAAGAAAGTGTGGGATGCACGGTGCCTCGTCGCCTCCACAGCGTTCAGACGACAATAACCGAATGGATGGTGGTTGGGAGAACGTCACGTCAACGATTCATCGCTATCGTTTCTTATCATTCCTTTCTCTGCTATCGATCGTTATATCAGACTGTCACTTCTCCGTTCACACTACGAACGCCATACGAGGCGAACCAATTACGAAGCAAGATGGACGAAGAAGCATCATTTTCAGCATTGTTATCATCTACCACTAAACCTTCCAGACCAAGTTGGGACGCACCGGTAAACTCATCAGATGATCCATGGGCGAATCCATTTTCAGATTCTACAACGACTACTATACCCGTTCCCACCCTTGATCCCTACACGTCATCATCATCGTTATCGTTTACTCCAGGGCATTTAGACACTGCTATACCTACTTTCAGTGATATACCAGATATTTCAAATGAAGAGGTATCGCCATACGTTCAAAAGATACACCAAGACGCAGAAGAAGCCGCAGCTGTTGCAATCGTTACTCAAGTGGATCCCCCAAGTGTCATAGCTGCTAGAGAGCAGGAACAACAAGGCTTCGAAGAACCTCATGGGGTTTATGCAAGTAGTTCATTCAATACTCCACTTCCAACAATATCCAATACGAATCATGATTCGAATCCATTTGACAATACAATATCAAATTCAGGTTTATACAACCCTCCTCCTCCTGTTGATCCGGCTCAGCAACCATTCATTCAACATCGTCACGAACAGATTGAACCCTCTCAACCTGAGAATGACTCATCCAAAGTAGATACCATAATACCTACTACAAAGGGAAGAATGCTACCTTCAGCTTTGATAGATGAAGATTTAATGGCTGAATCAGATCCTGAACAATCATTGAAAAAAGCTTTTGTCAAATCAACTCCAACCCAAAGAAAACCAGCTGCTCCTGCAAGTGGGGCTACAAACGGCGACAAAACACCGGAAAAGAAATCTTACATCTTCACTCCTACTTCAAACAAGCAACCAAAGCCGAATGGGAAAGAACAAACGGATCAGAAAGTAGAAGATAGTGATAAAGCGGATGACATTCAGCCAAAGGAAGAAGAATCCACCAAGGAATCCGCTGATTCAAAGGCAAACACAAGTGAACCAGAAGTAGAGGAGCAAAAAGAAGGCGAAGATCCTGAGGGAAAGCCATCTGCTGAAAGCACACCTAGGAAAGAAACAGTTCCACCTATCGTCGAAGAACGCGGAGCTACTCCTACAGCACCCTCTTCACCTACATCAATACCTTTACCCACTTCTTCATCTGCGACACCTACGATATCCAGAGTACCTACTCCACTTCCTCCTAGACCAGATGCAACCGATTCATCTTCCGTCTTAGCTACACCCTCATCAGATCGAGTGTCAGTCTCACCGCTGGATGCTCCATCCGTGCCTGCAGAAGAAGACTATGGGTTCAAATCACTTTCCATAGGTGGATCAGCGATGACTTCTACTCCCACTCCAGCGGCACCTCCAGTCCCGGAGAAAGAGTGGAGCTCGTCAGCTTCAAATTCCGACATTACCAGTCCGCCAAGTTCAAGATTCGGTGGGAAAGGCTGGGGAGTACTAGATGATCAAGACGAAACACAAGAGGGTCTGTTCGGTAAAGGTGGACCTGCATCTAGCGTTACACCATGGAGTGTCAATGACACATCAAGCGGTTGGGGCGAAACTTCGATGGAAGATGTTTTGGCTTCTTCTGCTGCAATTGCTGGACCATCAAGATCATTTAGTGATACAAATGGCTCTTCCTCACTCACTTCACCCATCCGAACAACTTTCTACGGATCTGACCGTGATGAACCTGAATCACCTAATGAAAGTATGTCAAACTCTAATTCAAATGTGACACCAACAACATCACCTCGAAAGAAATTATCAAGTTTACCCGTATTCCAAATCACCGTATCCGATCCTACAAAAGTAGGGGATCCAGTCCGAGGATATACAGTTTACACAGTTCGGACTCAAACCACTTCGCCTCACTATCGAAAAGGATCATTTTCAGTTTTAAGAAGATTCTCAGATTTCTTATGGCTGATAGAAATTCTCACCTTCAACAATCCCGGTATAATCATACCTCCCATGCCTGGTAAACATACTTTTGGTAGATTCCAAGATCAATTCATTGAAACTCGTCGCTCAGCTTTAGAAAGATGTTTATCGAAAGTAACGAATCATCCTGTATTACAGTTAGATCCAGATCTAAGAACTTTTTTGGAAAGTGATTCGTTCGCATTCGATAGTAAGAATCGTAAGAATGAAGTCATCGCAATTGAAAAGCAGTCAGCAAGTTTATTGAATGTGGGTGGATGGACAGGACCTAAATTTATTGAACAAGATGATTGGTTTGAAAGTAGAAAGTCATTCCTGGATTCTTTAGAAAATCAACTAAAATCTCTAAGTAAATCAATCGAAACATCCTCAAAGCAAAGATTAGATTTATCATCGTCCATAAACGAATTTGGTGAATCGATAATTGCATTATCGGAATCTGATCTAGGTGCATCACTTTCATCTGCATTGAGTCAGTTGGCAAATATAACTGAAAGGGAAAAAGAACATTTTGAAGATCAAGCAAAGGATGAAGTTGTCACTTTATTAAATATGGCTGATGAATACATCAGATTTATACAATCTGTTAGAATCGCTTTTGCGGGTAGAATCAAATCTTGGAATCAATGGCAATCAGGTGAAAAAGATGTAACTAGATTGAAAAGTCAGAGGGAAAAATTAAGATCAACGGGTAAATTGGGTGATAGAGCGAATCAGACTCTGGCTGAAATTGCAGAAGTGAGTTTTGACATCCTCTTCTTCGCTCTTGCTGTAGTGTCATGAACCTATACAGCTCAGATATGTTAGTCAGGCGATCCACGTGCTAAAGCTTTTTTGATTACATCAATAACAGGCAGAGAGAACAGCTCGTGAACTTCACTCGACATTCGAACATTTATCGAGACTTACCAAATCTGAATTCGTAAGATTCGAAAGAGAAAGAGTAGAAGAATTCAAATCGACCTTGGAAAAATACCTGAATGGCATGATCGAAAAACAAAAAGAATTGATTGAATTATGGGAAGCCTTTCATAAATTATTAGCTGGTTTAGTGGAAAAAAGTTCAAGTTCAAACTCTAAGAATCAAAATAATGGTGATTGAATTTGACTTGATATGAATTGTGTATTTATGGATTGTACGCAAAAGGAAGATGGGGAAGATTTCGTGAAAGGGTTGTATCATAAAAGTAGAAGCGGTAATAGAACAGAGGTGATGTTTATATGCATGGTTTGGTCTGGTCAACTTGTCATAAATTCTAGTGCGGAGGACCTCGATATTTCTCCTTGGATAAAGACTGATAAAGGGAACATCCCACTTGGAAACGATCGGGTTGAAATTCGTTCATAGTTCAGTTGGTTCTCGATGGTCATGCTCTACGCTACACGAAGATGAAGAATTCGACGTTCAAATGCAGGTGCAAATACATGTCATCGGATATGGATGTGTATGAGATAAAGTCATGCAAACGTGAACTAGTATCATACGTCCTCAGCAATGGGTTTA